>NC_137457.1:223782199-224982199 GCF_964235325.1 Thermobia domestica | reverse complement strand
AAACTATGGTCTATTAAAAATGCCTTATGGCATTGAAATTACACGTCGTTCATTGACACTTCAACCACTTCCTTCACAAGTTAGAGCCAGTGGCTGTTAAACAAGGAAAAACTATTTCAGCGATGGATTTTACAAAATGACTTAACAGTATCTAAATCAAAACTTTGCTATCGTGGTAAGGTATGTTGTTGAATTTTTTCTAAGAGAAAAACAAAGTATAGAAAATGGTCCTTGTTTGCCAAAGAATGTTCCAAGTACATGTCATAGTATAAGCTTACTGTGTTCTCCAATCCATGGTTTCATGTATACATATTCACAATATGACATTCCGTAAATAGTAGCATTGGTTGTACTAGCACTACTGCATTTTTGCGTTTAGTAGTATTTCATAAACTTTCTTTTCATAATATTTAAACATCCTGTAACGCCAAAATGTAACATACTGAAACATTTTGATTACAATGACAGAGTCTTGAGGTTGTAAATAACTAAAATCATCATCAGTGTAGCTTCTATCCAGCCTGATTAAATTTGATAAATACTACTATTACTAATTTCTCGCTGAATTCTGTTGAAACAGTTGGATATCCTCTATTCTTACTTATGACTAGCTGGTAAGCATTTGTTTCTGCTACATATGGTTCCTAATTCAATGTTAATTCCCAAGTTAATTTGTAGCGGATAATATTATGTTTATTGGTTTTCTAAAATAGTACTGTTTCCTTTTAATTTCTCATTCAAGCAGTTCTTCCATCAGCATTCATCTTCGTATCGTCTAAACATATTCCTGTAACGCTAAACTCAATAATTTTATTAACGGATCATCTCTACTTCTGATACATTGAATTCAAAATTCAATTCGTGATGAAACTATCTGGAAGTAATTATTTCTGTAGAATTATTTTATTGCTTCTGTGTTGCTATCCATTCATCTGTCAAAACAATAATTATCCTACAATAAGCATTTATTCTGTTCAGCATAATATCAAACTTTTCAAATAGTCATAAATATATAAACTTTCCCTATATAAATAAAGGAAGTTGGTTTTCAAAGGATACACCTATACAACTTTATCGATGAGCAATTTGTTAATGTTAATTTCACGCAGGCGGAATAAATAAATTTAAACTATTGTTAATCATAGTAAATTAAACTTGTGTTCATATATTTAAGACACATTCTGTAGTGCATTCTCTATTGTAAATACATAGTTTAATGATTAAAAATATGTTCGAATTATCCACATGTATTCAATGAAAATGTTCTGTGTGCTTCAGCAATATATGTATCTGTACTACCAAACAGTATATTCAACGTTAAATATAACAGATCTTTATTAATAAAAATGAGTCATAACTCTATATCCCTAGCCGTCAAACCATGGCAGTCCCAATTTCCTATATAAAAGTAAATTCATGTACCGTGTAATCTTCTTGCTGTTTCCTTCATTGTCTCACCTTCTTTAGGTCGAATGGTTAAACCCGGTTCAGTTTTTGCTGCCACCTACATGATTTGTTTTTCTTTTTCTGTAATAGTTTTATCTTGTTTCACGATTTCTGATCATGTTGGTTGTCTTATAATCATTCCGCTTTGGTCTACTTCTATTTTACTGGTCTGGAACTCGTCCAGTTTTTCGTCAGGTATTCCGTTTCTTTAGATATTTTTGTTATATCCGGTTGTCTCTCTAATTTTAAAGTAGCTATTCTCTTTCTCAGTTATGCTGATTCTGCTAATGAGTTGCTCTCTAATTTGACAATTGTCTGTGCATTATCTTTTATCTTCTCTTGAAGCTTGTGATTTTCCTTCTCCAGATCGGCATCATTTTGCTCCAATGTCCTTAGCTTCATAGTCTTTTCTTCGATTTCTTTTTCCATCCTGTCATTGTGCTTATCTCTATCGGCTCTTATTTCTGATTTTTCCTTTTTAAGGTCTTCTACTTCAGTTTTCTGTATTTCAATAACCCTTTGAAGTTCTTCTATTAGTTTTTGCTCTCCAATCTTGATCATTTTTGCAAAGACATCATTTCTGTTTCCATCATTAATTTTTCTTTTAATATTTCTTCGTATTTTGACTGAAGATTTTCGTTATTTTTTCCATTTGGGAAAGTTTCCCTTCCAGCTCTTCACGGTCCTTAACCCAAATGACCATTCTCCTTTTCAAGCGTTCCAGTTTCCCTGTTACAACTTTCTTCCACTCTAGTAAATTATCTAGCTAGTCCAGCTCTGCTTCGTATTGATCTAGGGTGTAAAAACCATATGTTTCCATGGTTGGTTTCTTCGTTGTTTGAATTTCCGGAGAGCTTTCTTCTCTGCTACTTTTACGAGCTTGTTCGTCGTCTGACTTGGTCGTAGACACTGGTTTTGTTGATATCTCCATTTGGGTATCCTCCTTTGCTGTTTCTTGCCTTGCGAGGTCTTCCTACTCAAGGGCGGCCTACTTTGCATCATCTTAACATACTACGCGGTTGCCGCGAAAAACCGAAATTGTCCCCTGAAAAATTACGGATAACCCCCAATACACTCACGCATTAAGGGTTGCCTACTTTTCTTTACATAGATGAAATCTGTACCTTAAGATTAAATGTTTTCTTATGAGTCTTGTTACATATATGGAGAAGTGCCTGAGTGGTTATGCTAAGCAGTAGTATACCACAATGCCAAAAGGGTTGCGTATTTGCTCGTTAAGATTAAAAAAAAAATAATACTCACTTATACATTGTCCATACAGCCACACGTTATGAATGAATGTAAGTCCGGAAATGATGACGCTGAAGTTCATTACTTTCTAAACTTCGTCCTTTAAACGATACGTGTAATTGTCTCTCAAAGTTTTGTATAACGAATTATTATTATTGTTTTTCTCTTATAACTTATGAACCATTTGTCCAATTTACACCGGTTTTCTAAATAACACTCACCAAACATTCACACACACTACGATACCACACATTGCACACGAAACACGCTTTTTCTCGAACTCCCGAGCTCCTTTCAGGAGCAAAACAAACGCACTTCCTTTCGTTTCTCGATCCAATACTCTCCAATACTCAAGTCCAATTACCTTTTTAAACCTTTTGATGTTACATATCAAAAGGTTTAAAAATTGCATATCAAGTTTAACTTACAATTTTATCTATATATATAAAAGAGAACGTACAAATCCTTTGTTCCCTCATCACGCTAATACGGCTGAACCAATTTCTTTTATTTTTGGGGGGTTATTAGGATTTGGACCCTAGATGGTTTTTATCATATCACTTTAATTTTTAATTACCAGTGTCTTGAGATAATTGACCATTCAAGTGTCCATAACGTACAAATCCTTTGTTAGATCATCATAGGTAAAAATAAACGTATTTATATGCAACCCGCATGACCGTGTCACTCGGCGGGTTAACATAAATGACAGGCGCTATAATGTTAACATTTACTGCAATCACTTGAAAGCGAAAAAGTAAAAATTATCTAAGTAACAAAGTTTATTGCGTTCCGGGGTGACCGCAGCGAAGCGGGGCGGGTTAACATAAATGACAGGCGATATAATGTTAACATTTAATGCAATCTTCTATGGTTTTTATCATATCACTTGAAAGCGAAAAAGTAAAAATTATCTAAGTAACAACGTTTATTGCGTTCCGGGGTAACCGCAGCGAAGCGGGGTGAACGCTGCTAGTTAGTTAATAATCTTAGAGTATTAGGCATAATTACTATTGTAAGATTGAACAAACTTTCAAATCCAAATTAAAAACTGTGATAAAACCTTCTAACTAACGTTCTCAATATATTTGATAGTCTTTAAAGTAATGTTTCAAAATGATCAGCTAGTGAGACTGAGAAACCGATATGCTTTACGTTATGACATTATGCTATGATTTGTGATTAATATCCATAGTGTAAAATTGTTATTTCTCAGGGTTTCCGCCAGGGTTTCAAAATCGGGGAGGGGGGTCAAAAATTTAAGGGGGTGTGAGTGCTTGACTTTCAAAAAAAAATTATAGCTATTATTATTCTTACTTTTCTCGTATTATCTTTAAATTCTGCAATAACAAGAAAAATGACACCCTTCCACTGCATCCGTAACTTCAACAAAGTAGAAAATGTTGAATTGGCTTTTTCGTTTCTTGTTTTCTTTTCTTTTTTTTCTATTTTGCGTGAATACCCATTACAATCAAAGTAAGTTATAATGTTAACGACCTAATTCACTAACCTGATGTTGAACTAAAATCCGTCGTAGTTTTCGTGATTAATCTATGCATGAGAAAATAAACATCGGATGTTTCCTAAATTTACCATTTCTCTTCTCATTCTTAGATTTCTATTTACCCTGCCTAAAATGAAAAATCTTCATATCTCAGACAAGTCAGTGGTTAGATTTGGTTAGATGAACTCAATCTGATATCTGAAGTGCTAAAACAAGATGATATACTAGAACATTTATTGCTAATTGCAGATAATGAAAATTATATCTCACTATTGTAGGGGTAACTTAATTCGTTAAAATTTATAACCAATTGGAATGTAATTTTGTACTTACCAATGTGACTTATATATCCACGAATGAGTTGAGTTGATTTTGAGTTTAACGTCCCTTTCTCATTGAGGCTATATGAGACGGGACCTATTGATTTACTTGGAATCTGAACCTCATGAGCTCCCGCCGAGGATCGAATCCGGGTCCCCCACGCCAAAGTAGAGTACGCTAACCGCTTAGCCACGAAGGAGCTCATATTCATGAATGTATTAATAGCCTTGATGTTATGCATAGTGTAAAACTTTGTCCCATATAGGTATAGGTAGAGCGTTAATAAAAAGAATGTCCGGAATCGACTCCCACTACCGACTTGCATTATAAAAATTTTCACTATAAAAGTATTTTTTTTTCAAAATACTATACAAGCAATCTCTTTAATTTTACAAGGTAAGTTACAGGTAGTCTTTGACCATGAGGTAGCAGACAAAATTTCTACAGAGCCCCGAAGCAGGATGGAATTAGGGACCCTAAGCTCCGATGAAAGCAGAGGAAAGGTTAAATGGCCAACAGAGCCCCGAAGCAGGCTAAACGGTTGATGTTAGGATTCCCAGTCAGAGCCCCGAAGCAGGCTAAGCCAGGAGAAAGGATAGGCGTAGTCCCGAAGAAGACTAGAGGCCCTGGGGTTAGATTACTCCTAATGTTCCGAAGCAAACAATAGGAGGGTCACCAGAAAACTGGTACAGAATTGCCGTGGTTCATCCAATTTATAGCGTTCCTTGGGTGGCGGTGGCGCTGCTGCTTCGATGTCGTCTTCTGCTCTGTGGGAGGGGCTAAAAGCCGTCGTCTGCAAGTGACTGTAGATCCATCTGGTGTGAAATCTTCTTGCCAAACCACGTGGTGGTGTTTGTAAACACTGGCGCGTGGAATTGTTTATACGCTATATCACGTGGGACATTACAATATTTTGACAAACCCTCCTCTGAACCGTCATTAGGCTTCTTCATATTTTCACACTTTGTAACGCCACTTTATAACCTATTCATGCCTTATTCGGGTTCATTTAATAGTCAAGTTAAATGCTTATTGTGTTCCTAATGAAAGAACAAATATTGGAAATATATTTAAAAGCATGCTAGTGAACCGCGGTGCGGTCTTAACAAGGATGAAAATTACTGTTCCAAGTTCCTTAATGTTCTTTGATATGCAAATCCATTTATTTTGATTCATCCTTGGAGCAAATAAACCGATGCCACTGGTATATGACTTCTCAATTCTCGTATGCATAACTTATAAAATTTTCGAAATCAGCCTCAACACTTTTACTTTTACTTGGAACATAAGGTAAACAAGGTCTCTCCAAGGTCACTATCAAATCATTAACGCGTTCTGAAGTGAACCGGCACTATACCAAAGATAAAATTCTATTCATTGTTGAAAATTATCTCTCTACTGAAGTGGTACCGTTTGGAAGAAGGAGTTTTGATGCCAGAGCTGACAAATTAGTAAACATAATGTATTTATTTTCTTCAGAGGAAAGTTTCAATAAGAAATTCGTTGAAAAAAGCGTGCAGTTTTTATCTTTCATTCGTTTGAGATTTCCATATTCAAATTTGATTTCTTCGCACAAAACATGAAATACGTGATTAATTCTCTGTTTAGGCTCGGATGAAAGCAGAAGTTTGGAGGGGTGTTACAGGAAGTTTAGGGGATGACACCCCCATTGGGGGGTCTGGCGGAATCCCTGTTATTGCTGCATATTAATCGATTTTAGCAACTACCAGACAGGTTCAAAATCTTAAATTGTTCCCCCAAGTATTTTAGATTATGAGTTATACCTTTAATCTTAGACATTTGGAAATTTTCAAATTACAATTTTAGGGATAGGTGGAGAACTTTCATGCACAGAAGTTGGTAAATTCTGATAAACAAGGAATCTAAGCTTTAGAAGTAATGAGTCAACCAGACTAAATCAAAAATAGCTTGCAGCTAATGACCTTTGATTTTGAGTTGTGAGTAGAATTCAAATACTAAAATTATTACTTTTACACATTAATTGGTGTTGAAAACCAATTGTCAGTTTTTGAGTCCTAAATGTTTTTACAAATCACTTTAGACTATAGACAGCAGCTGAAAACTCGAGGTTACAGAGTTCGAACTTTAAAAAGTAAAATATTAAATATTAATCAAATATTTGAAAGTGGTGAGCCAATCAAATTCTACTATTGAACATAGACTATAAATAATAGATACAATACTAACATTAATAATTTTTCAATACAATAGCTTTTAGCAATAATATTCAAATTCCTTTAAACAGTATTAAATATTGTATTTCAAATTGATCAGGTAAGCAGATTTAAGAAAGAAAAACTTTCCAATAATGACCTAAGCTATAACCGCCTTCCGGACAGCAGCTATCTGCTCCCTGCTGTCCCACCAACGAGTACTTTCAGAAGACCTAAACTTAACTTGTTAAGACATCAAAGAACATTTCCAAAAAAGGATTTCAGAACTTTTCCCGGATCGCCCACGGTCTCAACAATGAGATGAATATCAACCACCGAGAGGTTCTGATGTCTCGTCACGAAATCCTCACGGACATCCAGATGATCGCCCAGACCACGACACACAAAAACAACATTCATACATACAACGAAAACACATTAAATAGAACAATACAATACTATGCTTGTTTATTATAAGCATTATGTGTAAGAAATATGTAGGAAAAAAATCACAATACTAAACACTGATATGGGTATAGACACTTGACAATTTCCACAAACAAAATTACCCTTCACATTTCGCTGGATAAAGGCCTTTTGTATAACGTATATATAAGAATGGGAGATTATATTTGAGGGTTCACCACAAACACTTTTCTCCCACCACTCACTAATGCACGTGGGTGTTAACACTGTGGGATATCACTAACGTAATCCCACGACGCAAGTTCCATAATCCCTAAAACGTTGACGGTTGTATCCAGCAGGAAGAACGCATACAGTCGCACTATGTAAATTAGGACATTGGAGGACCCGTTTACTACTTATACGCACAGGGTCAGCGGACAAGGAGCATCACTTAGTAGTTGCTAGCCGCTATATCAGTCTTTGAGCGGTCATTAGGCGTGTGCCCCTTTACTTAATAGTGTAACGAATTCAACAAACGTATAGGCTATCTTCACACGCGGAGAAAAACTCCTAGGTGCTCTAGGTGTAAGCTGGATTGACCAACTGGTCAATGTTGGCAGTTCATTTTAAAATGTAATCAGATTAAGATATGTAAATTATATGGATATGCAAATTAAATGTCGAAAGAATTTGCGTCAATTCACTGTTCTCTGGCCACGTTGCAAGAAAACAGAACTTGTCGTGGGAACGTAGAGATAAAAAGTGGCTGAAGGATATTATTGACGCCGGTGAGAGGTTCCCACACCTAGTCTGGTCTGCTCTGACCTGCCGCAGTATTTCCATAAATAACTGAAGAAAGCATTTAATTCAGCTCCAAAGAAGTATAGAACGTAGTCTTAGCATATTAATGAGTAAGGAAGAAATACTGAGGATCCAAGTAACAGGTATACAATTATCATATATGTAGTTCATTTAATGAATGTGGTGTTTGTTATTAACTAAAATTCTCTCACGGTGAAAAAACGTTTCAGATATATATGTGTAGTGAACGATGAAAGATACTTTTGTTCTTGATTCGTGGGGAAAAATGAATTATTAGCCTTTCCACCGAAGAAAAGAAGTTACTTGCGTCGAGAAAATAAAGTGTAAATTGAAGAACGATTTCTGTCTTTCCAAAATATATAGAGCAATCACAAAAATTACTTATATAACCTGGTGACAGTTCTATAGCTTTGTATCGTAGCTATAATAGTAGGCTTCAAAGACTTTTCAAGTTAAATCATTAGAAATATTTTACAGAAGTATCGATTTTTGTTTCAAACCAAAAAATAAATAAAAACATTTCTAAAATTTTACAACAATGTAACTCATGTTTTTTAGAGACCAACAAATCTAATACATCAAGAATAATTTTGTCCAAGAATGACCTGAGGTTATGATCTAAAACGCAATTAGAAATGTTAAAGTGTATTTTTTCTTGTTTGGTATTAATCAGTTTTAACAATTCCGGACCTTAAAGGAAGAGGGGAGTAAGTCATTTTTTTCCGAAAATGAGTTATTGCCAGATTTGAAACGCGTATTCTGATATCTCTTATTCTTAGAAAGCTTGTAGTTGTATTTTATCAAGTACTTTATCAAATAGCAACAATAAAATTGGATATAAGTCCGAAGGCACTTAAAGGCAAAAAGAAGTAAGTCACTGTTTTCAGTCTCTCCTGAAAATTTAATAAAAATGACTTACTCCTCTCTAGCTTTAAGATCCGGAATTATTTATTAGCATTCAAACCATAAAGGTTTTACCAACTAGCATAGACAATGAGTCGTTGATACAATCCCAAGGATCTAAGTGTGAAAAGCTTGATTTATGTTAGTAGTCAACAACAGTTACCTACAAAACTTCAAGCTCAAAATTTGGAGGTAGAAGTGTGGATCAGCGGACTAAGTCCTAGAGAAGAAATTTGGATATTTTTGATAATATCTAAAGTTAAAGGTGGACTAAATGTGTATTTACAAAATTTAAGAAGAGTGTCTGAGGATTGTAATATCCAGTGAAAATACTAGACATACATTTATCCAAATGATTATGTGTTACAATAAAACAAAAATTTAGGAGATAAATTAGGCAATGAACCTTTGAATGTTTACTCTTATGGTAGTTTTACTAATATAAGTGCCCAATTAGATCCTCTGAAATGATGAAATTATCTACCTTAATCCCAGAGACCATTTACCAATATGTAATTTGTCAATTAAAAAAAATAATATGTGTGCCACTCCCAAAATTTGAAAGGGATGTATTAGGGTACACATGTCCTATTTAAGGAAAACATATCAATGCATTCATCGATGTGATATCTTTCAATAAATCCTCATTTTAGTTGACCACGAGTACTATATTCAATTGAGTTGAGTTGATTTTGAGTTTAACGTCACGTTCAGAAGCGAGGTTATATAAGCAGGGACCTACTGATTAACCTGAAACCCGAACCACATGAACTATCGCTGGGAAACGAACACGGGTCTCACACGCCAAAGGCGCCTACGCTAACCATCGAGCCTCGAAGGAGCTCGCACTATATTGAAATTTCCGCCTCATACTAACCGAAATAAGAAATATTACTTACGTATAGTTCGAACATTTTATTTTCTATTTAAGGCATACAAAGAAACCAACCAAATTTGCGATTTTTTCATTTTGCCTTCTAGAAAACATTTACCAACTTTTAGTTTTTGACCTTTTCTAAATGTAAGATGTGCCAACACATTCTTCTCACAAAATTTATGGAAAGGCTTTAAGCTGTCTGTGCTTGATATAGAAAATTTACCTATACACTCTATCATATAATCCTGTCATGCCATAGACGGTTACCAAAGCAGAGAAGTTTGGTAATTTACTGACCATGTGGTTAGCACTTGACCATGCGAATTTTATGGCGTTTTTAACTATTGAATGGGATAAACAGCATGACTTGATTTCACGGAGTTATAAACTCGAATACTAGAGAATGTTTACCAAAGGTTGTTGTTACCAAATGCTCAAATATAAAAGGAGGATCTATGTAACTCTACTAAATTTGGGAGGGGAAAACCAACATTAAATTATTCTACGAAAGAAAATTCACCTCTGTGCTTAACCATTTAAACATAACTCGATAAAGGCTCATGAAACAATAAAATTAAGTTAGTAACCGGCAATATAGTGAATAGATGGTAATACAAATAATCCGGCATTTTTGCCCGTAAACGGGGATAAGCCTACTAATCAAATTTATAAAAGTATATACTTTAGTAATAGTGAATACTGACAAATTACGTTTAGTGACAATTCTCGAACTTAAATGGTGAAAAATATATCTTTCCAAGCTTTAGGAGGATGCGTCAATATATGCATATCCAATTAGAAAGAATATACGCCTGTACCTGGATATTCAATAAAATAATATGATTAATTGTCCTGCAAAAGAACAAAATAGACAACAGACATCCAATCTATAATTTTTTGGCAATTCAAACAGATGGTCCACCCAAACATACAGAATTTTAAATTTTGGCCATTTATGAAATTTAAGGTGCTTGTTCTATGTGTCCCAAAAGCTCAGAGTGAATCAAGGCATTAATCCTAAAATGAAAATGAGAGGTCTTATGTGGCCCTGGCCCGGGTAAAGATACGGCAAAGTATGTTAAAAGATACAAAGATCTCAAATAGTAATATACAAAGGACAGATTATTAGCTATTATGCCCTAAATGTACCTTCTGTCGATAAATCCATCGAGAATTAACATTTTGGGGGGATGAGGTGGATAATGTGCTGATAAACAATTCTATATACTAACTTTGTAAATGAACAGTATTATGTTTGTATTTGCGTTTACTTCTATACGTTTATATCCAGTTCTTAGAAGACTGAACTTTAGTGCCAGAGTAGGATATACTCCAAATAAACTCGATAAAGAAGATTATTACTTGTACTTTTGCAAATCAAAACTTTAATATTTTTACTTTGCATCCCATACATTTGAATTTAAAAGTGTTAGCAGAATGATACATACCATATATATATGAATTTAAAAGTGTTAGCAGAATGATACATACCATATATATATATGAATTTAAAAGTGTTAGCAAAATGATACATACCATATACATATGAATTTAAAAGTGTTAGCAGAATGATACATACCATATATATATATGAATTTAAAAGTGTTAGCAAAATGATACATACCATATACATATGAATTTAAAAGTGTTAGCAGAATGATACATACCATATACATATGAATTTAAAAGTGTTAGTAGAGTGAATTCTACAAGTTCTCAAGATTTGTCTTCGAAAGTATTAAATCATGTATTCTAACTAAATTATGACATTCTGATAAAAACAAGAATCGGATGAAAACAATACACAAAAATCGATTTAAGAGAATTCTATCAAAATCCACATTAAAACTATAAACCATAAAGATGGAGTAATAATGATAGAGGTGGCAGTGATTGTAGTTGTTGGTCTCTTTGGACAAGGCTCACCGCACATACATGCATACTGAATTTCTTGTTGCCAGTTTACCAACATTTCCAAATCGAGTTTGCAACGTGGTTGTCCTTCCAATAAGTTAAAATATAACAATGCAGTCCTCAAGAAGTGTCTGGAAAACGGTAAAAGATAGTTTATTTTAATTAATATTTCTAGTTACACTTTAAATTAAAAGAAGACAGGTTGATCAGTTCTCAATCAATGCTGGTATTACTTTTAGTATCAAAATAACAAACTACATTTATGAGACAGTAACAGACTTTACTTGTTTGCATATAATCATAATACCAAAAACAGGGTTCGTTTTCAAGTACAAGTATTATAAGTTTTATTGTGTTTTTTGTTATCTTACATTCAATATTCTTGTAATTTTAACAGTATAAGTGGTAGGCCTACTAGTAGCAAGAACGCCGATTTCTCTGTAAATTTTAGGGGGCCCATTCAGATGTAGAAGGTATATATATATGAGGATTTTAAGACAAATTACATTCAAATTATGCCAAATATTGTATATTCATAAATACAATAGGGGGGCCTACATGAACTTTGTGTGGGGCTCGGGCCCCCGCCCCCAGGATCGATGCCCTTGACTAGTAGTACATAAAAAGGTAGAAACATATATGACAGTCGTAGAATATTTATATCAAATTAATATTAACAGTGCATTCCTCTTTATCATAGCGATATGATTTTCTGATTAAATCTGTCTTAACAAGTGCATAGTTATTCTCAATTCGAACTATTATTGAAGTAGATTTGAGTTCTATAAGAAAGGTGACTTGCAATAATTAGTTAATTGATCTGACAAAATGTAATTAAATGAGCAAATTGGACATTGAAACCGAATGAATATATATAATGTATTGTATTTACATAAGGATGCGGCCGGACATGAAAATACGGGCTCTATTTTAGTAGTGAACACTTTTAAGTTTGTATGTGGAGTTTTCGTTTTTAACTAGACAGGTTTTGTGCTATTTGAATAAACAATTTGTAGTAGAGTAATCATTTTGACATCTTTATAGTAAAATAAATTATAAATCAGTAAGTATCGTATTTCACTGAACTCTAAAATTCATTTAAATCAATTCCTTGTTCTTCAACTAGCCCTTGTTAAATTAGTCATACGTATTTTGTTTATAGTTTAAGTCAGATTGAACGCATACCTCCAAGATCAAGAGCATACAATACAATAGTTACTGGGTTAACTGGAATCTTAAGCACCATACAATCTACATTGAAGTGAGATATACTATGTTATTATTAATAGACTCTTACGTATGTCATTATTGTTTAATTGTCAATATACTACGATATTTCCCATTCTCGAACAAGAATGATCTACATTTAATATTTGATACTCCAAAATCTGTCAGTCTTTCTTTGCAAGTGCATCTGGAAATGTGCTTCTTATTAAATCTGTATCTTATTCAGCGGAAACTCGTATATGTCTGGTTTGAGATCTGAATACCATATTTAGAGATTTGGTGTTATTATAAATTATTTTGATTGTTAGTCAGTAGTCCCTTTTGATATCACTTTGTATTCATTAGCTATCTGATAATTAAAAAATACCATACTTATATTGAAAATTACTACTGGTAATAAGTTATCTTTCTTGGGAAGTACAACTCTTATATTGGCTGCTTGGGCTGATGGCTCACAACAAAGGAAAGCTTATATTTTATTACTATTATTGGGTCGCTTTTCCCTGATTTACGATTGTAAAATTGCAAGCAGGAATAACTCAGGCAATTGTAATAGTAACCACCACTTGCAGTGAAATTAAGTTATTAGGAGGAATGCATTTCGGTTGAAGCTTAGACAGTATGCACCGCTTCGGGAATGTTCCTGCAGATTGGAGGGGAAGCTCTTCGGTGTGTGTCACTGCATTAAGTTGCATGGGGATATTGAACAGTTTTCCATTCTACTCGAAAGTTTGAAAATATGTCACACTGTTCTATTCACCCAAACCTCTCATGCATTGAATTACTACCGATAAAAATGATTATGATCTCGATCCTAGAGCAGATGATTCTATTCGTAATATTGTAACTTAGCTAGGAGTCTACCTTGATCTGGGATGACCCTTGTGTATATTTTATTTTTGAAAGTGTACTTTTTTATGTATTCATATGACCTACTGGTAAGTGTATGTATTTTATTTGTTTTTTAGGTGTGTTTATTATGTGTAACACATTTTTACTAGTTATCATGGTCTTGAGTGACTTGAGAAGTCAATTTTTTTTCTGTTATTAAATAATAAATATTTGGATTAAGAAGGTGTCGGCTCTCTATAACTTATGAACTACTATCATGAGATTGAGAAACGTCGACTTTGCGAAATATATAGAAGATGAATATTTTTTTCTGCAGGTTCAAAACTACGTTATGTATATTTGCACCATAATATATTTTTTTTATATATAACTTGCAAGTTAGTTTTGACGAGTTTTCTAATTTTACTTAAATATACTCTGTCAGTGCATAAAGTAAATGTTGAGCTAATCGCGCTGTCAGAAGGATTCTTTAGTTTGTATCCATGTAATAGAAGAAACTGGATTATTTTGTTCTCATTTGGACAAAACAGTTAACACTGAAAGTTATGTATGGAACTAAATTCGGTCAATGCGTCTGGTCATTTTGAATAAAAAGCTTGAGTGTTCTGTATAACTCAATTGAAAATTTCGACTACTCCCAAATTTCTATGGTCATAAGTAGAACAGAATTTGAACTCAAAATCATATAGGTTTGATAAAGACTGAAATATTTTGCATTATATACAAACATGAAAAAGCCATAAATATGAGCAGAATTTCTTCTATAAGAAATCTTCAATGGCCTCCGGTTTGATGCTTTCGGTTACTTGTGCTACACAATGCCGAATTGACACTTCGACCCCCACAAAGATGTACTTAAATTCTCCATGTCCTACAAAAGATTTTTCTAGAGTATCGAATTGCCATGCTGAAGCAATGGAGTGTGCGAATAATAAAGTAACTGTCCAAGCGGCCTCGTCGTTAGCTTTTTCAGCTTCTGACATTTGCTACACAGTTTTATTTTCTGGGCAAGATATGCCTTCTTATCAGGAAAATTCCAGATCGACTATGGGTGTTGTTGGTGGAAGACAGAGCTAACCCCCTTACCATATAGACGTGGCAATGATCATGGAGCTAGAAAGATGGAACAAACGCCACTCTCAAGCTTTTGCACAACTGAACACAAACAAAAGCTGGCCTAATTGCTGAACTATGGGTAGTTTTTGAGGTCGAGCATGAAACGTATCAAAACATTTAATTTTTTCCGGGCTACGACCATCGTCACGTGCCTGTTTTCTTCGCGTTTTTACAATGTCCTTACTTTTTTCTGCACGTGATGTCAGTCATATATTTTTTTTGCAATACCTTATTCAGATACAGAATTACTTTGTGGTCTAAGCAGTAATTTTTAGCACTTTGCCCTCCTGAGATATTACGCCCCAAACATGGCAACAAAATCAGAAACTTCAACTTTCGGACCCCCATAAATCTACGATGCCAGCAGTATCATAGGTGTGGATATTTCTACAGACTCTTTACATGCAATGGTATTCAGCACAAAATTTATGAACCCCCACTTTATGCCATTCCAAAATACAGCCTGTTTAAAAGTGTATTTTTTCTAGTTTTTCTGGTGGTTTCATGTATTGGTTTGCAAGCCAGCATATTTATTTAGAAGCAAGAGTATATATTCTCTTTGTACCTCAGTCTCTCCTCTAAACATTCGTTTTTGTTTGGGATTCTTCTGTTTCGTACATTCTGAGCAACTGTAGTATTCGTAAACGCTTGCAAATGCAAAAAATGGCACTGCACCGACAACAAAGATGGCCGCCATTCAGTAACACTTGTATCCTCGTCGCCAGCAGTGCCTTTACATCGCAGTGACGGGTATGTGACCGCGCAGTACTCCAAGGAAGGGATGGTTGTATAAGAATTTATGATTAATTTTGAAGAGTTTTTATTTTGACTAGGGAATTAACATAGGTATAGGGAGTAAAGACACAGATTTGAAGCATCAGTGCACGAAAAGATTCGTATTCTCAGTTTTCCTAATTATTGTTTTATATGTTAAGTTAAACACCACAATATCTATCACTGATATCGCAGATCGTATTATTTTGTAAAATCGTGTCTCTAATCTATTATCAAAATATTCATCTCCAGTCAAGATGTAGAGAGAAGAGAAAGAGATAAGACATCTGTAATATGTGTATATGTGACTCACTAAGTAATTGTAGAAATTAGTTAAAGGACACGTAAGAGAGCGAAAAGGAGGTCTAGAAGTCTGAACTTTTTAGAAACGTCCTAGATAGGTGAAAATATAGTTAAAAATTGCAGAAGGTATCATGTAATTTATCTTTCTTTTCTTATATCCTAGTATACTTTTTCTTTCACATCCAAACATCTCTATTCAGAATTACGAGATAAAGGTGAAGAGAGAAACGTTTCCATCTCAAGAAATGTATCAGAAAAAAATCTTTTAACTTAGACTAGATTCGAACTCGCAACCCTTGAATCCAAGAGTCTGCGCTCTACCGATTGAGCTAACAATTGCTATTCCAAAAGCGTCATCTCTACAACTACCGGTTGCTGAATGGTGTGTATTAATGAAATTGGCCGAGGTAATTCCTTCATATAGCCATTGCAATAATAATAATAATAATAATAATAATAATAATAATAATAATAATAATAATAATAATAATAATAATAATAATAATAATAATAATAAAGAAGAAGAAGAAGAAGAAGAACAGAATTTAAAAAGTCGCATTGTTAAAAGTTTGGTGTGCGAAGTTAGTCATAATATGAGATTTTATTTATTATATATAATAAATGTAAGCGTGGTTTATTCGTGCGTGCTACTCAAAGTTGTACGCGTATGGTACAGTAGCCTTGTGTCCCACAACCATGAAGAAAGTTTCGGTTTGAACCTATGCGTGTCCTAAGAGGAAGGAGGAGATTCAAAGAAAGAAAAGTGGTTTAGAAATTATGCAAAAATATAATATCTCACGAGGTGAGGTGATATAGAGTTCAGCGTGTCTTTCAGCTGTGACTCTATACAAGGTGTGCATCTACGAATTAACGTGGAACCCGAGCCATACGACTCCTGCCGGGAATCGAAACCCGTATCACCTCTAGCTCTATCATGGGAGACACAGGGACATATAAAAATAATCGAAACTGAACGATATTAATGTTAAATCCATAGCTTTTGAGGTCCTAAAAATTCCTTATTGAAAGATATGAGTGTTTATTCAATAGTTTTCCGGATCGCTGAAGTGAATAATGCCACCCCCGATACCATAAAAGCCCATGTTTTTATTCTTCGTTAGCGCAAGTTGATTCTTTTGCTCCTGCTGGAAATGGATTCGTACTATTTCATTCCGATTCAAATATGTATTCTACTGGGAAAACTAATCTCAAATATATCTTTGAAATATAAACCTATTCTTCCCGTGCAACGCCGGGTATTTCAATTAGTAATAAATAATTTAAGAAACAATGAATATATTAATGGAATTAGATATATGTATTTTTGAATGTTGTATATGTATGCTAATTCATACTTTCTCTAGTAGAAAATGGTGCACCCCTTATATATTCTGAAGCAATAGGGAGAACTATCGAAG
Source organism: Thermobia domestica (assembly GCF_964235325.1). NCBI lineage: Eukaryota > Metazoa > Arthropoda > Insecta > Zygentoma > Lepismatidae > Thermobia > Thermobia domestica. The sequence goes on along the minus strand of NC_137457.1, from coordinate 224,964,889 downwards.
GTATATTTTATTATATCTACTGTCGAATTTAGTGTGGAATAATTTCACACAATTTATTTCGAAACTATCGAGACGAGACTGAGACCGCTATTTGTCGGTTGAAAGGAGACTAGGTAATACTGTAAATAGTCTCGTATTGTCTCGTTTTGATACCAGTCCTACTTCGGGGTTTGTTCTCTAGTAACTGGTTGCGTACTGCACCTACAGTATATAAGACGTCGTATATTTAAATGTTTGAGAACTTACCCCACCTCCACTTGACGGATCGTTCTAACTAAAACTACCAGACCGTTTATGTAATTTTGCGATATTTTCTTGCAACAGAGAATGAAAAATATAACAGTTATAATGTTGATCGCGCATAATCCTGTATAGATAAAAGGTACTTTATAGAGTGTCGGACTCCGTGAAGTAAATACAGTAGTTACTGGCTTGGTAAGTTCATCACTGAACTTTTTCCGTCATACTCATGCAATGACGTCACCTTTGACACATGCTCGGGACAGGACCACAGGAGGAGTAACGCTGTTGTTTGCTTACTCGCTTGCTGCTGTCTATTCTCTTTGGAACCTGATGTGAAATTACTGCTTTATCCTTACTTTCAGCTGTCTTTGCTATTTCTAATTTAGTTATATTAGTGGAATTTTATTCCATCATGGAAATATATTTTATTTCTTTTTAAATGTAAATAAAAAGAAAAGTCTATTTGGACAAGTTTCTCCACAACTCTAGAGGTATTGTCTTGGGTGCGCTTTTCTTTTCTTTTCCTTTAGGGCCGCGGTGGCTCAGTGGCAGAGCTTTCACCTCTAGTGCTTGGGGCCTCGGGTTCGATCCCAGCCCCCACTAATTGAACTTTGTGGCGGACGTAAACCGTGTGGGAGGGTTTCCTCGGGGTTCTCCCATTTCCTCCCACTTTCGTCATTTCATTCATTACTCATCATCACCGTCTCCTTTAGCCTAACCGGCATAATCGTGGGACGTAAAACTTAAAGATTTCATTTCATTTCTTTAACACAAATGCAATTAAAACCTGACTCTGAGAGCGCAACAATGTTATCTTTTTCGAAGGGTCAGTGATTTTGTGTCGAAGGTAATGTTACGCGAAGAGACAGGCTGCGCGTGGGCTTATCTTATCTTACGTTTGGCAACATTGCTCTTGGTCAAGTGGCCTATTGCTTATGCCTTTAGGTATTTGCAATAAAGCTATACAGCGAGCTGTGTGCGTTCTGTTCCTCCCTGTCCTTGGCTGTTTGCGAAAATATTATTTGCTTTTCATGCATTGGGATAAGGGGTAAGACACCTTGCATACCTTGGGGCAATGGAAGTAACATATAAAATGATCGAAAACGACAACCGATGTTAATGTAGAGTTCATAGTTTCGAGGTCGCTATAATATTTAGGCGTAAAGCTATCAGCTATTTTCTGTTAGTGGTTTCTTCATATACGTACGTCTACCAAGTTAACGAACCTTGACTTATCTGCGTACAGTAGTTGGTTAGTGTGTCCTCGATGGCTATTTTTACTTTTTCCATGATCATCCCATACCATACAGTATTTTTTATGTTTTGAAAAAGCTTGATTTTATCAATTCGTTAAACAACAATGTTTCTTTTTTTCTAACCATGTTTCTTAGTATTATCCTCTTCATTCTAACTAATTTAAATATTTTCAATAATTCAGAATTTTGACTAAAAAATGTTACAATGATCAAGATTTGTATAAGATGAGGAGCCTTTATTTCTAATCATTGTCTTAACCGGAAGGGAAAACTTATAAAAAATTGAAATAACTTAGTAGGCGTAGAAAATCGATAGAAATAATGAACATCAACTATTAGTTGACTGTTAGAAGTATAGTAGATATGGTTCTCAACCCAAGTAGAAGATGCACTCTTTGCTTCATGAAAATAATAAACATTTTTGAAAAATAATTACAGAAAAGTAATTTGATGACATTTACTGAGCGAACGTAGGTTACTGGTTGGTGTTGACGCTTCGTAATTCAGAGTCTCCCGGTTCAGGGAGATGACCCCCTAAAAATTCTTCGGGCCCCCATGCAAGCAAGTAGGCTTTTCTTATCCATTCGCCCAGGGAGTGGAGCGAATACTAAGAAAAGACGGGCGGTACAAATGGATTTTTTAAAAATCATTTCTGAGGGAAATTTTAATTTAAGTTCCTAATGGCTCAAATCGCTGTCCACTGCTTAATGCTCACTTTGTTAATATCTATTAGTTCATTTGTCATTCGTCAAGATTTTCATTTCTATCCTAAGTCGTTTCGTTTTTGTTTTATTATTTTTTAATTTATAATGATGTGCGCTTTCACTTTTTAATAGTACTTTGTTTTTCATGTAATAATAATGAGCAACGATATAAAACCAAGTGACCATTTTATCGGAAAAGAAAGCTACAAAACATGAAAGAAGATAAGATGCAACGGGGACTTGTCAATACTAGTCACTGTTAACGAAGCATTTGCAGGTCGACATTCTTTTGAAACTGTAAGGTTATTTTACCTGATTGCAGTAATTTAATTGTTGAATTAAAATGGAACGATACGGTCATTTCGGTTACAGGTCTGAATTAAGTTTCATGTATTTCAAAATATATTCGAATACAATTAGTTTTCACGCGGCATATAAGTATATAACTTGAAAGGATATAATTGAAAGCGATGAAAGGTCATTTGGATGACAAGTAGTTTTTTTTCAGTACCCTCACTTCCAATCATAGCAGCGTATACAATGTTTTTTAAAAATTATAACAGTATAACAGTAATTATTAATCCATTCTCTGGTATTAAATTTAGACCGAGCGATATTTTAAATTAGTAATAATTCTAATGCAAAGTAGAGTTTTGATTATTAGTTACTTGTGTTCAGGGATGCGCCGACATAGGTGCTAGGGATGCACACGAGACGAGTCGAGACAGGATTTTCCAGACAAAATTCGAGTCGAGACACGGTTCTTCCAATAGAGAAATATACATTTTCCGAGTCCAGATATCACTTTTATAGCACATTTTCGAGACGAGACAGCTACACATCTTGTCTCGTGGGCATCCCTAACAGGTGCAGTGTTCCTTTCAGAAAAAATCTTCCTGGGGGGTACACTTAGTATTCAGAGGGCCACTGCTGCTACTCTTTTATTTATTATTATATTACAGACGTATTATTTTGATCTCCTCCCGGGGGAAAGTGTCCCCCTAAAAATATGTGTGGACGAAACACTACACAGATAGTCTGAGAGTCTGGATCCCCCAATTAGCACAATGTCAGGGGCAGATACACAAAATTATTTGCATTTATAGGCTATTCCGAAAAATCTTCGGACCCCAAAGATAAATCTTGGGTGCATCTTTGCTTGTGTTTACATTGTGTTTCTGCCTGATTTCGTACGTCTATGTTGGAAAAAAACATGAAAGAATTGAATTGTTCTATAGGGCTAAGAGGCCCTGAAAAGAATTTTTGCGAAAGAACCTGATTTTAAAGTTCTGCCACTGGATCGAGGACAAATTCAATATCAATTAAGACACACACTTTTGTCATTTGTTGTGTATTGAACTAGTTTAACTAAAATTAATAAAGAGTTATTTGAAATCAAGTAGGCCCTATATCTCAAGAACGATTAAATGGACTAGCTTTGATGGCCATTGAAAATTACATTCTGAATGAAATTTATATTGATGCAATAATAAAAGATTTTGCCAAATTGAAAACCAGAAAAGTGTCTTTATAGCATGAACTTTTCAGTAACAAAGAAAACGAGAAATTAAGTTAATTACCATATCTGTATCACTAGAAAACACTATTTAAATATGCTTTTAATGAAGTGTAAGAGGATATCTCTTTGTCAAAATCAAACTTGTGATAATCTTAGACTTGAAACTCATGAGTTTTATTGTATTTCGACTTTTATGTTTCAACTATATTTGTCAAAATACATCTTAGGTATACATTTTAGTTGTTTCCTGTGCTTATTTAATAAAAAAAATATATAAATTATTAAAATTGGAACTTTGGTCATGATTCATCCACAGTTAATTAGGTTTAATTTCGCCATTTTCCTTTAATACTTACAAGAAGACTGAATTGTTATATATTGAAAAATTTGTAATTGTAACAATTATCTGAAAAATTTTTGACCATTCTATTCTTTTATTATCATTTAGGCGGGGGCGACTAAATATTGTTTATTTACACTTACAAAATGTCTACAACCGATCCTGTTACTGTTTATATATATATATATATATATATATATATATATATATATATATATATATATATATATATTTAGAGAGAGAGAGAAAGAGAGAAAGTTTTGACTCAGAAAAAAGTACAGAGGGATTTCAAACGAATAATACGTATACATTATCCTCTGAACAATTTAACCCTAAAAATGCTTTCGATCACTGAAATAAATTCCTGCCTACGCTCCTGTAAAGCAGTAAGAATTTTAAGGACTGATCATGGGGTAATGCCTCCCTGGAGCAACGACAGTTCCCCAGAAATCATACCTCTGATAGGTCCGGATGTGACACCAGTATTTGTGTATTACCACTCCTCACTCTCAGTGTATTGAAACTTAAGTCAAAGGAACTGTTCTGAAATCTTCACCGGTTCTCTCCTCTGAAACCGCATGCGAATGGGGCCAACCTTGGTCATATACCACATCTGGAATATTACCGTTTATGTCAGAGATCCCGAAAAATATATATTCGACACAAATAAAGGATGTTTTCGATTTAATTTAATTTATTTATTTATTTATTTAGCCTGTCAACCTCCCACTCTGACCTCCATGGCAACCAAGGCTTAACTTGAACTTAAGCAACATCGACAGCGTCACTATTCATCTGAGACCACGAAAACTAATACCATAACGATTTCGATATTAATATTATTCATATTGAGTACTTTTACATGCTACTTCCCCTCTTATTACGGATGGCTTCAGTGTCTCGCCCCCACAACTATGGAGCAATTTCAACAAACTTACGTATAGCTATAAACCACCATCTGTAAAATAAATGTGCGAGTGATCTTTTTCGGGGAGGAATTCATTAGCTACTTTTCCAATATCAATGTGGTGGCTTTTTTCGCTTTCCGTGCTAAAGATTGCCAAAGAGCTCAACATCATTTGCACCACTTTCCTATGAATATAAATTTTAATGACATTTACTTTACTGAATGCTTGCTTAGGTGTTACTCTCGTCACAGGAAAAGTGAGATTCTGTTATAAATGAGTAGGGGTCTTAACAAATACGGAAAACTATTAGCAATGACACTACTCGAAATGAGTTTTCGCAATATAATGGAACAGTATTTTATTCGAATGTGAAGGAAATCATTGCATAAATTGACCCTTCCCTTCCTTAGAAGTCCAAGCTACAATACGTATATAATAATTTTGAATTAGAAATACATGCATCGAGTTTCATATCCTTAACTTTAAGGTCTCCTGAGTTAAGTAAATGAATAACCTTCCTGCTAACGAAAGAGTAAAGCTTTGCGCTTTAATAGTATCGGGAGTGTAATTATTAATTTCAGCAACCCCAAAAACTATAGAATAGACACTCCTATCTTTCAATTAAGAATTATTAAATTTTCACCCCTCCTATTAAACCTCCATGCCGATAATGCTAAGCTTTGATGTGAACGATATATAAGGTTTCATAATTCATGTACTCAAAAGCTATGGATTTAACATTAATATCGTTTATTTTCGATTATTTTTGCATGTCCCTGTGTCTTCAGGGGCGCCCATTAAGGGGGTAAGAGGGGGCGCTTGCCCAATCTAGAGGAAATTATACTTTGCAAGACCGAAAACCAAATAAAATTGTTTGAATATTTACCCCAAAATTTGCAACTATATTTGAAATGTCGCTTATACTTGCCCCCTTTGAAAACCACAATATGGGCGCCATTGTGTGTCTCTCATGATTGAGCTAGAGATGATACGGGTTTCGATTCCCGGCAGGAGTCGTGTGGTTCGGGTTCCACGTTAAGTCGTAGATGCACACCTTGTATAGAGTCACAGCTGAAAGACACGCTGAACTCTATATCACCTCACCTCGTGAGATATTATATTTTTGCATAATTTCTAAACCACTTTTCTTTCTTTGAATCTCCTTCTTCCTCTTAGGACACGCATAGGTTCAAACCGAAACTTTCTTCACGGTTGGGGACACAAGGCTACTGTACCATATGCGTACAACCCTTATGAGACTACGGTAGTGAGTTGCGCAGTTTGAGTAGCACGCACGAATAAACCACGCTTACATTTATTATATATAATAAATATAATCTCATATTAGGACTAACTTCGCACACCAAACTTTTAACAATGCGACTTTTTAAATTCTGTTCTTCTTCTTCTTCTTCTTTATTATTATTATTATTATTATTATTATTATTATTATTATTATTATTATTATTATTATTATTATTATTATTATTATTATTATTATTATTATTATTATTATTGCAATAGCTATATGAAGCAATTACCTCGGCCAATTTCATTAATACACACCATTCAGCAACCGGTAGTTGTAGAAATGAGGCTTCTGGAATAGCAATTGTTAGCTCAATCGGTAGAGAGCAGACTCTTGGATTCAAGGGTTGCGAGTTCGAATCTAGTCTAAGTTAAAAGATTTTTTTTCTGATACATTTCTTGAGATGGAAACGTTTCTCTCTTCACCTTTATCTCGTAATTCTGAATAGAGATGTTTGGATGTGAAAGAAAAAGTATACTAGGATATAAGAAAAGAAAGATAAATTACATGATACCTTCTGCAATTTTTAACTATATTTTCACCTATCTAGGACGTTTCTAAAAAGTTCAGACTTCTAGGCCTCCTTTTCGCTGTCTTACGTGTCCTTTAACTAATTTCTACAATTACTTAGTGAGTCACGTATACATATATTACAGATGTCTTATCTCTTTCTCTTCTCTCTACATCATGTCTGAAGATGAATGTTTTGACAATAGGTTACAGACACGATTTTACAAAATAATACGATCTGCGATATCAGTGATACATATCGTGATGTTTAACTTAACATATAAAACAATAATTAGGAAAACTGAGAATACGAATCTTTTGGTGCACTGATGCTTCAAATCTGTGTCTTTACTCCCTATACCTATGTTAATTCCCTAGTCAAAATAAAAACTCTTCAAAATTAATCATAAATTCTTATACAACCATCCCTTCCTTGGAGTACTGCGCGGTCACATACCCGTCGCTGCGATGTAAAGGCACTTCTGGCGACGAGGATACATACGACAACGTGAATGATGTTATTGACCTTCTCATACACAAGGTTCATCACACATCAATTTTTATAATTTTCGGAGATGGTCGAGCAACTATTTTCCCCACCTTTGGACCACCTCAGATGGATTGACTCATTGGTATACAACCTTTCCCTTCATATCTATTCCGTCTAGGAGAACGAAACTTGGTAATTCTTTTATAAGCCCTATAGCATTTCTCAAGATACATTTGGATTGTGTGCTTTTGCATGGGGCCACTACAGACGGAGGCCGAAGTTGATGGGAAGTATTTCTGGAGGAAATTCTCCCGACATTTTCCCGATTTTCCCTGTTCAAGCATGTTATGAGCGCCAATACATATCACCTCAGGAAACCTTGTTTCATGTAAGAGAATAAACTATAAACCATGACTTTCCATTAAACAGTATTGATATAATAGCTATTTCGCTGCTAGTCCACGATTTTCTTTATACTAACTGGGTTAATAGGCCTCACGAACTTACTCCGTTGTCCATAGCACCTTTTTTTTGTGCATGATCATATCTTTGTTCTGATTATAGAATAGACCAGGTTTTATTGGGTAGTCCGGATGACACGTTCATGTCCGTTTTCTTGGAACTTTTAATATTATTGACGTTGTTTACAGCCTTAGTAAACTAAGTAGTGCTCTCATGTTTGATTCAACAACCAACCTTACGAAGCGAATTGTATTCATTCTGAAAAAAAAAAATAACAACATAAAAGCACAGTGATTTGAGAATAGAGTGATAATTTCTGGTATGCAACTAGGTTGTGAATTCCATATCACTGCTCAAAGAGTGATACCGAGATATGACGTCATGCCTTTTTTTTCTGTTACCGTGAAGTAAGCAGCTCGTTTTTTCATTGTATCTCCGTAGCAAAGAAATACTTTTCTGAGATGTTTGGTATGTGATATATTGAAGACTAATTCCACACGATGATGTCTTTAAATTACAACCTTTGAACAAAAGGAAACGTCCTTCACTCTTTATAACATAATTCTGAACTATTACTACTTTGACATTTGGTATATGCAGAGCGAAATTCACGCTGCAAATATTTTCAATCTCCACGAACAGAACGAATAAGTTAAACAGCAAGAAATAAGGAAATCGACAGTTTTCAGGAAATAAAAGACGCTAAAATATTTCTCTTAAACGCCTTGTAGAACTCCATCCTTCAAGTGAAGCATTGTAAGTCTCTATATAACCTAGCACGATAATAATAATAATAATAATAATAATAATAATAATAATAATAATAATAATAATAATAATAATAATAATAATAATAGTAATAATAAAGAGTAATCCTTTCCAGACTTCATTTCTGAATCAGAGGGTAACGACCCGATCAAGGCATCTACAATATAGGCCTACTGAGCTAATTATTCTTCACTAAAAATAACTAACTGTATTGTATGCAGAGACATCCTGAACTAGGAATATTACTATTATAAGTTCTTTACACCACAAAATCTTTGACAAATCAATTGTTCGCACCGATACCCAAACTTCGTACGGTTATTTGTATTTTGGATTTACGAAGACGCATCAATCAGTCTAAGGAAATACTAGATACCAAACATGAAATCTTATTTGGCTTACGAAATTAAGATTTGCATTGTTTGTTAGCAAATAACAAATTGCCAAATAAACCACGATGTGAACTGTTACCGGTACACCATTCAGTTGACTCCATTGCACGAAATTGGCCGTTCGATTCTTTGGAGCCCTTCCACAAAAGATGGCATCACAAAACACATATTTGTTGCAATACCTGATTTTTACCTGATATTGTGTCAGCAGAGTTTTCAGTATCAAAAATTCCTAATAGAAGATATCGCCCTTCGTTTCGGCTCATTTACTTATCTATATCTCGACAAATGCCCCTTAACAAAACAAAAGAACATCAAAATCTAGCAAAGTTATACAATTTGTATAATATAAATGGTTTTGCGTCAATCCACAGATAGACTGGAATTGTCGAAATTTTAACAAAACTTTACAAAGTTGTCTTAAATAATATATCGAAGAAGAAGAATCTATTTGGCGAGAACTTGTTTCACACATAAGTTTTGGAATAGACACTTTTTTCTGTGACATGTCCAACCTGAGGCCCTAGTAGACCGTAAATTAAAAACCCTCTAATTGAAAAAAAGAAAGGAAAAAGAACAAGATGAATCTTTTAGAAACGCAAGAACGTCCAAAAATAATCTGACAGAAAACACACAAAAATACGATTTTCACGAAATGACAAAGTACTTGTTTGTTTCCATTTGAAACAAAAATAAGCTCAGCGCTGGACAAGCCGTTATAAAGACAAAGCGGCCATTATTAAGAAGATAAACCTATTTATATATATAGTTCAAGTCCCTGACTCTTTTAAATTAACTATTAAGGACGTATAGGGTACCATTAGAATTGTATTATAAAGAATGAAACAAGATACCCCATCAAAGAAGTTCATACAAACAAAATCTGATTGAAGAGAAATAAAATACCTGTAACAAGCTAGCTAAGCACTTCACGATGCACGTCAAGCGACTCTCATGTATCATCAATTTATAACTCAGCATTTTTTTCTTATAGAAAGAAAGACAATCAATAGGAGAATTATGACATCAACATTTTCTTTATTTCTAACATTTTTTATTTGTTTGGGAGAAATGCACATCAGTTAACTTGTCTGAAAAATGTTTGGATTATCAATCGTCAAATTGGAGTCAGCACATAACTATGAAAATACATAATGTTTAGTTTACAAATTACACTTGTTTTACAGCGGTGCATCTTAAAATTATTGATGTTCTTGGTAAGAACAATTTGTTACTTTACTGCATGGGAAGGAAAACGATTCATCAATAAACTCAAGAACACTATACTTTCTGATTTTCAAATTGAGTATCCAAACAGACCAAAACCTATGATTTTACATTTTATTCGACTAGAACTTCTGGACATAAATCGGTTTTTACCTTTATGAAGTCCACAAATTAAAGTAACCTGCGGACCGGATAAAGGCACGAAATATTTACATAGCAAAATTCAAGAAATAAAAAATCTATTTCGAACCTATTAGTCATAATTTTCTCTGTTGGAGTCGAAAAATTAATTACACAAACTCACCACGAAATTTTACAGTTTGTACACCACGGCCACTAACGAGCGATTTTTAATCAGTTCTGAAGTTTCAGACCTATAAATAGCATTTCGAATCTATAATCAAAAGTTTGGTACAGACTGAAGTTAGTACATATGAATTAGACCAGATCTTCCTTGGAAAATAGTCCAAAATAATCCAAATCTGTGTGCGTCTCTCAGAGAAAGGAATCTGGATTTATTTTACTACTGTTCCAAAGCAATTAAGTCTCTTGCAATCGTTCCACAATGAACCTGTATATCATAGTTCAAACTTGCACATACTTACACATGCAAACCTACACATATTTATACATACAACAAATCATATCATTTATAGTTTTCTTAAATAACGGATTCCTAACAGATCATCTTAAGAGGCCTGATTATGCAATCTGAACCAACGAAGGGATATATGAACTTTCTATATTTCACTTCCATGACATGTATTCAATATGAAAATACATGCTCAAGCACGTTAAAAAGAAACGAACTGTTTATATACCTTATATTTAAATATTCAACTATAGGGTGTTCATGAAAGTCCACTCTAAAGGACAGAGGGATTTTATTTATATTTACCTACGGATTTGAACCTAATTACACGAAAATTTGCCAAAATTAGGAAACAAAGAAATAATATTTTTGCAACAGATGGTGTAAGTCATTTTATGACTTATTTCTTCAAATCTGACATTTTTGAAAATAATCACTAATATTGGATTTGCCGACAAGATTATCAGCGAAAATCTCAAATAAATCGCCTGACAATCCAAATCTTAATTTAACCTTTAACCTGCAAAATCTACAAAGAGCAATTACATTAATTCATTTATTGCTAAAATATGAGGGACATTTCCTACCAAATTCATTTCCAAATTTACATTTGTCATATACCTTTCCGTACAAGTGTGATTGCCACTGCTATGTTAATCATTTATTAATAACTAGCGGGACAGAGGTGGCTCAGTGGTAGAGCGTTCATCTCTGATGCATGAGGTTCTTGATTCGATTCCAGCTCGTACCAAGTGAACTTTGTGGTGGACAAACACCGTGTGCGTGGGCTTCCTCGGGGTTCTCCCGTTTCCTCACACTTTCTTCATTCCACCATTTCGTTTATTTCTCATCATCACCGTCTAATTAGCCTGGTGATAATGCTCGGACCTAAAACTTAAAAAATTTCATTTCATTTAATAATTATCATTGGAATCTTGTTACATTATTTATATAAGCGTTTAATTAATAACCAAGCTTAATAATAGTTACAGTTAACAAACTTTTTCTCCTCCAATATTCATAGACTAATGCGAGTTACTTTAGCAACTGTTGTAGTGATCTTATTTTTAATATTTCTATGTTATTTATCCTTGATTACATATACAGTGGTCCACAGAAATTCTTGATGTACAAAGTCCGCGAGATAGGCAACCCAACTAACGCCTTCTCCAAGATTAATTACGCCTGGTAGAGTAGCTAGAACAGCAGCATGAAGTTGCCCCAACTGTTAAAACAACAAATCGTAAAATATGTTTTTGTGCAAGAGTGAGGACAAACGCTGGCCGACGAAATGACAAAAGGGAATCTTTGGATCTGGTACTCACAGTAAAAAGCACAATACCAGAAAAAATATACGGACACCAGAGGCCCCGATGAGTAGATAATAGTCCGGGGACTTAAATAATCTTACTCAAATGAGGGATTATAAACAAGTTAACTTACTTCAAATGACTATACATATATGTGTATCAAACAATATACGGATAGATTATACGGTATATGTAGTACGATTTTTTTAAAAATAAACACAAAGCCTTGCGCTGAGTTTTAAAACTATTAAGAGTAGTCTTACCTGCAAATCAATTAAAGTATGGATTGATCATTCAGGGGAAGAACCCAGCCCCTAATGAAAATTTTGGGGGTCTAACAGGGTCTGAACTCCTAGGTTCCGGCGCCACTGATTGATACGTAATGTTACTTCGAAAGAAGAACTTGTCTGATTTCATTATTCGTTAAACAGAATTTTTGAAAATGCTAAATTTTGTTATGCAGTAATTTATTTGTAAATATCAAAAATGCAAAATTCGATAACACTTAAACGAGTTGGAGAACTTACCCGTACGAAGCGTATTTCTCCTTAGGTTGCAAATATAACTGAGGGTTCGTGATTTATTTAATATTTGTGGAAATTTACACATTGAGACACAAGGAGAAAAGAGGAGTATATAGTGTCAATTAACCACAATTTAAAAATGCACAAAATTAACGGTTAATATCAATTATAGAACCATTAACAGAATTAAATCTGTAATTCGTTTTCTCCATTCATTTTTCTTCCTTTATTTTCAGGATTACATCACACTGAATTTCCCCACTGGAGATTATCTTTCATTTAGCAGCATCCAACTGGAGCTCAGCCTTGTAAATGAAACATTTTAAAAAAGGTAAACGGCGAGTGCGGGAATCAATCCCGGGCCACCAGATTAGAAAACTACAACTCTTAACACTCACCTAAAGCGTTACATCTGCCGACTCGCCTAAATAAAGGGCCTTTTATGTTCGTTCAAAGCTGTAGCTTGTTAATAGTGAGATTGTTTGGCAAAAAGACAGGAATATGTAATTGACTCGTTAGACATTATATCACTATATTCACTAAATTATCAACATCACAGATTTTTTAGAAACAAACTACAAAATTCCTTTATTTTGAATCAAATACGGTGCGTGTATTATGATCGTAAACAAACTAAAGACAAATCAATTGCTGCGTAGTAATCGTGGTTAAGTGGTCAAGGAACTCCACCAGTAATCTGAAGGTTATCGAATCAAATCGAATCCACGAACGACCAGTACATTTTTTTTTATACTTTAGAATTTTTGATGGCGGTTGATTGGCGATGACACACGTTTTATATTGTTCTCATATTTGAATACTCGGATGTTTCAATACTTGAACTATCAAATCTTCAGGAATAATAATAATTTTATTATTATTATTATCATTATTATTATTATTATTATTATTATTATTATTATTATTATTATTATTATTATTATTATTATTATTATTATTATTATTATTATTATTATTATCATCTCATAGAAGATTAAAAGTTAGGAGCTTATTATCGCTCAGGGCATAACATTACAACCAGAAATGTAACATTTGGAAATAATATTTCGGTTTTGTTTAGTGTTGCTCACGAGAAGAGGAATTTATCATCTCGTTTCTGAAACAAAACAAACAAAATTGAGACGAGAGTTAACATTTTACACTTGAGACGGAACAAGGCTAACTCAAATTATCGTCTCACTTTGGAGATGGAAATCGAGACGAGACGAAAAGTATCGTAAACATTTCTCGTTTTATCTCGATTCTCGAAATAATGTATGACCATTCTTTAAGTAACAATTGCTTTGTAGACTGAATCTTATACGCTATTTTGTTACTTTGTATTTCGGAGCTCATTGAGTTTATTATGGTCTGTGTAGGTATTTTGGTAGCAAAGCTTTTATAATTACTTCTCCATAGCCTAAAAGTTAGTTCATTATATGCCTTACTGTTCAGTGATATTCAGTTATTTTTATTACAGTTATCTTCCTCAAAACGTACAGTAGAATACTTTCTACATGAAACTTTAGTGGAACGCTTTGGTTTAAAATGTTGGTAGTTGGAGAGGTGTGTCCTGGAGGTCCAGACACCCTCCCGAAATCCCGACTTATCTGTAAGTTTTGCCTAATTTTAGGGCAACTTTAAAAGATTTAATACCATTACTATTATTATTATTATCATTATTATTATTATTATTATTATTATTATTATTATTATTATTATTATTATTATTATTATTATTATTATTACTGAAAATTTAAGACCTCGATATTACATCCTATTGCAATGTAAATTAGCGTACTGAAGTTGATAGGAAAAGAAAAAGAAAGGATAAGAGATAGTGATAGAGAAAGGATAAGAGCGATTAGTGTCCGAAAGTAAACGAGAAGGGAGAAAGAAAGTGTCAGCTCCTGGACAACAGTAATATCGAAACTTCGGATGCCTAAACAGAAATTAAGTACGATTTGTCTTCACCACGATACATAGTAACACGCTTTCTTTGGCTAAAAGACTTTGAATTATGTATACGTTATATTGATATTTTAACAAAATGTACATACCAATATAAAAATAATAGTTCCTATTTACAAATTTTGGTTGAACGGATATATGGAACTTGTTGGAAATGGCTATTATTTCTAGTAGTAGGAGTAATAGTGAAAGACGTTCGGAATAATTGCTCGGAAACAATATCGTTTCAGTCACATTTATGACTCATACCTTGCCCTAAGCATGACCCTTAGGGGTCGTATTCATGAATTGTTTGCTAAACATGTTACGTTTTCCACCACAGTACGAATCAAGGTTGTAGACTGATATGTATCGTCAGTTCACTAGTATTTCCCCTGTGAAGAAAGCCGTCTCCACTCTAACTGATAAGACCGAAAGAAGTTGAGCATTTTTCATTTTATTACACATCAGAAGTATGAATATTGTAGTTCATAAACACAACTTACTGCAGCGAGAATCGAACCCGGGACCCCTGAATCACGAAACGAACGCTCACGCCACTACGCTAAGACTTCTCTGTTAAGTAAGAGTCAAAAACACTCGTTTATGGAGCAAATTGCACACGTTTACGATAACGACGAAACACACTGATTTCTGTCATGATAAAATACTATAGTCGAGAGACTTCAAATTTAAATTAAAAAACACAAATATACATATAGTGCCTCAGACAACCTTCTTTTCTGATTCACCGAAAGTATCTCCGTAACTTATCTTTTTTATACTTAGTGATACTCGTTTTAAGCTATCTCCAATAACTTCGAACGATAGGGACACGAACAGAGATACATCGACGACATATACAATTTCAAAGGATCTCCCACCGGGAATTGAACACGGGACCGCGAGCACTGAACTATCTGAGGCAGTGATGGCTTGGGTCAATTAAAACTTGTCCCACCACGCACCATGACCCACCATGACCCTCCACCAATCGTGAGCCATTCTAATCCACCAGCAAACATGACCCACTCTTACCCACTACCCACCGACCCACTCCGACCCACCACCTAACAAAACTCATCGTTATCAACTCTGACACATGAAACACACCCTCTTCTCTACTGACTAAAGACTTTATACTTGTAATAATAAAACCAGGTTGTGAAATTCTAATCGGAGTTTGAATTTTTACGGTCACTCGCTCAAGTACTGGTCTGTTACAATAACGGTGGACCTGACCTTTACGATATAAAATGGTAAAGTGTTTCTCATGGGCCAACGTTCGATGAATTTCAATTAAATTATGATGCTATAATTATTTCCTTGTTGAATTATCGATACATTTTAGTGGATAAACGCATGAAATTTGAAAGTCCCAAATCAAGGTAAGTAGACCAACGTACAGTCCAAACTTAAAATTTCCGTGTAATTAAGCGACATACAAATTTTATGTTTATTTTTCTCACAACTTTATTAATTGATTGCCCCGTGCCCTAAGCGCTCTATATAATAAACGTAAGCTTCAGGAATTATTATAGTAGAAGGCGCATGGTTTCTGTTTCTCAATTTGTTTGTGAATTTGTTTCTCATCTAATATCGATCATTTTCAATTATTTTTACAAACCAACCCACTACCAATTTTGCATATATAGAAAGTGCTGTCACCCCGCTCATAAAGAAGAATTTTAAAAAAATGCTATGAGACGTTGTGTTCATTTTCAATAGAGAGTCAATATACTGAATTTCAGCTTCGTAAGTTTAACGGCTTGTGAGATACTCATTTTTTTTCTAAAACATTCGGATCCCCATTACCCGCTTAAGATATTATTATGATGAAAGTGATATGCTAACATCTCAGTTTGGATTAAGGCCTCACTATATACCAAAAGTCATTTCATTTGACTTTGCAATTTGGCCGTGATGATCAGGCACACATAGATACATCCATTTTTTATATGATAATTTATATATCATAGTGATTCAAAAATGTATTGTTTCCAGTAGTTAGCTCCTCTAAAAACTCACAGGCCAAGTAGTAGTATAAGTCCTATTGCTATTATTGCAATTACAAATATCGATGTCAGTAGTACTCCCCCCCGTATATTGCGCCAAGTCAGCAAAAATTTTCTCGATTCTGATTGGCTGATAGAGGTCACGTGACTTTAGGCCCCGCCCACGCGGGAAATTCAAATTTCCAGGTCACGTGGTATGACGTCATGAGTCACCCTGCGCTGAAATCCCTCACCAGGATTTTCAAAATTTGTTCCCTTTTACGTGTAAGGTGAGTGCTTGATACCTGATTCTGATTGGTTGACAGATGTCACATGATCTTAGACTCTGGGATATTTGAAATTCGTTCTCTTTTATGAGTAACATGAATGCTTTGGTACCACGATGCTGATTGGTCGATAGAGGTCACGTAATCTTAGGCTCTGGGATTAAAAAAAATTCGTTCCCTTTTATGGGTAAGATGAGTATTGGTTGACAGAGGTCACATGATCTTAGATCCAGAGATATTTGAAATTCGTTTCCTTTTACGGGTAAGATGAATGCTTTGGTACCATGATGCTGCTTGATTGATAGAGGTCACGTGATCTTAGACCTAGGGATTTTTGAAATTCGGGTATCCTCTTTGATGTATACTTTGGTACCTCGATTCTGATTGAAGGATAGAAGTCACATGATTTTAGACCCACCAACCAGTGAACCGATTACATGGTGTAACGTGTGGAAATCCCTCACTCGTTTTTTTCATTTTATGAGTAAGATGAATGTTTTGGTACCTCAATTTTGATTGGGGGATAGAAGTCACATAATCTTACCCCTCACCCCAATGCTAGAAATTCAATTTTTTTAGGTTACGTGATATGACGGCGATCCACCCTCGACCGGGATTTTAGAATTTTGTTCCCTTTTAATGGTTATCCTTTTTAGTACCATAGAGGATTCAACACCCCTTCTTAAATAACCCTTTTTAGGTATCATGATATTGTACTGAGTTTACATTAAATTTTATCGTTCTCTTTGAGAGATAAGATGGTTACCAGTTTTCTTACCTTGATGGAGAGACTTCCGTCTTATATGTTTACGTACGGAGATCCTGTCCTTGAATTAGTAGCCTATGTCTCTGAAAGGATATTTTTTTTTAACAATGGTGAAAGAGGGGGTCCATTCTTGTCGCTTGTAGATTTCTTATAACACATTGTTGTGAGTTTAAGAGATTTTTTTAAACGCTCAGTAAGCGCTTCATTAATGGAAACACTGTTGCCAGATTTTTCTTACCTAAACTGCTCCGGTTCTTTTTGAAACCGTTCCGCAGAGTGTAAGAATTTTCAAACTAAAAATTTTTCGAACTAAAAAAAATTTCAAAACTAAAAATTTTTCGAACTAAAAAAAATTTCAAAACTAAAAATTTTTCGAACTAAAAAAATTTGAAAAAAATTTTCGAACCAAAAAATCGAAACAAAAAATTTCAAACAAAAATTTTCGAACTAAAAAATTTGAAACTAAAAAATTTCAAAAAAATTTCGAACTAGAAATTGAAACAAATTTTTTCGAACTAAAAATATTTTAAAGTAAAAACTTTCGAACTAAATTTTCAAATCAAAATTTTTTCGAACTAAAAAAATGAAAAAAATTTCGAACCCCCCCCAAAAAATTGAAACCAATTTTTAAAAACAAGTCTCGAACTAAAGATGTAAACCACGTTTAAAAATTTTCAAATCAATTTTTTTTCGAACTAAAAATTAAAAACCAAATTTTGGATACTAAAAATTCTTTAATTAATTTTTTCGAACAAAATATTTTCAAACTAATCATTTAAACCAAATCTTGGATATATTTTCCACCTTAAATTTTCAAGATTACCATTGTTTGAAAACAAGTGTTCAAGGTTTCAAGAAATAATAAAACATTTTTTTTAACTTGTTGTATTTTAACGAAAGGTATGTGCTCTTCTCATACAAGTTATTAACATAATATATACAGGATCTAGTTAATGAATATTTTGGACGTGTCATCATCTTCGAATCTTGTAGACGTATCCTGTAAAGAAAAAGAAGAAACAATGGATTACTTTATGAATTTCTTTTTTTCTGAAGCAATAAAAATGAGTAAGGGGGCCGCGGTGGCTCAGTGGTAGAGCGTTCACCTCTGGTGCTTGGGGTCCCGGGTTCGATCCCAGCCCCCGCCAAGTAAACTTTGTGGTGGACAAACACCGTGTGCGTGGGTTTTCTCGGGGTTCTCCCGTTTCCTCCCACTTTCTTCATTCCACCATTTCACTCATTTCTCATTATCACCGTCTCCTTTACCCTAACCGGCATAAGCGTGGGACGTTAAACTTAAAGATAAAAAATGAGTAAATATTGATAAGAGAGAAATAAAACTTACTCGTAAATGATGGATCTGTTTAGGTTCATCTTCCTCCTCGAGTACGAGATGACACCATTTCTTCCACTGATGGTTTATAAATCCTTCTGGGTACTGCATTTTTTCTTGGTGTTGCTACTTTATGGTCAAGGTTCCTCCTTGGATACGAGATGATTGCATTTCTTCCACTGATGATGTTGGTGGTTTATGAACTCTTCTGGGTACTTCATTTTTTTTCTTGGTGTTGGTGCTTTATGGTCAAGGAGGGAAAAAAGGAAAAGGAAAAAAGAAATGGTGGCCTTATTGGGTGTTTACAGTTTTTTCTTCATCTTTTTTTTCCAGTTCCAACTTCCGTTTTTTAACGTACCCGTACGGAACCGTATCATAAGAATTGAGTTCTTTAAATCGACATTTTGTGTACTGGATGCTGTACATTTTTTCTTTGCGAGTGACGATGGTATGGTCTTTGTTCCTGCATATCTTATGGGGGATGGTAATGGTGACTTGTCCACGGCATTGATTTGTAATCATTTCTTTTAGCGTGTTGAAATTTAATTGCTGTCCTGCATTGTAGTTTAATGTAAATCCTCTAATTTCACATATGTAGCTGGTGACGTTGGTGTCTGGATTGTATATTTCTAAGCTGTAATTTTTCGGCCCACCACTAACAAATGTCTTTATGTACGCTCGTTGTCCATAAGACTCCATCTCATCCGATAAGCATCCCAAGTACGTAGAAGGTTCAATAGTTGGCTCCCCAGGCTTTTATGTAAATATCACAGAATCCGTGTCGAAATATAAAACACGTTCATGCAACATTTCCAGATACTTGTACAGTTCCAGACGTGCCTGACATGTAAATGCTCCTAAAACGACATTGGTGTTTCGGTTTTGAACAGGCACATGTTCATTGTACTCCCAGAACGCATATAACATCGTATCATTGATGGGCACAATTTGATGGAGTTTAATGTCGGGGGAAGTGAGTTTTTCATAAAATTCTTCCGGCCGATCAATAATTGTGGTCTGGCTGAAGTTTGAACGTTGCGAAAGCTTTCCCCATAGAGAATTAACACAAAGCTTAGATAAACTTCTTCGTGCAGGATTATTTTCAATTTTGGTCGGATCCAATGCAATACCTTCACGCTCCAGGACGGTTTGTATAAATTTTGGTTTGTCTTCTTCGGTGACACATGAACTGGGCCAGCCAGAAGCTTCCATTTTCGATTTCAAAAACGTATTGATGTATTCCGTGAACAAGCCACCTGTTTTCGTGATGGGATCATATTGTTCAATGTCATAATCCCAAATTTCAAAGATCTCCACCGGTTGATATCCTAATTCTATTGCTTTCTGTATTTCATATGATACCCAGAGGCATCGCTCCTGATCGTTGTGCGTACACGTTGCTGTAGGGTCTGGGTTCATTTCTTCGGCACAAGCAGCACACAGTGGAAACAGTAGTTTCTTGTTACATCGATAAGGTAGGAGACCATGATAAAGATGGCGACTTGGCAATATCGTCATTTTGATCAGACCGTTGACTTTAATTATTGGTGGTATATTTTCATCACCCTGTAGATAAATTCTAGGATGGCCTACAGGGTATTTGGCATACTTATTTATGTAAGGATAAAGCGAAACAATATCGAAATATTTTATTTTTCTCCTGCTTTTTCGTCGACTTGATGGTACAATTTCACACAATTGGTCCTTCCTCCAAAAAAGCTATCTCTTGGATTTAAAGGTCTGCGGTTCATGTACGTATGATTTTTGAGATACATCGCCATTGCTGGATTTTGTTTCAAGAACTGTTTAAATTCGCACTCCCACATTTCATGTACAATGTACTCCAATTCACGCAGTCTTGCATTTTTTCGTTGCGTTCGTTCATAACGGAATTCCATGATGTCTTCTGGATTGCCGTAGATGGGCTGATTACGGCCTGTAGTAATACACACTTTACAGCCGTGATAAAAACAGCCGGTATGCTCATAGACGTGCTCCTCTAACGTCTCAGGATCTTGGTAGTAGCCATCAACATGGAATCCCGCAATAAACACTTCTTTTTGTCGGTCCGCATGTAAGATTTGTTTTCCTTCGCTTTTTTCAATGTAGGCCAGCCATTGCATTGCAGTGATCGATTGGGTACTTCTCCATCGATAGCCATGTGCCGGTAGAATTCCAATGATATTGGGTTTGAGGAAATTCCGGCGGAATACTAAATTGGAAGCACTTGCAATCGTGATCGTCTCCAAGAAGGGATTCACTTTGGTTTCTGCTTCAAATGACGTCATAATCGAAACGCATGCTTGTCGCAGTACATTGACATCTTGAATACAATAGTTGATAATTTCTTTCTGGAAATCAAACGTGTCATTACGATGATCGTTATACCACTGCATGAACTTGTTCCTGTCTTCGACGGCCATTTCATCTGCACCATAATATTTCGTTTCTGGAAGTGGTCCAATATATGATTGATTTTCTTTGGTGTTGAAGAAATGCGGGAAGTAGCCTTTGGTTGCGGGTAAATTGAACGCTTTTGACAATTTGCTTAATGCCATAGGGAGGAAGTTCAAAGAGTCAATGAACGTCAGATTATTCAAGGTTAAACTCAATATCTTGGTCCCATTTAATATGACGTCAGGTCTCCATTGGCATTGTTCTACATAGCCTTTAGAATAAAATGTCCATCGTAGCCCTTCGACTTGTGAGCGAGACAGAAAATCCTATTTATGTTGCGACGACGTTCCCGCAAGTACTGAAGAAAATCATAAACTGGATCATCTCCTTGGAAAATATGCTGGCGCTGACCACACGTACTGCAAGACTGCTGGATATTATCGTTTTCAACACATGCGTAACATACTTGTTGTGTAACCAATAAATTCGAAACGTGTACAAACATATTATCGCCAATATTCTTGTCTTGCATAGATTCTATATCATAGAAAATCAATAAGGCTTTCTTTGCATGCATGAGTGATGGAACACCAGGTTTCAAACATTGGCGATCAGGAAGCATAAAACATTGATGCAATCCCGGAACAATCTTCTTACAAACATTACAAAAGATCTCATTACAATCATGAATGCGTTTTCCGGTATGCACAAAAGAATATACTCTGTAACATTTAGTACATTGTTTCATCATTTTACATACAGGTTCCCCTTGATGATATACAATATTACGATGATTGTTAAAACATTCTTCGCCGTAAAATTGACGATTGCAGTCGTTGCACAATATCGGCGTTTGATTGTTGTCGCATAGAGGTCTCTGTAAACATTTGCAGCACGTTACAGGACAATTTTTCACATGTTCATTACGTTTACTATACTTTTTATGGCACGCTTCACAGTAGAACTTGGTTGCAAAACAAGCCGTTAAAGATTGGATGATATCAAAATGGCCAGCCAAACAAATCAAATTTATGGGAGTGCGATTTTCATCGTTCGGTCCCTCGTACATGATGTCATGACCTGTGAAACTGGTGTACACAGTAATTTTATATTCTTTGAGGTATGCCTGGAATTGCCGAATTTCATTTACACTGGCACCATGATCCAAACTCACTCCTGCATTTGCACATAACGCATCGACTTCTTGATCTACAACACATTTTCTCTGATGTTGATACTGTGTAAATCGTTTCACATCTACATTCTTGTATTTTCTCAGACCAATAGCAATGACAAGGGCGTACGCCAGGCATCTTGAATCTTGATTTTTTACGCGTACAATCCCTCGCTTGCAACGTAACAATTCTTCATTTTGAAGTATTCCTTGTCGCAAACCGCCATAGCCACGTGGAATATCCACACGATAAAAATGAACGGTGAATGGTTCGTGCAGGAGAAATGAATTGTTACTTTGTAAAACTCTTTCGAACGAGGCCCACATCGTTTCCAGTGTCAGGTTTCGTGCTTGGCGAAAACTCACCCAAAATGGCTTATTGTTGTTGCGTGGTGATATTATTGATAAACCAACCATCGCCTCATCGTCGACATTGACTAATAAATGGTCCAGCATTGCTTGGAAACTGTTATGCACGTATTGGATAATATCGGTTCCTACGGGTGGTGCGTTAAATTGAATTTCGAGCATTCTGCCCTCAATGTTAAAACGTCTATAATGACGAGTGATTTCATTACGAACAGTAAAACCCGATTCGGCCATGGTTAAAAACAGGACAAAACAAACACAGGTACAATTACTTTAAAACAAATATGTAATGGGGAAAAAAGGAATAGACCAGCGTGAATTTACTACAAAAGAAAAGAAGAAAGAAAAATCTTAATCACCTGATAAACAGGAAATCATAACATTTATGATAAATTCTTAACTAAGCAATTCATGTAAAGGTCCTGAGTTTGATTCCTGGCGGTGCGTTCAGAATCTCATTATTAAAGCACACGTACTAGAAATCAAAGTTTAAAAAATAAATAATTATGTTACTGAAATGAGTGTTTTATTGCTGTCATACTGGAAACTAAACTCGAGACCCTTACATCAACATATAACTGACCTGCCATTCTATAGTGATAAAAAGAATGCATGAAATGAATGAATGTTTCAGCAGTACTGAGATGTGACAAAGTACGCGTAAGCATTTTTTCCACTCACAACGACCTTTAAATGATGCGTTTGCAAGTTGAAGAGATTCACCAAGCATTAACGTTACGCATACGTAATTGTCGAAACAAAATCTGTATAGCGTATTTTTTTTATTATTGTGACTAAGCGGTTAGCGTACATGGTTCGGACGTGGAAGGCCCTGGTTCAATCCTGGGTGGGTTTGCTTTCCACGTCGGGGGCGATGTCAAGCCTTTTCTGAAATTTAATATTCTCACGCGTTATCATACATTCTTTTCAAAACTAAGCTAAATGGTTGACGTACACACCTCTGGCCCTGGTTCAATCCCGGGTGGTTGCTCGAATATCACGTTAAGCTGAAGGGACGCTAAACTAAAACAATGGTTTCAAAGGGTAGCAAAAAATATTATTCTCAAGCATAGTTTTAGAAATTTTGTAATGCATTCTTTTTAAAACCAAACATACACATTTATGACCATGGTTCAATTCCCGACGGGGGCCCTCAGATTCAACATTAAGCTGAAGGGACGCTAAACCAAAATAAACAAACCATATCATCATTTCTCGTGTTTACTTCTAATGTGTGGGGGTTCCTGATTCGATCTCGTGAGTTTATTCGGGGTACTCCCATTTTCCCATTCCACTACTTCCTTCATAGCCTAAATATTTCGTACTAAAAGTAAAACAGTGTATTAGTGATCCGCCCACAAATATGAAATAAAAATGATTTTCGAATCTTGTGTGAAAAATAAAATCTCACTGAACTTAAAATTCAATGAACGAAAAATCGGTGCAGTAAAACTTAAATGAAGACACTTTTAAAAAACAGACCTTCTTCACTTGACAGTTGAGAGCGGTGTAGGATTTGAAAAATGAAATTTAGATTTTTATTTAGGTCGCTGTGAAAACGATGTTATCATAAACCAATCAGAAACGAGGAAATTTATAAAATGACATCACAACGAACCAATCAAAACGCTGCTTTTGTCATGAATCACGAACCAAAACGATGTGTAACAATCGATCGTGACGTCATTCACGTTTCTCAATAGTTACAACATCTAGTATCGCAGTTCTGATCATGTCATCATCCCAAATGCATTCTACATGTCACTACCTGTCGTAACTGTGACGACATTTCATTTTCCTCATATTCCATAAGAGAATGTCAATGTTTGCTTTTTTCATGAATCATGCTGACACGTTCGTAGTAAAACAAAAGTAATACGATACAACATTCGCTGACGTTTGCATTCAATCATATGTGTTTCTATGTCAACACACAAAGAAGTCTATCAGCATTTTATTTTAATCCACGAACGGAAGCGTTACACTGTCAGATTTATTTTCTTAAAAGTGTATTCTTTACAAGGACCATGGTTCGAAACCCACCAAGCATGATTAAATCCGATCTCATTTAAGCGGTTAGCATACACATCTTTGGTTTGAAAGACCTGAGTTCGATTCCTGGAAAAACATTTATTAGGATTTTTCTTTTTAGTTTTCTAAAATTTGGTTTAAATTTCTAGTTCGAAAATTTTAAAAGTTTAATTCGATAAAAAGTTTGATTTGAAAATTTTTACATGTGATTTACATCTTTAGTTCGAAACTTTTGTTGTTAAAAAATGTTTTAGTTCGACAAAATTTGTTTCAATTTTTTTAGTTCGAATTTTTTTAAATTTTTTAGTTTCAAATTTTTTAGTTCGAAAATTTTTTCTTTGAAACTTTTTTGTTTCAATTTTTTTGTTCGAAAAATTTTTAGTTACAATTTTTTTAATTCGAAAAATTTTTAGTTTTGAAATATTTTTAGTTCGAAAAAAATTTAGTTTAAAATTTCTTGCACTCTGCGGAACGGTTTCGAAAAGAATCGGAGCAGTTTCGGTAAGAAAAATCTGGCAACACTGTTTGCATTAATGAAGCGCTTACTGAGCGTTTAAAAATCGCTTAAACTCACAACAATGTGTTATAAGAAATCTACAAGTAACAAGGATGGACCCCTCTTTCACCATTGTTCCTTTCAGAGACATAGGCTACTAATTCAAGGACAGGATCTCCATACGTAAACATATAAGACGGGCTGTCTCTCCATCAAGGTAAGAAAGTTGGTAATCATCTTATCTGTCAAAGAGAACGATAATATTTAATGTAAACTTCAGTTCTATGGTACCAAAAAGAATAACCATAAAAAGGGAACAAATTCTAAAATCACGGTCAAGGGTGGATCGGCGTCATAACACTCTGAATTTCTCACATGGGCTGTGGCTAAGATCATGTGACTTCTATCCTCCAATCAAAATCGAGGTACCAAAACATTCATCTTACCCGTAAAAAAGGAAACAAATGAGTGAGGGATTTCCCCACGTTATACCATGTAATCTGTTCACCGTGTGGTGGGTCTAAAATCATGTGACTTCTATCCTCCAATCAGTATCGTAGTACCAATCCTAGGACCTAAGATCACGTGACCTCTATCAATCAAGCAGCATCATGGTACCAAAGCATTCATCTTACCCGTAAAAGGATACGAATTTCAAATATCTCTGGATCTAAGATCATGTGACCTCTGTCAACCAATCAGAATCAGGTATCAAAGGACTCATCTTACCCTTAAAAGGGAACGAATTTTTTTTTTAAAAAATCCCAGAGCCTAAGATCACGTGACCTCTATCAACCAATCAGCATCATGGTACCAAAGCATTCATGTTACTCATAAAAGGAAACGAATTTCAAATATTCCAGGGTCTAAGATCACGTGACATTTGTCAACCAATCAGAATCAGGTATCAAGCACTCATCTTACACGTAAAAGGGAACAAATTTTAAAAATCCTGGTGAGGGATTTCAGCGCAGGGTGACTCATGACGTCATACCACGTGACCTGGAAATTTGAATTTCCCGCGTGGGCGGGGCCTAAAGTCACGTGACCTCTATCAGCCAATCAGAAACGAGAAAATTTTTGCTGACTTGGCGCAATATACGGGGGGGAGTACTACTATGTCCAAAAATGGCTTAAGTTCTTTTTTTCACTTACAAGGAGAAGGCAGACTTTGGTAAGTGAACTTCGGGGCCATTTTTTGCGACTTGGTAGTGTACATTTAAAGAATTAATATTGCAAACTGGGAGAGCGCAATGGCCAAAAATAATGGAGAAAAACAGTCTTAAAGTTGTCTACTCATTCCACATATTGTACGACGCACACATTTACTAAGTGTCGGCGTGGCAAGTGAGGAAAATCTTTGACTCATGAATAAAAGGTTCCGGGTGCGGTTCCTGTTCGAGTCATACATTTTTTTTGCTTCAACCAATAAAGTACCCATTTGTAACTATAAGTAAAATATTAATTCATTATATGTTTATAATGAATAAAACAAAAGAAATTTTGAAATCATTTGTAAAATATTTCAATGTTCAATCTTAACTACGGTAGGAACAAAAGTTAATCTATTCCGTAAATATTATTGTTACCGCAGTCCTTGTGTAAAAAATTTTCTTGACGCTTCGTGTCTACATCTCTACACAGTGTGCGAATTACAAGGGGAATGAGGAGGAAATCTCCTTTGGTTAGAGCAACATCTAGTATTAGCAAAGGGGATTTCCCCATCAACTCCTTTGTAATTCGCAAACTGTCAACAGATGTAGACACGAAGTGTCAAGAAGATTTATTACACAACGACTGTCGTAACCAGTGGCGAATTTAAGGGTGCGCTTCCGGGGTTAAGTCCCCGAAATGTTATTTACTATATTAAAGTAAATGAAATATCTTGGAGAATTTTCAAATTTCCAGGACTAAAATATGATAAATAATACTCAAAAAAGTTATTTACTTACGTTACGCGTGCAGTTTTGCTTCACGAATCCATAGTATAGGTAGTAATAGTAGTAGTAGTAACAACGGGTCAGAAGACCCGCAGGGCTCGTTTTGTTCCAGCTTGACTGCCATACTAATTTAACTTCAGCTGCTTCTTCAATTTTCTTCTTCTTTAATTCATACAAAGTGACAATTTTATTCTATTACTATAATACACAATACATACACTAGAAGGTTTGGACAATCGCAAACTGTAACCAATCAGAAAAGTGTATTTAGTTCCTATTGCTAGGATCGAGGGTGAAATAAAAATATACTGTTCAGAAGATACTGTCTACAATGCAGTAAGTACAGTGAGTTGGTAGATAAGAGTGGGTCGGTGGATCGCAGTGGGTCATGGTAAGTGGTGTGTCTCAGTGGTTCATATGCTGTTGACCCTCAACCCACTGATCCACTCAGAAAACTTGACCCACTGACCCACTGATCCACTCCAACTCTGATCTGAGGGTGGGATACTTGGTTCGTTCCCAAGGCAAGTGAGCTTGAAGTGGACAACATCGTGCTCGTGGGTTTTCTCGGGACACTCCAATTTCCTCCCATTTTCTCCTTCCACTAATTTGCCCAACATAAGTCACTTGCTTTAATCATGGTCTCCCTTAACCTAACAGGCATAATCGTGAGTAGTGTTGTAAAGGCCTGAAAAAAAACCGGAAATTTTGTAGTGTGAAAAATTCTCGAAATAGTGTATGTCCATTCTTTGAGTAACAATTGCTTTGCAGACTGAATCTTATGTGCTATTTTGTTACTTTGTATTTTTCTATTTTTATATCAAATTCCCCTTCACGTCATCCCCTGAAATCTTCAGTGCTTCAAAGGTTTTCTTAACAAATAGAATATTACATTCATTTCTTGTTCCACGTTTTGAAGTGGCAAGATCGTAACTCAAAGGGAATTATAATACGTACAAGTATAAAGAATTACAGAAATAATGAAGTAGATATTATCGTGTAAGTTATCGATTTCTAGTCGAATTAAAACTCGAATATTCGTGTGGATTGCACTTTAATGCAAATCCTCTCTATATATAATTCTTACTGGAAAAGCATGTTTAACTCCTATTACTTAATCAATATTTTTAATAATATATTTTATTGTAATATTTTTACTATTCAATGTTGTATACACTTCATTTCTAAGGAAACTCTGGTAAATGTATGGTGGACTAGTGAATATTATCAAATAAATTATCATTTAGTTTACGTAAATGCTGCATCGCCTCATTTTAAACTTCGTACTATAAGTAATAATAATAATAATAATAATAATAATAATAATAATAATAATAATAATAATAATAATAATAATAATAATAATAATAATAATAATAATAATAATTGTATTATTAATAATAAAATCATAGTCGTTATCTTTATCAGAATTTCTGGTTTAGTCAATAAATGAATTCAACGACGTCTCTATTCGAAGTTCTATTTACTCGAATCCGATAGAAATACAATGGGAAACTTGGAGAACAGGTGAAAGACAAATCTTACTTTCATGGGACTCGAACTAACCTTTAAGAGTGATCTACGGGCAAGCGCTTTAGACCATTTTTTTCTTTTCTTGAAGTTAACTGATTCACCGAACGTATCTCAGTAACTTGTCTCCATTTTCTACTCGGTATACACATTTTACAGTTATTTCCAATAATCATAAACGACAGGGACAGAAACACAAAAACATTAAAGACAATTAAAATTCTCCGAGTGGGAATCGAACCCGGTACGCCGTATACCAAAGGCACACGTGCTAGCCACTAGACTGGCAGCGAGAGCAAATGAAATGTATTTTGTAGTGTCTGAAGTTTAAGCCTATTTCACGCTAGCGTAATATGTCTATTGATCGTATGTTTATGTTCATCGTATTTGTATTTTGAGGAATGATGTATGTTATTGATATAGGTTCCATTATATATTCTTCCATAAATATTATATAAAGTATAAGAATTATTCATGATTTGTCATGGAAATTCACTGCTGAATGCACAGTAGACAAAGAATGCAATTGGAAGGAAAGTTCGACAGGGATAATATCTTTCGCCGACATTATTTAATATCTATCTAGAAGAGATAGCGAAGAGGAGTCTACATAATGGAGATATTATTTCATTAGGAGGTAAAATGATTAGGTGTATACGGTTTGGGGATAATATGGCTGTTGTTGCAGAATATAAAAAGAAAGTCAATAAGATGTTGAAAATTTGAGAAGAGTTTGTGAAGAATATAGGATGAAAATAAATGTTAGAAAGACAAAATCCATGGTGATTATAACGAAGTGATCCGTGTCAAATATAGAAGTAGGAGCGGAGAAAATACAACAGGTGAATAGTTTTGTCTGACAAGTAACACTTCCCAAGAGTAACACTCCGATTTTGATACAATTTGCCAGGTAGATACTACACATAAAATAAACGAATTTGTGTGTTTTATTTTCTTCAGAAAAACGGTTTTAGGGCAAAAACTCCCACCCAAAATTTGGAAGTTGGCGCCCGAAAATCAACAAGAAGTGCACCGAAGTGGATGAAATTGTGCACAGATATTATAGACCTAAAATGAGGGAATACGTGTTTCGTATTCTCCTAAAGAAACGGTTGAGTGGGGCACGGACCCCTACAAAAACTTGATCATGAAATATCAGAAATGCTAATAATAGTATGTGTAGAAATGTGTAGAAATGCTAGTATGTGTAGAAATGTTAATAATAGTATAGTGCTTAAAAAAGATGAAGAACTGGAACGAAATTTTGTTGTAGTGACAATACACAAAAAATTTAACGAATACGGATTTTTCATTTTCTGCGGAAGAACGGTTTTAGGGGGCAAAAGCCCTCACCCAAAATTTTGAAATTTAACGCCCGAAATGCAATAGGAAGTGGACCGAAGTCAATGAAACTGTGCACAGATATTGTAGACGTGAAATGAGGGAATACTGTTTCGAATTTTCCTTAACAAAAAAAGAGTTGGGCGGAACTCAGCCTTTCTAAACCGTTGATTACGAAATATCAAAAGTGCAATTCGGAGGACTTTGGCACTAATACTGTTTCGGGGGTCAAGACGCCCTCCGAAAATAGTAAATTTTACCGTAGTAGCGTAGGAAGAAGTGGACCGAAGCAAATAAAATTGTATGTAGGTAATGCATATGTTAAATAAGGTCTCTCGTGTTTCTCAAGTGCCCGCAACTGGTTTGCTTCAAATTTGGAACATCAACAGTAAATAGGAAATAAATCGCCACGTCTTTCTGTTTATGCGGAAAAACATTCTAAGGGTTATAGACTCCTCCCTAAATACTATAAAGTACGCTATACTGTTTCTGCTTACTGTTGATGTACCAAATTTGAAGAAATCGGATGAGGACATATGTTGAACACGAGAGGCCTTATTTTACATATTTAATATCTACACACAATTTCATTCACTTAGGTCCACTTTTTCTTGCCTTTCGGACATCAACTTTCAAAATTAAGGGTGGGAGCTTTTGCCCACTAAAACCGTTTTTCCGCAGAAAATAAAAAAAACACGTATTCGTTTATGTGTACAATCTACCTGCTAAATTTTATCAAAAACGGAGTGTTACACTTGGGAAGTATTACATGTTAGACATGTAGAGTTTAAACCAGGTCGCACTGGCTCAGTGGTAGAGCGTTCACTTCTAATGCATTCGATCTCAGCTCGCGCCAAGTGAACTTTATAGTTGACAAACATCGTGTGCATGGGTTTCTCGGGGTTCTCCCAGTTTTTTCATTCCACCCTTTCATTTATTTCTCATCATCACTGTCTCTTTTAGCTTAGCTGACATATCCGTGGGAAGTATACCTCAAAGATTTCATTTCATTGTAGAGTTTAACGTCCCTTTCAGCAGCGAGGTTATTTGAGACAGAACCTACTGATTAACGTGGAATCCGAACCACATGAGCTCCCGCCAGGAATGGAATACCAACTGAGTACGTAACAAGTAGTGACTATTTTCATGAATACATGTACCATATAGAAATCTCTTCAAGTCTGATACTAATTATTATTATTATTATTATTATTATTATTATTATTATTATTATTATTATTATTATTATTATTATTATTATTATTTTACGTATTACTTGAGATAGAAACTATAGTAGCAGTATTGTAGAAGGAATATTGTCTAACTGATAATGCTTATGAGAATTGTTTGGTTTCTACAGGGGTGGATCAACTCTTTCCATCCTGGGAAAGCAGTAATTACGTAAATTCCTCTTCCACTCTACAAATAAAGCACTGATTAGCATATAGCACTGGAAAAGGATTAAATTTTAAACAGGAAAGTAAACCTTTACATATTTTTCTTCTTTTTTTTTTTTTTGTAAAACAGATGATTGTTTAGCTTTAGTGGATGAACGTTAAAAAAGTAACGGAACGAATTAATTTCTTTATACGAGAAATAGCTCTCGTTTCTAAAGAGTGCAGAAACATAGCAAGTAAACATAAATCGAAACCTTTGCTGAGCTAATACTCACAGAACAGTGTGTTAACATTTTAATTTTGTCTTATGCCTAGAGCCACTTACAAGGTCAGTACAATATTGTCTGTTAATATGTAAAAATTGTCTGAAGGAAAGTGGAACAGAATAATAGACAGTTGTGCAGTGCTTACTTTATGTAAACAACATATATCGAAATAAGGAGTGGATTCTGGCTGTTAGCAGATAAAAATATTTTTTTATGAGCTGTTGGAGCAACCAACTGCATATACTGATAGAAATAGAAGCTACTGCTAGAAATAGAAGAAATTTAAATGCTTCAGCAAAGTAAAAATATGCTTCGTAGCAATTGAATCCCGACTATGAACAATTATGATCGCAGCGAGATTCGTACACGGAGTCCATGACTTCGTTAGTAGTCCATGACCTCACCGTCTGAGCAGCGACTATTTGCTTGCTTTGCTGGTATATCAATGCATTTCGGGCACAACTTTGGAACATGAACATTGAAGTGAAATAATTAGAATGATGGGATTGACAGTTTGAACTGTCCACTATTGCAACCCTAGTTGGGCATTACAACATTACGCAAACTCTATTTTATTCAACCATTATTATACATTTCATTTTCATAAACTTGCTCTTATGATAATACCGATTTCCTAATTAAATTCAATGTATAGATAATTGTTTAGTTGAGTTGAATTTGAGTTTAGGGTCCTTTTCAGCAGCGAGGCTATATGAGATGGAACCTACTGATTAACATGGAATCCGAACCACATGAGCTACATTAGGAATCGAACCAGGGTCTCCCACACCAAAGGTATAGATAATTGTGTCTTATATAGCAGCTATTATCGACTTTGTGGTGGAGAAGTGGGTTTTCGCGCTCGTGGGTTTTCTCGGGGTTCACCCGTTTCCTCACACTTTCTTCATTCCACCACTTCATTCGTATCCCATCATCACCGTCTACTTTAGGCTAACAGGCATAATCGTGGGACGTAAAACTAAAGATTTTATTAAATATTTCTTGCTATTAAGAATAAAATAACTAAATATTTGATGTAAATAAATGAGAAACCAAAGATATTGCTGATTTCTGAAATTACGATTTAATTCAATTTTAAGCATTATATATATATATATATATATCTGTTTGTCCAAGTTACTTTATAAAGATGCATATTATGAATTATACTAATTTTCTCAATGAAACGAAATTAAAATTTTAAGTTAGACGTCCCATGCATATGTCAGCTAGGTAAAGGAAACGGTGATGATGAGGAATGAATGAAAATTGTGGAACGAGGAAAGTAGGAGGAAACAGGGGAGCCCTGATAACCCCCCCCCCACACGGTGTTTTTCCACCACAAATCTCACTTTGTGCAAGCTGGGATCGAACCAAGGACCCCATGCATCAGAAGTGATGCCCTACCACTAAGCCACCGCGGTCCTATGAAAAATACAACCATATACATTCTGCTTCCTCTCTCTCTCTCTATATATATATATATGTTTAAAGGGACGTTAAACTCCAAATCAACTCAACTCATTAAGAATATAGTTCTGAGTTAAATATCAACATACGTCCAAAATGAAAATTATTCATGCTCGTCGTGTATATATATACACGACGAGCATGAATAATTTTCATTTTGGACGTATGTTGATATTTAACTCAGAACTATATTCTTAATGAGTTGAGTTGATTTGGAGTTTAACGTCCCTTTAAACAGCAAGACTATATGAGACGTGGACGTATTGATTAACATAAAAACCGAACCACGTGAACTCCCGCCGGGTGATGATGATGATGATCTTGACGCAGCTTTCATTAATGCCACACATAAACTTCGGAAGACAGTGCTCCATATTTAGGAGTGTTTTGATGTGAGCAATCATAGGCTAAAAGTGTAGACGTCTACTGCTATCTGAAAACAACACTTTGTACCAGGTTGGCAACATTGTCAACCCAATAAGCTCAAATATTGATTAGTTTCATTCTCTATGTTAGTATAAAAGTATTTGCACAGGCATAATTCCACTTGATTGTATTATTCCCTTAATATTGAACATTTCAATTTACTTTCCCATAGTGAGCCAATGTAGGGACTCGATATATTCCATATTCCTGTGTTTTGGCAATCAATTTGACTATAAACAAGCTACTGTTTTGAGCGAGCAGAAAATAATCTTTAGGAGAGCCAGAGTAAGTAACGCTTTAGGTGAATGGTTATCGTTATGATTTGTCAATTTCCTGGCCCGGGTTCGATTGGCATCCCTTCCTTTAGTCTTTTTAAAATGTTTCATTTACAAGGCTGAGCTCCAGTTGGACACTATATTCTCCCCTTTCCTCCTTCTGTGTCAATGTAAATTTTCACAAATATTATACAAATCAGAAACCTTCAGTTATATTTGCAACCTAAGGGGAAATACGCTTAGTACGGATAAGTTCTCCAACTCGTTTAAGTGTTATCGAATTTTGCATTTTTAATATTTTAATAATTAATACCAATATTTAGCATTTTCAAAAGTCATTTAACGAATAATGAAATCGGACAAGTTCTTCTTTCGAAGTAGTATTACGTATCAATCAGTGGAGCCGGAACCAAGGAGCTCAGGCCCTGTTAGACCCCCAAAATTTTCATTGGAGGCTGGGCTCTTCCCCGAATGATCGATCCATATTTTAATTGATTTGCAGGTAGGGCTATTGTTAATAGTTTCAAAACTCAGAGCAAGGCTTTGTGTTTACTTAAAAAAATGACCTACTACATATACCGCATAATCTATCTCTATATTATTTGATACGCATATATGTATAGTCATTTGAAGTAAGTTAACTTGTTTATAATCCCTCATTTGAGTTAATTATAAGATTATTTAAGCCCCCTGACTATTATCTACTCAACGGCGCCTCTGGTGTCCGTATATTTTTTCTGGTATTGTGCTGTTTACTGTGAGTACAAGTATCCAAAGATTCCCTTTTGTCATTTCGTCAGGCAGCGTTTCTCCTCACTCCTGCACAAAAACATATTTTACGATTTGTTCTTTAAACAGTTGGGGGCAACTTCATGCTGCTGTTCTAGCTACTCTACCAGGCGTAATTAATCTTGGAGAGGCGTTAGTTGGGTTGCCTATGTCGCGAACTTAGTACATCAAGAATTTCTGTGGCCCACTGTACGATAACTAGTGACAAGAAGTGCGAAACTTGATATCTCCTAGCCAGTTCCAGTGGGAACTTTTAATAACAGTGGCATCAGAGATGTTCAAATATCAGTTACAAGCACTCATCACATAGTATCGGATGTTAGTGTGTGTATGGTAGTCATGTTAACCGAAGGAAAGCAGCCCATCCCATATGGAAAAGGACATGTGTTTCACGATTCTTCCTTGGGTAACTGTTTAATGCTTATTCCCTCAGACCTCACCTCGATATAACTGTCTATTTTTCGCAGCAGTCTTAGTGTTCATCAAGTGATACAATCACAATATCGTACTTATGTTTGAAACTTATGTGAAATACTTTTAAATGCACATTCTCAGAGGAAGTCAGTCTGCTACTGAACAATTTTATTAAAAAGGACTCTTCTGGTTATTTTCTTAACCGGCTAGGGTTTTGTTTTATCTTGCATGTGCTTCATATTTGCCAACAAAGCCATGCACTTTCCAACTATTACTACATGCAAGCAGATGACGGGTATCATCATTATAAACATGATGCAGAAAGGACTCATAACATCACACCTCCAGGAAGACAGGTGAGGATTATTGAAGATTGGATCTAAAAGTTACTGCCTGTCCCTATGTAGTAACACCTGCACCTCTCTCCTACTTTGTTTGGACTTTCTTAAATTACCTTCTCTCTGAGGTTCCTCCTTCATTTAGTTTGCGTGGTCTCTAGGAGTAATTAACTACGTTCCTTTTACTTGCGTGGGAATAAGGAAGCTCTTGAACGGAACTTCTTAGCTTGCTCACGCTCTCAGTTTTTATTTCCCTTGATTTGCCTGAGTCTTGGGATTCTCCATTAGCCAATAAGCCACTAAAAAATATCATTTTGTTTTCAAGACCACACTTATAGAGTTATATATTGATGTTATAACAGAACTTTTAATAAACTGTTGTGGGAGTTGGGCTAATCCCGTTTTATTGCTCTACCAAATCTTACTGAGTAGAGTATTTTTATAGTATAAACATTGAGAAATGCATTACAGGGCAAGAGGTTATTCTAAAGTCTATCTATGCGTTTTAGCTTCTGAAATTACACTGTATATAAATCCATCTCTGTACTAAGAAAACATCTTCCACCTAAAATTGATCTTGACATTATACCTACCAAGATTACATACATTTTTCTATATACCGAGAATCAAAATTATTTACGATAATTGATTTAAATGTTCCTAAAGTTATATATACAGTATATATGGATAGATTTTAAAAAGAGACTGTAATACGGGAGAACACTCAAGGAAAGCCTAAAAGAGGAACTTTCAAGTGGAGTCCAGTGGTGAATGTTAGGTATGTACGTTTTGAAATATGTGTTTATGGCATACATAGTTTACATTAATAACTTGAGTTGTTCTTAAATCTCTGGTTCTCAATTTTGTTTCTTCTCCACACCAATCTACAGATATGACAGTTTTAATAATCATACTCCTCAGTTACATATTCCTGTGTTTTGTCAATTAATTTGACTAGTTTTCTATGAGGTCATTTGTCTATTTGCCTTCGAAAATTTTATAAATAATTACATTTAGGTATCCTTCATTGGTTTTCTATGATGTTTTCTGTAAATTTGTATTACTATGAAAACTAATTAAATTATTACTTTTAGTTATTTCTTACTAGTTTTCTGTGGTTTCTTTCGTCCATTTGTATTGCGTTAGAAAATTTAGTAAGTTTTTACTTTAGTTTTCTCTTGTTAACTTTTTATGATGTCTTTTGTCCACTTGCATTGTTTCCTAAAATTTTGTTGAAACAATTCTACTGTGCAAAAATGTTATGAAATAATATCCAACAAAAATACTCTTTTTTTTTTTTAATAGACATCTCTAGTTTTGTTTTGTTCATACACCATAGCGAATTTATCAAATTTGAATAGGTACTGTTTTCGGTCACGTAGTATATATTCTTTCAACAGGAAAATTCTGCTCAATTTGATGGAACTCAAATATATGGGGGTAAGTTTATGATAGAGGATAGTACATGCATTACCGAATTCAATTAAATTCAAACCTGCATTCTGTTTCTGATTTCTCACGTGGTCCTATGGTTCCTGCTGCGTAATACAGGGCTTTGGTTCCATATATTCCTACACAAGGTACAGAAGCTGCAAACTCTGAAAGAAGAAAGTCAATAATTTGTTATAAAGCATCACATATATTTTGTAATCAAGGAAAAGAAATAAATTTCAATATAGAAAGCTCTTAAAAATAGAAACATAATTACACAACAAATCTTTACCACTATAAATGAATCGAGCTTTTAGTGAATTATAGAGAACAACGATGAACCTAAGTTTAGATTTGCATGACTGATAAATTTCTTCTAATTTAGTCCAGTTTCTAAAAAAGATTTTCTAGACATATCCAACTAAAAAGTATTTCATCACTGTGTACTTACGTATTCGACTGAGGCATTAGCATCCCGAGTGCTGCGATTTCACCAAAGATATATATAAATGACACTACCTCAGTTTAAAAAAATCAAATCTACATGACAAATGGAAATTTGTCAAGTAGATACAAATAGTAGATACAAGTAGTAGAGTCAAAAAAAAAATACAAATTAAGGATTCTACAATATCTACAACATCATATTGGTGATGATGTAACGGGGACACAAAGTAATGCTCATACAAAGTTCTATTACATGTAATGCCATAGAAATGATATTAGGGATTTCTAATGAATAAGATAAGAGGTATATCTTTAAAACAAGGAAGAGAACGGAATAGAGAACTAAAGGGCATTTCTGGGGGGGGGGGGGTCGGTGGATAACGTGGCTTTAACCAAATACAACGGTAGCACATACGTTCCTTGTAAGTACACTACAACTTTGTCCTCAGATGTCAGAGATAGTAATAGACATGTGGAAAATCTTACAGTAAATGTATATTGAATGGTCTATGGTGAAAACAGAAGAAGATAAAAGAGGGAGGAAAAGAAAGGGTAGAAACGAAGAGATACGGGATAATAATCGAAACATAGTAAAGAAACTTAAATAGGTACAAGAGGTTCTTTATATTCCCGTTCTATCACTTGAGAATCGAGTTTGAACTTTTTATTGCAAGACACATGTTTACCAATACAACTCTGACCCGGATCCAGGTAAATGTACAAGTCGGAGTTAGTTAGGCCCAGCCCAGACGAAGTGAAATTTTAAGTTGATTGTTCTATTCGTCGTTTCTGATTATGAAGTAATCTTAACTCGCTTATTGAATCTTGCACAATGAATCAAAGTCATATTTGAGTTAGTCTAGGAAAAAAAATCAGGCGATAAGCTTATTATCCATGAATTGGGGTTCTTAAAATCTTTGAACGCAACATTTATTATCTCTAGTTCCATTCCATTGCTCCGGCTCGCCTTATAGAGCCTTTTTGTATTACTCGGAGATTAGTAACCTTCATTACCTAGGTCATGAATCATAATACTTAACCACATTTTCCAATAAAAGGATACACATAGCAAAGGTTATTAGGTTACACTAAATTTTAAGGTTCCCTACTTAAAACTAGAATTACCGTTCATTGAATTACACGTTCATACTGTATTTGACAATGTATTTATGTAAGTAAATAGGATAAACACTCCTTTAGAAAAAACTATTAACTAACTACAGTTTTATAACATTTATATCTACTGATAACAAGAAAAGAAATTAGTTACATATGGTTACACATGTATATATATTAATATACATAAAATATTAAGACATATCCATTAGTATTAAAGTTATGAAATTTAATATATCTTATTACGAAAATTGGACGCTTATAACAAGAGATCGTATCTCTTTCGCTGCAGTCTTAGAAGAAAACACAATTCACTAAGAGAGTCTATTTTCTCGTTGTTTTAAATGATATCACATGTAGAGTGTCCATGTTTTCACTTGTCAGGTGTCACCGCAAGCTGTATCTTCCTTCGAAGTATACATACTATAATAATTTATTTATCTCGTAACTAATCCATATTTTAATCATTGAAGTTAGTCTTTAAAGCTACTTAGTTTCCACAATTAGTTTCTAAACAGATTTTGTTTATTTTGTCAGTTATTTGGGTATATTGTTAAAGTGAAGGTACGTTGATAATTTCGGGAGATCAAAGTTAATTTAATACAATTTAGAGCACGATGAGTTGCGAAGATGTTTTACTATAAGCGATGCCTTAGGCGGGTTCGTCACTGAAACTTTTAAACTATATTTTTAAAATTACTCCTTACTGTTACGAAGCCAGGCACGTAGCCAAGGGGTGGGTCCGGGGGGTCCGGACCCCCCCTTCAAGACCAGAAATAAAAAAAATTAAGGAAGGACGAAACAAAAAGAAACAAGAAATAGGAAGAATCAGCGTTAAAAATAAAGATAAAAATAAAGCTAAAATAAAAATAAATTTTTATCATCGGTTCCCTGTACTATCAAACATGTTATTTCAGAAACGGTTTTCTACTGCTCCTTTAACTTCTCATTTGGAACAGACAGTAATTGACGGAATAATAAAAACAAAGAAGTTATGTGGAAAGCAAGTCCTGTTAACATTTGATTAACAGAGAAAGGAACGCAGATATAAAATATTTTACAACACATTATTGGATACGTACTTTTTTTTTAATAGTTGAGGTCATAATGAAGGGAAAATTGTTATATTTGGATGAACAGAAGAAAGAACGTAGATATTGTAATTTTTTAAAAACATATTTTTATAAATATTCTTTTATTCGAGATTTCTTCATAGTTTGTTGCTAAAATACTTACTAACATGCATGGGCGCCGATCCTGG
This sequence comes from Thermobia domestica, assembly GCF_964235325.1. Classification (NCBI taxonomy): domain Eukaryota; kingdom Metazoa; phylum Arthropoda; class Insecta; order Zygentoma; family Lepismatidae; genus Thermobia; species Thermobia domestica. Next base: position 224,925,097 of record NC_137457.1, on the reverse strand, counting down.
GGGGCCGGCCCCCCAAGGGTCATGTGGGCCCCCTTGTTGTATTTATAAATATACAATATATTGGCATATTTGAATGCAATTTGTTTTAAAATCCTCATATATGCTTTTCTGCATCTGAATAGACCCCCCCAAATTTACAGAGAAATCGGCGCCCTTGCCAATATGTCCTAATTTTAAAGTCTTAACAAACCAATATATGTTGCAAGTAAAATAGTTTAAATTGATCAAGCCCCTGGTGTGATAACTACAATATTTCATATCAAGCTCCCCCTCCCATCACGAAATCCTGACTAAACGAACCAATATATGTTACCAGTAAAATAGTTTAGAATAATCGAACTCTGGTGTGATAACCACAGTATTTCATGTCTCGGACCCCCCCTATTACGAAATCCTGGCTACGTGCCCGACGAAGCAATCATGATAACTTCACTTGGATGAATGACACTATCTGATTTAGGAGATTCATTAGTCACGGAAAGGGAATAGAGATGTAGTTACATCAAAGAGTTTAGATTTCACAATGTTTTATGGATACATATAACGTGAACGATGAATCGCGATAACATGCCTCTTATAACACCCAACATACAGTTAGTAATGTGACACATAGAGGTGTTGTACACATATATAGTTCAGATTACAATCACATCACAAGGAAAAATAACACTTACAAAGGCGTTATACTCTACAAATTCACATTTTATATTTGTCGAAGTTACGAAAACTATAGCAACAGAACGTATCCATTATATCACAAACGATCGGGAAGGTAACGAAAACCTTCATTTACATAGAAACGATGTATCTTAAATTATACTACACTCTTCGTAATAAAACATACATCTATCACATATTTATATTCCAATATACATATATTTAATTATCTTATACAATTGGTAGTTAATTATCCCGTTCTCCATAATTTCAAGGTTGAGTAAACATATCACATACGAAGGAAAGAAACTTGACAAATCAAGAATAAGTAACCGCACAAAATATGTTCACATCTTAAACAACTCTTAATGATCTGGAATTCTTAATTAACAAGAGTAGCAGGCAGGTCTAACCGCGAAATATTACACACTCTGCAGAATAGTTATGAATAGATATTGCAAATATGTTTGCGATACCGAAAATTTTGAAACTCACAATACATAATGACAAAGGTTTAAACGGATTTAGCAATAATTTAATGACCCATGGAAATATAATCAGTTAGGATTCATCTCTAGTGTGGTATTGAAACAAAACTGAACGCAATGACCACGACGGTTAGTAAGGCCCTAAATGTTTTGTATTGATATGACGAGGTTAAAGAATTTGTAAAATATTTCAAATCTATTTTACTGTAGAGAAAATGAAAACATAAATAAATCATCCACAGATCAATTGTTTAGGACGACTGTAGGTCAAAACTAGCGATAATAATGCATCATTCGGCATACGACGGAGGTATATAACCCTACAAATTATAGCTCTCAACATCTCGTGCAAATCAAAACAAATATCCCGATAGTATCTCTAGGTTCAAATCTACTATATGAAATGGTTATATGAATTGTCAAATTAAACTGGGGCTAGTTACGAAAAGTAATAAAAATTAGAGAAGAAATAGGAAGACAGCTAGAAGAAGAGGACAAAAGCGTAAAGAAAAAGGTAAGATAGAAAGCTAGATAGAACATGAAATGTTGTCGAATCTAAAAAATGGGACAATCGTCGACTTCAAAGCCAAACGTATATCTTAATACACCGAAGCGGGTGTCTTAATAAATACGTGGCCTAAAATGTCTCCCCATGCACGAGAACGAGTCCGTACCCTCAATAAGAATTTGACAAAGGACAAAAACTTTATGGAATTTTTATTATCCACTATGTCTGACCAAGCTCATGGGGATTACGGCCGGATATACCGGAAGGATGGTGTGGCCTCTAAATTTAGAAATTTCTATACAACAAAAATATCCGACCGCACAGAATATCTAGGAATAATAGTTCAGATTGAGATATAGAAGAAAATAGGTTAAGAGTAAGAAAGTAAGGAATGTCCAAAACATGGATAACCAAAATTTAAAAAATAAAGTAATTTTCTAATAGCGAGTTAATATAAATCAAATCTTGCCAGTCACTACCAGTCCGCAAAACTCGTGACGTCTTGAGATGTCATTAACTTTAATTACTACATCGTTTAGAAGTAAGAAAAATGAAGATTTATGGACGAGTGACATTGGCATCCTGGTAGGGAAAAAATAAAAATTTTACTGTAGTAAACATTATGTATTATTCGCCTTCATCTTTCCTATCACCTATACAAACTGTCACTAACTTAAAATTGTATAAATTGCTCAGAAAATTAAATAATGAACGGGCACGAGTAGGGGACGAACGTTAAGGGTACAGGTCTACTTTAACTGCACAACGATTCACTAATTAGTTAGAACGTTTTGTAATTTATTTCGAGATTCACTGAAATATTTAATAAACAAACAGTATCAGTATCGCCAGGCCACGTATATTGCTCATGTATGCAAGCATTCACATATCAGATTTACTTAAGTCACTCATATGAGTAAATGCAGGGGAATTATAGAAGAGTACGAAATAGTAATCGTTCCCAGCAACACAGCGAAACTAATTTATTTCATTCGCGATGCTTCATTCCCTTTTTGAGTAATTACGATAACGCAATTAAGAACCACACATGCAACACTCCATTCTGTACGAACTTTCGATACCAGGGACACTGCTCGAACGTTCACTATTATGCACTAACATTCATGCAACTATACTAAGCACGACCCTGACCAGTGGAAAAAGAGAGAATAAACTAGACTTACATATACTATCGGGTGTCCTATTACTCGACCAAACTACATACTCATCTATAATTATTTACTTATATTCATATATTTATCTCTTAGAGGTACTTCCTTAAGACACCCAATTCTTTAAACACCCAGAACGGCGCATAGCAGTTACGTCCTATACATTTACATCTATATATGCCATTATAAATAAGTACTTCCGTACTAACAGCTATTTGTTATCTATATTCGCATATCAATTAAAAGACAAATTCTGACCAAAGCATATATTAACTAATAAATAATGGAGGTACAGTTTCAGCAAATTAACTTTGCCTTCATCAGACACATTATGAAATACAATTTCTAAGATTACAGCTTATATACTTCTTAAAATGAGAGAAGAAGACAAGTTAAGTTCAAAAGAATGAAATAGTGACAAAGAAGATAAAGGAAGAAATTGAAGATGGATTGTTAGTGTTCGTGAGAGAAGTATTGAAAAGCTTAAGTGAATGGGAAATAAGGTTTGAAGAGAAAGAGTGGGAAAGATTCTGAAGGAAAAGAAGCTTCCTGTCGTTATTCAACCCATACTAATAAATTTAAGAGCTATGCTAAATGGAAGTAAATAGGGGACTCTATTGAAATTTGCTCGTAAGATTCCACATACTATAATTACACATTTAAATGCATATCACTAAACAAAATGAAAATCTACATATCTACACTAAATATGGATATACTTTTCTAGGGAAAATTAACACCTCGTTCTTTGGCTCTAATGCGAAAGGGTGCGTTAGCAAGGACTAGATAGTCCTTGGAAGTGGAACTAAAATATTTTACACTGTGAAATATTAAATTCAGAAAATAAAAAGGATTGAGGAAGTTTCCCTTCTAAAGGAAAAGTACCTTCCTGTCGCTATTCAGCCCATACTAATAAATTTAGGAGCTATGCCAAATGGAAGTAAATAGGAGTCTCTATTTAAATTTACTCGGACATTTTAATATTTAACTAATACAAAAACCACGTATACCGCCATGTCTTGTCTTACTAAAAAAAATACTACACATAAAAACTCTCTACATGACAGGTTACTGGACCTACTGAATTGGAGGTGGAAAGGGAAAATTGATCTCCAAAAATTTAATTTTTATAGGTCACAAAACAGAAAATCAAAATTCACTGTCACCATGAACCTGTCCAAATTACTTTGTCATTCCAAACATGGCGTCTGTAATCTGGAATAATACATATGCTTGTATTTCTGACGGATTTTTTAGTAGTTCTAGACTCTTCCACGCCTCACTGTCGTTTATTTCATATTTCAAAATATTATTACCTGTCTTTTTTGAAACTTTTCTTCAAGATTTATCAAATTTCTTTCAGCTGCGATACGGAAGATGTTGACTCGACGACTGTTCTTGAAACAAAGACATCTTAGAAACGCGCCAGACCACTAAGGTTCCATCTAATTTTCAATCACGACGTAGAAACTTTGTGCGGCGACATTACAAAGCGAATAGAAAATTGTTAAAACTGGAAAAATCCAGATTTTTGCAGATTGTGGGTATCTCATCAGGCTGAAGGGGATCTTGAGAGCCCTACCAGATTTTGGATTGGTCAAAAATTCGGAAGAAATTCTATCCAAGTATTAAAATATAAATTACACTGAAATAATACTGTATGTTTTATAATTATCTAAATGAGATGCCCATACACGAAAAAAATATGAAGAAAAATAATGTACAAATGAAAGAAGTTATTTCCCGGAAACCTACATACTTAATTATTCTGAAACTTCCAAACTATTTTTATTTAAACGAAGACAAAATGTTAAACTAAAGAAACGTATACAGTAAAACTCGATTATACCTTCTATTGTTATACAGTGAGGTTCAAAATTATTGGGACAGGGACTAGGCTTTAAAAAATTTTAATACTACGTAAACTGTAACTAGAGGGTTATAAACTTATTATACTAGTTTTTGTAATGAAGACTTTTAAGAAAAGACAAATTTTCAATATCTTGTAAATCTGTTACTACCTAGGTATTCATATGATCCCTCAATCGTCTGCCTCCCCCTCAAGAAAACAGGCACAGAGTGCAAGTTTGGTCAACCGGAAATCAGACTACATCAGATGAGAAAAATGCCTCAAGGGACAGTTCCATGTAAGTACAAACAGCAATGTCCATCTACCTAATCTTTCTTGTGACCGTATTGAAGATAAAAATAATAAAAGTAGTGAAAACAAAATCAAAGCGAGAAATAAATCTTTTTCATTTTATTTTCAAAATGTGAATGGACTTAGGAGCAAACAATCTGAATTGTTTACAAGTGCACTATCAAATAATTATGATATAATTGCAACTGTTGAAAGTAGTCTGTGTGATAGTTTTTATAATTCGGAATTTTTTGATTGTAGATACACTGTATTTAGAAAAGGTAGGAATCTTGAATTGCTTGGGAAGTCAAAAGGTGGATGGGTATTACTGGCGGTACTTAAAAACATAGAATGTTTAATGTTAATTCAGATGACAATGGATTTGAATGCATTCTCACAAAACTTGTGACAAATAGTGTAACTATGTATGTTTGTGCTGTTTATATACCACCCGACTCCAATTTAATAATTTATGAAAATTTTTGTCAATTCATTGAATCCAATTGCCCAGTAGGGAGCACTATTCTTTGTATGGGAGACTTTAATCTTCCAGAGATAAATTCAAGTTTCTCCTTTTTGAGTTCATCAGGCGCCTGCAAAAGTCTTTTCAATTTTATTAATTTATTTGGTCTAAATTCGATTAACAATGTACAGAATGAGAATGGTCGCACATTGGACTTAGTAATTACTAATGTTGATGACGCTTCTATTGAAAGAGTAGAACACTTTTTGGTTTCTGAAGATAGGCATCATCCTGCGTTGGAAGGCTTATTGTACCTAAATCAACTATCAATAAGAGATAAACTGCAAAACAATTTACAAGGTTTTAACTTTAGAAAGGCAACTTTTACTAAAATGTACAATGAATTACTAAATGCTAACTGGGACCGCCTCAAAGATCTGAATGATATTAACGTGATTGTTGATAAGTTTTATGAAATTATTTATAATGCGATACATGTAAGTGTTCCCTCTAAGAAATTTTTGAACAAAAATTATCCCTGTTGGTTTACGTCCAATATTATTTAAAAAAATTAAATGTAAGTCCTATCACCATAAAAAATGGAGAAACGGATGTTTCGTTTTACAAATGGGAATTTTGCAAACTCCGGAAAGAATTGAAAACAGAAATAGCGTTAGCGTATAAATCTTTCGTTTTTGAATCGGAACACATGGCAGAGAGGGATCCTAGTCAATTCCGGAATTTAATAAAAAGTAAAAATATGCATCTTTCTATAGGCTTCCTTAAGTATAATGGTAAGGAACTGAGAAACAATAATGATATTGCAGAGGCATTTGCTAGCTATCTTAATTCGGTTTATAGTAATGGCAGAGCGCATTATGATACAAATAGATTCATGCCTGATAGGACAGCTTACGAAACATTAGATATGTTTTCCTTAAATAAAATCGCTCTAGAGGATGTTGAGGAAGTCATAAGAATGTTGAAACCCAAAAGATCGTGAGGATCGGATGGTATACCACCGTACATTCTTAAGGGTTGTATAGACATTCTTAAGCATCCTCTACATACAATTATAAATATGTCATTAAAAACAAGCGTGTTTCCGGACAAGTGGAAAGAAGCCATAGTTTATCCTAACCCTAAATCTTGTGATGCGAAGAATATACAGAATTTTAGGTCCATTTCTATTTTATCAGCATTTGGCAAGGTGTTTGAGCAAGTGATATTCAAGAGGATAATGGGTCATGTAAAACCCATCATGTCAGTATATCAGCATGGCTTCTTAAAATATAAATCAACATCCACTAATTTAGCCATTATTACAGATTTTATTGCAAATGAATTGGATAGAGGGGATCAAGTGGATGTGATCTATACTGACTTTTCGAAAGCCTTTGATTTGGTAGACCATGATGTACTGTTGCAAAAACTAACGACTTTTAATTTCTCTATGCAAGCAAAAAGTTTTTTCGCATCCTATTTGCAAAATCGTCAACAGGCCGTCATGTACAAAGGATATGTATCTAAACAATTCACATCCTTATCTGGAGTCCCTCAAGGTTCAAATCTTGGTCCACTCTTATTTCTATTAGTGATAAATGACCTACCAGATTATATTCATTATTCTAACACTCTTCTATTCGCCGATGACCTTAAAATATTCTCCAAAATTAATTCGCTTAAAGACTGTGCAAAACTGCAAATAGACTTATGTAATATTAAGAACTGGTGTGACAATAACAAGTTTAAGTTGAACATAAATAAATGCAAAACTCTTTCCTTTACCTGCAAAGAAAACACCATTAAATATAACTATTCTATTGAAGGAACTGTTTTAGAGAATCTACTTTGATTAAAGATCTAGGAGTGTTATTTGATCCTAAATTAAGTTTTACTCATCATATTGAAACAATTCTTAATAATTCATACAGAAATCTTGGCTTTGTTATGAGAATAGGTAAGGAGTTTCAAAACGATGCTACGTTAATGAAACTCTACTTTTGTTTTGTGAGATCGCAATTAGAATATGCGACTCTGTCTTGGTCACCAAAAACATAAAAACACAAAAACACAAAAACACATAGATATGATTGAAAGAATACAATCAAAATTCTTGAGATTAGCTGCTTATAGGAAAACTGGCATGTATCCAAAATACGAGTCGTATCCAGAAATAGTACAAAACTTCAATAGGAACACGTTGAAACAACGGACAGAACATACGGATCTTTTATTTTTACACAAATTACTACATGGTAAAATTGACTATCCCAATCTTACTTCGAAGGTTCAATTTACATGTCCCATCAGGTAAAACCCGCATAGGAAATAGCAGTACATTTTACTGCAGAAAGGCAAGAAGAAATATCCTCGCTAAGTCTCCTATATGGAGAATGAGTGCTTCCTACAATGCAATTGAAAGGATAACTTCTATAGATGTTTTTGGAATGTCGGAGATAGTATGCAAGAATAGCCTTAAAAATATGTTATAATGAAAATATATAAATGTATAACCGTGTTCAAATATATATATATATATATATATATATATATATATATATATATATATATATATATATATATATATATATAAGGGTAAATGTATTTGTAATAAATGAATGAGATATAACATGTGTTCTTTATAGAATTACTCACTACAGAATTTAAATATTCAATATAATTTTACTCTATTACTGCTCATTTGAGTTTTACCACATGATGATCATACAAATATTCATTAAAGAACAATTGTTTTATGTTTTCCCTCTTCCCACTTCCATTTCTCCTTTTGTGAACGTATCCATAATTTGAATATTTGTAATACTGTAGCGTCCTTGGTCAGTAACAATAAACAATTAACTGAAAGTTGTAATATTTACATAGATGAATATTTATGATAAATATTTGTAATACGTAATAATCTTTCATAGTTCCACTAAACATCAAAAATTTACTTTAGATTGGTAACCTGTAGCCCAAGAATTTTAGGCGAAAAAAGTCGAATCGACCTAACAAATTAGACGAAGATAGAGACTTGGTAAATTTCTTTATTAGTTCAGACTAATGAAAATATTAAAAGTCCTCTAGATCCCAACTTTTGTTCCGGCCGCCATCTTGAAAAAATGGCGGACAAATTTATGGTTTTTGGAGAATTATTTGAAAACCGTTACAGATATCAAAAAATTCCAAGAAGCGAAGACATTCTTTATGGAAAAACAAAAATTTTTATATATAACCTTTTTCTGTATGATAAAAAATAAAAATTACGCAGGATTGAAAATCACCGATTTTGAATGTTTAGACAGGTCCAGAACTGAAAGCTTTTGGCTATTACGATCTAATTTGTACTATTTACTTTTCTGGTGTATTTTAATCAACATAATCCAAAAATCAATGTTACCACTAGAAAAATAGGGGAGAGTGCCCGCCATCTTGAATTCAAAATGGCGGTCATTAAAAAATTTTGAAAAAATTCTTAATGGCCAAAGGTAGTCGATATGGGTATCAAATTAGAGGACTTTTATTGCAGAATATAAGTAGATACATTAGAGTTCGCCAGGACATCATATTTGGCCGCTATTTGAATCAAAGAGGATGGATTTGTGAAAATCAACAATATTCAGTATTATAAAGATCGACAATATAATTGTGAAATTAAAAGAAGTTTCACGGATAAACGCATATCTGTACAATAAGTACTCTAACCCCATTCAGATGTACGCTATTTTGAATTAGATATTAAGCAACGGTGAAAACAAGCAGAACATCATTAGTATTCAATGGTAAGTCATTAAGATGTAAAAATAATTAATTTCAGTTGAGAAATACATGTGTAATTCAGAAAACTATAAATCAATTTAAGTGCTGATATTTTTGAATTCAATATGACGTATGTTGTGACTTTGAATGTAAATATGAGTAATTCTTTATAATTAAAAGCAATATTAAAAATCACATATTCATTTGAATTAAAAAAAAATGTTTTTAACAGCATATGTAATCAACATTTGTGTTCAATTATAAAGAATTATTTGGCCTCATGTCATTTAGTCCTTGAATTTGGATAAAATTTGGGTTGTTAATGGTTCTCTTTGGCTTTCACTATATTATTTAGTAAATTTCAGTGTCAATTACGTACTCTGTCTCATCAAATTCATTGCTATCACAAGCACCACTGGCTCGTCCTCAGGTTCAGGTTTCTGCACAAACAATTCGTTCGAAGTTAGTTGAGGTCCATCATACCAGAGAGGTTTCCATGTTCCACTCCTTTTCCATCAATTTTCCTCAGGATTTAATTCCGATATTATTGGTTCCGTTGATCTTTTCCAGATATACTCAGTTAAGTTGACTCTCTTTAACACTCATTGGGTCTGGAGGAAGAGTCTGCGTTGTCCTGTTTCGCTTTTGGTTTTCGTACAGTCGGATTCGAGTTTTGACGTAGTCTTCATCATTTTCCCACAGTAACAAACTTTCTGGATATTCTTTTTCAATTGACTGTACTTCGGGTGTAAGATGAGGCTCTTTTCCAAATTCATTTAAACTTGCTCCAATTCTGTTTTGTGAACTAACTTTTTGATTACTACAATTTTCGAAACTTTAAATAGAAATAATGTCACATCAGAGACAGTAATAGCATGCACAGACAGGATAGATTCAGGCGAATGAGGCCTTGAAAAGGAGCAGATCTTCAGATATTAGCATGTCAGCATCTTCGTAAGTTCATAAAGACTAAAGTCCAGGAGTCCTCACCATCTATCACAACTACTGGATACGGCAGTTTTTTTCGAATTGAAGTCTTTTTCCAAAATCCTACCAAGAATTTTGTAACATCAGCTTTGTTCTCGGTACTTTGAAGAAAATCTCTCCAGTTTTTTCTTTGAGGCATGGGTTTTACAGCTGGCAGTATATATATACTCGTTTCCATCTTTTCTTCTTCTTCTTCTTCTTCTTCTTCTTGCGCAATTTTTTGATTTCCTTGTGGTATACATCAAAACAATATGGACAGCAACAGCTGAGAGTGAGTCTGGTGGAAAACATAAGGTAAGTACTGCCAGGCCATTCAGCCCAAGTTTGTTTTTCGGCTGGACAGTGTTAATGGTTGCCATACCACCAGTCAGCATGTGGCATTCTCTGGAGCACAATTTTCCTCAGCTTTTTCTTCCTGAATCAAGAAATTTCGAAGCTTAGCTGTATCATCAGTTTGCATGCTGCATCTGGATCAGCAATTGGTAGTGGTGTGAAAATGCTTCCTCTTTGTATGAATTCAAAGACTTCTTTGTCTTCCTTGATTACTTCCACAGCTTTTATTGTCTTCTTCTTCTTTTCAAATCCAATCATATGATTGTTAAGCTAGAAGAGTCCCAAAAAATCTACTTGATTGCACTTCAATCTCATTTATAAAGGTTTTCAGCTGTATTTTACCTTCGCTATGAGATCGCAAAAAATCTTATACTAATTTTGGTTGCACTTCAAATCCTGTACATATATTCTAAGCTGTACCTTTAAAAACATTCTTATATTGACTTAGCTCACGGAGTAGACAGGACAAGTGTTTTTTATTTAGCTTAGAGGAGTTAAGGTTTCTTCTGAATGCACAGGTTTAGTGCAACTCATAGTTCTTTCTTGCAGAGATTTTCTTAATTTTGCTAATGAGTGTGCGTTTATTACAAAATCATTGGCAGCTTCAACATATGTACTATAGCTGTCTCTGTGAGGTCCACCTCTTACTTTTACTTCTCTATTTATTGTAATCTCTATGATATGATCACAGTGTGTAGCTGGAAATGAGTCTCCTGTAAGACTGACAGAAAAAACATCTAGCACTATATCTCGGTATGGCTTTCTTGTTTTAAGATCTCCATGTTGACATAAGAAATTGTCAAATATCTTGAAAGAAGATGTCATTGAGCGTGTAGATGAAGTTCAGTATCCTGCTCGCGAGCTGCTTGTATAATAGCTAGAAACTTACTTTCACACAACACGTAGTCTGTAACCCATTGATTAGAAGTACTGCATTCATCCTTTTCAGTAATGGCAGAGCAGAGTTTTTTAAATTCCAAGTCATAAATGATGTTTTGTAGGTTTCCTGGGGATGGGTCAATCTTAAACTTCTTCTTAAAAAAAATAAAATATATGAATTTCCCCGGGGTATTATGAAGTTATTAAAAATCAAAATCATATAAATGAAACAAGTTGGATAACAAATTGCATATATAATAGCTTCATAAAACTACTTATTTATGTAATTACACTCAGTTCGTAAGTTTCCGTTATTCAAAATTCAAAATGACCGGACATGTGAATGGGTTTTAAGTATTTTAATGCACAAATATGTGTTTATCTGTGAAACCTCCTTTAATTTAACAATTATATTGTCGATCTTCATAATACTTTCTGAATGAAATCCGCCAACTTTGATTCAAAATTGTGGCCACACAGAAGGTTTTGGAGATCTCTAATGCACTTACTTATGTTCTCCAATAAAAGTCCTTTAATTTGATACCCATATCGACTACCTTTGGATATTTTTTTTTACAATTTTTTTAATATCCGCCATTTTGAATTCAAGATGGCGGTCACTCTCCCCCAATTTCTCTAGTGGTAATATTGATTTTCGGATTGTTCCCTGACACTGTACGCACATCGCTAAGCATAACAATTCTCAGTCTGTGAGCACTAAGTATACACACTGGCATCTTTGTGTAAGTAACAGAACATAATTTCAGGACTTCCAAATGCTTACAACACAGGGCTCTTTTTCCATAAGGCGGATTGACAGATTTTGGTCTGGAATTTCAACGGACATGTGCATTGAACGGATTTTAATGCGAACCTTTAAGGCTATTGGTGAATTTACTCATGGTCGAAGAATCACAGATTCTACTCTTCAGAGATGGGTTTCATTAACTTCAGCCTGTACTGAAATAACTAAAGACTTAACAGATTTAATTGGAATTAATGTAACAAGTATCCATCGTGAAGCAGAATTGGGGAAATCTAGTCAGTTAAGAGATTCCAAAGACTTTCTGATATTTATGGGCTGGTTACGAGAACATAACCCATTAGATCATCCACAGGACATATGGTGAATCTTTCAAATGGGCTTGTAGCAGACTCATCAATTACATGCGATAAGGCACTGGAGATTGGGACGAGCACAATGAAAGCACTTGCAGGGAGTAACCTTCGAGATGTTGGTAGGCAACGGAAGAACAAGATAGTCCTTTATTGAAACTGACATTAGGTACAAAAAAAGTAAGTTATGAGCTTGTTCTATTGAAATCCCTACCAGAACTCTTCCACAGAATGGTATGTCTGGAAAAAAGCAAAACACAACGGAAAGCATACTTTGAGTATGAAATTGACAAGCAAGCCTGCATCATTATTAGATTTATCGCTGTTACGAAAAAGCAACAAATCTTCCATTGTTAACCCTTTTCATGCACAAAGTGAGACCAAAACTTTACCACGCAATTCCTTCTATGTTTCGATGGAGGGAATCTATAAAGGTAACCAAGAAATTTCTGTCGCTTTTTTACCCACTACCTTCGAACATCGATATGTCACCTAAGACCTACCTGGAAGATCAAAAACAGTCCCCATCAGCATCGACGACCTTCTGACAATGTTCTGGTAGGTCATGGATTCCATCCAGGTAGAACTTGGGCTGTTGAAAAAGGTATCAAGTGCAATTTGCACCTCTATTAAAGATTAGAACTGGCGTGCTCTAAGATGATTGTCCAAGGAATAGAACAGGAGATAATCGGAAGGAACAATGTCCGGGGAGTATGGCGGATGCAATAGTGTTTCCCATCCAAGGCGTAGAATGGTGTTCCGGGTCATCGCAACCATGTAGGGCTTAGCGTTCTTCTGTAATAGGAGGACCCATTTGCGATTCAAAACTGCTTTCTCCAGAGTTTTGGGGTTTCCTTGAACACGGCTCAAATGCCGACAGTACACAGTTGCATTGGTGCTCTGACCAGCTGGTAGCAGTTTTCGATGCAGGATGCTGCGAGCAGTCCACCAAACACACAGGAGAACCTTCTTCTGATTCAGTGCTGATTTCAGCTGTTTTGGAACCGGTTCATGGGATACTAACCAATGACGGCGGCACCTTGGAGCTTCGTACAGAACCCTTCTCTCATTATATGCCCAGAAATGGCTCCTTCATCAGACGAGACAGCAAAGAAACACAGCTGTCTGTTCTCGCTGCCTTCTGACCCGGAGTCAAATCATGCTGGACACATCGACCCAACTTGTACTTCTTCCCAATTTGATGAAGGTGCTGCCGAATGGTTTCTTCACTCACATTGAATTTTAGCCCCATTTCCTCATATGTCTGACCACTGTTTGCCTCAATTGCTGCCTGAAGTTCTTCATTTTGTACATGTGCTGGTCTTCCGGCACGTGTGCGTCTTCGAGTGTTTCATCACCGTCCTTAAACTTAAACCACTGTTGCACTGTCCACGTAGTTACGACACCGTCACTGAGCATGGCATATCTTCCGAACGGTGCAGCAGCGTTTGACCCCAGTTTGAACCAGTGCAGCATACACACCCTTATGACGCTCTGTGAAGGTACCATGTTCATTCTGTCCTTACGCAAGTTCACGGTGTAACTGAACTGCCACAACCAGATAGTATGTTGGATATAATCACACCAACAACTGACCTTCGCGTTATCTCCTTTCAGGTTGCGAGGGCTAATTGTACACAGACCTCCACAAAAAGCGATAGAACTTTCTTGGTTACTTTTACACATTGTGTGGTTTGGCCAAAAACAGCTACGTTTGGTGAAATATTTTACTTGTATGTAACATATATTGAGCGTCATTATGGTAAAGGATGCACCTTAGTGTTTGATGGCCATCCAGATAAAGAAATGACAAAAAGGGCAGAACAAGAACAAAGAGGAGCTAAACGATCTTTTCGAGACATCATTTTTGATTCACATACACCAACAGTATTTCACAGACATATTTTCTTGCAAACAGAAACAACAAACGAGTTCTCATTCATTTCCTGATGCATGCCGTGAAATCCAAAGCCTACACTGTTCTACAGGCGGATAGTGATGCAGATACTCTCATTGTTAGGACTGCCCTGAATCAAGTCCATAGTAAAAAGACAGCAGTTGTTGGACAAGATACAGACCCACTTGTCCTTTTAACTTCTTTAGCGCCTGAAGATTTTGAAGAGGTACGGTTTCTCAAGGCAGGAAAATAAAACAGCATATCAAGTACTATCTTTAACATCTCAATATAGAAGAGATGCCATGGCTGGGTGCGACACAACATCAGTTATATATAATAAAGCTAAAGTTGGTGGACTCAGATTTCTTCAGAAGCATGAAGAATTAAGATAAGCGATGAAAATATTCGACGAAGGGAATGTCAAGAAAGAAGCTATCAAAGCTACTGGAGAAAAGTTTTTATTAAAATTTTATGGATCGAAATCAAATACACTAGTCGAGTTGCGATACTTCAGGTACAATCGTACATTAGCAAAAAATAAGCTAGATACATATTTTCAACTGGCATGGCTTCCTCTAATCAACACAGTTGCAGAGCAACATTCCTGCAGAGAATTCTAACAGGTTCAGGAATGGTTGGGGAACTGTTTGGAAACGATCGATTGGTATTGGAAAATGATAAGAGGATCACTCAGACGCATCCCTCTTACAAAGGAAGCAGCTCCATTAAAACTCTTCAACCTCATTTCGTGCAAGTGCAAGGTTTATAGGATGTACAGAAAGATGCGAGTGTGTACACTCTTGTCAGGATTGTTGTTCTCAGCAATATGTGGACAGTGTCAGGGAAAAAATTGTGAGAATTCATCACTGAAAATGTTATTTGATACCTCTGAGGATTAAATTACCCTGGTAAGAAAAACATACAGTATTTTATAATAATAACAATTCTACTATAAAAAATCTATTTGAATTTTGCATATCTTCAATAACTTTCAAAATTGGTCACCTTCAATCTTCTTAATCTTTTTTTCTTTATTTTTGAGTTGAGTTGATTTTGAGTTTAACGTCCCGTTCAGCAGCGAGGCTATATGAGACGTGGACCTACTGATTAACGTGGAATCCGAACCACATGAGCTCCGGCCGGGAATCCCCGGGCCTCCCACGCCAAAGGCGCGTATGCTAACCGCTTAGCCACGGAGGAGCTCTTCTTTATTTTTCATCGTACAGACTGTTCAGATAGTATATATTTAGAAAGTATGGAATACTTAAAATCGGACAAAATATTGAGCTGTAAAAATGGTTTAGCATTCGACAACTCCGCGCTGAATTTTAGATGTTTCTTTCGGTAGAAATGAAAATGCTACTCAGGTCTGTGTTTAAGTTCGTGATCTTTATAGACAAGATAGTTGTAAAAAGTGAGAACCAAAAGATTGCCTATTTGCTTCCGTTTTAAAAATTTTCAACTCCAAGACATTTCCCAAAGAAGGCTACAAATCACATGAACTAGCAAAACTAGAGCAAGATTGTTATATTAAGAAAAATGACAATGCCAATGACCTAAACAAATCTCTGCAAAGAGTGTTAAATTATTTGGAGAAACTTGGCTGCGAAACGAAGGCTAAGTTATTCTCTGATGATCATGTTAAGTCGTCAAAACCGTTACATGCATTTTAGTTTTAATAAGTAAGTGTATATACTCTGAACAGAAGTGTTAATTATTCCTTTAGTGAGTTTCAGAATCATGAGAGATAAACCAACATTTTTGTGCAGTTTCTAACAACTTTCAGTGGACTTACTATTTTCGCTATTACATTCATATAAATGTAAACAATATTGTGTTAAATTATTTTATAATTCTTAAGTACATACTTAGAGTAGTGAGTTCAATTGTGCCGTTAGTGTTTGTACCTGTAAGTACTTGAGTTTGATAGGTTGCGCTTTTTTACTTTTTTGAAATTTACTGTTGAAATACAGTTCAAAAAGAATTTTGCAATTCACACGACTTCAATATACGATGGTTCAAGGTAGTTAAGCATAATAATGTGCCTTTCTCACTACAAAAATACTTTAATATTCGAAATGTAGTTTTATTACTGTGAACAAATCTTGCATCTTTTTAAAAAAAGAAAAACCTCTTGCATGATTCATCAAATATTTAACATTTCACATATGAAAAAAAAAACAATACAACTCAAAGCTTTCTCCACTCTAAACTATTAAGTGCTGACCTAAATGACAGTATTAGTCACAATAGACAATGATTTATTTTTTATAAGTGTAGTCTAAGATTTTTTATTATGAATCGTTATGTTTGTCTAGTGCCTTAAATGCCAGATTATTACTAATTGAATGATTCAAGTGGCTATCGATCCCCTGATGATTCTCAGTTAGCGCAAATAAATGTACGCTTCTGTTGAGAGTGTTCCAAAAATAATAGAAGAAAGTATATGAATCTCTATGTTAAGTTTAGAACAAGCGATTCCAACTCAGAAAAAAAATCATTATCAGAGGGATATTGACAACATACGTTTAATGCTCGCAGTAGTTACAATGTATTATTAGTGTGAATAAGCTCAGAGTGAATAATATATCTATGACTCATGATTGGTACAGTAAGGGACACTTCTGGATGGTATACTTTTGCCGTAAATTTGAACACAGACCTCCACAAAAAAGACAATATCTCGAAAAAGATAAACAAATTTGTGATGTCTTTAATGCATCATTCAGTCTTCTTCATCATTCTGTTCATTAACTGGTTGAATGTTTATACTCGCTTGGACAACTGCACATTGGAGTGCACAAGAAACCACGATTTTTACATTTGCATTTCAAACTTACACGCTCAAGTTTCTAACAGCTACACGGGGTAATATCTAAACAAGCATTGGGAATATCTTCGAGTGTTTTCTAAACTGGCTTAAGAATTTGGTCCTCCAAGTTCCATCCGAAGTCTTCTGGCCTTGCTAGATCAATCTCACACTTATCAGCATTTCCCAAATTGTTGTTTGTAATGAGATCTCTTTATGTGTTGTTTCAGAGCATCACTAGTTGGAGGTAATTTCTCCAGCCTGCATTTTCCTAAAAGTAGGAAGCTAGCTTCATCATAGATCTTTGCATCAACCTTGAAGAGCTTTGTCAGAAACAGTTATGCAGATTCAATAGCGCTTGCTGATAAAGAAATCTGTCCTAAGGAAAATAAAAAGTCACAGTTTTCTGACATGAGTAAGGAGACAGCTCTTGATCTTTGATGATACAACTGGGTATGACGTTATGTCGCATCCAAGTGGAGCGTGATATTCTGTTAGACCCTACTTCTCAGATAACTGGTGGCAAAAGTGGTGAACCGGAATAAACCTTCTTGTCTTTGAAATCCCGCCATCATGTAAAATTTTTTACAAGAAATTCTGTCATAATAGTGTGTCAATAGCAGGAATATATCGATGTTTCTACTCATCACAACAATTATTTCTCAATTGTGATTCACAACATGAGGTATCATTCTAGAATCTGCTTCTTCATGCTTACCTTCAAGATTTTGAACATCGATCTCGAAGTTTGACTTAACAGTTTCCTGGTCTTTGAAACTATCGGAAACAGCAACAAAGACTTCTGAAGGTGGTAATTCCAGCAATGCATTACCTACTTATGTTCTACTTACTCAGAGAACTGTGACCTTTTATTTTCCCTAGGACAGCTTCCTTTATCAGCAAGCGTTATTGAATCTGCAGAACTGTTTTTCACAAAACTCCTCAAGGTTAATGTGAAGACCTGTGATGGAGCTAGGCTCCTTTACTTTTAGAAAAATGCAGCCTTGAGAGATTACCTCCAACTAGTGATGCTGTAAAATAACATATAAAGAGATCCAATTACCAAAGAACAATTTGGGAAATGATGATAAGTGTGAGATCTATCTACCAAGACCAGAAGACTCCGGATGGTACTTTTAGGACCAAATTCTGAGACCAGTTTTGAAAACATTCGAAGATATTACCAAGATATTCCAAAAATCAAAACCCTGGAGCCAGCACTTCTGAATTGCAAAGAGGTCCTCCTGTTACAGGACAACACTAAGCCCTACGTGGCTAGGATGACCCGAGACACCCGGGAAACATTATTGCATCCACCATACTGCTCGGACATTGCACCGTCCGATTGTCAGCTATTCCATTCCTTGGACAATCGCATTAGAGGACGCCAGTTCAAATCCCTAGTAGAAGTGCAAAATGCATTTGATGCTTTCTTCGCTTCACGGCCCACCAAGTTCTATCGCGATGGAATCCATGGCCTTCTAGAACATGGCAGAAGGTAGTAGATGTTGATGGGGACTATTTTTGATCTTCCAGGTACGTCTTAGGAGACATATCGATGTTCGAATGTGGTGGGTAAAAAACGACAGAACTTTCTTGGTTACCTTTATATAAGAGTAGCATAATATTTTTGAGAACTAATTCTAGTAATCAAATAATTTGTTCTCTTGTGTAGATATTTCTTAAGTATATAGTTTCCTCCTGTTACGTTTCTTATTATAGATTTATAGTATTATAGCAACTGTACACAATTTTAATAACTGGCAAGTTCTTCTTCTGTAAATAAGATTTAACAGTTTAAAAACAGAGCATTTATAAAATGTGTTAGGTATATCTTATTTTTTCCTTTCCTTCTAACAGTTTAGATATTCCCATGTTTAGATATTCCCATGTGTAGTTGTCAGAAGTTGAGTATGTAAGTTTGAAATGCAAATGTGAGAATTGCCGTTTCTTATGCACTCTAATGTGTAGTTGTCCGAGCGAGTGTAAAAATTCAATATCAGTTAATGAACAGAGTGATGAAGTAGACTGAATGATGCATTAAAGACATCACAAATTTCTTTATCTTTTTAGGAAATAAGAGGCATAACATTATTGAGAACTAATTCTAAAAATCAAATATTTTTTTCTCTTGTGTAGAGATTTCCTAAGCATATATTTTCCTTCTATTACGTTTCTTATTATAGATTTATTGTATTATACCAACTGTACATAATTTTAATAATAGGCAAGTTCTTCCGTAAATAAGATTTAATAGTTTAAACGTTAAAAAACGTGGATGGCAAATTGTTCATGATACTCTCTTAAAAGCAATTTTGAAATCTGGTTTCTGCTCTATTTCGCTCAGTACCAATGTAGTACATAAATCGAAGGACTTGTAGCAAAAACAACTCTTGTTAAAACAAGTTTTTTTCCCATAAAAATTTATAGAAAACTGCATGTTTGTGCATGTTTTAGAAAGTATCAGAGACACGTATAAAGAAATAGATTTGCAGAGTTTATCATACTGTGTACTACAGAAAGCTCTCTATCCATTCTTCAAAGAAATTTTGTGTTTTGACAAGATTTATTTTCTGAAAAGCCCCTCAACTGATATTAAAACTGGATATTTTTAATTAGATTATGGAGGAACTTAGTCATTAGGATTATAGACTTGCAGGCAGACAAGATTATATATGTATATATTAATCATCAGGAAATATCTAGCGTTTGTGGGAAGGTAACATTTGGGCCACGCCGTGATCAGTTTCGCACACGACAGAATAAAGTCGCTTATAACTCAGACACTATTAGTCTTACACTAATATAAGTAGACATTTTTTGAAAGAGCATAAAATGACAAAAAAAAAAAAACTTTTGAGAAAACATTTTTTCGGAATTCCATCTTGTAAAGAATCTGTGGCTAAAAAACTGACGTCACGCGCAACCAAAACTGAGTAAAAATGGAAATAAGAAGAAAACCGTTATATTTAGCTCAAAAATGGACTAGGATTAAATTATAGAAGACAATCAGGCGAACAAAATGAAGAAAGTTTGGATGTTCTAGCTCCAATGGTTACGGAGTTATAGTGAATAATAGGAACGGCTAAAATGTCTACTTTCTCCGTGAGGTGTTTTTTCACGTGAGGTGTTTTTTCTGGCATCTGGCATTCTTGTGATCAGTGATGGGTATATATTCAAAAATATCGGATGCCAAGTTGTTACATGATTTGCCCTTAAACTCAAAAAAGAGAGCACTTTTGTCAAGTTGATGCCTAGACTATAAGCTAATAGTTTGTACACCATAAATTTCAAAATAGTTGTCTTTGTGATAATTCGAAGATCCGTACCAAAATATGATATGTTGCAGTGTTTATTGTACCGAAATGTTCAGTCAAAGGCTCGTCCTAGGCAGTGGTAGTTCTTGGATGGCCTAATGAAACCTCCGAGAGATGTTTTGCAAGGCTTTTGAAAAACAATTGTCTGTGAAACAATTTCAGTTGAAAATTCCAACTGGGTTTGATCCTCCCACGATGATAGTCTAACTCACGACATTATCAAGATGCTTTCTTGCACATTGTTCTGCAAGTGATATTATAAGAATGGCAGCAATACGTATAAGAATATGTTCTATGTGACTTTTTGATTAACACTGATTGCGTGTTAAAAATGGGCTCGTTAGATAATGAGTTTCAATGTGTGTCAAGTGACACTCTCGAAAACAATGTGTAGTAGTCTATGTCTTTCTTATAGTTAAACTAAAAGCATTTTCGACTTTATAGAACAACAGTTTGTATGCAATTTATCATATGTAGTAAGTTTTGGCTGCAGGGAAGCAAACTGGTTCACACTGTTTTTTCATGAATTTTGTAAATTAGACCACGAGAAACATGAATTTGAAGGAATTTTGACGATTCGAATTTCGGAACTCGAGATATTCGAATTTGAAGTCACCAGGGAGGCAAACAGGTTCACACTGCTTTATTTATTTATTTATTTATTTGTTTATTTATTTATTTTTGTGATTATCGTAAATTACACTACGAGGAATATTGATTTCAACGCTCTTTGTCGATAAGACTTTTAAAGTTGAATACGTTTCAATTTGAAATTTAATATGACATAATGGAGATGATTTTCAACATAATATTTAAAAGAAGTTCTTTTCTGGTTTTTGATTCATAAAAGGTTTCACTGCTCATATACAGAGTAACTGGAAATTCGATGTATTAATTTTCAATTCTCCGAGCTATAACTAGATGCTGCTACTTGTGAACAAAGTACCTTACTATGTCTATTTAAATTGACACATTTTGAGTAGTCGTCGACTGAAATGATACTGTGAACAAACAACATATCTGAAAGTGCCATAACTCATCGGGAGGCTCAAAGTTATTATTATTATTATTATTATTATTATTATTATTATTATTATTATTATTATTATTATTATTATTATTATTATTATTATTATTATTATTGTTGTTGTTGTTGTTGTTGTGTATCACCACTAGAGTACTGAGTTATTGCTTTTGATTTACAGATTTTTTAAACAACCACTGGTATACTAGAATTCGCAATTTGTGACTCAATCATTTGTGAATTTATTCTACTTTCGGGCATGTTGTTTGTTTAGGGTATTAACTTCACTTGAGTCAACAGTTCTTAATGCAAGACATTCAGCCACTCTGTAAACTAATGATAATTTTGCGATTCATGATAGGTTGCTTCATATGCTCCTACATATAGATTTGAAAATTAGGAATGGCACTTGTTTAATTGCACATACATCCTCTCTGTATTCTAAATATCTGTATTTTTATTGACTGAATGGCATACAGACACTACATAGATATAATATACGAATAAGAAATTACACTATATAGGCTAGGTTTAATGTATGACCAGTACCAGTCTCAAAATGTTTACAACTCAAGAAAATGAGGATTCAAATCTTCTCGAATCTTGATTAGTGGTTCAATATGTGCGTTAAGAACCCAAATTCTTAAGGGATCGTTTCCCGCACCTCAATAATTCTTCTACTTTTTCTTGAATAGTTTGACATTGATCAATTGCTGGTAATCCTATTCTTCTACTCGGACTATAACAGTGTATTGGTCTGCAAAGTGCTCTTGCCAGAATGGCCATGTAGATATTTGCTCCCCAGCCTTTTCGAGCTATACTACCTTCATGCACATTTTCGTTGGTAACTATCTCAGAGCTATGATATATATAGTTTAGCAGATCTCCTTCGTTGTCAATAAAGAATTCGACGCGTTGAAGTTCATCTTGAGGATCTGCTCGAGGAGCGGGTATCCAGTTTCGATTTTCCCACATATATTTGACGATGTACAGTCGTAAAAAGTAGGCGTAAAACTCATGACCAAAGAGAGCAAAGCTAATTGCGTTGAACAAACAGTTACCCAAACCATTTATATGTGGAATTGTGAAATCACTAACGAGGGACCCTATCCAAGTGCGACTCTGACTTCGAGTCGAGACTATGGTCCTTGGATACCTTGTCCCAAAAGAACATAACACGAAAAGTGATACATCCTCGATCGCAACCGTTGCAGAGATATAAGCGTGAAAAGTTCGAAATTGAGCTCCATACTATACATTACAAAGTCAGCTTCCGGGTCAGATTTGGCGGAAACGGTCAGGTAAGGAAACTCAGCGAATACATATCAAAGTAGTGTTGGGAGCCCACCACCTTTTGAATGAAAAAAATGTTGCCCCCGGGGCACTCGCAGGGTCCCAGGCGGGGTCCAACTCAAAATTGGCAAATGGAACCGGGGGTCAAGTAGCATATTGTATGAAAGCTAGTGTTAAATAAAAGAAGATAGAACAAATCTCAACTCTCTATGATGACCCTGTGCAAACGGGCAACTGGTCAAAATGTCAATACAACCTACATCAGAAAATATATGGCCTTTGTGAGAGACTCTGCAACAATTTGTTTAACTTCAATACCTTGCACTTTTAAACGTGTTTTTCTGTCTTGTTATTGTCACAACTTAACGGATTTAGAAGAGTGGCCATATATTTTCTGATGTAGGTTGTATTGACATTTTGACCAGTTGCCCGTTTGCACAGGGTCATCATAGAGAGTTGAGATTTGTTCTATCTTCTTTTATTTAACAATAGCTTTCATACAATATGCTACTTGACCCCCGGTTCCATTTGCCAATTTTGAGTTGGACCCCGCCTGGGACCCTGCGAGTGCCCCGGGGGCAACATTTTTTTCATTCAAAAGGTGGTGGGCTCCCAACACTACTTTGATATGTATTCGCTGAGTTTCCTTATCTGACCGTTTCCGCCAAATCTGACCCGGAAGCTGACTTTGTAATGTATAGTATGGAGCTCAATTTCGAACTTTTCACGCTTATATCTCTGCAACGGTTGCGATCGAGGATGTATCACTTTTCGTGTTATGTTCTTTTGGGACAAGGTATCCAAGGACCATAGTCTCGACTCGAAGTCAGAGTCGCACTTGGATAGGTTCCCTCGTAAGTAAGAAAGCCAACTGAGGGTGTCGCTGCGTATCTCTTGAGGGATGATTTGGTGGAATTTGCCAGCCGCTGATCTGTTCTTGATGCTGAACAATTTGGTAAACTTCACTAACCCATTGAAGAGTTGGGAGAAAAGCAATGAGATCCTGAGCTGCGTGATGAAAACGTATCCATGTGAAAGCATCACGAGATCGGATGTTCATTTCTTCCAGAAACTGACCCAATGGCTGGGAAGATGAATGTTGATCTGGCGTGGCTAGTGTTACAGAGAATGTTACCTCCTTATGTTGTATTTGCGTTCCTAGTGACTCCAAATGAGCTTCAGAAGGATCCATCTCAAGTAAGGAAGGGTCGTGTTCACGAGGCTCCTCGACCAAATAGACATCAAGTTCTTCTTCTACATCTTTAGGGTGTTCATATCACACTCCACCAATGCCAGGGTAAACGTTCCGAATGTCGAATAAGAACTGTTGAAACATTCGCTGCCACTCTTTTAATATATAGCCTTTATGATTGTACTTGAAAGGCCTGAGAATATTCTGGAAGTACACAAATTGATCGCAATACGTGGATGCGAATTCGATGAGCTCTCTTTCTTTATTTCTGTATACGCGGACACATTTGATGTGAGGTCTCATTTCCCCCCACATATTTTCAGTGATTTGTTGTTACTTTTATAAAGTCGGACTTATATGAATCACTGTGAATGATTTACTCTTTTATGGTTAACATTGCAATTTTCGGATATATTATTATATCCAGACCAATGATCTGTTGTCACTGTTGATCCTTCTTCAATATTATCACGGATTATTTGCTTCAGGATTTCTGCATTTCTCGTTTCTGTATATTTTCCACGAAGCAGTACCCAGTGTCTTTTTCAACAGCATCAACGGCCCACAGAGAATCTCCTCTCAGTTTCCGGCCTTGATGTTTTTTGCGAGTATACAGATGACTTTCATCCATCTCGATTTCTCCCCTGAGTTTTAGCCGCTTACGGACAGCATAATGACATATTTCTAAAAACACTTTAGTCCACTCTGAAATAACACGTGGGGTAACGTTGGTTCTTTCAAAAGCGTCCATTCGTCGTGACTCGTGTGCTTGTAGCCAAATGTAAATGAGATTAAGGATCTCCGTGAATTTCAAATGGGTGTTCTCAAAAACTGTGTTGTGAAGGGGGAGTATCGCTGTCCATATGGTGGTTTGCATTTTCGCATGAGACGCTTACATTCTGAACAATTTCGTGTTCTGCATCCTTGGTTCGAGCAGCGAAAGCCCCAACCCAACTGTGGCGTCTGATTTACGACCTGTAAGTCACTGTGGCACACAAAGCAGGTGACTTCTTTGAATTCTTCCCTGTACTCATCTTCTGGATAATGAAGGAACTGATATTTCTGCAGAAATTCAATTGCGAACTCTTCAGAATTGAATATGCTAACTGTAAGAAAGTTCTCCTTAGTCAAGCCTACCAGTTCGGGCCATATGCCCTCGTCGTTTTTTTCTATTGTAATCATTGGCTTTCGCCACTGCTTCATCTATTTTTTTTTTAACATAGCATGAGTTTATTGAAAAACCAAACTGCTGCAAACAATCACCAAAAATTGGCATGCACTCTCAACAACAGGAACAGAGAGAAGGTTTAAACGACAGAAGTTATATACTACCAGGATAGTATAAATATAACAGGTTGTTTTAAAGTTGTTCACATAAGCTTCACAATTCATGCAATTTGTATTTAAATATTAATCTCCAGGAAATAACTAATTTTACAAAATAACTTGTAAATTAGTTACAAATTACATCCAACATGAAGCTGAAACGGTATGTACCGGAAACATTACTTCTTTCCTGCTATTTATAGAGCTTCGTATATAAAATGCACCTATAGTTAATATTTTGCACTAGTTTCTTGATAAACTCCACTTGACATACGTAAGTAAAATAAATTATTTTCATATACAGTGAAATTTGTATTAATCGGAACTTAAATAAGGTGAAAATCTATCTATATCGGAAACCTTTTAAAGTCCCAGTGGTTATCCCAAATTTGTACAAAACGTAAATCTGATCCAAACGGGTTGAATCAAATACGTTCAGTTTCATACAAGTTTTACTGTAATAATAATAATAATAATAATAATAATAATAATAATAATAATAATAATAATAATAATAATAATAATAAGAAGAAGAAGAAGAAGAAGAAGGAGGAGAAGAAGAAGGAGGAGGAGGAGGAGAATCTTTACTTCGATATATTGTTGTATGCAAAGCAGACGAACAGGATTACATCTGATTGAGCGTCACTCGTTTTATTCACTTGTAAATATTTCTATATTTTTAGGTATATTATGCTTAGGTAGTGCCATTTGCTATTTTCTACATTTCTACTTATGTTGCTTCAGCGTGCCGTTCAGTCAGTAAAATACAAAGGGGTACTTGAAATATAGTAGGCTAGTAGAAAAATATAGTATATAGTAGGCTACGTGCCAAAAACTAAAAGGTAGAATATTCGTTAAACAAGAGTTATTCGTTATATACACTACTATGTAGGAATAAATCAAACAAACTATTACGAATCGAAAAGTTCTAATTACAATATACGAAAGAAAAAGTGAAACAAATTTTCATGTATCGGAGTCCACAGAAAGATTCGTATCAAAATTATGCAGGAAGCCGTTGCCACGGCATCCATATTTCAAAATCAAATATCTTCAGTTCCAAAAATGTGATCGTCAAATTTATTTCAAATCAATGTTTCTCGTAGTTTAATTTACGATAATTGTCAAAAACCGGTGTGAATCAGCTTGCTTCCCTCGTGACTTCAAATTCGAATATCTCGAGTTACGAAATTCAAATCGTCAAAATTCCTTTAAATTCATGTTTCTCGTAGTCTAATTTACTAGATTCATGAAAAAACAGTGTGAACCAGTTTGCTTCCCTGGTGACTTCAAAATCAAATATCTAGAGTTCCGAAATTCGAGTTGTCAAAATTCCTTCAAATTCATGTTTCTCTTGGTCTAATTTACTCGATTCATGAAAAAACAGTGTGAACCAGTTTACTTCCCTGGTGACTTCAAATTCAAATATCTCGTGTTCCGAAATTCGAATCTTCAAAATTCCTTCAAATCCATATTTCTCGTGGTCTAAGTTACTAGATTCATGAAGAAACAGTGTGAACCAATTTGCTTCCCTGGTGACTTCAAATTCGAATATCTCGAGTTCCGAAATTCGAATCGTCAAAATTCCTTCAAATTCATATTTCTCGTGGTCTAATTTACTAGATTCATGAAGAAACAGTGTGAACCAATTTGCTTCCCTGGTGACTTCAAATTCGAATATCTCGAGTTCCGAAATTCGAATCGTCAAAATTCCTTCAAATTCATGTTTCTCGTGGTCTAATTTACTAGATTCATAAGAAAACAGTGTGAACCAGTTTGCTTCCCTGCAGCCTAAGTTTCAAACTGCATGTCTTGTATTAAAAGTTATTGTACTTACGCTCTAGATTTCTGCAGGCAAAATTAATTGTTATTTTCAAGGCTACATCCATTGTCTTGGCATGAAGATGTTCTCGAAGCTGACATAAGGCTATTGCAGTCAACAACTTCTTTGTGCAGTTAACAAACTTGTCTCTTTCCCTGAAACAGAAAGGAGGAATAATTATTACTTTACTACAACATAGAGTATTTTAATAAAACAGTCCTCGCGGCATTTGCTAAAATTATACTGAATGCTCAGATAAAATTCATTTTTTTTTTATTTCTTAAACAGAATATATATGGTAATATTTAGATGAATATGTAAGTAGAGAAAAAACTAATTTAAAAGATGGAGAGAAGATTAATGGTATTATGCCAAGTAATCAACGATAATTTTAATGGTTTACATTTAATTGTTATTTTTAAATGAAAATAAAAATCTTTAAGTTTTACGTCCCACGGTTATGCCGGTTAGGCTAAAGGAGACGGTGATGGTGAGAGATGAGTGAAATGGTGGAATGAAGAAAGTGGGAGGAAACGGGAGAACCCCGAGAAAACCCACGAGCACGGTGTTTGTCCACCAGAAAGTTTAAATGAAAATAACCTACTTTATTAACGTAAATAATTCAGCGAGTATCAATATAATGTGAATTTCTTCAAAGTTATTTTCAATAAGAACTTAATCCCAAAATAAGCTAGCTTTAATTTAAATGTCGTAATATAATGCAATCGAATAATAATATATGAAGTAATTATTAGGACGAAATTACATTATATAGTATTAGAATTAGAATAACTTATTAGTCCTATTAAGCTATGTGATAATGGGAATAGTTTTATGAAATACATCATATCCTTACATATAAAAGTAACTGTTTATTTTATTTCATTTTGTTTCTTGTATACAAATCTGAGCCGTTGATGTCGGGGTTTTCTAAGTAGGTGTATTGAAGAGAGCTAACTATGAAAGGCGTCATAGTCTGTATTGAATTTGTTGATGCGTATCGTTATATAGAAAGAGGGAGTTTCAAATTTTAGTTATATTGCATGGGATGAAGCACAGTATCTAACAAGCTACTCATGTTTGATAAAATTTAGTACGAAAACTCACTTTAAAATACATATATAGCAAATAATTAAGACAATGTTGATAGTGTAAGACATTCATAGGACCTTAAGGGGGGGTCAGAATGTGTGATATATGAAGATAATCGAAATTGACCCATGATTTGTTCAATACATAGTTTGAGGGATTGCTGAGATGAATAGGGACACTCAATACTGTCAAAGCCCAAGCTTACCCCCTTAAGTGTATGCGGATGAGATAAGATTAAATATGTAATTTCCAAAATGACCAAGGTCACTGGCGTATGCACAGCCGTTTGCAGGTCACTAATCTGATCTGTGGCACCAGTGCAGATGACGTTTAATCTGAAGTTTAGAAAGGAGCATGCATGTGAGCTGGCCCAGGAATGAACAGAAACAACGCCTAAGTGTTGATTGTGGTAATTTATTAGATTTAACTTCCATATCTTCAAATATTGTACATAATCGTTATTCTTTTCGTATGAAGAGGAGAGCTATGCTAGTTTTAAATGAGGCATAAAATTGACAATTATCTTAAATTATATTTTTAATTTCAATCCCTTTGAAGATTTTCTCTGTTATGTAGAAAGCATTACCATATGCTTTCTACTAGTTCACACATAGAATTTTTTTCTTACCGTTTGTATTCTCTGTGGTAGGAACTCAGTTAATGCAAGTATTATTTCTCTCCTTTCTATATTTTCTCTGTTACACTACTTTATCTTGGATTCCAATCTCACAAACATTCAACACATTGTGATGAAGGATTTGTAAATTAAATGTTTCTTTTTTATTTTTGCATTCGATCTGGCATAGTAGGACGTAATTGAGTGACAGAAAGTTTTTCTAGTTTTGCAAAATGGCATTTGTATCTATTTTGAGTATAAAAAGTGAATTTTAATACATCGAGTTGCAGCGTATGTAACCACTTTTTGAGATATTCTAGTTTTTAACATAAATCATAAACCACCTCTTCCGTCAAGTCCATCTGTTTTTCAGGGTAAGTATCAAAATATTCTAAATAGTATATAGTTTCTTCTAAACTTCGATCAGTTTCATATATTTACTTCAAACTATGCTAAACAAACGGTGTAGTTTTGTATACCGGACAAAAAACACACTTTCAATCTTATATATAAATCAAACTACCTATTCTGAGTTCACATCCTCCTCCATTATGAAATATGTCCTAAAATAAAAATAAAAAACTATAGTCCGTTTTACACAATAGTCTCTTCAATACAGTTACCTGGAAGTATATCCAGCAAACAGTGTGAATTACTATGCATGGAAGTAAAAACACCAAACATTCAGTTATGTATGTATGTAAAGATAAGATAAACTCTTATCTTTCCTTTACTTTTTCTGTTTTGAATCTAATTCCTCCTATTCAGAATACACTTCAAAAGTATTTAATCTTCTACGTTTTGTCTCCATGCTCAATTTGTTTAAGTTACTCAGAAGTACGACAGGCAAATACCCTGGACTTGTAAACCGGACAAAGAAACTAAAAATCACCATTTTTATGAAGAAGAATATAATGGTATCTGATATTTCGGCTCAAGCATAATTCATTCTGTATTTTAAATGATTCATTCTTTAAAATGGTCTAAAAACCTTCGTGAGTAGAATTTTATAAACTATAATTATCCTCATTAAATTTCCCTAAAAAGTATTAATTTTCAAGACATAGATTCCTCATTTCATCGAACAACAAATAAATAAGAAACGAACAAGGAACAAATTAATGATACTTCTTATTGTATGCTAAAGGGATCAAAAAAATGGACTGCACAAAAACCCAGCGTATTCCTAGGTTGTTTAAGGTCAAAGTTTAATTTTACTTGTCTATGTTCGCCATATATGAATGTAAAGAAAAGTTTAGATATAGTGCATCTAAATTTATATTAAATTACAACAGAATAAGAACTATAAGATTCTAGAAAATTTTTCGTACGTGGATCTAAATCCAGAATAAGTTTCTTATTTGAAATGAAGTCTCGAGGTTAATCGCTTGGAAGTACTAATTCACTCTAAGTTTCATTATTACAGTGTTGACAGCGGAAGGAAACCCACCCATTTAAAATGTTATTTTTATTTTAATTATTTTACTTTATTGTTGAACAAGAATACTAAAATAAAACTATCCGTACTTTTTCCTCCTATTGAACCTTCAAACATTTCGAATATATAGGGTCTATAGAAAAAGTATTCTTGGTAAAGCATTATTTATAGGATATACTAATATTGTTGCACATAATGTGCAGTATTGCTGTATATTTTGTAGAATATGTATTAATTGAATCTCTATTATCTGAGCTTATTCGGGTCTTAATTAAGTAGGATAATTTGGATCTACTGTAAATATTCGAGGGTAAGTCAGTAAGAAGTTCCAATGAATTTTATTATTTATTACCACAAAAGTATAATATTTTTATTCATATCATTTCTCAACACAGTCACTCTGGTTTTCTATGCATCTGGTATACCGTTGCACAAGCTTTCACATACCCTCTGCAATTTTTCGTTACGCAGCAACCAATGAATGAACTGTTTCCTTCATCTATTGATCTGAGCTTAATCGTCGACCTCTGAGAGCATCTTTAAGTGTATCTAACAGTCGATAATCCGACAGAGCTTAATTGGGACTGTATTCAAGATGCTACAACACCTCGAAACGCAGTGTCTAAAGAGTTTGAGCGGAGTGAACAGCGATATATGTACGCGCATTGTCATGGAACACCATTACGCCTTTCTACATCCTTTCTAAGAATAGCCGACTTCTAGGAATAGCAGATAATATTAATGGTCCAAAGATACAGTGTGAGCCTATGAAATCAGAATTAGATTTATTTACGGGACCACTCACTCAAACAAGTACAACAGATAATAAAGTAATTCCATATAAACCTGTGGCTTCAGTATCTGATAATGTCCCGATAGAGTTTTTAGTTCAAAGTCGTAGTGATGATTATATTGATTTACTTCATATGGTACATTGCTATATATTAAAGGTAAAATTACCAAATAGATGGTTCTAATTTAACAACAACTTATAAGAAAATTGGTCTTGTAAATAATTTTCTCAGAGCAATGTTCAGCGAGGTGCAAATATATCTCAAACTCATTTCCTACTCCTCACATATATATCCATATCAATCGTATATTGGAAAACTACTAACTTTTAACGCCAATAAAAAACTGACGCATTTCAAACATACATTTGTTTAAATATATTGCAGACCATATGGACAATTTCTCAGATAATAATTTAGGATTTAAACAGCGTTTTCGTCTCAACACTTTATTCAATCGTTTGAATTTCTGGATTATATTCACGTTGATATTTTCAATCAGGAAAAGTTTCTACTGAATTCTAAACAACTGTGTATTAAGCTAATTCTAGAGAAACCTGCATTTTATCTAACGGGTGAAGCGGATGCTGAGGGAAAATCTATAATTACAGATGCAACATTATATGTATAAAAGTTGATGTCACCCAAGGTTAAAATAGTACAAAATAAAGTATTACAATATCCTCAATTTGGAATAAAGTATCCTATAATAAAGGTGAAGGTAAAGACAGAGATTTTACCGCAGCGCATTATTGAGACCAATCTTTCAGATCTGTTCTCCGGAATAGTGCCTAAATGTATTATTATTGAGTTTGTTACTAATACAGCTTTCATTGGTACTTATCAGACAAATCCTTTTAATTTTTAGCATTTCAGCATTTTACGTTGTGTGTTGATGGAACTATTGTACCATCTTAACTTATACAACCAGATTTTGATAATAAACTGTATATTGAAGTATATTCTACATTATTTTCAGGTTCTGGTAATATTGTTCTAATCAAGGTACTGCTATTTCATTAACTGAGTATCCCAAAGTTTATAGTCTAGTGGTGTTTGATTCAACTCCTGATTCTAGTGCTAGTGCTTCATTTCATACTAGAGTCTGTTTCAGGCAACCTGATAGGAAACTCTCCTACCTCCCACCACCTACACTGCAGTAGGGGAGAGCAAGTCGTTGACCTTTACAAGGAGGGAAGCTTTTCTAATAAACAGAATCGTGTAAACTCTAAATTCGTACATCAATTCGCTCGCACCTGATGGTGAGAAAGCACTGCTGTTCCTTTTAGCTATCAACCCCAAGTAATAAACAATTACTATTTTTAATTTTTGTCTTGTGGAGAAATATTGCATATTATTTATGCACAGAAGTTCTTATGTACTGTAAAACATTTTATTGTCTTAACAAATATCGAAAATATTAAATCAATAAGAACTTAATCCGCCCAATTTTGTATGCATATGGAAGTTGGTCCTTAACACGAATACAAGAACGGGAATTGCAAGTTTCGAAAATAAAATGTAGATAAAAATATTTGGAGCAAAAGAGGCATACATTCAGGAGACTTAAAACGCTATAAAATCTTTTATTTCACAACAACTACAGGTCACCGAGTATTATAGAAATAGTTAAGTTAATACGTATAAGATAAGCAAGTGTGGGTTTGTGTGGGAAATACGTTGCTTGTGTGGGAAATACGCACCAAGTCCTACTCGAAAAACCTAGGAGAAAGAGACTATTAGATGGGGGAAAGAGAAAGCTTCCGGATTATGTAAAGCAGGATCTTTGAAGGATGGTCGATAACAAACAGGGTACATTGACATTTTGCAGGTTAAAATCTAATGGAAATGTTTTTTTTTTTTCTGCTACGACGAGCCTTTGAGCTCTTTAAGAGTCTTCATCCCGGCGAAATTAAAATACCGCTAATTTCACAGTAATTATGTGATATCTTCAAATAGATAAAAGATAATTGAAATATGGAACAAGAGCGCCCTAGACAATATTATTTTGCGTGAGGTACCGTTATCACAAGTCACCTAGTGGCTTTCCATTTTCAGCTGTTTAGAAACGCGAAAATCAATGCCGATTTTCAAAATGGCTCGAAATCGAAAGCAGATAAGTGGGTCGTGATAACGGTTTCTCATGTAAAATGATACTGTCTAGGGCGCTTTTGTTCCACATTTCGATTATCTTTTATCTATTTGAAGATATCACATAATTACTGTAAAATTAGCGGTATTTTAATTTCGCCGGAATGAAGACTCTTAAGCCAAAGTGTTCGTTATTTTTGTGTAATTGAAAGATCTCGTATTTATCGTCATTCTCTCTTTCTTATACGATACAACATTATTCTATCCTACACGCCTGGGGCCGCGGCGGCTCAGTATAGAGCGTTCACCTCTGTTGCATGGGTCCCTGGTTCGATTCCAGCTCGCGCCAAGTGAACATTGTGGTGGACAAACTCCGCGTGCTTGGGTTTACTCGGGATCTCCCGTTTCCTCTTACTTTCTTCATTAAACCATTTCATTTATTTCTC
This sequence comes from Thermobia domestica, assembly GCF_964235325.1. Classification (NCBI taxonomy): domain Eukaryota; kingdom Metazoa; phylum Arthropoda; class Insecta; order Zygentoma; family Lepismatidae; genus Thermobia; species Thermobia domestica. The sequence continues at coordinate 224,891,438 of NC_137457.1, read as the reverse complement.
ATCATTACCGTCTCCTTTAGCCTAGCCGGCATGATCGTGGGACCTAAAACTTATAAATATTTCATTTTCGATTTTCCATTTTGTATTATTATATAATTATTGTAGTCTATCAATAAGTAAATACCCATTCAATTGACAACCTGCCGTCCTTTGCTATTCCAACATTGTGTCACAACCCCGACTGCCGAAAAGAAGGAAAATAAACAATACAAATGTTCAATAAAATTTCCATTATAATAATATGTCTTTCTTACCTCACTAATGCAAGTAAATATAATTCAGTGTTTTAAAATATGTGATGCTATTATGAAAGTTGTAAATATTATTTAGACGTATTAAGATACGCTCTATATCTCCGTGTGCGGTGGCTGGTGGTGGAAGATGGAACACCAACATTCACTTGTACTTGAGCGTGGTAGGGAGAAAAACTTCTTGTTGCTATCAGGTTACGTGAAACAGATTATAGTTCACAACGCCAACGGAGTGTACGATTAAGGGTTCGTTTTAAGCAAGCATCACAATCTCCTGCAACAGCGACTATTTATGGTGAATTCTCTCCAGAACTAGAAATTGATTTCCAGATAAAAATATATATTAATTAAAAGTGTTAAATACCCTTGAGCTTTATGAGACATTACAACAGAATCTGCCTAAAAATCATTTTATAAGTATATATGCCGCAGATCAAATACCTCAGTTTATTAATACATTTCCTATCGATCTTAGTAATAATCCTGATGAACACTGAATTGCCGTTTATATATCTAATATGTGTGGGAATATATTGATAACTATGGGATATCGTTGTATATACAATATCCTGTAAGGCTTTTGAAACGAAACTTTTTGTTTTATACATGGAATAATAGACGTATTGAAAGTGACTTATCTCAAGTTTGTGGACATTATTCCTTTTTATGTTTAGGATCTAGGACTTCAGGTTATTCATTGCCTATGTTTTCATCAATAATTTCCGATAAAAATAGTAATAGTAATGACATTATAACGTATTCACTAATGCGAAGTATAATAACGGAATATTAAAACTGTATTTTTTGGCCATTTCTAAACCCACCTGCTGATAGAAATAAGGGTCATAGTCTTCTCTGCTATCGCGCAACTTTTGTATAATCTCTGCTATATTAAAAAGAAGGGGTAGTAAACGACAACAGAACGCCGTTCACATGACCCTATATTGGTTATTATTTTTTTTTATATAAATGGACGTGTCCTATTATGTATTACGTGTCTTATAAATACATAAACTATACGATCTAGGTAGAAACAAGTATTGTGATCGTAATCAGCATATTCGGAAACTCCTATATACCGAGTGTCATGCAAATCGGGCATTTTTATAAAAGGGCATATCCCACGTCTACTATGAGATCTAGGTCAAAAGAAATATAATAGTTATTCGTAATCAGCATGGTCGAAAACCTCTGTATACAGAGTTTGACGCAAATTGTTTATATATATATATATATAAACAATACATATAAAGGGCGTACCCTACATAAAATATACAAGACCTAGTTAAAAAAATATTATATTCATGATCAACAAATGTGATATTCATGATATTGTGTCTGATGAAGGATATGTTAGAAATCCGAAACCGAAACACATTTTAGTTTAAAATACAGTGTGTGTTGAAGCTTTGGTCAGTGTTTCTATTGTTACAATGATCAGCATGTTCGAAAAATTCTACATATAGAATTTCAATCAAATTGGTTATTTTTTTTATTAAAAGGCGTATCCCACATAAACAGTAAGACCAATGTAAAAACAAATATGATATTCGTGATCAGCATGTTAGCAAACCTCTATAAACTAAGTTTCATGTAGATCTGTTATTATTATTATTATTTTTTATAACAGAGCGTATCTAATATAAACTAATGTAATACTCATCTTCAGCATGTTATAAAATGTTCATATACCATGTTTCATGCAAGATCTATTTAAAATTAGGGTTACAAGCCATCATAACCTTAAGTGCTGTAAAAAAGAACGAGTTATATTTTTTTCCTTGTTTAAGTAAGTTCTTCTATGTTACATAGGGTTTAAAAAGCAATTTTGCATTAAGTCATATGCTACATAGGGATCGTAAGAGGGGTCATAGTCTTTCTTGTGTATTCTCCGGCATCTTAAATATGGGTTGCGAATATATGTTTGTAGTCTAGACTCTGAGTAATTTCTGCTACTCATAGCTTTCATATACATATTATTAGGGGTTGGAATATGTGTTCGTAGTGTGCTGCTAATTGCTGTTATGTTAAATAGGTGTTGCATGTAAGGGTTTAAAAAAGTCGTCATAGACTGTCGTTTGTAATCTCTACTATATTACATAAGGGTTAGAAAAAGGGCTCGTAAAACGGGACAAAACGTTACTAAATATGGTTACAAAAATAACTAAATCTAGTGTCAAAACTTCCTCAATGTGTCACCATTCTTTTCAGGAGAATACTTTAACAGGAAGAAATACGGAACATTATAACATTTCTTTCCCCTTATCTTTATGTAAAACCGAAAGAACTGGACGAACATGAGTGTAGTATGTTATTACAAGGAGTCTGTTAATTGTTAATACAGTATTTAGTTGGTAAATGTTGCATTATTACGGGAAGACTCTTGAACGCTCTATATTGACATTATGTGAATATCAGTGCTGGGTTGGAATCAACTTTTGGTTCTATATTACGGAGTTGTTCTATCGTTTGCTTACAAAGAGTGAGGTTCTTACATCTTCTGGCTTTATACTAACTGTTAGACATACATTCCCAACATAAAGGAAGACTGCTAAGTGTACAGAAAATACTACGTATTGAATATTCAATAATAAACATGGATGAGTTTCTCGTCTGTGAGTTTCTGTTTCTACACATATTTATTTTTGTACAGGTTTTCACCTGTATTTTGAAGAATTAACATGTAAGAAAATGACGGAACGATTTCTTGTCAACACTAGGGGATTCTTGGTTGTTAAGTTCCAAAGCTCATATTCAGAACACCCATCATCGGAAAGTCTGTTCGAGCATAGGTTTCCAATTGGAGACTGCATTCACGGAGATATGACATGAATGTTTTTTGAGTCGTTGGATCGACTAGCGGGAGGTACTTGTAATTGATAGATAGGAACGTTAAATTCCAGTAATAAATGAGAGAATATCATACCATCCAAATCCAAACTTATTCATGTGGTATACACGTGACAGTGCTATTTGCTTAAAGAGTTAATGACTTACCGCTGTTATTGTCCTACTAATTAGAACACAATATAATAATCACAGGTTTCTCTTCTAGCATAGGAGGTACGGTGGCTCAGTGGTGGGGATTCGCTGACTGGCTGTTGCCGGGAGTAGACGTTGACAGTTAAGCTCCGGGAATAGTGATTTGTATTTGCGAGCTTCGCCTTTCTTTCGACATTACTATAACTGAACAGGGTTTGCAAGTTTTGGTAGTGTTTTGTGGCTCCAGTGTTAGTGGTACCATGCAAGAACTTCGTAAGAATAGTGTAAAATTTGGAAATTTCGAAACAAATTTTCAAACAAAATTTCAAACGAAAAAATTTCAAACCAAAGTTTCAAACAAAAAATTTTGAAAAAAATTTCAAAGAAAAATTTTCAAACTAAAAATATCAAGCGAAAAAATGTCAAACCAAAGTTTCAAACAAAAATTTCAAAAACTTTTTAAATGTTAAACAAAACAAAACTGAATGCAGCAAAGATTTGAAAATCATCAACCAATCAGATTGCACGAAAAATAGATCAACCAATCAAATTGCATCAACAATAACTTTGCCAGTGTCAGATTACATCACCTTGTGACTAAATTTCAGTGTTGTAGTATGTATTTCCTTAAGACTATGAGTCATAAGATTCAATAAGGTTAGCTATCAGATTTCTAAAGCTCAAGGTCAAATCAATCACCACAAATGATCTTAGACTATGAGCTGTGACTAAAGTTCAAAGTATTGTTACAAATTTCGCGCCTTAGGTTAAAGTTCTGATTATCACAATTCCCAAATTTTAAAGAATACTTCTCTCGATATACCTAAGTCTTAGAATCAATCATATCATTATATGTTCAATAAGGGCAATAATGTCCGTCAATTGTTTACCTGAGTAGAACCAACTGTTTTCTACAAGTGTGTACTCAAACTTAAGAAGTACCACAACAAAGGAAATGAATCCCTGTACACTACCTCATCAAGGTCAATCACGTGGTACATCGTATTGCTTACGTTTATATTTGGTCCATAGGCTGTAATAATCAAAACCAACGACGCAATTTCATTTGACAATTCTCAAATTATCCTACAAAGTTTCAATTTACCAATGTCATGGACTCCTAATCCCATCATAGGTCAATAACTGATCGCGTGATCATACTAATATTTGACAATGATTTACCCAATGAATGAGATACTATCCAATTTTAAGAACAATTACCAATTATTGATATGACAATAAGAAATGTACCCCTCCCAAGATTTAAGATTGGTACACAAATACACCTGTGTCTTATGAAAAAGTAATAAATCCTGTACTCATTCAATAATAAAGCCGTATCAAAAAAAAATAGGTCATTAACCTTTAAATTTTGAATATTTGGCCATAAGAGGAACACCAACATCTACAATGGGTCCTAGAAAATGTTTACCGAATTTGTTATTTGATAATTCTCAAATTTAAAAGGGAACATAAACATATAAAGGTAATAAACTTCTGTACATACCCATATAACGTGCTAAATACTTATCAAAGGGGTCAATAACCTCCGAAATTTGATTTTTGGTAGTTCTTTACCCATGAAAGGGAATGATGTGGACCATCCAAATTTATAGTGGTACATATTGAAGACCTGTACTATGATACCAAATGCTTATATTAAACAATTTCTAAAACTGAGTGGATGAGCCAAGATACCTCCTCCCAATTTTTAAAGGGTGCATCAATGTACCCACGTCTTATGATAGGAAATGAACCTATATACATGACCATATAACCATATACGGTAACAAAACCGAGTCAAAGGGAATAAATTGGGCCAAAAACCAAACACGTGGTACAACATATTGCTTATGTTTATATTTTGGCAATTTTTTTTACCCATGAAAGGGAACAAGGTGGACCACCCCCCAAATTTATCATGATACATGTCGAGGTCATGTACTATGATAGCAAATGCTTAAATTAGAAAATTTCTAACATTTAAGGGGTTGGCCATGGTACCCCTCCCAAAAATGTAAAGGGGTGCATCAATGTACCTATGGTACATGATATGGAATGGAACCCTATACATGATCATATAACCATATAAGGTAATAGGACCTCATCCAAGGGGATAAATTGTACAAAACCAAACACGTGGTTATACTAAAATTTGGCAATTTTGTACCCATGAAAGGAAACGAGGTGAACCACCCAAATTTATAGTGATACATACTAGGGTTCTGTACTATTATACCAAATGTTTAAATTGGGCAATTTCCAAAATTAAAGGGGTGAGCCAAGTTACCCCTCCCAAAAATTTAAAGGTGTGCACAAATGTACCTCTGTCTTATGATAGGAAATGGACCCCTATACATGACCACATAACCATGTAAGGTAATAGGACCTCACCCAAGGGGATAAATTAGGTCAAAAACGAAACACGTGGTTGTACTAAGATTTGACAATTTTGTATCCCTAAAAGGGAACGAGGTGGACCACCCAAATTTATAGTAATATATATTAGGGTCCTATACTATTATACCAAATGTGTAAAATGGGCAATTTCTAAAATTTAAGGGGTGGGCCAAGGTACCCCTCCCAAATTTTTAAAGGGGTTTACAAATGTACCTATGTCTTATGATAGGGAATAGACCCCTATACGTAACCATATAACCATATAAGGTAATAAGACCTCATCCAAGAGGATAAATTGGGCCAAAAGACCAAACACGTGCTACAACGTATTGTTTACGTTTATATTTTGGCAATTTTGTACCCCTAAAAGGGAACGAGGTGGACCACCCAAATTTATCATAATATAAGTTAGGGTCCAGTACTATAATACCAAAAGTTTAAATTGGACAATTTCCAAAATTTAAGGGGTGGGCCAAGGTACCCCTCCCAAATTTTTAAAGGGGTGCACAAATATACCCATATCTTATGAAAGGGAATGGACCCCTGTATACGTCCATATAACTATATAGGATAATAACACCTCATCAAAGGGGATAAATTAGGTCAAAACCCCCCGAAATTTGAATTTTTGGCAATTTTTTACCAATGAAAGGGAACGACATAGACCCCCAATACTAATAGAGGTACATACTATGGTCCTAGGCTACCATACGAAATTTTTAGATTTGGCAATTTTCAAACTTTAAGGGGGTGGTCCTAGGTACCCTTGCCAAAATTAAGGGGGGGCCATGGTACCCCTGCCAAAATTTAAGGGGGTGGTCCTATGTACCCCTAGGTCATTGACCCTGGCAGGGACCCAGGGGCCAAAAGTGTCCTCAGGTCAGGCCCATACTACTGCAGCCAGCATTTCGGGAGGAACATCTGCGATGGCTATTGTGATGCGATGTTTCAGTTCATTAACATTATTAGATAGGGGTGATGTGTATACCTTATCTCTACTGAATCACGCCAGCCGTAATATGGCTTTCTTTTCCTTCCAGTATGGAGCACCTTTATATTGCAGTGATAATCGCAACATTTTTAGTATTAGCAATTCTATTCTATTAGGCCTTGTTTCCATTTTGTACTAATACACAATAACACACTGAGCAAGGCTATGTGAAAATATGTAAAAACAGTATCACGTAACAGTTTCAACACACTAACTGTGTCTTCATCAGACTTCCACTCCTTCTGGCTGCTCGGAAGTTTGTAATTACTTATATATACTCTCCGGAGATCAACTATTAATTAGGCTCCGCCCCTTCATTAAAAAGTAGCACTTGTGTGGCTTTCACTTTCACTTTCTAGCTTTCATTTTAACATAGTAGTGGAACAGGCAGACAAAGGGGGAGCTATAGTTGTGATGGATAAAGTATGGTATGAAGAAAAACTTGGAGATCTGAAAGACGAGGCATATGAAGATGTAGCGGGAAAAGGACAAGGGAAAGAAAAAGATTATAGAGGACTGCAAAAAGAAAGGGTTCAAGAGGTTAGTGAGAGAAGAAGGAAAGCTACCTAGGATGAAAGGATTTCCAAAAATCCACAAAGAAGTAGTGAAGTTGGGGCCGGTGCTTAACTGCAGGAATAATATGTTAGAACTGTTGAAGAAAAAGCTTAAGAGGATAGCCGAGGCAGTGAGAGAAGGACAAGAAAGTAGGAGAGTAGAGAATACGCAAGAGGTTAAGAGGATGATAGATAAATTAGGAAAAAGAAATGAGAGCACAGTGCTATTTAGTCTGGATGTTAAGAGTATGTTCCCGAGCCTTAAGAGAGAAGAAATATTGAGAATAACAGAAAAGGAAATGGGTGAGGAGAGAATAGAAGATTGGGACAGTAAGAAGGTAAGAAAAGGATTAGAGGCAGGATTGTGGGAGAATGGATACTACATAATCAGAGACAGGATTGTTAAAATGAAGGAAGGACTTAATATAGGATCTTGTTTGAGTCCAGTACTATCAGATATAATAATGAATCGTTGAGAGACGGAGACGATAGAAAGAAGAGGAGAAAGACTGCTTCTTTTTTGCCGTTATGTGGACGACTGTTTAGAAATATGGAAGGGAACGAAAAGGCAGCTGGAGAAATTCATAAGGGACGTGAAAGATGAAAAGAAAGGGATTAGACTAGAAAATGAAATAGAAGTAGACAAGGAGATAAATTATTTAGATATGAAAATAAAGAAGTCGGAAGAAGGAGAGTTTATTACATCCTGGTACCAAAAAGAGTGTGCAGCGGGAGTGTATTGCCACAAACAAAGTGATGTGGATAAGGGTACAAAGAAGAATTTCATAAAAAGCATAGAAGGCAGAATAGGAGACCTAAACACAAATGAAGAACAAAGGAAAACAGATTTAAAGAAGTTCTGGACACAACTAAGGAGAAATGGATACAACGAAGAGAATAAAGTCACAAGAGACATAGCAAGAGAGAGAAAGAAAGAGGAAGAAGATAAGAACAAAAAAATAGTTTGGAATAGAAAGCCTAGGCACAGAAACGGAGAAGATAAAGAGAATGCTTCGGACATGCTGGTATTAGGACATACAGGAAAGGAGGAAGCAGAATAATTGAACTAGTCAGAAGAACCAAGAGAAAAGCAATAGCGGACAAAGATCAAAAGGGAGTAATATATAGAGTAGGATGCGCGGAGTGTAACAAAATTTACATAGGAAAAACAAAAAAGAAAATGCAAGATAGGATTAAACAGGACCAGGATGATGTAAGATTGAAAAGGGACAACAATGCGATATACAAGCATCAGAAAGAGACAAACCACAGGATAGGGTGGGAAGGAGCAGAGGTCATAGAAGTAGAGAACAGAACTTTGGTGAGAAAATGGAAGGAAGCCAGGGAGATTATGAAGACAGGAGACAAGGTGATGAATTCGAATGCAGGATTCTCGATAATAAAGAGTGGGAGAAGATTTTGCTTAAAGAAGAAGAAATGAAAAGAAAGAAGAAAGAAAGAGGAAAAATTAATAAGGATAATTAGAGGACAGAATATATCCAGCGAAAAAGTAAACTTTTAATTGGACACGTGTGCAGCTAAAAAGTAAAAGTGAAAGCCACACAAGTGTTACTTTTTAATGAAGGGGCGGAGCCTAATTAAAAGTTGATCTCCGGAGAGTATACAAGTGATGTCCAACTCCAAAGCAGCCAGAAGGACTGGAAGTGTGATGAAGACACAGTTATTGTGTTAAAACTGTTACGTGATACCGTTTTTTTTTTTTTTTTTTTTTTTTTTTTTACATATTATCACATAGCCTTGCTTAGTGTGTTATTGTGTATAAGGAATTCTCTTTGTCTTATATATACTATTTCGCCGTCTTCGCTCGAAGCCGCAAACATATGAACGACCTCGCCTAGATATATCTCTGCCAATTCCAATGGACAAATTCAATAATAATAATACTTCTAATGGACAATCTGTTTCACAGACTCCAACCCCCTCCATTAGTGAGCTAATATACACATATTAACATCTAACGCCAAAGCTTAAAACAGCCCTTCCTCGAGGGAAACGAAGTGACACCCTCAATTTAACGTGCACTGATCCTGTCCATGTTAAGGGAATAACTGTTTAATGCTTTCTTCCACTGCTTTAACAGTGCTATGACAGTGATTTTTTGTTTCAGTGTGTATAGTGCGTTTAGTGCTTTCAGTGCTTTTAGTGACTTTTGTGTGTGGTCCCTTGGTGTCGCTTCTCCTACAATAAGAAAAATAACCACGCATATAAGAATAAAATAATATTTTAAAACAAGCTATGCGATGTAATATCCCACTTGGTATTGTATACAGACAATACTTTACTCTCGTGTTTACCAACACCAGCACACAGTTTTATGTCAGGAGAGTATGCACCATGTGATTTACTACAACCAGCATACGACGGACCTCTGGCTATTCACTCGAAGCACATGATGGCATCTGAGCAGCAGCGCCACCACTGGCAGAACGCCTAGTATATAGTGGGACGAGGCCGGCAGTTCTTTACTACTTCTCTGGTGTCACTCCTATCGCTTGCTTCGGAACATTAGGATAACCTAATCCCAAAGCCTCTAATCTACCACGGGACTCTTGGCTATTCCTTTCCTCTTGGCTTAGCCTACTTCGAGGCTCTGTTGGGAATCCTACCGCACTTGCTTAGCCTGCTACGGGGCTCTGTGACTACTAACCCCCCTCACTGCTTGCCGCGGAGCATTGGAATTCGTTCGCCACTCTGCTTAGCCTCCCATGGGGTTGTGCAGAGATCCTGGTCACTGTCTCATGGTCAAGGACTACCTAATTTCTAACCCAAGAATTTAGAGAAAATATTCTGTAAATACTGTTATATAGTGAGTTTTACAATAAAAGCCGGTAGCGGGAGTAGAGTCCGGACACTCATTTATTTACCTTGCTCTATCTGTAACCTATATGGGACAGAATTTTACATGGTAGAGGCTTGACTGACTTAGTTTTACTGAATACTTCCCTACCGGAAGGTATTTTTTTAAACCGGAACTAAGCTTTTAAAACAAAAGGTGCGTGATTTTTCTTATCAGTAAACTTAGTGACTTAGACGAGACTATATTTTTAGTGTATGTCTCGCACCACATCAGGGGGAAAATACCTTACCGGAAGACATTGTAAATATGAAAGAACAAAATTCCCAATTTTAAAAAATATCTCTCACCTTAGTAAATACTCTGGACACGCTACAAAAGATCTTGATAGGTTTTTCATATTGTTCGACCACCTTGTGCTATTCCATTCATCGAATGCCGAAAAAAGAAGTAACTCCTTCCCATGTATCTTCAGGACGTGGCTTTCGATTTGGTGTTACAACTAAAGGCACAAAACCAATTGGACACATTTAGTTATGAACGCCTGAAAACTAAACTAACGGACTAAAGTAGAAAAAAGTACCAGCATATCGGGCCTAATTTGAAATTTTTCAGACTCAACAAGGTTAAAATGAACCTATTGATGGATAATTTCTAAAGAAATTAAGGGTCATTCGTCAAGTCATGCATCAGGAACGAAACCGTAATCTTTGTTATTTAGCTTCTCTTAAAGAAGAGGAAAAAAAAAACTTTTTCAGATCCTTTATATTGGAACTTCCCTGTTGTGCTGTTTTAATTGTCCTCTTCGAAATAATTTTAGGCAATCATTATAGTTTCTACTGCTGATTATTTTTCATTAAAGTCCAGGCACTAATTTTCTTTTTATTATTTTTCTCATAGTGCAATATTTAGAAATATTTTCAATAGATAATTATACGTACATCAGTACTTGAGATTCTTATGTAATATTTCGTTTGCACTGCTGCTTCCCAATGAATAATTAAAATATTGTTATAACGTGAGTTTATGGATATTAATTATTTGGTTTGAATGGTCAATGTAGAAATAGCTGCAATGAGTGTTACTTCAATTACGCCTAAATCTCATAGCTACAAGGGCGCCAATGTTGTAGTTTCCAGAGGGGGCAAATATAAGGGACATTTCAAATATAGTTTCAAATTTTGCGGTAACCGTTCTAAAACTTCTATCGGGTTTTTGATCTTCCGAAGTATAATTTCATCTAGGAGGCGAGTGCCCCCTCTTGCCCCCTCTAATGGGCGCCCTTGCATAGCTACTGCTGTCTGATTGAAGATACTGAAGTAGCAACTTCTTATGGAAGTGGTAATGTTAAAACTATAAATTTATTGAATTAGTCCTAGAAGCGACAGTCCTATTAGCGACAGGAACTATTATCTGTCTTATGAGCAACCGATTCATTTACATTGAGATGTTGAAAGATTATAACATTTCCTCTCGTAAAATACTGTATGTTTGCTTCTGGCGTTATTAGCGTCCGAACAAGCTCGCTATGAAAAATGTACGTGCCAGTAATACTTACATCATCTTAATTTTGAGTTAGATTTGACATAAAACATATCAAATAACTTAACGAACAACAGGGATATTTCCATGAAAAGTATATTTCTATGTAATTAATTGTTGAAAATCCATTTCTTCAAAAGCTTTGCTCTCTGTACTTAATTTAATTCAAATCAAATTATTCAGTAAGCAAACCAATATATTTTATTTTGGAAAAGTTAAACTTGTAACAGTTTCGCCAACTATCTACTATTTAGACTTCCTAAGACCTATGAATAAAATGAGAAAAACATGTCAATAATAAAATGTAGCTTTTGAGATCCCTTACATGTGATTGACTATTCCCAACCAATCCCAACAACTACAATGCAGTGCACTCTAAACAATCCAAAAGGTAAACAAATGATTTAAATTACCTTCCCCCTTGTAAGCTACCAAAACTAAAGTAATTGCTTAATTTGCCTTCCTTTCTTGTTTTCACGTATATAGAAAAATTTGTTGTATAGCGACATTATACCAACATGTGCAACCAGGACCACCAGAGCGAATGAATATTGTGTTGAATGTTGAGGTGAGTGGCGTAGCTTTTACCCGAGGCCGAAAAAAGAAGGGCCTACGAGAAATAACGCCATTGACACGAAAAACAAAATTGTATGATATTACTTGCTAATATATCATGTCTTTAGTACGTAGAAAATGAGGAAAAGTTATATGAAAATGTATTAATTTTATTGCCAAAGGAACAGAGACGTTATTATGTAGACAAAAATACAATGTCATATTCTGTGCAAAAGCCCTATAGAAGAATAAATCAAATAATATGAAACATAAACACACATTGTTGCAAACGTCCACCTTTTAAAATATTTTTCATCCTATTTGACCTAATTATGCTTTTATTCGATTCATCGTACCAAGAAACCTATACATAGACACCTTACACGCCTATTTCAGGCAACAACTGAACTCTGTTATTTTCGCCTTCCCCATCCAAACCATTCTTCCCTTTGAATTTTTATGAACTCTTCGGTTTTGTAATCCTCATGTGTAATGCAACATATTAGTTAAGTTTCATGGATGAAGGAATTCATTTTTAAAAGTCTATTTTACTTGTACTATTGCTACATATTCAAAACTTAGCAAAATGTTGGAGCAACAACCTTCTCCTTATTCCTCTATATCTCCGGAACGGTTGAGATCGAGGGTTCTTCCCTCTAATGGGTTTAATTGTACACAAAAACACTTTGTTTGCGCATAAACTCGTCCACAATTTCGTAATACTTGAATTGGTTTCCTCGTTAGTATGAACGAATAGTGACTCATACTCCAGTTAACAGTTCCTGTCGCGCATAAGACTGTCGCAAGTAGGACGGCATCAATTTATTCACAGCAAAATAAGAGTAGAGATCATCTCTAATATATTTTTCTTGAACTTCTTTTAAGATGCCAATTTGATCAAATTGTTCATAATAGCACAAAAGAGTAAACAATGTATGTAAAAACACATAATTTCACAAAACTCTTTAGCTATTAAAATGAAACTTGGTATGTAAATTCACTACTTGAATGAGTTTATACTGTCAAATTTTATCTAAAATTTAGCTGTAAGGGAGGAAATTGGGCAATTTCGTAATATTCCAATTTCTTAATTTCGTAATTTATTGGCAATAAAGTGAGTGCTAAGCCACTTAAAACGGATTATCTGAAACTATCTATCACATGTAACAATTTTTCTTTAGTTTCATATCACATAAATAATCTCCGAGATTAACAGAGAAGATAATGATGATAACGGCCAACACTATGAAGAGAAGAAATTTGGAAGAAACAGGAGAACCAAGAGAAAACTCCGATACACTCTTTGTCCATCACAAATGAGTTTGTCGCGTGGTGATATCAAAACAATGATCTCAAATACCAGAAAATAGTTTTTTTTTTACCACTGTTCTGTTTTAAAAAGAAATATTTCTCACTTCCATTTTCCCCTTTTGACTACTCTCGTGCACTACCGGACTCTTCATGGCTACTAACACAGCAATCGAGAGTTCGAGAATATTCAGCACATAATTACTACAGAGAAACTCGAACCTCCATAGGGTGTTGTATTACGATCGTTGTCTTACGATTCTAAGACAGTTGAAGTACACCAAATCATAACTACCAAGCCATCACAATCTGCATTTCAAATGTAATTAGACAGACTCTGCTACTTATCCATTGTGGAGCACTAAACCTTGAGGCATATAGTGTGAATTGGAACGCCTCCAAATGTGAACTGTGTGATGATGTAATTCGATTTCTAAAGGTGGTTGCTGAATTCTTTGATATTCTAAGATCAGCAAGTTCAGAAAACCACTCTTACTTTTCACTAATACAGTACAACCCCTCAAATCCGAACTAATTGGGGCTGAAGACTGTTCGGATTTCGGGGGGTTCGGATTATCCGGGAAATAATATTACATACTTATTTCGTCACTGAATTGGCGGTAAAACAACGACTGAGGTTAGACAGGGTGGCCCAGTGGTCGGAAGGGCAGTGACCCTGGCTGGCGGGTGTACACTCATGTCCAAAATGATTGTCGCATATCTATAACTGTCTTCCTGTAAGAATATAATTAGATAATGATTTAGAATAAGCATTAAGTCTAAAAATGTTAAAACCTTAAAAAAACTAAATTTGTGTGATTAAATCTATTTTTTTCATTTTCCAGCTGTAGTTATTTTTTTCTCCTGAGAACGTGTTCGGATTTGCCGGGTTTTCGGATTTCCGGGGTTCGGATTTGAGGGGTTGTACTGTAACGTTTTACACCAAGTTCTGTCTTTCGCTATAGATTTACAACTTTCTCTACTCTCGACTTGTACGTCTATAAGTTTCTCCTTAAGCTCTCTGTAGTAGTTGTTCATATAGTAATCACTTGCATTTATAATCATTTTCTCACGTTAATCTCACTCGTCAGCTGTATTGTGCTCTTCCGCCTAGAAGAATCGAAGAATCGAATTATCTTTATGTAGTGTATATTTGGTGAATTGTTCTATTGCACACAATGTAGTTTTACACTCGTTACTTGTAAAGTAAATATATATATATATATATATATATATATATATATATATATATATATATATATATATATATATATATATATATTTAAAAAAATAAAAATTATAATAACAATAATTTCGTTTCACCCAGTTGGGTATCTCTTTATATACATGAAATTATAAATCTAATCGAGATTATTTTATCACACCACTTAAACTATTGAGTCTGATATTTTTACCTTAACAACAAAGAAATAAACTCCTCAGTAAATACAGGTAAATCGTCTGCTCGCTGTTGTCAAGGTTACAGGTTTTAAATACGATTGAGTTTAAAATAAAAATGCAAGGAATTTATGGTGAATAACTAGTTTATTATAATTAAAATTCCTCTACTTTAGGTTAGGTGAGTGACTCGTAATTTTATAGATTCGAAAGGACGTTACTTTACCCTTGAAAGACAACTTTAATATCTAAGCTCGGCTTCCCAAAGAACTCATCGTGAGAGTTCAAGGAGCATAGTCTCTAATTTATGTATCTCCAAACTTAAACAATAAAATTTCTCTAAGATTTCTTTGGGAACTGCAGTAATATGGAAACTAGTACTCTCTCTACTCTAGGGTCCATATTCCTTGCTTTCAAAGACAGTTAAACTTCATTACAGCAACAGTCTGGACTACACCTGGTTTGGACTAGGGATAGCCAGAACCGGTTCCTGGTGGAACCGGTTTTCGGGTCTGAACGGATCCGGTTCTAGAAGATCTGGTTCCGGAACCGGTTTTTCGTATCCAGGTCTGGAACCGGTTTTTCTGATTCAGGTCTGGGGCCGTTTCCCAAGATCCGGTTCTGGAACCGTTTTCGGATCCAGAACTGGAACCGGTTCTGAAAACCGGATCTCCAAGAACCGGTCGGTTCCGCTGGAACCGAAACTTTGTGACCATCCCTACGCTAAACCCGAGCTGCTGGCAAGCTGTGAACAGCGTGCTAGGTGAAATGGTTCAAGCGACATGCAGGCGCCCAGGCGGTGGCCGCTTGTCTCATTTGGCTAAATAAACTGGGTAACTGGCAAACTCATTGGCTAAACAGGCAAACTGGCCAACTCATTTGGCTAAACACCCACTGGTGGATCAATTTTTTTCTGGGGCACAAGCGGGTCTGGGCGGGGAGGGCACAAGCGCATGGTCCTCTTTGCAGTGTTTTGAAGGTGAACTTTGTGCCTCCTTTACGAGTCTTTGGGGGCTTTCGGATCCAGGTCTGAAAGCGGTTCCTAAGATTCGATTTTGGAACCGGGTTTTCAGATCCAGATCTGGAACCGGTTCCTAAGATCCGGTTCTGGAACAGGGTTTTCGGATCCAGGTCTGGAACCGGTTTCTAAGATCCGGTTCTGGAACCTAGCTTTCGGATCCAAGTCTGGAACCGGTTCCTAATATCCGGTTCTGGAACCGGATTTTCGGATCCACGTTTGGAACCGGTTCCAGAACCGGTTTTGAAAACCGGATCTCAAAGAACCGGAACCGGAAATTTGTGGTCATCCCTAGTTTGGACTCTCAACACGCTGAGAAATCCAGACAAGAAAACTAACTAAAATACTTAAAGGATGGGTAAAACTTTGGGAAATAGGAATAGCAGCCGTCACTCATGGCCCAGCTATTATATTACGTCTATCATTTAAGACACTAGGTTAAATAGGGTAAACCACACCCTTCTAATACTTTCGAACACGAAAGTCGCAGTGTGAAAATAGAATTACCAGCCAAGCCTCACAACTGCCTGGCTGTACGGAGGTCGAACCCAAATCGCAACCTGGATTCAAAATTCATGGGAAAATCCTCCAGCACCTGGAGATTTCAAAAGCCTAAGTGTCCTGGTTTCACTATCTCCCTAGGATCACCCCAAGAGCAAATTACTTTTCACTCTTACTAACTATTAAACTAAAGCCCATTTAAGCCATTATTCTGACGTAGAGCTCAAACCTCCTACTTTATTCTTTAATTCCTACTCCTGTCTCGAGAATTCACCTAAGTTATGTCCAGAGACCACTTTCTCTAGCGAGGCTGGAAGCCAAGGACTAACTTATCCACTGAACATCCAGTAACTACTCTAATAGACTAACTACCGAAAAAAAAAGCTCACTTGTTAATTCCCTTCGGACTGCACAGCCACCAGTATAGACCTTTACTCTACAGGCCTCCCTAGTTGAAACAGCGAAAGCCATTTGAAAATCCGCCTTTGTATATGTTTTGCCGGGGACACAAAAATGAAGAAAAAATTTAACTTAGCAACGGTTCTGGAAACTTCTACAGCATTGGAAAATTACTGGAAATCTTCAAAAAACTAGCCTCTCATCCAGGTCTACGATCAAGTGAGCGCGAGAGTACGTAATATTCGATCTAACTAACTGTAATTTACCTAGGTAATAAAAAAATAGTATATATTAATGATTGGGTTAATTCTGTAATCGATATTTACATACATTTACATATTATAAACATAGTAAAATTATATATTACACTACACTTAAATTAATTAAATAGTATCAGGCCTGACTTACTAATTAATAAACACAACTTAATTATATATATATATATATATATATATATATATATATATATATATATATATATATATATATATGTGTGTGTGTGTGTGTGTATGTATATGTATAATATTAAAATATACCATGCATAAATATGAAAAATCAAGCAAGGTAACGAAGTGCCCCTTGCATACTTCACAATGATTGAACACTAAATTTTGTCTTTTTTGCCTCTTGGTAACGAGGACGTTTAATCCCAATAAACACATGTATCTCATTCGCATTTCGTCAACTTATATCGTTTATCGCTTAACGAAATTTAAAACATATTATTGTGTCATAACTATATGTCATAATTAGATAGACGTAACAATCATTAGGCCAAACGGTGCAAGACAAAGTCAAGTACATGCATCTCTGAATGGTTATCAGCAGCGGCGGATCGAGAAACGGAAGTGAGGAACACGCGCCTTGTGAAAAAAACATTTTTTATGGTTATTTGACGAATCGAAACTCGAAAGTATTTCTTTTTGTTAATGTAGACCAATACGTCTTTAACTAATAGTTAGTACAAACTACAGCTAAATATCCCTAGGTGTTACAGTGTAAAATATGTTTTGCAATCTCCAAATGTTTAGTAATATTTGCATAAGATTAAATAAGTGTAAAAATACATGCTCCAGTAGCGCATCCAGAAATGTTTGTGCTACCCTTCAAAATAAATATTACTCCTTCTCTGATTTTTTAATCAGACGAGATTGCGATTAACTAATGATTTCGAACTGTTTCATAGAAAGAGTCTAATTAATCTGCAGATCGAATGTTATAATATGCAAAATTATGAGAAATAAAAATGAAATTTTCTCCAGCTGTCCATTCTAAAATTATTGGCGGCACCGTTGCTTCAATGGAAGTAACTAGCTGAGAACAACGCCTATATGATGCTAAATATGTATGTTTTTTTTTCCTTTTACGAAAAAAAATTGGGTGCGAGAAATTGAAGGGTATATTATTTGCTAAAAACTCAACTTACTTAGCAGATACAGATGGTGATAAGAAAAATGGAAACACCTGAACGAAATTGCAACTTACCAGATTAATACGGTGTCGGGCCACCTTTCGTCTTCAGAAAAGCCTTGATGCGACGTGAGATGGAGGCAAAGAGGTCGTGAATGGTAGCAAGTGGAATTTTACACCATTCCTCGTGCAGGGCATCGGCCAGTTCTGTGAGAGAGGATGGAGGTGGAAATCGTCGCCGAAGTCGTGTTTCCAAGACGGACCACAGATCTTCAATTATGTTGAGATCTGGGGATTGGGCGGGTCAGGGGAGGTGTTGAACTTCATCCCGATGTTCCTCAAACCACGCTGCAACAACGCCAGCTGTGTGAATGGGTGCATTATCATCCTGAAAGATGGCGTCATTGTCCGGGAACAACATCCGGACCATGGGATACAAGTGGTCTCCTAAAATTGCGACATAGTCGTTGGCAGTGATTCGTCCGCTAAGTGTGACCACAGGACCCAATGAAAACCATGATATGGCGGCCCACAGTATCACCGAGCCGCCGCCATGTTTCACAGTTGGGCGGAGACACTGCAGATCATAAGCTTCTTTGGGCGTTCTCCACACATAAACACGGCCCATGGTTGGGAATAGGGTGAAGGATGACTCATCTGAATATATCACACGTTTCCAGTCCTCAACGGTCCAAGTTGCATGGTCGCGGCACCATTTGCGGCGTGCGAAAGCGTTATGGTCCCTGATGAGCGGTTTGGCCCGTGCAACACGACCCCGTAAGTTCATGTCATGTAATTCGCGGCGGACTGTGATTGTCGAAACAGGGTGGGGGAGCTGCTGTTTGAGTTCCTCCGTCACTTGCTCTGCAGTGGCACGACGGTTCTGCGTGACAATGCGCTTTAATACCCGGCGTGACCTGTCACTCATGATTTTCTTCCGCCCACTGCTCCGCTTCCCCGATGTGGTTTTCTGGTGTGTTGTGTAGGCCGTCATCACCTTCGACACTGTCCCACGCGACACACCTAACACAGTAGCCACTGCCGTCACACTCACTCCACATAACCGCGCACCAACAATTTGCCCTCTTTGAAAATCTGAGAGGTCTCCCATTTTACACTACCTCCGTCTGCGGCAGCCACTGGACACTGCTGTTCCACTGCGCCTGACGTAGTATGGGGACCGACCTAACACACCACCACCAGCGGTCCGGCGCTGCGGGCGCCACGACACCACTGCCAACCCATACATCTGACGTGTTGCTAACTACAGGTGTTTCCATTTTTCTGATCACCATCTGTATATGCGATCGCAATTCTTTTGCCTTAGATCCAGCTGGGAAGTTGGTTAACTCATGGAGACCCTACTTTGTATTCCTGGAAGAAAACTTCATGTTTGTTATGTTCTTGTTTTATATATAGAGCAGACATAAAAGGATAACTAGAAATAAAATTAATGTAAAATGGATATATTTCCTTTCATTCTTAAAGTGGTATAAATGTCAACTAATTTTCATTCAATTTCTCAATTTCAATTTTTGATTACCGAAAAAGTACAATCAAGACGTTATCCTTTCTTATGTACATCCAAAGGTTTGGCGAAACCACGCATCCATCTTAATAAACAGTATGTTGAAGGAAAAGATGAACAGATTAATTATTACCTAGGTAGTATGTATAAAATAACAAATTAGCAACTACCGGAATTGGAAACTTTATCCGGAATTGGAAACTTTATATATATGTTAGGAAAATGTATTTCATCACAAAACTTCGATCTGCTCTCTAGGAAATTCTCAATTCACCCTGGGTAGTTAGTCCGGAAATCAAATCGGGGGGGGGGGGAGGGGGGAGTTAACAACTTCAAAATGGGGATTGTATATTTTGTATAATATATCTTTGTAAGTTATTCTTATTCTGATAATCTGCTGTAACCGTTGCTTGTTTACTTTTTTATGGAGAAGGTGTAATGCTCTATTTTAGTAAGGCATCATCTAATTTAAGGAAATAAAAACGAAGAAAGCGGGCCATATCCTGGAATTGCGAGAAAAATTCTTTATAAATATGGTATTACTTTTCTTTTTCCTGCAAGCCATGAAGCCCGTCTTCTGTGGTGAGTTGTCTCCATAAAATAACTGATAATGTATTTATTATTTCATGTTTAAATTGGGAGTGGAGAAAGACAAGCAAAGCCTGCATTTAAACAGTCATCTGTGTTATTCTTTTTAAAGGAGAAGCTCTAAGAAAACATGTAAGAATGATCTGTCACGGGATTCGGTTGCCGAACTTTCGAACTGTGAAACGACAATGCCGACCCTCCCATATTGCCCTAAGAATTTTTTTTAAAAGGATTTTCAGTGAAATTGCGCTTCTTTAGAACATTCTATCATGTTTGAAGAAAGAACTGGTTGAACCGAGTGTATAAATGACAACGAAAATGATTATAAAGTATTAGTATAATTCCACTTGTAAAATAATATAATTTCAGTTGTGTTATTAGTGTTTACGGAATCAAATTGAAGCGAGTGTAGCGAAGCTTCTACTATTCGATTCAATCTCAATTTGTTTTTTTGTGTAAGGTGGTAAAATCTTCAGTGTTGCAAATTCGCACACACACATGTGTTGCTAGGATTTATAGTTGAGCAAGGTTACCATAGAATTTTTGAAGTATTGGAAACGGCATAATTTATCTATAAGTAGTTGATTTTTTTAGTTTGTTTGGGAATTATTTCAGTTAAGTTAATAGTTTGATATAATGGAAATAGTTATGCACTATTAGAATAAGTGATATCACAACCTATGTAATAAAGGTAGTTAAGTGTTAATTTATTCTTTTCTGATTAGCAGTAAATTATGTTGACACGCTCCCATATTGCTAAAACCTAAAAATACGGTGAATTCCACCATGCTGAAACCTAAAATATATTTGCAATTTACTTTAAATGTGATTGTTTATGGGATGCAAAAAGGCAGTTAGAAACTTTTTGAAGGCATATTAAATGAAGATTTTTGTTTGGGATGCGAACTCCAAATCATTTTTGCTTATGAAGTTATTGAATGGCCTTGACATTTATTTAGTTTTTTTAAAGAAGTGTTGTTAATTAATGAGCGTTTGGGGTGGTAGAAAATGTAGTTTAGAATTGACCATAAACCTGGAATTTAAAATTTAGAGATAAAGTGTAACAACCCAGAAATGATTAGAATAAGAATTTAATAATTTGATGTTTAGAAAATAAGAAACATAATTAATTACGGAGCATTTTAAGGACTGGTGCGATTTTTAACATTAGATTAGATAATACATGATTATTTATTTTCTGGTAATGGGGACGAGCAGGACTTTTGACTGATAGAATGATGGCGTAGAAATTACTAATGGTGAATAATTTGACTAATAGAGTTTTGGCGTTAAAATTGTATTTTCTTATCCGGAAGAGAATTTGACAGTATTTATATGATTTTGTTTTGTTATGTAATATTGCACATTTTTTGTGAACCTTCCTAGTTTTAAAACTTATAGCTGGGAATCTGTATTACAGAAGTTAAAATATTTTATATTTTCCTTTAAATTATAAACTTTTAAAAATATTTAAAGTGTCTCTACTTTATACATTGCTTATTTTATATATTTTTTCCATTTTAATTAAATACAGTATTTTGTTTTATTACATTGTAGTACACAATAATATATATTATTGACGATCGGTGATTTTCACTACAAAGAATTGAAGGTAGATGCCAGAAGCACACACGGAAGCCAAACTGCTGCTTTCCGAACACTACGATCAGGGCCGGCGAGAGGGGAGGGCAGGAGGGGCCCAAAGTGGGCCCGGCGGCCGAGGATAAAGAATTACTAAATGTTGTATATTCTTGCTCAGTTCGCTTCCAATCAGTTTGCTCTTTGTGTAGCAATTTTTGTGTACTGTGGTCTTGCAAAGAAATGTCAGGTGACCAGATCCAAGAATAAGCAGCTGCACTAGTAGGGCGTGTCATTATTGAGGGTGAAATATTCTTTTTGCAATTTTTGATAATGAGGGGTCTTAAAAATATGCTTTTACGCATGAGAAATTCAAATCCGTACTTAGTTTTGTGATTAAAGAAATTCTAGCTAGGTAAATCGAGATTTGGATATAGCACAAGAGCATTTTTCGTAATTGCATACTGAAATACTTTCGAAAATGCTATGTGATGCTATAAAATAAATTATTTTTCCGTAGGAAACATTTTATTAACCATCAAACGTATTAATAAAGCTAGAGGTACAGTAAGAAAGAGTATATAACCAATACTTTGAGAAAACACTCAATAAAATTTCTGCATACATAGACGTACGTATTGAAATACTGTATTTAGACTTTATATTATTGCGTTGCAGTTACTAAGAACAGAAAGCATTATTTTGATTACGTACTATTATACTTTATAATTGTTTTATTAAAAACATGTAACATTCTCCATGTTTGAAGTGTGTAGCTTCTGTTACAAATCTTGAGAAACACATTTTTCATTGATTTTAAAAATACCTTACTCAACCACATTGACAAACTACTAATTTTCATTATTATGAATTATTTTGTGCAAGTTATTCACAAAACAAGTTCCATTATGTCCTGTTTTAATTCATTTTCGGACATCATCTGTGGACTTGCTTCTTGAACTATCATGTACCCCTCAAGTTTCTCATGCGCATAGACTTTTTGCTTGTACTTATGTAACTTGCTTCACACACCTTTCTATAGATTGAGCGTGATATGGCCACTATGGTACTTTCTTCAGAACATCTACAAATTTCTTTACTATTACTGTTGAAAGTTTGCATGTCAAGGGAGGTTCATAAACACCTTTAGATCAGTAGGTCATCTCTAGCACGAACGAGGCATTTGGGTCGATAGCAGGTATTTTCCTCGGACGTACAGAGATATTTCCTTGTACTGCCTCACTTCTCAAATTAAGTATCTTTTGAAGTACAGCATCCACAACAATCTTCTGCATATTAAGTCACTGCAGTTGAAACAAGATGTGGCGTGGCCCTTTTTCCCAGCAGTGCTTGACTTTGATGTTGAACCAGCAGGGTAATAGACACTGACAATGTATTTCACTATCCGCCTAAGATTTATGAGATATTTTACGTTAAGTTCATGTTTAAAAACCCACAAACTACGCAGTCTATTTGCTGTAGTCAACTATCTTGAATGACTGACTGGACCAATTTCAAGAAGCGTCAGATCCCATGGAGCTTTTCCAGTGAGAATGGCCTGTGTAATCTGATATCCGTATGCTTGATCTGTAGATAAATCTTTTACGATATTTTCACTCAGCGCAATAAGAGGCTCTCCAATTTGGAGTTTTTGCTATGAAGGATCGATTTCAAGTCCAGTAACTGCGTCTAGAATACCTCCAATAGTACCTTTCCACTGATTGCTAGTCAAAATTATGCCATCCAGTGTTGTTATTAAGTGTCGCAAAGGTAACCCGCTGGTGCGAAGAGCACACACTAACCAATTTAGCTTACGACCGGGTTTGACTACTACTCAATGCATAGTACGACCTTCCCAACCAGTGTTGACGTTGGTAGAATCACCTCCAATTGCTTGTAAGATTTTATCAATGTCCTTCTAAAATCTTCAAGATTATCAGCAAAAATTTCAGCATATCTTTCTGAGGAGTGAAATGATAAAGATATCCTCCACCTGGCTCGCTGTAAACAGAATAGTGTTCTCATATAATCCCAGGGAACTGATGATTTGAATTTTCTGCTACCAACATAACGTTCGTAATATCTTCACAGCCGTCAAAGAAAATGCAGTCGATTATACCTTGCTGACAGAGCTCATCAAATTCTTGGTCCACGGATTTCATTATTTTTTCTTGTGCTCTCTTCACTTTATTGTCACAAGCCTTTGGTCTTTGTCGGTCATCAAGCCAACATCCATAAGGGCGGCAGTAGATGTGGCAGCTGTGGCACGCAAGCCGACACCACACCAAACGCTCCACATGACAACATAGCTTAATGAGGGGAAGTTCAGAGAGTAACAATTCTCTGCTGGTTCCAAATTACTCCTATGTGTAAATGTATTACGTTTTGATTTTGTCTTAGAAGTCATTGTAAAGAAACATCAAGAAACCACGATGTTAATATAAAAACTAGCTGAAAAAGTTTACACACTCAAATTTGAAGCTCTTAATCTTATACCCTTGGAGTTATTATACAATAAATGAGAAAACTTTAGCACCCGTTTAAAATTGAAAATGTATCTAATTTAATGATTGTAAAATATAAATTTGAAATAATATTAAAACTGTAATTCACTAATGTGCAAATAGCTCAGTAAATGAAATACAACGCTTGCGCCATCTATGAACAACAAAATTAAATTTGTAAAAAAAGATCTAATATGACAAAACTTTGGACTGATATTTACCTAGCAAAACAACATTATATCGAATTTGTAAATATATGCTTCGAAATACAATGTCAGGTCTCAACTTTTTAGCACCCCTCATTTCAAGATTTTGAAAATTGAAAAAATCGACACGCCCTACTGCACTAGTCCAGCGATGCCCAAAAGATTTAAGAGATGATCTTTCTGATGAACTGCATAGCCTGAAATTGATATATTCGGCCAGTTTTGGTGAGAAAACGCTTTCACCATGGGATCTCAAACTTTATTTCCAAATCTGACAGTGGCCCTTCGTATATTCCCCACAATCCCTGCTCCCGTTGCTAGTACAGAGCGCTCTTTCTCTCTGTTAAATAAAGTAAAAAAAATGTTTTACGCTCTACAGTATGTCAAGACACGACCCGCTCGGGAGAGTAATACTCCCGGAACTACGTTTTTCCGCGCGCTACTCTAGACAGCTGTTTTACGCGCTATCCTAGCCAGTTGTTTTAAGTTGGTCACAAAATGTATATCATGAAGTACAAGGGGAACAAAACGACCCTATATCATGGAGTACAAGGGCATAAGTACTACAACTACTTATCTGCATAAAAATAAATAAATCACTTTTTTAAGTATTATTTTAATTTAATAAGTGTTATAAAAATGTAAAAAAAAATAAAAAAATTCTCCTCGGGCGGGGTTTGAACTTGCGCCAAAAGAGGAATTTATTACTAGCATATAGCGCTAGCCCACTTTTTTTTTATTTGCCATTTGCAGAAGAGTTACATGAAGCTACAGTACATAGAATACGTTAATAATTTGAAAAATATTTGTGAGCTACATTTACAGAAAATTGTTTACAAGCAGTTTTAAGAAACATCACATATGCATATTCATTTCCATACGGATATGTGTCCATAAGATAAAAAATCGTTTGACCAATTAACCATGTGACGCTATTGTTTTTCGTGATTGGAAAAAAACTTATAGTCTGGGAACAAAGCATAATTATGATCAAACTTATGTGCAGGTTCTCAGCAAATCACACTTAACAGGCGTTGTAATTTAGCCCAGACAGAAGAAGAGTGAAGACACAACGTCAGTCTGTGTTCTAGCGTGTCTTCCTGATTACAGTGTTGACACATATCCGTAGGGAGTACACTAATACGTTTTAACTTACCATGAGTAGGTACGAGCTCATTTACTATCGTATACCAGACACTCACGACCGCTGATGTCAACGTGGTGTTATGAATATTGAACCAAATTCTGGACCAATTTTTTGTTGGAAATTTCATTTGGATACGCGGAACGATATTATTGCAAAGAGGTGCGTGGAAGTGTGTGGATAGAAAGCGGATATGGGAGTAGTTTGTAGGATCAGAGATAGGAACATAGGACCAACCTTGCACGCACTGTTGAATATACACCGGGGCCTGTTTGAGTGACATCATATTAGGAGGATTAGGTGCAGGGAGGGAAGAGATCCAACAAGAAATCCATTGGTGGGTGATTTGGTCAGTAACTTGAAATTGTTTATAATTATTAGCTAGAAAGAATGCAGTACATTTCGCTCTGACTGATATTAGGTTCAAGCCCCCACGGTCAAGGGGTAGGGTAACAGTGTCACTCTTGACACGAAAATAATGCCCTGCCCACAGAAACCAACCAATCAGGGAATTTATTTTACGAACATACAAATCACTAGTGGGATATATATGAGCGGAGTACCACAATTTAGCACATAAATAACTATTGATGTACCAAATACGTTGAATTAGGTTTAAGTTGCGCAATTTGTGATTTAGACTGAGCATTCGTAATTTTTGAATGAGAGGATCCCAAATATGTTCATACTGTAAACTGTCTGAATTAGAAAACGTTATGCCCAGGACTTTCACTTTCGTAACCAGTTCAATGTTGGCAAATGGTAGGGGTATGCCGTCCATAGTCCAAGAATGAAAGGGCAACACTTTCGTTTTTTGTAAATTAAGCAGTTCGCCACTAAGAGCACTAAATTGTTGTAATTGGTCAATAATATAGTGAAATTGTTGTAGAGTGGTACAGCTAAGGCTAACATCGTCTGCGAAGGCAGTAACTGATATATTTTGCAGGTCATTCAGATCAGGTTGTATATAGGCAGCTAACTTATATAATAAAGGTTCTAGTGCGAGGCCAAACAAAAACATGGAAATTGGACAACCCTGACGTACTCCTTTCTGTAATGGAATGGGAGCAGTAGAAAAACCATTTATTTGAAGCGTAGCCGTGGCTGTGCTGTAAATATGAGTGAGAAAGTTAAGGAAAACTTCCGGAAAATTATACGCTCGTAGCACAGCAAACAGAAAGGCATGAGATAATCGATCAAATGCATTTTGAAAATCAAGGGATATCAGGCAAGCCGGTTTTCTATTAAACGTAAAATAACCTACAACATCCCGAATCTTGGTCAGCGCATAATAAACATTCTTATGTGGGTTGAGAGCAGCCTGAAATGGACTAATTTTGTCTTGAAATATTGATTTGAGGCGTCGCACTAGAACTTTACTAAACAATTTGAGATCGGTGTTGAGCAAGGTGATTGGCCTATATTGTGTGACAGTGTTGGCATCAGAAGACTTAGGAATAAAGATCACATGACCATCATTTTGAAGGAAGTGCGGAGTAGCATAGAGTTCATTATATAATGTTACCATATCCACCCCTATGATATCCCAATACTGTTGATAGAGTGCATACGGCAAACCGTCACTCCCGGGACATGAGGTAGAATTACATTGCTTAAGCGTGTGAAGTATTTCCGCTTCTGTTAGTGGTGCAGTTAATGTCTGATTATCAGCCGCTGATAATTGTGGGAGCAACAAATTTAAATAATCGTGATACCCATGGGGAGGGTCCGTAGTGGCAGTATATAACGTTGTATAATGGTCAAAGAAAACTTTTTGAATGTCAGGGAGGGCCGTAAGTTTGGTATTATTATGATTCAGGGTGTCAATCACCTTCCCAACACGACGTTTATGTTTCGCCATATAGTGATAAAATGTAATGTGTTCATCGGGCAGACAGTCTCCGTCTGGCAGGGTGTGAACATATTTGCGTACATCATTAGCATGAAGTTGTTTTATCCATGCCTTCGTTTTGTGAATTGCAATCATATTTTGCGGAGAGCTGGGCAGGATCCAAAGTTCATGCAGCGCTCTGTAAAGATACGCTAGGGTGTCACGCTGGTCTCGTTTCTTTTCAGCTCCTTGCCATTTGAAAAAATTTCTTATTTTAGGCTTCACATATTTGACCCACCAATCATTTAGTGTCGGGTAGTAGTGACGTTGGCGGAGCCAGTATGTCCATTTAGTTCTAAACAAACATTTCGTGTCGGCGTCAGTAAGTAATTGAGTATTCAATTTCCAAGCTGTTTTTCCATAGGTTGTAGTAACACCTATGGAAATTTACATGTCCAGATTACTGCGGCATGATCACTGAACGGAACTAATTTCAAATGAATATCAGTGATGGAGGATACTAGATTATTCGTTGCCAAAACTCGGTCCAACCGACTGCTCATAGTAGAATTTTTAAAAGTGAATTGGAGATCTCGCCGGTGGTGGACCCAGACGTCCTTGAAAGGTATTGATGAAACTAGCTGCTGTAGGGCAGGTGATGGAATAAACTTTCCCGTGGTATCAATTGCTCTAGAGACAGCATTAAAATCGCCTGCAAGTATTATGTTATTCGGAACATTCGGAAATAATGGTAAGATTTCAGTAGAGTAAAACTGTTCCCGTGCTATTCGATTATTAGTGCCAGAATACGAATAAATATTAATGATCGTAATATTGTCACAAGTAATGCTAATACCCCTGCCAGACGGCAAATGAATAACATTTGAGACCTCTATACCTCGTTTACATAATATAGCTGTACCCCGGTGCGCTGGTCCTATATTGACATATGCAATATATTGGGGTAAAAAGTCAAATTCTGCAAACGCCACTTCTTGTAATAAAATAAAGTCAGTCGATGTTTGGTTGATAAAGCTTCGTAAAAGATTGCGATTAGCATCACTTTGAATTCCATTCAAATTTAAGGTAATATATGATCGAACATTTGGCTTACGAACTTCTTGCATTGACCCGGATATAGCGCACAGGAACAGCAGAAACAAAAAGAAAGGAAATGACCTCGCTGGTACGTTTCTTAACAGACGGTACATTTGTAAACAACCTATATAACAGCATATAATAGAAAACAATGTAAATAAAGCTTTCGTATCGCAGGCACTATTACGTAAATTTACTTTAGAGTCAAAATGACTATCAGACCGGGAAACTATCAACCTTGAAGAAGAAAAAAAAAGAGAGAGAAGAGCTGTGCGGTGGTTGTTGGTCTCGTGTCTGAAACGTGTAAGATCGCAGAACGATATAAACACTTGGAACATGGTTTGTTTACGAATTCACTGGCTAACATTGTTTTCACCATTCCCACTCGTCCACTGAGGCCGACAACAGCAAGCGTTTGTTGTTTGCTATTTGAATGCAACGTGGCAAGAAGTGGATAACGCCAACCAATCAGAACTGTGTTTCACGTTTCTACTTCCGGGAGCATTACTCTCCCGAGCTAGTCCTGTCAAGACAGATTATCAAGCTTAGGCTTGTTGGCAGTGGAGACACAACTTGTCAAGTTTACCAAACTGGAAGCTATTATTGATGCATTAGCCCTGAAAAAGGCCAGAAAGGGAATTTTGTTGTAAATATACGTAGAAAAGGATACATTGTAGCTGTAACAGTTGTCTAGTATTAACACATATAATAAATTTCTCCAGCCAAAAACTAATGCGCATGGAGAAAAGGAGATACACACCGCAGAACCGTATATTACAGAATCCAATCGAATAGAAGTAGAAGCCGCTATAAAGAAATTAAAGAAACACAAATCTCCGGGTGTGGATGAAATTCCGGCTGAGTTAATTTTAGCTGGAGGCGAAAAATTGTGGAACAAGATACACAAACTCATTCTCCTTATCTGGAACAAGGAAGAATTGCCACAAGAGTGGAAAGAATCAATCATTGTTCCAATTCACAAGAAAGGCGACAAAACTGACTGTAATAATTATCGAGGCATTTCTGTTCTGTCAACATCCTATAAAATCCTTTCAAATATTCTATTAGCAAGACTGACCCCATACGCAGATGAAATTATTGGAGATTATCAGTGCGGATTTAGACGAAATCGATCAACTATCGACCAAATATTTACCATTCGCCAAATACTCGAAAAAAAGTGGGAATACAATATCCCGGTACATCAACTATTTATTGATTTTAGAAAGGCTTACGACTCGGTTAGGAGAGAAACATTGTACAACGTTCTTACGGAACTTGGAATACCGAGAAAGCTAATTGGATTAATTAAGATATGCTTAAGTGAATCCCAAAGTAAAGTCCGGGTAGGAAAATTTTTGTCCACGAGCTTTCACGTCCAAAATGGCCTGAAACAAGATGCGTTGTCGCCATTATTATTTAACTTTGTGCTGGAATACGCTATAAGGAAAATCAAAGATAGCAACCAGGGCCTAGAGTTGAACGGTATTCACCAGGTGATGGCATATGCTGATGATGTAAATTTAATAGGGGATGATAGGAGAACAGTAGAAATAAAGGCAGAGATCTTATTAAACGCTTGCAGGGACATGGGTTTAGAAGTAAATGCAGAGAAAACTAAATGCATGGAAGTGCGTCGGGACCGTAATACGGCAAATTGTGGGGGCGTTAAAATATTAAATAATACTTTTGATAAAGTGGATACTTTCAAATATTTAGGATCAATATTAACAGATGAAAATCATACTCACGAAGAAATTAAATGTCGACTAAAAGCAGGGAATTCGTGTTAATATTCGGTTCAAAATCTCTTGTCGTCGCGAATTCTGTCGAAAAATTTGAAGCTTAAAATATATAAAACGATAATCATGCCTGTTGTTCTGTATGGTTGCGAAACATCGTCACTTACTCTGAGGGAAGAACATAGACTGAAAGTATTTGAGAACAGGATCCTGAGAAGAATATTCGGACCCAAGAGGAACGAGAATGGGGAATGGCGGAAACTTCATAACGAGGAACTACATAGTTTATACGGTTTACCCAACATTGTTAGGGTCGTCAACTCTAGGAAGCTTAGGTGGGCAGGTCATGTAGCTAGAATGGAAGAAAGTAGAAACGCTTTCAAAGCCTTGACTGGAAGACCCATAGGAAAACGACCATTAGGAAGACCTAGGCGCAGATGGGAGGATAATATTAAGATGGATCTCGCAGAGATAGGAATACAAAGTAGAAACTGGATGCAATTAGCTAAGGATAGAAGTCAGTGGAGAGCTTTTGTGAACGCGGCACTGAACCTTGCGGGTTCCATAGGCCATAGAGTTAGTTAGTTAGTTAATAAATTTCTCCTACAGACATTTACTATTAATATCACATTATTAATCACACTATAGTTAATTTGAGCAATATTTCATTGAAATAACTAAATTAGGCCTAATGCCTCATGTCTCTAATTAAGGAAGACTAACTGCATAGCTTACTTCTATATAATTATTTCTAGCAACAATTTGTGCAAAGATATTCATAGTACAGGGTAGGTTGGATGGTTGAGAACATTTACTTTCTCAACTTTTCTTAACTATTTAATACGTGCTTTTTCTATTTCCTTCACAAATTAGTTTGTTTTGAGCATTTGATTGAGCATTGGGGGAGAACTTTTGCTATTACAAATAGATAAGTTACTTTTTACTGTATTTTGATACCGTTATATTAAATATATTATTTTTTTATTCATTTAAGTTTTGAAGCCTTCAAAAATCTTAGAACCAACAACTATAGGGTCCAAAACAAAATCATAAATAGTAAATTAATGAGGTTTTTTGTTGTTGTTTTGTTTTGTTTTCAGCTAACAGTGAACATAGGCTAGGTTCAGAGTTCTTATTATTCACTTATTTGGAGATATAGCAATACTGTTTACCATGTAAATTAAAAGCATTAATGGTCTAATAAAGAGTTCAAAACAAGCCTTAATATTCATTTTACTTTACCTCCGTCCAAAGTGGTAAGTACGCAAAAGGTTATAAGTAGAGACCGGATGTTAGGCAAAATGCCTATTCTTTAATATTAAAGATATGATCAAAAATGACGTTTTAAAGTTTATATGGGGGGTTATAGTTTCGATTTAAGCCAACTTTATTTTGCCTATTTTGCCTATTTCGAACTTTACTGCCTAAATAATTGTTTTAGTGCCTAATATTGCCTATTCAATGCATTTTCTTCAAAATAAGCCTTCATTGGGAAAATATATAATTTACGTAACATAATACACACATAATTACTTATATTATGTGTTTGTAAACACAAGCTCGTGGTACGTTACAATATATATACAGGATGAACTTCAAAGATGTTCACATACTTCGGGACGTGATTCGTGACATGAAAAGAAGATTAAAGTCCTCTTGAATTCCACAAATCATCATCTGAAGTATGTGCGCACCTTTATGTCCCGTTCCAATTGTCAGGATTCGATTTCGATTCCAATTTGGCACCCCTGTCACTCGAACACGATGCATAATTCGACAACATGCAACAGCACTTTTTGTCTTCTTTTCATGTCACGAATTACCTCCCGAAATATGTGCACATCTTTCAGATTCACCCAATATGTGCAATGCATAACATACCTCGTTTTTGCATATACAGTAAAAGAAGATATTATTTAACAAACAAGTATGTTTCTATAATCTTTGAACATTACCTATGACTTGAATCTATTTCTTAATGGTATTGAGTATTTATCTTCATTATTTCGAGTTACATTTTAGTGCCTATTTTACTGCCTATTTTTTAAATTTTAAGTGCCTATTTGCCTGCCTATTTTCCAGGTTTTTAGTGCCTAAACATCCGGTCTCTAGTTATAAGGGAACGTGTAAAGGGCCCGGGATTGCTCAGCCCCGGGGCCCGTGACCGCTCTCGCCGGCCCTGACTACGATGCAAGCAAAGGTGAGATAGAATGCATATATTGTTCAGGAATAGCGTTAAATTCTACCACAACTTAAAGTTCATAGTTATGCTTTTTGTGATACTGCTCACACATTTTACGTTCGATTGTGATATTTTAAGTCGTATCTTCAAGAAACCCTCTCGCGTGAGTTGTTCTCAACTTACTTAATGCACAACTGCTTTATATTTTCCGTAACTGTTTTCCTTCCACCAAATAGTCTCAGTACATACTTTAGACTAGAACAGTATTCACCGTACTCAGTTCGCAAGGAGCGAAGTACTTTTCAATCTGAATAACTTAGTGTGATGTAATATCAATTTCAATAAACTGCGTACATACGCTTCTATTTTATGGTTGTTTGTGTTATTGTGTTTTCAATCCGAATAATCCAATGTACCAGACTAGTTTTCAGGAAGAGAAAGGTATGCACATATATTAAACATAGGTGATACTAACTATAGTAATATTT
Source organism: Thermobia domestica (assembly GCF_964235325.1). Taxonomy (NCBI): domain Eukaryota; kingdom Metazoa; phylum Arthropoda; class Insecta; order Zygentoma; family Lepismatidae; genus Thermobia; species Thermobia domestica. The sequence goes on along the minus strand of NC_137457.1, from coordinate 224,858,425 downwards.
TCTAGTACTGTATATTTTTATGATTACTCTATATGCATTATTTATAAGTAGCTGTCGTGCCACTGTTTATTAAAATTTTATAATCAAGTAATACTAGAAATCCTATTCTAAAAGTACACCAATCACACTTGTTTTCTGTAAGTTGGCCACCTGTCTAAGTTGGCCACTTTTCGATGGAACCAATGGTGGCCAACATAGACAGGTTTCACTGTATATGCTTGCACAATCTAGCCTATCTGCAGTGTACACATAATAATTAACCAATAATTACTAAATCAGGAATTGTTTTCTTTCTTAAACTTAGAACATACATAAAAAAAACATGTATTTTTTCGTTACTTGCTTATTTGTTGTAGTTGTTCGTATTTGAATTCCCTTTGTTGGGGTAGTATTCACTTCCAAAGTTTCAAGTTGTTTGAGTAACAGAACAGTTTAAGCCAGTACGAAGTGCTCTCTTTCCTGGTTCTTGTAAATAGAATTGTTGAGCAAATAGCAATTATTACATAGTAACAAATCCTTTTGTGAATGAAGTTTCGTCACGCACTAATTTTCAAATAAAAATAACAAAGATTATAACTATCTAAACACATTATCATATTACTTAGAAATAATATATTGAAGAAAAATTCCTTAAACTGGTGCTCTGGTGAGAGAAAAAATAAAATTTACCACCTTAAAACAATGTGCGTGGCATCAAGCGTAATTTGAGTTTGGTGTGGGTCCCATTGAATATAACCACACATTTTACCTTTTTCATTACGTTTAAATAATATTTTTCATTATAACAATGAGCATAATTTTAATACTTGTATAGCTTCGATCAGAGTGCTCTACAAAAATATATTTTAGAACTATGTTAATTCTTGGACATTTGTGATTATATATCTATCTATATATATAAAAGAGAACGCACAAATCCTTTGTTACCTCATCACGCTAATACGGCTGAACCAATTTCTTTTATTTTTGGGGGGTTATTAGGATTTGGACCCTAGATGGTTTTTATCATATCACTTTAATTTTTAATTACCAGTGTCTTGAGATAATTGACCATTCAAGTGTCCATAACGTACAAATCCTTTGTTAGTTCATCATAGGTATAAAAATAAACGTATTTATATGCAACCCGCATGACCGTGTAACTCGGCGGGTTAACATAAATGACAGGCGATATAATGTTAACATTTACTGCAATCTACTATGGTTTTTATCATATCACTTGAAAGCGAAAACTTCCGGGGTGACCGCAGCGAAGCGGGGCGGGTTAACATAAATGACAGGCGATATAATGTTAACATTTACTGCAATCTTCTATGGTTTTTATCATATCACTTGAAAGCGAAAAAGTAAAAATTATCTAAGTAACAAAGTTTATTGCGTTCCGGGGTGACCGCAGCGAAGCGGGGTGAACGCTGCTAGTAGGATATAAATAAATGTCCTACTCGCATAACCAGCTGCATTAAACTTTGTGTGTGTATTAAAAGGATATAACATTCTTCAAAATAAAAACCCACAGGAATAAATGAAGATAAAGTTTTGTTGAAGCAATTCACAACAAAATTATTGTTCAAATATATTTCTATAAATTTCAAAATTAAATTGTCAATCTATAGATTTTTCATAAATAAATCCATACGTAGAAATTGTCACTAATTCAGTAAAATATTACAATCTAACTGAAATTACTTTCTAAAATAGAAAAAAATGCAGAAAGATGAAGTATTAACTGTGTAGTTTGTGTATAGAAAGAGCGAAAACTGGTGCTTCCACGAAATTAATTTCAAGCTGATTAAATCTATAGAAAAAAAAATCGTCTATCAGGATTTCTTTGATATGGCGTCAGATTCTTTCCTTAATCTCCCACATACTCATTTCATACACAAATGTAAACGATCAATTTCATACTTGTAAATTACTGTGCGTCAACCACGTAACTTTCCATTGTTTCTAGTTATCTACTCCTATTTTAAAACCAGACTCCGTCTGCCTGAGGGGGCAGCGGTGGCTCAGTGGCCGGTGGATGTCGCCGAGCGGTCTGAGGCGTTAGGCTGATGATTGTGAGGTGAAGCCTATTGGAGGTTCGAGTCCCTCTGTAGTAGCAAGGGTGGAATTTTAACTGTCCTCGATGTTTCTGTGTTCGTGTCCCTGTCGTGTCTAGTAGTCCTGAAAAGTGGTTGCAGTAGAAAATAAGTCAGGAAGTTTTTGAAAAAAAAAGTGGTAGAGCGTTCACCTCTGGTGCATGGAGTCAATGGTTCGATCCCAGCTCACGCCAAGTGAGCTTTGTGGTAAACAAACACCGGGTGCGTGGGTTTTCTCGGGACTCTCCCGTTTCTTTCCACTTTCTTCATTCTACCATTTCATTCATTTCTCATCACCATCTCCTTTAGCCTAACCGACATAAACGTGGGACGTAAGACTTAAAGATTTCATTTTGTCTTATTTTACGTCTGCTTTATATATATTTTGAAACGTAATTTATATCATTGTACAATTCCATTGTCTTTCTACTTTTCTATTACTTATTACTATCTTACATGTAATATTTCCTCGTAGTGTAATATTTCCTCGTAATTGTGGCAAATTGATTGTTACTAACTGTTACTAATGCTTTTATGCCCTAAGTACTACATAAATTTAATAATGATATTATTAGATTCTCGAAAACATATCTTTCTTACTCTCTTGCTGACACTCAAATCTTGTAAACTTTCTTCATCTATTGTTGGAAACAGAAATTGGCTGACACCAAATAACATGCCATGCTACATATATTGGAAACACATCCAACTACTCAGTCGTAAATTGGTCCATATATTTCATGAACGAAAGCGCTAGAAATATTTAATTTTAGGGCTCTTCCATCGTCCCGGGTAAAACATTCACACTACATTTTTGAAGCTTTGAAGTTGTATATTTCTAAATGTACAAGATAAATTCTGCGAATATATGATATATGAGCATAGACTTAGAAGTATATGTAGCTCATATCTTTGGCACGTGCGGGGACAAAAAGAGAAGTGACTTTCGACACATCATGAAAATGGTACAGAACTCTGTGCATTCTTAGCTCTAAATGAATTATTTCAATGGAAATATATAAATGATGAAATTTGTCAAAAAACTCTTATAAGAGAAACACGACAAATATTTACATTAATAAAAAAATCTAACCCTTTGGGGTACTTATGGTACAACAATTTGTACCATACGGGTGTTTCATGGTACATTGCGTTATAACTCTCCTATTTGAGCTTTTTCGTCCGTTTTTCTTTTTTTCTTTTTTCTTTTTTCTTTTTTTTTCAGGTCCAGAGGCATTGTAGAAGATCTTACGTATAGTTTCACACCTTCCAGTGTCGAGACATAGGAGGTGATGACGTCATAATTCTAAAATATATATTTTCTTCTATTAAGCCTATGTTTATTTTTTGGCTTATTTTTGCACGTAGAAGATTGAAATTTTGCACAAACATTCAGTCCATCGAGTAGTATTTACCAGATTGTTTCTTCAGATTTCTGCGTTAAAACAGGGGGGATCCAGAGGTGCAAAAAGTTGAAAAAAGGGATATTTTTACCAAAATATCCCTTTCTTCGTCATTTTCCCGCCTTAGATACATGATGGAGACATGTGAATAGTACCGCCTGAAAGGCAGTTCTATTCTCAAGAGAATGATGTGCAAACCATGATCCTAAAGTAATTAGGGATGTCTCAGGGAATTTTTACAAAATATCCTTCTGTATACGGGAATATGGGACATTGTCGGTATATTTTTTTGGGGCGGGCTTACTCTTGCACCTAGAAGATTGAAATTTCGCATAAACATTCAGCCCAATTAGTAGTATTTATCAGATTTTTTTCAGATTTCTGCGTTAAAACAGGGAGGTCCAGAGGGACTAAAAGTAAAAAAGGGACATTTAGACCCAAAAATCCCCTTTTTTGGGATTTTCCCGCCTTAGATACATGATGGAGACACGTGAGTCGTGCCGTCTGAAGGGCAGTTCTATTCTGAAGAGAATCATGGGCGAAACATGACCTAGGGTAATTAGGGATGTGTCAGGGAATTTTTATCAAAATATACTTCTGTATAGGGGAATATGGGACATTTTCGGTATTTTTTGTGGGCTTATTTTTGCACCTAGAAGATTGAAATTGAGCACAAACATTCAGTCCACCGAGTAGTATTTAACAGATTTTTTTCAGATTTCTGCGTTAAAACAGGGGGGTCCAGAGGGTCTAAAAGTTGAAAAAAGGGATATTTAGACCAAAAATCCTTTTTCGGGATTTTCCCGCCTTAGATACATGGTGGAGACATGTGAATGGTACCGCCTGAAAGGCAGTTCTATTCTGAAGAGAATGATTGGCGGATTATAGTCCTAGGGTAAATAGAGATATATCAGGAAATTTTTTACCTGAGATCATGGCGTTTTGCGGTAATTTGGGGCATTGTGGGGATTCTTGATAAAATTTCTCCCGCCCTTAGTATTCAAGATAAAAACTTGAAATTTGGCACACACATTCAGTATACCAGGTACTATGTATCAGATTTTTTTGAGATCTCTACGTTTACACAGGGCCGTTCCAGAGGGGCCCAAAGTGTAAAAAAAATCCCCCGAAATTTTCCCTTTGACATCACTTTTCCCTCTCCTGGTATATGGTATGAACATGCACGTGGTGGCATTTGAAAGCCAGACCCATTCTGAAGAGAATGAGGTTTGAGCCATGATCCTAGGGTAAATAGTGAGGATGCAGTAGCTGCTTGACTGAAAGTCTAAAAAATACCCCATAAACCCAAGTACCAGAAAGGGCTAAACTTTACTGTAGATGACAAATATTTACATTAATAAAAAAAATCTAAATTGTAGGTGAGAAATAACTGTACTGCATAATGATATTTTTGTGTAACAAAAGCGAGTCTCAAGTAAAATCACAATTATTTGTGTGTAATGTTACAATAGGACAGGAGTAATTGTTTTATTTTCAATTATTTTCAATTTAGAAATCGTTCTTACTGAGATTTTGTGTGTTGATTCCCACGGTATCTGCCCGATTTACTACAGCCAAACGTACACAATGTACCATATAGTGATGTCGATAATAAGTATTTTAGGGAAAAAATCCTCCGAGCAGACACGTTACAAATTCACAATTTAAACATTTACGTGAATTGTAAGTATAAATAACTTTTCCTTTACAACAGAGGAAATCTGGTTCTTTCTTCTTCATATATATGAAAAAAAACTAGTTTTGAAAGTTTCTGAAAATTTGGATCCATCCTAATCTTCGCGTGGAATGGCCCTTTATGTTTACATTCGCAAATGACTTCAACAATGAAATTATACTGCATGTAATTTCGAAACAAATATACCTCAGAAAAATTATAGTTTTAGTTCAATGTTTGATTATTGAGGACAGTCTTGGCCAGCTTTGAACGTAGTTTTAGAGTTGGTTGATACCACCTTACATGTACCTTGGAAAGTTGTAACGAGCAACTATTCAAAAGGTACTCATTTTTTCAGCGCATTATTTCCAAATAATAATGTAAATCATAGTAGTTGAACACGTCATTTGATCATTTATCTGGGAAGGCAGCGCGTTTGTTAGGAACATCACTTTTGTCAGAAGCTTGTTACAGACACTTTTTTCAAATGTATCCACATAAAATGTACGGGAGCTTTAAAAGAGGAATGTGACTTGGCTAAGATAATGACGTATGAATGCGTGTCACCTCGTAGAGCGTTCGTGTACCATAGATGGCCATTTTCCACTGGGCTCGCTCGGGCTCGCCCTCACCAGTCTCAACTGGGCTCGCACTCACTCGGGCTCGCGCTAACCAGTCTCAACTGGACTCGCGATCACTTCTTCCAACTGGGCTCGCGCTCACACTCACTAATCTTATCTGGGCTCACACTCACCCGGGCTCGCGCTCATCTCTCTCGACTGGGCTCGCACTCACTCGGGTTCGCGCTCACCTGTCTCAACTGGACTCGCGATCACTTCTCCCAACTGGGCTCACGCTCACTCGCGCTCGCACTCACTAATATTATCTGGGCTCGCATCTCGGGTTCGCGCTCACTTCTGTCCACTGGGCTAGCACTCACCCGGGCTCGCGCTCATTTGTCTCAACTGGATTCGCGATCACTTCTCCCAATTGGGCTCGCGCTCACTCGCACTCGCACTTACTGATCTTATCTGGGCTCGCATCCACTCGGGCTCGCGCTCACTTCACTTCACTTGACTTGCACTCACCAGGGCTCGCGCCCACTCGCGCTCGCACTTAGTTCTTTCAACTGAACTCGCACTCACTCGGGCTCACGCTCACTTGGTTCAACTGGGCTCGCGCTCATTTGGGCTCACGCTCTCTTATCGACTGGGCTCGCGCTCGGGCTCATTTCTCTCAATTAGGCTCGCGCTCATTCGTGCTCGGGCTCAGTTCCCTCAATTGGGCTCGCGCTCACGTATTTCATTGGGGCTCGAGCTCACTTGCACTCGGGCTCACTTCTCTGAGTTCGGCTTGCACTAACTTGTTTCATTTAGGCTCGGACCTAGTTGAGTGCAAGAGTCATGCTCGCGAGCTTGTACAACTTAATGGGCTGATTAATGGCGTACGTCCCCTCCAATTTCAACCCCTGATGGAGTTGCTACAATTTTCTAACTTTTCCTATTTTTGCAGCAGCCCAAACTATTATCTAAATCGATTTTTGTTAAAAGAATGTGAGTTACTTTTATATCGATTTTCATTGTTTCCGTTTACAGAATCTACGTGGATAGAGCTATCATTTAGTTACAAAATAATGTTTTTTTCTTATCTCATAGAAATACCTGACATCTCACAGAAATACTAAACTTCGTTAAAACAGCTGCTTTAACAAAATAAACTAGTCCTACAAGTCCCACCGGTTGTTTATGCAGCTAAAATTTGAAATACTGTTGATTGATTAATTGATTATCTTTCACCGTCCCCTTTCATTAGTGAGGATATATGAGACATGGACTTATAGTTTTAAGGAGGAATCTGAACCACTGTCGTTCAATACTTTCCCACAGGGAATCGATCACCAAAGTCGCGCGTGCTAGCCACTAGACCAGTGGGAGGGTTTGTAATACTGCTGTCCAATGATTTTTATTAAGAATAAATTATAGGTGATTTTTTTTATCGTTTAGTCAGTGTAACGAAGATGTCCAAATTACAGTATGATATACTGATTGTGAATGTGATAGTGCAAGTATTGAACCATTATGTGATCCACAATCCAGTATACACCTTCTGAACCCCTGTCACCAAGGCATTCAAAGTGAAAGTGTTAGTGCTCTGAAGAGTGTTAACCCTTTCCCCGTCCATCACCATTGTTAAGAAACCAACTATCCAACCCCGAGTCAGTGAAGCGGAAATCGACCTTGGCCGATGATAATTTTGTGTTCAGGAACTGCATGTAAGTACAACAAAATTAGTAAATCCCAGGTATGTTAAAAGCAGATCTTCACCTTCAAGTTTTATTGTATTGCCAAGCCTCGAGGCTCATTCATTGTCGTGCTTTGTAGATAATAGCTATGTATCCGAGACCATCCTTCAAACCACACACTAAGAAAAAGTGTACGTGGCGTACGTAATATCGTATGTTACAATTGTAAACACTGTAGTTTTTGGAATGCAAACGTACTACAAACGCACTGCAAACGTATAACTGAAAACCCATGTTTTATAATACTTTCTGTAAGTGTTCCATGTGTACGTACTTTCCGTATGAAACAATATGGGCGGTCAGGATCTCATATACAAATGGACGTATATAACATACATATATTTACAGGGCCGGATTTAGGGGGGTGAACCGGTGCACGTGACCAACCGAGAAACTAGCAGTGAAAATAGCAACACTTTCAGAAACTTTCTGTCGTCATGTTTTCGTTTGGAGATTAAAAGAAAGAGGAGTTTTGCAAAAGCAATGGTTTAAGTTCATTTTCTGAATGTTCAATTAAACCGATTCACCAAGCAAAGCAATATAACATTTGTCAGTAGGGAAGAAACAAGCCAGGAACAGAGAAGAATTTTTCCTGCATATCGTCTGCGACCCTCTTTAAATGTCGCGGACATAAGCTCACCTATGTTAATGCAAAAGCGGACATAAGCTCACCACTAATAATATAATTGTGTTATAAGATAATTAATGCAATAAAGAATGCAATAATGATAACTAAGTACATTTATAGGTTAATTAATTTAATTGCAAAGGAAAATAAACCTGAATAAAATAAATACAAGTAAGCAATGGAAAAATGGCAAACCTAAAACATGAGAAAAATGAAAACTAGACTTTGAATATTAATATGAAGTAGATTTTGAATATTAAAATATAAATTGAAAGCGGATTTGGACAAACAAAAGAATACTACTTCCTTTTACTGAAGAAAGCAATCCAACACCTTCTCGTATGCTGAAACTTTCGGTACAAGAAATTTTGCAGCACAGAAATATCGGAAAACGATTTTGGGGAAAGGGTATCTCCTTCTTTCTTTTTTTTTTCGCTATGGCTGAAAGTATCTGAGATATATTTCATTTCGCTTTAGAAAAACATATGATGGGTATAAAGAGGTATTAAAATCTAGACTTTGACTAGCAATAGGCCTAATTCAGTAGAAAATAGAGCTATAAATACTATATATCAGTTGTCAGATATAAAAATAAAATAATGAGAATGTTGCAGGATTTAATGTATTAAACGTGGGCGGAACTTGAAATAAAATGCTCCTGATATTTAAATCTGGGCTTTGACTATGATGAGGAGTTAGGTTAAAATAGAATTATAATCCAAAGATTTATTAAAATTGATCAAAAATAGAGACAAGAAGATGTTACAGAATTAAAGTTTAGAAAGACAAGAAATTACAAAATTAAAATTAGGTAAGGAAAGACATTATTAAAGTTATTTCAAGATTGTGATGAGATCGTAATGTTGTCAAAATCATTGTTTTGTTTTTATGTAAGTTAGTAAACACAGATATGTGGACATGTGGATTTGCAATGTTGTGATGACAAAGAACAACAAACAGTCAAGTTGCATTGTAAGATTTGTTGTAATTAATGTTTGTTAACATCGACACAATTTTTGGGATATGACAAAACTGTCAGATTACGGAGATAGACGTCTGGAGATCTTGTCTATTTGATGATCATTGCAGAAATGTGAATTTCGGCAATGGGATAAGCAAACACGTGTAGTGACGTGAATCGAGGTGGCAGTTTAGAAATCAAAATTGTTCAGATAAATACTCTACCAAGGATGGAACGGGAGTAGAAAGAGAGTAGAAGGAGAGAAGACGAAGAGTAGGAGATTCAATGGAGAGTTGAATGGACCAACATCTTCAAATTAAAAGGTATGTGTTTGCTATCTGATCACCGTTATCAAATAGAGGAAATAATCAGGCTTTGTTGAGTTGTGATCTGGTAATGTTTTGCCTATCTCGTACACAACATACAGCTACACATTAATTACAATCAGTTTAATGAAAATACAGATTTTAAATAATGAAATTCGGCATGGTATTTTGTTTTCCTTGAGATACTTTTATTAGCTATTTCCTGGGCATTTTAGAGAATGTTCAGAGGACAATCTTCCTACTTTCGGAGCTACGCTATTGCAATATAAGGCACTACGTAGGGGCATTGACAGACTACTAGTAGGACTAGTTCCTCAATAGAAAAATAGGCTATATGACGGAGTTATCAGACATCAGAATAAAATATTAAGAGTGTTGTAGAACACTTGCAGACCAATACTCATCAAATGGATCTCTTATTTACTAAGATCAAAGCAACTTATGAACCCCAAAAATAATAAAGCTTAGTGTTAGTAAATAAGAAAGAGATTTGTTTGAGTGTTGGTCTGCAAGCACAATGGCAGCACTAAGAAGCAAGGCACAAATATCTGAGTATGATGAATTCGTAAAAAAAAAAAAAACAGAATCACCAGTCCTGTTAGCAAGCAAATTCTATTATGTAAGTATTCATGCCTAATCATGAAATTATTTTAATGCAGTTGATGAATTGTCAGGCTTATAAGAAAAAATTGATTCGAAAATTTCCAGGGTTAAAATTAGGCTTACTGTCGCCCACGCTTCACACATTAAAATTGCAACATCCCTATTTTATTCTGATATCTGATAACTGCTATACGACATTAGTAGCTCTACTTTCTACCGAGTTATTTGGCCTATTTGTAATTGTAGTCAAAAGCTAGATTTTAATATCCACGGCATTTAATTACAAGTTCCTCAAGGTCTGCCCAGGTCTAATACAACGCAACTCCGCAACGTCCTTATTATGTTTTATTATACCTGATAGATAAGTCATATAAGATAGTAGCTCCATTTTCTGCTTAGGAAGTAACTAACACCTGAATTTCAATATTCGGTGAATTTTATTACAAGTCCCCCAAGGGAGCTTATGTTTGCTATCGGTGAGCTTTTGTCCGTCCCTGTAATATAAGACTGTCGGTGAGCTTATGTCCGGTGAGCTTTTTGCCGGTGAACTTATTTCCGACACCCACATTACGCATACATATCTCTTGTTTTTAATTTTTAGGTTTTCATTTTTACTTATTTATATTTTTGTGAGAAGACAGCTTTAGAAGTAAAATTAGAAGTAGAAATTTAAGGAGACATTACAGGTATTCAACATTCGTGAAGTTACACAGCTTATAATAAGAGCTAAACGTTTCCCGAAAGTTTACTAAACGTTTGGTAAAGGAAGTAACAGGATCTGATATCAGTGACTATAAGTGTTGGTTAAAACCATTTTATAATAAAACAGCTACTCTGCGGAAGCTAAAAGCAAACCAAAAGGTAAAAGAGAACTTTTTCTGACCCCTTTATATCGGTTTGAATGTAATACAACGAAATAATAGTACTTTAGGGGGTATTGCAATATCAATGGTCTCATAGGCTCTAGTAATACTTGCAGGAGTTCAGGCCTATCCTACAGGGACGTGATAATCAAAGCATTAAAAATTAGTGATTTTTGAGAAATTTTGGTAGTGTATATCTCCAGAGCAATAACTTTTATATATATATAGAAGGAAATATAGAAAACACTTTCTATTTTTTTAAAAATGTACTCTTAATCGGAGAGTTCTTGTAAGAGAAGTAACACTGATAAAAATTAAAAGACTTTTTGTTGCTTCAAGCTAAAAGAAGAAAACTTTCCTACTATATTAATTGTCGTATACAACAATCAGGGCCGGACTTCAGCGGATTGGACCAATTGCTCCCAGTCGGGTCCCGCGCTACAGTGTAATCTACTATCCAGTGCCGTCTTAACAGCATAATGAGCTCCGTGAAAACCAGTGTGGCTCCTATGACTAAATTCTGCAAGTAATACATGTAATTAATACATTCTGCTCGCGGGACCCTCAAGTGATCATCAGACTGTTAGATGACTCTGTTACTCTTGCCTTGTGAAGTGCACACAATAAGATATTGTAATACATGTACATCCATGAACATAAACAATGGAGCGTATAGCCTGTTGGCCTCTGTCTAGAATTTGAGGGAGTGAATAGTTTGTATTAACAAACAAGCAATATTTTCTAAAGTTAATTCTGCAGTAATTTCTTTATTTCTTTACGTTTCCAACTTCTCATGAAAAAAATAGGCCTATTAAATGATATGACACCTCCATGAATACCGGGATGATATCGTCTTAATGCGATTTCTTTACATGTTTTTCTGGAACCTGGAGCCCCACAATAGTGTTCCCATTCGGGCCTGCATCTCCTAAGTCCATTAGATTACCTTTTCCCCTTATTTTGAAGCAAGACAACTTTAATTTTTTAACTTTGTGACTTCCCTCAGGAGCAACCTCTACTTTTAATTATGTATTTGAAAGCATATTGTCCTGCTAAAATACATTAAATATGAATATTTCTTAATTTAGGCCAAGTTTAAGAGTATTAAAACTGAAGATTTGAAAGTACGCGTTGACAACACCAAAGAAAATTAGAAGTTAATGAAAGCTCAATAAAAATATTTATGAAATTTACGTCATAACATCAGTTTGACTCGATAAGTTACGTGTAATACTTTCGAATATGGTAAGCATATTGTGGTTCTAGTTTTCAATTCATCTTTACATTTCCTTATGTATATTAAAAGCCGGTTCTTTAATGGCGTAACATAAGGGAAAAATAGTACTTATATAAAACGAGGTAATATTAAGGACTGCGTTAAAAGAGGAAACGTAATTATGTCAATTTACGAAGCTATCGTGAAATTTAGAATGTTTTGTGTTTGTTTGTTTGGAGCTTCATATTCTTTTTCATCAGTGAGGTTGTATGAGATCTCGCTCATCTGGAAGATAAGAATACTTACCACTTATTCACTGTGAATCAATATGAATAAGTGCCTGGCAACCCTTAGCTATTTCGACAGGTATGTGCTAATCTTCACGGTAATAAGATTTGATAAATCCGCAATGAAAATGTTGTGTTAAACATCAAAATTGAGTTGTAACCAGAGGTAAAAATGGATCTGAAAAGGTTGGGGAACGCATGACGTCATGCCGTCCTCTGTGCCTATCTTTGCCCACTATATTTTTTAGGAAGTGGAGGGACGCCATAGATATTTTTGGAAGTGGGGGATGACGTCCCCCGTGTTTTCCCTCACTTTTAACTCTGGTTGTAACAAACGACACGCCATCGTTTCAGGGTAGCTTTCGAAAAAGACTTTAATTAAAGGAGGTGTGTGTGCGTGTGTGTGTGTGTATGTCTTATTTTTTTGGATGTTGAATTGCTATCTTTCTTTTTTTAATAGTCCATTGACTTTAATAGCCCATTTTAATCACTCAATTTTACTAATTTCTTCTTCTGGCCTATGAGACCTTGCTTTAAAAATATTCAATGTAATATTGTTTTAGTATGTATTTATATATATTAAAATTACATAATAACTAACTAACTAACTCTATGGCCTATGGAAACCGGAGGTTCAATGCCGCGTTCACAAAAGCTCTCGACTGACCTCTATCCTTAGCCAATTGGATCCAGTTTCCACTTTGTATTCCTATCTCGTCGAGATTCATCTTAATATTGTCCTCCCATCTGCGCCTAGGTCTTCCTAATGGTCGTTTTTCGATTGGTCTTCCAGTCAAGACTTTGAAAGCGTTTCTACTTTCTTCCATTCTAGCTACATGACCTGCCCACCTAAGCCTCCTAGATTTGACTACCCTAACAAGGTTGGGTAAACCGTATAAATTACGTAGTTCCTCGTTAGGAAGTTTTTGCCTTTCCTTATTCTCGTTACTTTGTGGTGGACAAACATCGTGTGCGTGGGTTTTCTCGGGGTTCTTCCGTTTCCTCCCACTTTCTTCATTCCACCATTTTATTCATCTCTCATCATCACCGTCTCCTTTAGCTTAACCGGTATAACCGTGGGACGTAAAACTCAAAAATTTCATTTTATTTTTTCCTTATTCCCGTTCCTCTTGAGTCCGAATATTCGTCTAAGGATCTTGTTCTCAAATACTTTCAGTCTATGTTCTTCCCTCAGAGTAAGCGACCATGTTTCGCAACCATACAGAACAACAGGCATGATTATTGTTTTGTAAATTTTAAGTTTTAAATTTCTAGACAGAATTCGCGAGGACAAGAGATTTTGAACCGAATAGTAACACGAATTCCCTGCTGTTAGTCGACATTTAATTTCTTCGTGAATATGATTTTTGTTTGTTAATATCGATCCCAGATATTTGAAAGTATCCACTTTATCAAATCTATTATTTAATATTTTAACGCATTCACAATTTGCCGTATTAGGTCCCGACGCACTTCCATGTATTCAGTTTTCTCTGCATTTACTTCTAAACCCATGTCCCTGCAAGCGTTTAATAAGATCGCTGCATTTCTTTCTATTGTTCTCCTATCATCCCCTATTAAATTTACATCATCAGCATATGCCATAACCTGGTGAATACCGTTTAACTCTATGCCCTGGTTGGTATCTTTGATTTTCCTTATAGCGTATTCCAGCAGACAGTAATGGCGACAACGCATCTCCTTGTTTCAGGCATTTTCAACGTGAAAGCTCGTGGACAAAAATTTTCCTACCCGGACTTTACTTTGGGATTCATTTAAAACATATCTTAATTAATCTAATTAGCTTTCTCGGTATTCCTAGTTCTGTAAGGACGTTGTATAATGTTTCTCTCCTAACCGAGTCATACGCCTTTCTAAAATCAATAAATAGTTGATGTACCGGAGTATTGTATTCCCACTTTTTTTCGAGTATTTGTCGAATGGTAAATATTTGGTCGATAGTTGATCGATTTCGTCTAAATCCGCACTGATAATCTTCAATAATTTCATCTGCGTAAGGGGTCAATCTTGCTAATAGAATATTTGAAAGGATTTTATAGGATGTTGACAGAAGAGAAATGCCTCGATAATTATAACATTCAGTTTTGTCGCCTTTCTTGTGAATTGGAACAATGATTTATTCTTTCCATTGTTCCACAATTTTCGGCCACCAGCTAAAATTAACTCAGCCGGAATTTCATCTACACCCGGAGATTTGTGTTTCTTTAATTTCTTTATAGCGGTTTCTATTTTATTCGGTTGGGTTCTGGAATATACGGTTCTGCGGTGTGTATCTCTTTTTCTCCACGAATATTAGTTTTTGGCTGCGTGTTCAGCAAATCGTCAAAGAAATCTTTCCATCTATTTAAGATGCTATCCGTATCAGTGAGAACTGTACCGTCAGCTTGCTAGCCTTTCTTAAATTCGCTGATCCCCTTATACATATCCCGAATGTTTTTATTTTTACTATTATCTTCAAGTTCCTTAATATTAGCTTTCAAAAATCGCGTCTCTTTGTTCTAAAAGTTTTAGAAGTTTCACGCCTGATATCTGCGAAATTTTGTGTAGTTATTTCATTTGGATTTTGTAGCCAGCGTAATTGTGCCTGTTTTCTCTTCTCTGCTATTTTAATGCATTCCTGGTCGAACCATGGTTTGCTCCTACGTATTTCCGCGTGTCCCAATTTTTCTTTTACTGAAATTTTAATGCTATCTCTAATTTCAATCCAAGTATCCTGAACACTAGTGCACTCCGAATCTTCTAAAACCGAGATCTATTCGAAACTTCAAATTCTTTTATTTCAAAAAATTAAAACAATGTTTTCTCATATAAATTAATGGGCTGAATAACCATTATGATGCAAGTTATCAACATTCTTAAGAGTTATTCTTGTTTATTGGGATTTAAAGAAGATACAATTAAATAATACATAATTATTTCGCTCAACTTTTCTATTAACGCACAGCTTCATTAGTTGCTAGTAAATAAATTTCCTACTTTGCAAGGTCAAGTAGTTTCCTTACTCTACGATCTCTCTCTCACACACACACACACAAAAAAGCTTGGGTCATGGAAGTTTTTCCTAAAACAACAAAAACAAATACCTGCCTCGAACAAATACCATCCTCTCATAACAACCATGAAAATGTCGGTTGTCCATCGAAAGGTGTTTGAAGTCCTCTGTACAATAAAATGACAGCTCAGACCTCAAGAATGTGCTTTTTCTTTTTGTAAAGTTGTTTGGTTCTTTCTTTACAATTCTACACATGGAATGATTTTCCTTTTTTTTTGTTTTGACTCTAAAGCAAATGAGTCCACGTCAGTGTGAAGTGAGTGCGGGCTCGCACTCAATTTAACTCGCGCTCGCTCGGGCTCACGCTCACTTCTCTCAACTGAGGTTGCACTCACTCGGGCTCGCGCTCACTTCCCTCAACTGGGCTCGCGCTCACTTGAGCTCGCGATCACTTCTCCCAACTGGGCTCGCGCTCATTTCTCTTAACTGGGCTCGCGATCACTTCTGTTAACTGGGCTCGCACTCACTTCTCTCGATTGGGTTTGAGCTCACTGGGGCTCGCGCTCACTAATCTCAAGTGGGGCCGCGCTCACTTATTTCATTGGGGCTCGGGCTCGCGCTCAATTATTGAGCCCGAGCCCGGTTGAGCGTGAGTGCCGAACTCACGAGCGTCGGGCTCGCGAGTTTGGACACCTATGAGCTGTCATTTCGGTTGTTAGTTTGACAAAGATCGGTGGAGTGCAGTGAAATCTGCTTCTGGCGTTGAAAGTTATTTAAGGAATAATAATTCTGGAATTGAGGATCGTTTTAACAAAACTCAACAAATGCCATTTACAAAATTGTACAGGAGAGGTATTTTTAAATTGTAATCAATATCGTCTATTTAAAGGATTTGGTAACTTTAATATTGGTCAACCATGTGGATAGGGATTGATAAAAGAATAATTGAAGGTCATTACTAACGGCTTTTATTGAGGAAGAAACGTTACAAATTATAATATTTTACAAAACTCAACATATCCACTTTTCCATGCGTGTTTCTTCTTAATTGAAGGTCATTACTAACGGCTTTTATTGAGGAAGAAACGTTACAAATTACAAATTTTTACAAAACTCAACATATCCACTTTTCCATGCGTGTTTCTTCTTTGTTTTATTATTACGAAATCATTGGCAATGTTCGTGGTGCAATATTCGTAGCTCACAAAATCTGCTTGTCCAATGTTTGCAAGTGTCCAATTGCTCAATTAGAACACTATTGCACGAAGATCTCAATTTTCTTTCTTATAAGCTGTAAATGTTTCATGAAACTAAGCCTCACAAATGCATTTTACGACTAGCAGTTGTGTGGTTCTGTCAATAAACAGAATTTACGTTAGTGGAGTGACTTAAACCATCACTAACTGCACATGAATGCCTTATACGGCTTTCATGTAACAGAGGTGTGTGATGTTGCTTCACTTGGGTTATTACTGCTTATTTCATCGAGGACGATACAGTTGCATCTGTAACTGCCACCAGTAAACGCTGCCTAAGGATGCTGCAAACCCTAATTGTTCGTCATATTACGGGTGTTGAATGTGGATATGTAGCAATTGTGGTTTCAACAAACGGATTGATCTGATATAAAGAAGGAATTTGCATTACTTTCTTGCGTCAGATCTTTCCGGGAGTGTAATTTCTTTTTATGGTGACATATCCTGATCGCTATGATAACCGGACCTCATATGTGGTTATTTCCTCTTTTGAGGATGCCTCAGGTTAGAAGTATTCAGAGCACGCTGCGCCACCATTCCTGAGGTAGGAGACCGCTTCAGAACACCCGTCGGAAATATTACTGGCAATATTTTACGACGAGTTATAAACGGTTTCCAATGCCATTAGATGAATATATTGTGCAGAATGGACATAATTTGAACAGAGTAATTTTCAAATGTTTAACAACCTAATCAAAGATTGGTTTACAAAAATAACAAATGACACACTTATAATTACTATTTCACATAAAGATTACCTATAATAAATAAAAAAGCTGTCACCTGCATGTGGTGTGTATATTAATATTACGATATGATTATGCCTGTATTTTCCTAACTTATAAAAGTGAAATTCCTAGAAATATAGTTAATCAGAACTTCAGCCTCCGTAGGAGACATATAATATTTTCTACATATAGATACACGGAGAAAAATGCATAATCCAGTCGGCATGTAAATGCTGTTTTTACCAGGTTACGCGCTTCACCACATTAAGTAATGTAGTTTCATCAGTAGTACGATCTACACCACCGTCCAGCGAAAATTTTGTATTGTAGGACCACCATTTCAAATTTAGAATTAACGCCATACCCATTCCGACGGTGGTAACTTAGGTATATGGGCCGATATTAGATCAGGGGGAAAAATGATGTTATGTTTAAAAAAAAAAAAATATTTCTTCAAGCAAAGATACATTAGATCAGGCCTGTCCATGAATTGGCTCCCGGAGCCAAAGCGTGAGCGAGCACGAGCGAAGATAAGAACAGGTGAGCACAGGTGCTGCTAGCTTCGCTTCTTCCACTGCATCCGATAAGTGTTGCCAACCACACATGATGGCAAAAAACCTATGGCCAAGCCTGGCCAGAAATTCGCACGATGATAAGCATTGAGCAGACGCAAGCGTGAAATGTGCAGGTGTGCTCTCCCCCTCCCCATTTCGAAAGCAGTGACGCGAAAACACTGCAGAAAATAAAATTGGTACGTTTTTTGGTCGAGGAAGACGCATGATAGAGGTTACAGTTAGCGTTGAAGTAACTAACAAATGAACAAGAAAGAAAGAAAGAAAGAAACTAATATTAAACATGTCATCTTACAGACGTAAAAACGACTGCAAAAATCGGAAACGAATTGTTTCAGACCTTTTTAGCTTGCTTACACAATTCGTGACGTTGTATTACATTAGCACTCGGTCTGTAACTTGTCACTCGCTTCACGTTTGCTAAGTTGTAAACGCCTTTCGTTGCTAGATTGATAGGAGAACGACGGGAGGTTGAAAATACTACTACTACTACTACTACTACTACTACTACTACTACTACTACTACTACTACTACTACTACTACTAATAATAATAATAATAATAATAATAATAATAATAATGCGTATTATTATTATTATTATTATTATTATTATTATTATTATTATTATTATTATTATTCGGACCAAAGAGGGATGAAAATGGGGATTGGAGGAAATTCATAACTAGGAATTGCATAGTTTATACCGCTCACCTAACATTATTAGGGTTACTAAGTGTAGAAGGCTCAGGTGGGCAGGCCATGTAGCCAGAATGGAAGAAATTAGAAACGCTTTCATAATTTTAACTGAAAACCCAATTGGAAGAAGACCACTAGGAAGACCTAGGCGTAGATGGGAAGACAATATTAAGATGGATCTTGCAGAAATAAGAGTACAGAGTAGAAACTGGATCCAGTTGGCTAAGGACAGAAGTTAGTGGAAATATTTTGTAAACGCGGCATTGAACCTTCGGGTTCCATAGGCGATAGAGTTAGTTAGTTATTATTATCTAAAAGAAATGTTCAAATGTTGTTAAGAGACAATTACACAGAAGAACTGAGTTCCGACCAAACACTAATTTGCCGGAAGGAAATTCCAGTGCAGTCCAGCCTAATTTAAGCGTTATCCGTGCAACCCACGTTTCATGTTCAAGACATTGGGAATAATTGTTCGTATCATTCAGTTGGAACGTTTCCTTCCGAATTTACGCTATTACAGCAGACCTACGCTATTACAGTAGGCCTACGCTATTACAGTAGGCCTACAACATTGTGACTTTCAAAATCAGTCAGTAACTATCGAAGAAAGACAAGCGTGTAGCTTCAGTCGTTGAAATGATTTAACATTCTTTTTCACTTTTAACAAGCCACCGGCAAGCAACCAGCCAGGGACAATACATTTTTCCTTATTAAAAAGACACTCCTTGTTAAAAAAAAAAAAAAAAAAAACCTAATTGCAGTCACTAACGGTCACTCTTAAAAATGGAAAATCTCTTTGGCTCTCTTAATATTTTGTTTGATTCTTTGCGATCAAAGTAACTTTAAAAGTGGAGTAAGAAATACTATTCTTCCTATTGATAGTGTACTAGTGGCTTCTAATCTCCACAACCAACCCCTTGCTAAGCCTATTCGTACACACATACATGCATAAGCTAATTTTCTGGAGATAATAGTTAGATAATTGCAAACAAGTGCTACAATTTTTTTTCGTATCAACACATTATCTCTTTCCCTAAAAAGCGAAACAACATAATATAACAAACCCACACTCGGATATAACAAACTCACATCCTTCTTTAACAAAAGGAAAGAAAAAAGAAGAAAAGGAACGTATGGCAATCAGTTACCATACATACATTTTTTTTGGGGGGGGGGTAAGCTAGTGATTACCGCCAAGGTTGACAACACTTCCGCTCCTCTAAGGACGAAACCCGAAGATCCACGAAGCACGAACAATGGTATTTTCCCGTAGAATGCTCGTGAGCGTTCACGAGGAGAGTTTCCACTATCTGCTCGCTGTGGGCAGGACTGCATTAGATAATAGTACATAGTTTTACGATACCTGTCAGTATAGAACAGCGCTGGAACACGACCTATTTCAGAGAAATTATTCATTTTTCAGAAGTACTTGCAATTTTTTGTCATTACCGTCACATTTACATTTTTCTTCACCATAATTGATGTATTGCAATTTTATTTTATTTCTCATACTTGCTAGGTCTATTGTAATATATTGACCAGTAATATAAACAATTTTAGTGAAAAACAAACTAAAAATACTAATTTCATACTAATGACTGTGCAAGTACGGTAATCGAACACAAAAGTAACACCAAAATATCTATATATCATACAATTAAGTAACAATTTAGTATAATTATTGCGAAATACCAAAAATATGCGTTAGTTGTGTACATTTAGAACCTTGCTATAGCTGATACCTGTTTATTTTACATATTAACTATACATTATTGGTTCGCTGTGGAAATGACATCAGTGTTACGGTAATGACACAATGTCGTGGTAATGACATAATGCTTTGTAATTATATTCTCCATCATTTTTACTGTACTTAAATATGATTTGTCCATGTATACGTATGTCCCAAATGATTGTTGTATATCTATAACTGTCTTCTTGTAAGAATATAAACCTAATTTGATAATGATTTTACAGGATATTTTTAATACTGATACTATGTGTGTAATCGGGAAATGTATATTTGTGGTAAATTTCATAGGAAAAGAATTATAAATACGAAGATTAAAATCAGTAAAACAAAAGGTTGGTAAATGGACAAGAAAGTTTTATTTTCATTTTATTGTTCGTATTTACTGCTCTTTCGACTTAAAATTTGCCACATACATGTCTTTGCTGATTATACACATATTAACATTGTAAGAAATACCGGGCGGATTTCGTTATCAAATTATATTCCTACAACAACATAGTTATAGACATGCGACAATAATTTTGGACATGAGTGTACATGACTATGCACAAAGAGCAATTAAGTGTTGAGTTTCAATTGTTCTCAAGGATGTCGTCTCTTCCATTATCGGTGTTAGTTCCCTCTCATGGTAACCTGAAGACATGATGTTCTAGTTTCTTTCCTAGGTCTAAGCTCTGATAACTTTCCTTTTTTTTTTATTATTGTTTGTTCATATCGTTCTTGTACCTTCCAGCTTTTCTCTTCTGTGCCTTCTATTTTTTTCCAATTCTTTAATTCTTTTATATGCAGTGGATCTTTCTCTCCTCACATGTTGTCTTCCATGTGTTCCCTGAGAACACTCGACCCTGGAAAAAAGGAACGAAATTGCAGTTATAATCTAAATAATGCATAGAACAAATTTAATTTCTGACTTCCTTTATCTCAAAATATACTTTCTTGTCATCAGTTTTTCTTTTTCAAAAATGAGAATTAGTGAACTATAAGAATATTGCATGTCTTCCTGTGGCTATTACATAATTGAAGACTCGCTGTAGATAAAAATGTAAGTGCCAAAAACAATATTTGTTGTAGCAGTAGAGATAAAAGACTGTATATTGTGCCCAAGCGTCACAAAATAGAAAATAATATTTCTTAGAAATACAACCTAGCATATAAGAAAGTGAAGTTGTGTATGAAAATCTAACTAAGGCATAAATGTATTAAAAAATAAGTAAAACAATTTCAATGTAACACTTACATTGTTTTCTACAGCGAGTCTTCAATTATTGTAAATTCTGAGTTATCCTGTTTCATTGGTCTATGAATATATTGAACAACTCAAATATAATATTTTTTAATGGTCATTATCTTATCAGGCGTATTCTAAACATCTACTTTATTTTCGTGATGCATAGCGGTGAAGTCATAATTGTTCGGGTACTCACCACCCTGGAACTTGTTTTCAGGAGAAGGTTAATGGTTTTCCATCCCTTGACGCCAGATAGAATGCCATTTCCATTCGTTACCTTACCTAAAGGCGCATATAAACTCGGTGTTGGTCCCCATGTCTTGTTCTTTCTGCCCTTCCAAAAGAAAACGACCAAAATCACTAAACGCCAACAGAACAAGGAAAGCTAAACGGCAGTAGGCATGTGCTAAGTTATTGCCTATATTTTTTCTATCATAGGCTATATAACTTACGTTCATTCTGATGATGGAGGAGATGTTGGTGGAGTTTCTCTGATATTTGATAAACATTTGTCTTTGCTTCTTTTCCTTCTTTGGTTCTCTCTCCACTGTTTTTGTTGTCTTTTTCCCTCTCTTGGGCTTCTCTGATTTACAGGTTTCAGCTTCTTCTTACTGATCCTTTCTTTGTGTCTTTCTCTTTCCATCTTCAAGTACCTTTGCCTTTTTATTGAATCTTACTTTAATTTTGCTCTATAACAAGCAGCTCGCCTTTTAACAGCCAGTGCTTGGCGTGCCATAGTACAGCAAGTTTGTGAGAAACCATTAATGCACTTTAAGAAATTATTACGAAATTAGTGAATAACCTTACATAAGAATATTAATTAAAACTAAACAGCAACATTCTAATTTAAAAATAAACTTATTTAATCTACCACCTAATATGAATGAAACGTTTCAAATGTAACATTACACTGTGATAGAACAAGATGGAGCTAGGTGGGGCTTAAGCCCCTGAAAAGGTGTTAAGACACAAGTTGCCCTACAGATTAAATAAATAAGACAATATTTTTAATGTTTTCTGGTTGATATATTACAGATGTTAGGCTCCCTACTTTCGAAAGAAATTTTTGTAGCTTCCCCATCGCCTATTTAATTTTGGTACTGTCACTGGACTTGTTGTCCAATTCCTAGTTAATTCATGCACGCCGTAATTGACAGTTTAAATAACATAAATCGTAGTAGTTTGCTTCCCTCTAGTATAAAGATGTGATCTGCATAATTTGTAATTTTATTAAGAAAAAGCATACCATAAATAATTATGCTATACAGTAGAAACATGTTTATGTACTTCAATAGCCATTATCGCACTTCTATGTCATTACCGCAACAGAAATGTACATTGCGGTAATGACAGTTACGGTAATGATAAAACCACAATAAATCGCTATTGTCATTGTTCATTGTTAAATGACGGCCATGAAGTAAGTTGGACAAATATAATGCATTACAGCATAATGTAACTTCGTAAAAAGGTTTATGAGTACAAAAATCTTTAAAACAAAACACACGTTGTGGTAATGACATTGAATAAAAATACTCACCCAAACATAGAAGTTTGAAGCACAATAAATCTTCAGTAATATCCATTACACATGAACTGTCACGTACATCACACACAACTAGGATGTCAAATCGTCCTTCAATTGTTACTTCCTCAATGCTGCCTGTTCCAAGTTGCTAAATAATTCAATTATCAACTTTCTGCGGTAATGACATACTAAGCTGGAGACTGAGATTTTACAAACAATAAAATAAATAGAAGTGAAGGTGGAATATTTTATTCAAGGAAGTAATGAGGAGCAATGTGTATTCTCTTGAATGTGTCGATTATTTACAAAAATAAAATATTGGAAAGTGACATAAACCGTTATGTATTTTGGCAACTTGTTAGTGAGGACACATTGCGGTAATGACATTTAAGTAAAAACTTAATTTTTAAAAAATACAAAGAATAGATGCTAATGCAAAAACCATATTGTAACGGTCGTAAAAGGTCACGAGGAATATCAGGAAGACAAAATATAACATGTATTTCCTCAAAATACAATGAAAGCTTAATGGGACGCGATTTTACCCCTAATCAAATATTCACCCATATAATGTTGTTACTACCTTCCTACGAGTGTCCCCTCTTGGCTCTTTCTAAATCTGTGACTCCCTACCTTACGAGAGTAATAGTTTTTGACACGAAATCAATCATGAGAATGAAATTATCCAATCACAGCGAGTCTAGTTCGACGCCGAACTCCAGACTTGGCATGGTGTTCCCACCTGCTGTACTTTTATACATGAAATTACATTACTTAAGGAGCGCACCCGCATAAATGCGATGTATCCACACGGAAATCCTAGTCCTTTTTTTCTCAGTGTACCGCTATACTTCAGTTTAATATAAGAAATTCCATTTTACAAATTTGATTGTATAATTGACGCTAAGATAATAATGTATTGTCGGGACTGCCTTGGTATAAGGCGTTCACCTCTGGTGCATGGGAGTTCTTGATTCGAATGCAGCTTGCGCCGAGTGAGCTTTCTGGTGGTAAATACCGTGTGCGTGGGCTTCTTGGGGTTTTCCTGTTTCCTCCTACATTCTTCATCCTCTCCTCTAGCTTACTCGCCTTAACCGTGGGACCTATTCATTTCATTTTACTATTGTACTCTCTTATAATGAGGTTATTACTTCATAATCAATTAATATACTACATTTCTTTATATTTATAGTTACAATTATCATTCTTGCTTAATACCTTAAATATATTCGTGTAAACATAATGTATAATCTAATCTATAACATAATGCTATTTTTTTTAACATAACCTTACTACAGTATTTATTTTTGTTAACATATGTACTGAATTTAGAGCATTAAGATTTCACCTCCCTTGCTCATCACGTGAAGCAGGAGGGATTAATAACCAAATTTACCTCACCATATGTCAGCCGCAAGACATTTAATTTAGAATGGTTAAAACACAGTATGAAACTCCATAGCAACTTACAGACACATTCTTTTAAGATGGGTCTTCTCGGGGTAAGTCTCCTCCTTGCCAGTCCCAGCTTGATGTCTATGATATTCGTGAATTCGAGAACACGTTAGATATTCACCCAATTTTACCTGTTGAAAGAGATCGTGATATATTAGGCTTAATAACTTCATTGTGTTAAGTTGTAGGTCACAGAATATTAAAGATATACAAACTTTTGTTGCGTTAGTCCATAACAAATGATACGCTAGGTACAATATTGCTGATTATTTAAATACAATTAATGGTGGTTGTATTGCATGATGAAATATATCTCGCATAAGCAAACATCATAATTTTATTACAATCGGTTAGAGTAGTCGACCCCGAAGTACACAGCAGTTTTACATGATTCGCTGGTAGACGTCACGTGACCTGATCCCCTGATATGATGTCATACTGGGCAACGCCCTCTTGATTTTCGCAGGGAGAACTTGGTCTACCCTCTAACTTTCGGAATGGGTACATTTTTAATGTTTGTGTTTAGTATTATTTAAAAATAAAGAAATTAGAAGAAAGAAAAAAAACTTAATTTGCCGAAATTATGAAAATTACCTACTCCGTTCTAAAGGACATTTTTCTAGACCGAGAGATAATTCTGTAGTTCAATGTAGACCTCTACGTCACTGACAGTGAGAACAATGTTTATTCAGAACCACAAAGAAAACATTTTCAACATTTAGTCAATTTTTTTGTAACATTTCTTATATCCATGCAGATATAAGAAATACAGTTATAACATTCAGACTTCATATAAAGAAAACAATGGAATTTATCTATCAAAAAGGACAAAGTGGAACACGATCATACTGGAATTCATATTTTGTAATAGAACAGATGTATAAGAAATCAGTTGCACAGTAGGTTAGCTTTCAAACGTAGAATCAACTAACGAATGTGGGTGAAGGCAGTTCAAGCCCTATCCGTAGAACTATTTTTACTATTGTTATTGTTTATTTTTGTTTTTTATATGTGAGAAAAAATAAACTATTAGGTGTATTCAATGGCCATTACGATAAGGTGCATTTCGCCAGCCCCCCCCACCTTGGAGTTTCGAAAAAAAAACCTATGCCAATCGTTTATGCTACGTTTGTGCCGGAATGTACCGCAAAAATTTTCGTTTGTACCACTTCCGGTACGAAGTTATAATAGTTTTAAAGTGGGGGGGGGCTGGGGAAACGGCAGCCCCCCCCACCTTGGAATTCCGAAACGAAACCTATGGCAATCGTTTGTGCTACGTTTGTGCCGGAATGTACCGCAAAAATTTTTGTTTGTACCACTTCCGGTACGAAGTTATAAGGGTTTTAAAGTGGGGGGGCTGGGGAAACGGCAGCCCCCCCACCTAGGAATTTCAAAACAAAAACTATGGCATTCGTTTGTGCTACGTTTGTGCCGGAATGTACCGCAAAAATTTTCGTTTGTACCACTTCCGGTACGAAGTTATAAGGGTTATAAATTGGGGGGGCTGGAGAAACGGCAGCCTCCAATCTTGGAATTTCGAAACAAAACCTATGGCAATCGTTTGTGCTACGTTTGTGCCGGAATGTACCGCAAAAATTTTTGTCTGTACCACTTCCGGTACGAAGTTATAAGGGTTTAGAAGTGGGGGGCTAGGGAAACGGCAGCCTCCATCCTAGGAATTTTAAAACAAAACCTATGCCAATCGTTTGAACTACGTTTGTGCCGGAATGTACCGCAAAAATGTTCGTTTGTACCACTTCCGGTACGAAGTTATAAGGGTTTTGAAGTGGAGGAGCTGCAGAAAGGGAAGCCTGCAACCTTGGAATTTCGAAACAAAAACTATGCTAATCGTTTGTGCTACGTTTGTGCCGGAATGTACCGCAAAAATTTTCGGTTGTACCACTTCCGGTACGAAATTGTAAGGGTTTTGAAGTGGCGGGCTGGATAAACGGCAGCCCCCCACCAAGGAATTTCAAAACAAAATCTATGCCAATCGTTTGTGCTAGGTTTGTGCCGGAATGTACCGCAAAAATTTTCGTTTGTACCACTTCCGGTATGAAGTTATAAGGTTTTAAAGTGGGGGGGCTGGAGAAACGGCAGCCTCCAAACTTGGAATTTCGAAACAAAAACTATGCCAATCGTTTGTGCTACGTTTGTGCCGGACAAAAATTTTCGTTTGTACCACTTCCGGTACGAAGTTATAAGGGTTTCAAAGTGGGGGGGCTGGAGAAACGGCAGCCTCCAACCTTGGAATTTCGAAACAAAACCTATGCCAATAGTGTGTGCTATGTTTGTGGCGGAATGTGCCGCAAAAATTTTCGTTTGTACCACTT
Organism: Thermobia domestica; assembly: GCF_964235325.1. NCBI lineage: Eukaryota > Metazoa > Arthropoda > Insecta > Zygentoma > Lepismatidae > Thermobia > Thermobia domestica. The sequence goes on along the minus strand of NC_137457.1, from coordinate 224,831,520 downwards.
CCGGTACGAAGTTATAATAGTTTTAAAGTGGGGGTTGGGGAAACGGCAGCCCACCACCTTGGAATTTCGAAACGAAACCTATGCCAATCGTTTGTGCTACGTTTGTGCCGGAATGTACCGCAAAAATTTTCGTTTGTACCACTTCCGGTATGAAGTTATAAGGTTTTAAAGTGGGGGGGCTGGAGAAACGGCAGCCTCCAAACTTGGAATTTCGAAACAAAAACTATGCCAATCGTTTGTGCTACGTTTGTGCCGGACAAAAATTTTCGTTTGTACCACTTCCGGTACGAAGTTATAAGGGTTTCAAAGTGGGGGGGCTGGAGAAACGGCAGCCTCCAACCTTGGAATTTCGAAACAAAACCTATGCTAATCGTTTGTGCTACGTTTGTGCCGGAATGTACCGCAAAAATTTTCGGTTGTACCACTTCCGGTACGAAATTGTAAGGGTTTTGAAGTGGCGGGCTGGATAAATGGCAGCCCCCCACCAAGGAATTTCAAAACAAAATCTATGCCAATCGTTTGTGCTAGGTTTGTGCCGGAATGTGCCGCAAAAATTTTCGTTTGTACCACTTCCGGTACGAAGTTATAATAGTTTTAAAGTGGGGGTTGGGGAAACGGCAGCCCACCACCTTGGAATTTCGAAACGAAACCTATGCCAATCGTTTGTGCTACGTTTGTGCCGGAATGTACCGCAAAAATTTTTGTTTGTACCACTTCCGGTACGAAGTTATAAGGGTTTTGAAGTGGGGGCTGAGGAAAAGGCAGCCCCCCCACCTAAAAATTAAAAGAAACCTATGCCAATCGTTTGTGCTACGTTTGTGCCGGAATGTACCGCAAAAATTTTCGTTTGTACCACTTCCGGTATGAAGTTATAAGGTTTTAAAGTGGGGGGGCTGGAGAAACGGCAGCCTCCAAACTTGGAATTTCGAAACAAAAACTATGCCAATCGTTTGTGCCGGAATGTACCGCAAAAATTTTCGTTTGTGCTACTTCCGGTACGAAGTTATAAGGGTTTCAAAGTGCGGGGGGGGGCTGGAGAAACGGCAGCCTCCAACCTTGGAATTTCGAAACAAAACCTATGCCATTCGTGTATGCTACGTTTGTGCCGGAATGTGCCGGAAAAATTTCCATTTGTACCACTTCCGGTACGAAGTTATAATAGTTTTAAAGTGGGTGGCTGAGGAAACGGCACCCCCCCATCTTGGAATTTCAAAACGAAATCTATGCCAAATGTTTGTGCTACGTTTGTGCCGGAATGTACCGTAAAAATTTTCGTTTGTAGCACTTCCGGTACGAAGTTATAAGGGTTTTAAAGTGGGGGGCTGGGGAAACGGCAGCCCCCCAGCTAGGAATTTCAAAACAAAATCTATGCCAATCGTTTGTGCTACATTTGTGCCAAAATGTACCGCAAAAATTTTCGTTTGTACCACTTCCGGTACGAAGTTATAATCGTTTTGAAGTGGAAGGGCTGCAGAAACGGAAGCCTGCAACCTTGGAATTTCGAAACAAAAACTATGCTAATCGTTTGTGCTACGTTTGTGCCGGAATGTACCGCAAAAAATTTCCGTTGTACCACTTCCGGTACGAAATTGTAAGGGTTTCGACGTGGCGGGCTGGGGAAACGGCAGCCCACCCACCTAAAAATTTCAAAACAAAACCTATGCCAATCGTTTGTTCTACGTTTGTGCTGGAATGTACCGCAAAAATTTTCGTTTGTACCACTTTCGGTACGAAGTTATAAGGGTTTCAAAGTGGGGGGGGGGGCTGGAGAAAAGGCATCCTCCAAACTTGGAATTTCGAAACAAAACCTATGCCCACTCTTTGCACTACTTTTGAACAGGAACGTTTCGCTAAACTCTTTCCTGTACCACTTCCGGTACAAAGATACGAGAGTTTCAAGCTACGGGGCTGCCGTTTTGATGCCCCCTCGGAATTTCGAAAAGAGACCTATGCAAATCGTTTAGCAACATTTGTGTCGGAATGTATCGCAAACATTTTTGTATGTATCACTTCCAGTACAGAAGTATGACAGTTTTAACTAGGGGGCTGCCGTTTCCAGAACCCCCCTTCTTGGAATTTCGAGATAAGACTATGTCAATCGTTTGTGGTACGTTTTTACCGGAATGTACCGCAAAAAAAAGTTACGTGCCTGAAGTTGGCCCCCCACCTCTCCCAAATCACACCAAACGTTGCACATCGTTAATGCATCGTTAGTGCACGTTAGTGCATTTAGAACTAACGTTAGTGCTAATAGCGTTTACGAGATATTGAAGATTTTGGTTTGGGACCTACTTCATATGAAGTTAGCCCCCCACCCATCTTTATGCAGACAGATTTTCACTAAACTTAGCGCATCGTTAATGCATCGTTAGTGCTTCGTTAGTGCACTTAAACACACTAAGGACTACCGTAAGTGCTACCATATTTTGGGATTATTCGAGATTTTCGGTGGGGGGGCCAACTTCAGAAATATCAAATTCTATACAAATAGAGGTAGAAACATGGAGTTGACGGTAATCGTTAGTGCATTGTTAGTGCACTTAAACGCAATAAGCACTAACATTAGTGCTACCATATTTTGGGATTTATTCAAGATCTTTGGTGGGGGGCCAACTTCAAAAATATCAAATTTTATACAAATAGAGGTAGAAACATGGAGTTAACGGCAATCGTTAGAGCGTGATTAGTGCACTTAAATGCACTAAGCACTAACGTTAGTGTTACCACATTTTGAATTTTATTCAAAATTTTTGGTGGGGGGCAACTTCAGAAATATCAAATTCCATACAATGTGTCAGTATTTTCAGGAATCAGTAACGAATGCACTAATTACTTTGTTAGTGCTTGAAGAGGGCGCAAATTCACGCTGACCACCAAAGATATTTTACTTGTAGCACCTACACTAATTAAGAACTATCGTTAGGGGTTGGTGCACGAAGAAGCACTAACGATGCACTAAGGATTGTACTGGAAATGATAATTAGTGCTTTTTAATTTGGCAGAAATTTGACAGTGGAAAACTCCCCATAAATTTCTTATGTGAGTTTCCTCAGATGTAACTGGCCATAACTACACTAATAGTGAAGCACTAACGGAAACAGCTCTAATTTTTTCGTTATTGGTTGAAGTGGGGCACCAAGTTCATGAAAGCTTCCAAAGGTTTTTTTACTTGTAGGACCTACATTAATGAAGAACTAACGTTAGGTGTTAATGCACTAAGAAACACTAACGATTTCAGTAGAAGAGGTCATTAGTGCTTTTGATTTTGGCGGAAATTTGACGCAATGAAAAATTCCACATGAATCTCTTATGGGATTTTTGTGGCATATAATTGGCCATATCTACATCAATAGTTAAGCATTAACGGAACTATGAGTGTTTTGCAGAAGCGCTAACGATACATTAACGAATGGACTTATTTTTCGTTACTGCTTGAAGTGGGAACCAAGTTCACGCTGGCCCGCGAAGGTTTCTTACTTGTAGCACCTACACTAATGAAGCACGAAACTTATGTGTTGGTGCACTAGGAAGCACTAATATTACAAGGAAAGAAAACTTTCGAATTTATCGTGAACTTAGCCCCCACTACAAGCACTAACGAAAAAATTAGTTTTATACGTTAGTGCATTGTTAGTACTTCTAGAAGATACAAGTAGTTTCGTTAGTGTTTCACCATTAGTGTAGAAATGGCCAATTATAAGTCTCAAAACTCCCATAAGAAACACATGGGGAATTATTCATTGTATCAAATTCCCATCTCATTCAAAAGCACTAATTACCTCTGTTAGTGCAATTGTTAGTGCATCGAAATTGCTTCTTAGAGCACAAACACCTAACGTTAGTGCTTCATTAGTGTAGGTGTTACAAGTAAAAAAACCTATGGAGAAGTCAGCGTGAATTTCGCACCGACACTTTAAGCACTAACGGAAAAAATAGTCCAATTCGTTAGTGCTTCTATAAAGCACTAACAATTTCGTTAGTGCTTCACTATTAGTGTAGTTATGGCCAATTACATATCACGAGACTCACAAGAAATTTAGGCAAATTTTTCATTGAATCAAATTTCCGCCAAATTCAAAATCACTAATGATCTCTTCTAGAGCGATCGTTAGTGCATTGTTAGTGCTTCTTAGCACATCTACAACTAATTTTAGTGCTTCATTAGTAAATGTGCTACAATTAAAATGCCTTTTGAGGCCAGAGTGAACTTAGGGCCCCCACTTCAAGCACTAACTAAAGCTTAGTGCCATTCGTTAATGCATTGGTAGTGCTTCTGGAAAACACTACCAATTTAGTTAGAACTTCAATATTAGTTTACTTATGGCCAATTACATGTAACGAAACACATAATAAATTTATGGGAAATTTTTCATTGCGTCAAATTTCCGTCAAATTCAAGAGTACTAATGATCTATTCTAGTGCAATCGTTAGTGCATCGTTAGTGCTTCTGGAAAGCACTAAATGTTTGTATGAAATTTGATATTTCTTAAGTTGGTCCCACCAGAAATCTTGAATAAATCCCAAAATATGGTAATGCTAACCTTAATGCTTAGTGCATTTAAGTGCACTAACGATGCAATAACGATTGTCTTTAACTGCATGTTTCTACCTCTATTTGTATAGAATTTGATATTTCTGAAGTTGGCCCCCACCGAAAATCTTGAATGAATTCCAAAATATGGTAGCACCAACGATAGTGCTTAGTACGTTTAAGTGCACTAACGATGCACTAACGTTTGCCATTAACCCCATGTTTCTATCCCTATTTGTATAGAATTTGATATTTCTGAAGTTGACCACCCCACCAAATTTTTTGAATAAATCTCAAAATATACTAGCGCTAACGTTAGTGCTTAGTGCGTTTAAGTGCACTAATGATGCACTAATAATTGCTGTTAACACTATGTTTCTACCTTTATTTGTATACAATTTGATATTTCTGAAGTTGGCCCCCCCACCAAAAATATTGAATAAATCCCAAAATATGATAGCACTAACGTTAGTGCTTAGTGCTTATAAGTGCACTAACGATTCCCATTAACTCAATGTTTCTATCTCTATTTGTATTGAATTTGATGTTTCTGAAGTTTGCCCCCTACTTTAAAACTATTATAACTTCGTACCGGAAGTGGTAAAAACGAAAATTTTTGCGGTATATTCCGGCACAAACTTAGCACAAACGATAGGCATAGGTTTTGTTTCGAAATTCCAAGGTTGGAGGCCGCCGTCTCTCCAGCCCTCCCCCACTTTAAATGACATAACTTCGTACCGGAAGTGGTACAAACGAAAATTTTTGCGGTATATTCCGGCACAAACATAGCACAAACGACTGGCATAGGTTTTGTTTCGAAATTCCAAGGTAGGGGCTTGCTGTTTCTCCAGTCCCCCACTTTAAAACCCTTATAACTTCGTACCGGAAGTGGTACAAACGAAAATTTTTGTCCGGCACAAACGTAGCACAAACGATTGGCATAGTTTTTGTTTCGAAATTCCAAGTTTGGAGGCTGCCGTTTCTCCAGCCTCCCACTTTAAAACCTTATAACTTCATAAAGGAAGTGGTACAAACGAAAATTTTTGAGGTACATTCAGGCACAAACCTAGCACAAACGATTGACATAAATTTTGCTTGGAATTCTTATGTGGGGGCTGCCGTTTCCCCAGCCCGCCACTTCAAAACCCTTACAATTTCGTACCGGAAGTGGTACAACCGAAAATTTTTGCGGTACATTCCGGCACAAACGTAGCACAAGCGATTAGCATAGTTTTTGTTTCGAAATTCCAAGGTTGCAGGCTTCTGTTTCTGCAGCCTCTCCACTTCAAAACCCTTATAACTTCGTACCGGAAGTGGTACAAACGAAAATTTTTGCGGTACATTCCGGCACAAACGTAGCACAAACGATTGGCATAGGTTTTGTTTTGAAATTCCAAGTTTTGAGGCTGCCGTTTCTCCAGCCTCCCCACTTTAAAACCCTTTTAACTTCGTACCGGAAGTGGTACAAACGAAAATTTTGGCGGTACATTGCGGCACAAACGTAGCACAAACGATTGGCATACCTTTTGTTCGAAATTTTAAGTTTTGAGGCTTCCGTTTCTCCAGCCCCCCCACTTTGAAACCCTAAAACTTCGTACTGGAAGTGGTACAAACGAAAATTTTTGCGGTACATTCCGGCACAAACGTAGCACAACCGATTGCCGTAGGTTTTGTTTCGAAATTCCAAGTTTGGAGGCTGCCGTTTCTCCAACCCCCCACTTTAAAACCCTTTTAACTTCGTACCGGAAGTGGTACAAACGAAAATTTTTGCACTACATTCCGGCACAAACGTAGCACAAACGATTGCCATAGGTTTTTTTGAAATTCCTAGGTGGGGGGGCTGCCGTTTCCCCAGCCCCCCACTTTAAAACTATTATAACTTCGTACCGGAAGTGGTACAAACGAAAATTTTGGCGGTACATTCCGGCACAAACGTAGCACAAACGAATGCCATAGTTTTTGTTTCGAAATTCCAAGTTTTGAGGCTGCCGTTTCTCCAGCCCCCCACTTTAAAACCCTTATAACTTCGTACCGGAAGCGGTACAAACGAAAATGTTTACGGTACATTCCGGCACAAACGTAGCTCAAACGATTGCCATAGGTTTTGTTTCGAAATTCCTAGGTGAGGGACTGCCGTTTCTCCAGCCCCCTCACTTTAAAACCCTTTTAACTTAGTACCGGAAGTGGTACAAACGAAAATTTTTGCGGTACATTCCGGCACAAACGTAGCACAAACGATTGGCATACCTTTTGTTTCGAAATTCCAAGATTTGAGGCTTCCGTTTCTCCAGCCCCCCCCACTTTGAAACCCTTATAACTTCGTACTGGAAGTGGTACAAACGAAAATTTTTGCGGTACATTCCGGCACAAACGTAGCACAAACGATTGCCATAGGTTTTGTTTCGAAATTCCAAGTTTGGAGGCTGCCGTTTCTCCAGCCCCCCCACTTTAAAACCCTTATAACTTCGTACCGGAAGTGGTACAAACGAAAATTTTTGCGGTACATTCCGGCACAAACGTAGCACAAACGATTGGCATAGGTTTTGTTTTGAAATTCCTAGGTGGGGGGCTGCCGTTTCCCCAGCCCCCCACTTTAAAACCCTTATAACTTCGTACCGGAAGTGGTACAAACGAAAATTTTTGCGGTACATTCCGGCACAAACGTAGCACAAACGATTGCCATAGGTTTCGTTTCGAAATTCCAAGGTGGGGGGGCTGCCGTTTCCCCAGCCCCCCCTTTGAAACTATTATAACTTCGTACCGGAAGTGGTACAAACGAAAATTGTTTCGGTACATTCCGGCACAAACGTAGCACAAACGATTGGCATAGGTTTTGTTTCGAAACTCCAAGGTGGGGGGGCTGGCGAAATGCACCTATTACAATATTAAAGCAAGGAAAATTACCGTTCTTGCACCTAAATAATTATTTTTCACTTTGTTTGCAAAGGCTTCCTAATTATTTTCTGTATGCTCATTGGTGTTGAAGAATGCTTTCCAGTAAATTTTATTTCTTATAATAGTATATAAAGAATGCTTTCCAGTAATTTAGAGAATTATATGATTGTGTCGTCTTATGGCATCACCACCTAATTAAATGCATTATAGAACTTTCCCTTCTATCCAGTAGCGTAACTAAAGGCTTGGGGGCCACCCCACAGACAGCGTACAGTGGGGCCCCTTCTCTACGTCCCACTTCACGAGTTGGGGGACCCCTGATGGCTTGCCCCCCCAATGCAGGGTCTGCGGGGCCTTTATTTCCGCCCCTGCCTCTATCTACTTGTTTCATAACAGACTTTCCTCTTAAAGGTTTTATTTTCTCTATAAGCATTTATTAAGAAGAAAGTTTTGTAATGCATTAAATTAGTAGTGATACGTCGAGACGAGACAGTAGTAGATATTTTTAACTGTCTCAACTCGTCCCGTGGCAACACTAGTGATGCCCGCATGAGACAAGATGTTTCTCGTGTATCGTCACGATAATGAGCGGAGACTTCGAGACGAGAAAGGAATGTCGAGATAAGACTGACTTTGCACGAGATCAGACGTAGGGATGCGCAAGAGTCAAATCGAGTCGAGGTTTAAGCCTGTCTCGACTCGTCTCGAGAAAATGTTGTCTCGACTCGTGTCTCGACTCGAAAATATGTTTCTGTCTCGACTCGACAGTCTCTGTCTCAACTCGACTCGAATTCGAGTCGAGACAAAATATACGAGTTAAAATATACGCACACATCAGCCAGACCATTATGACGACCTACCTAATTGTTAGTATGTCCACCTTTTGGCACGAATAACAACGGCAACGCGACTTGGCATGGTCGCAATGTTCCTCGGTGGGTCGCTGGAGAGAGTTGGCACCACATATGCACACACAGGTCATCTAATTCCCTTAAATTTCGGGGAGGGGGTGATGCGCCCTCACGTCACGTTCAATCACATCTCAGACGTCATCGGTTGGGTTCAGATCCGGAGAGTTTGGGTGCCAGCACATCACTTGGAACTCGCTCGTGTGTTCCTCGAACCACTTCATCACACTCCTGACCTTGTGACACGGTGCATTATCTTGTCGAAAAATGCCACTACCGATAGGAAACATGGCCGTCATGAAGGGGTGTACGTACTCTGCAAGCAGCGTGCGATGCCCCGACCGTCATGGTGCCTTGCTCGCGCTTCACTAGACACATGGATGCTCACCTGAATGTTCCCCAGATAATAATTAAACCGCAACCAGTTTGTCTCCATACGCAGTACAGATGTCAAGGAGCTGTTCCCTTGGAACACGACGGATTCGCACCCTCACATCGTCATGATGAAGAAGATATCGGGATTCATCAGACAATGCAACGCTCTGCCATTGCGCCAAGGTCCAGTGACGATGGTCACGCGTTCATTTCAGTTGTAGTTGCCGATGTCGTGGTGTTAACATTCGTCATCGTTAGGAGTGTTCGGTGCACTGTGTGTTCAGACTAATGTTGTGAAGGTCTGTGAAAAAAACGGAAATTTTTGGTAAAAATCAGTTTTTTTACGGTTTTACTAGAGATATCATTACTAGTAAAATTAACCTAATACAAACACTTTAATTTTTTTCAATTTCTCCGGAAAATCGAAAAAAAATGTTTTAAAAAAACAGGTTCAAAATTTCCGGAAATTTGACAACACTAGTTGAGACGCACTTGTACTTTGCCCAGCATTAAACTCTGATCTTAGTTCCGACGCAATTCGCTGCCTGTTCTGTTTACCAGTCTGCCCAGCCTACGACGTCCGACATCTGTAATGAGATGGGGGGCGCCCAACCCCTCGACATTTGGACGTCTTTTCCCCTTGGTTTCGCCACTTGTTGAAGACAGTGACCACAGCACTCCTCGAACACCTGACAAGTCCTGCAGTTTCCGAAATTCTCGTGCCGAGTGTTTCTGAGTGAGTACTTTCTTCAAAATAATATTAAAAATTATAGAGAGATTTTCGAGACATTCGAGTCGAGTCGAGGTTTTTACCAGCTGTCTCGACTTGACTCGAGTCTCGACTAGAAAATTCGAGTCGAGAAACACGTTTGTCTCGACTCGTCTCGAATTTTACAAAGTGTTTCTCGACTCGATTCTCGACTCGAATTCGAGTCGAGTCGAGATTCGAGACATGTCTCGACTCGTGCGCATCCCTAATCAGACGAGACAGCTACAGTGTCGTCTCGTGTCGTCTCGCGGCAACACCATTAAATTAGATAAGTTTGGCCAGAGTTTTTGCTACTGATTTCGGCGCCCTGGGAGAAGTAGAATTCGGCGCCTCTACACTCACCTTACCAAGCTTTTCCTCACTATTTTTTTTTTTTTTTTTTTTACATGTAAGAGAAGCAGCTTTTGTTGTTATGTTACGCCGACATTTTTTTTTATCAAGCTCCTTGGAGAAACCATTGCTACAGCAAAACGCGATCATTATGCATTCTTTTACAATTAAGAGTTGTTTTTACAGACTTTTTGCTAAACTTGACAAAACTACCGTTGGTTGCATACAAATCAACTTGCAGAACAATTATGAAATTTTGAACTGTTTTCAATGTTTCATTCTATCGATATGAAATTAACTTTCATTATATCGGGAACTATGTGTTTTTTAAAATGTTCGAAATAGACGACAGCATTAAGTTCCAGCAATGAAAGTAAACTTCTATAATTACATCCTGTATGTAACCACACACGTAGCATTTTAATTTCGATGTGTTACTGTAAAAATATTTTATAAAATGTAACGGAAAATGAGAAGCAGCCTGTTTGCGAATTTATCAATATTAATCTATGGAGGTGAATAATGTGTTTAATGTTTGTATTTAAAATTCAAAATATAATTGGGCTGCTACATATTTTTGAAATTATGGTAATTTCTTAATGTCTTAATGAATGAAAGTTTTGAGTTTAAGGTTGCTTATTATTAACATATTAGAAATACAATAACACACGCTCATAGATACGCACACACACACACACACACACACACACACACACACATATATATATATATATATATATATATATATATATATATATATATATATATAATTATATAATGTGTGTATATGTTTTGAATGTATGTAGCTAGATAAAAATAATACACGACTAGATACACCCTCCATTCCAAAAGAAACCGAACTTTTGAAAACAAATAGTACCACTAGTGCCATCTGTTGTAATATTTTACCGGTAGATGGCGTAGTCCCTCATTGACAACTGGTATAAATGTCATGACGTTTGGATGCACGGCAACAAAGTTATTGCGTTTCAACTGTCAGTGTGTTGTGTACATCGGTCGGAAAATGAGTTTCAAACAACGAGCTGCAATTGAGTTTTGTGTTAAACTGGGTAAAACTTTTAGTGAAACGCACCAAATGCTACAAAATGCATATGGTGATGAGTATCTATCCCGTACGCAAGTTTACGAGTGGTTCAGGCGATTCAAATCGGGTAGAGAGACGCTGGATGATGACGAAAGATCAGGCCGTCTCAGAACCGGATTATCGGAAGAAAACATCGAAAAAGTGCGTGAATTCATCAAACATAACAAAAAATCGTCGGTGAAAGTTATTGAAATGGAATTAGGCATTCCTCAAACAACCGCATACCGCATTTTGACCGAAGTTTTGGGCCTTAAGTAGGTTAATTCGCGGTTTGTACCACACAAACTCACCGAAGACCAAAAAGTTGATCGAATTGCGCATTGCAAAGACATCGTTAAAGAGCTCGGCAGGATCGAAACTTCTTGAAATCGATTGTAACTGGTGACGAGACGTGGTGTTTTGAATATGAGCCCGAAACAAAGCGGCAAAGTGCTGAATGGAGAGCGCCGGATGAAGGAACACTCAAAAAAAGTCGCTTGGTGAAGTCAAAAGTTAAGGTGATGCTGATTTGTTTTTACGATTCAAAAGGAATTATCCACAAAGAATTTGTTCAGCCCGGCCAGACAGTAACTGGAGAGTTTTACTTGGGCGTCATGAAGCGTTTGCTGGCAAGAATTCGTCGTATTCGGCCCGAATATCGCGAAATCGGCAGTTGGACTCTTTTGGACGATAATGCACCATCACATCGTTCGCGACTTGTAACTGAATTTTTGGTCAAAAATCACATTATTCGGTTGCATCATTCGCCCTATTCACCAGATCTCGCTCCGTACGATTTCTATCTGTTCCCGAAACTGCATTTGGCGATGAAAGGAAAGTGGCACGCATCGATTGATGCCATTGAGAAGGCGACGACCGCCGTCGTAAAGGAATACGCGACAAAACGTACTAGCGACAAAACGTACCACCGACAAAACGTACCACTTACCCTGAAGGATACTTGTGAAGGGTTTTTCAAAAACACTTTAAATAATGACAAGCGACAAAACGTACCACTTGACTGGAGGGCTACTTGCGAAGAGTCTTCCAATCAGCCATCAAATAATGACAGGCGACAAAACGTACCACTTGATAGGACAGCATATAAGTATATATATATATATATATATATATATATATATATATATCGGCCAAAACAAGGTTAAAAGTTTAACAGATTGGTGCTGAGAAAAGTACCGATGCAAGACCAAGACTACGACTAAGGCTAAAACTAAGGCCATGCCTGCAAGATTCTCGCAACACCAAGACAATACCTACAAGATTCTCGCCAGACCAAGACCAGCAAGAATCTTGCATATGCAATATTTGAATATTTGCTGATTTCCATCACACTTTATCCAGGCTTTGGACCAGGGACGGATAGGTATTATTAGAGGGGCGCGGGCGCTTTCTCCCACAAGGGCTACCAGCATCTCAATGTCACAAATCAAGTTGCACAGTTTTCTTTCTACAGTAAGTCAATAGTATTAACAATTGACAATTAAAACCTGATATTATTTCATCAGTATACACCGTATTATCCTGAATTGTTCAAAATATTATATGAAGTTCAAGGAGAACGTATACTATATTACAAAATTAGCAGATGTTTTAGTGTACTAGTTTTTGATGCTACTGTATCTATCACTTTTGCATTCGAAATATTTTTTAATAAATCTTTTTCAATAGACATCAACATAGATGTTTTCAAATGTTCCTGCACTGAGAAAAAAAATTGTAGGTGGCATACTTAAAAAGATAGGTTACATGCGTAATTCCTGTAGTTTTTGGACTTAACGTACACCAGACGTATAACTGAAAACGCATGTTTTATAATACTTTCTGTATAAGTGTTCCATCTATACGTACTTTCTGTATGAAACAATGTAGGCGGTCAGGATCTCACATACAAATGGACGTATATAGCATATAGCTGACGAAGGTAACATAAGTATATACATGTGATATACGGAAAACTGTTAGATGTCATACATCCTGCAACGGCATGATGTAACATCAAACGGCAGTGCCTATGTATCATACGGATAACGTATGCTCCGTATTGATTTCTATAGTAAGCAAGAGGATACCGTATATTTGTACAATATACCGCTGTCCGGAGAACGGATTTTTCTCAGTGTGAGACATGGTACTCGTTAGCCTATTTTTAATGTATTTCAGTTTATTTCAATTTTGAAAAATTTCTTTTACATGTTACCTGAGTTACGGGCAAAGTCAATAAAAATTTGTTTGCTGGAAACCTGGATAAGTATTACTGCAAAATTTACAATTCTGCAAAATTAAAAACCAGCACTTTCCTTTTGCATTCACTTTCCTTGTAAAGGAATGTATTTTATTCTAATTCTAAGGCATGTCTGGAAGTTCTGTTACTTGGCTGAAGAATAATCCATAAAGTACATTGCTTCTTGAATCTTGAAGAAATACTCAAAACTACCATGTCCAATATTGTGTTGAATGCTTCGATGCAGTACCTGGTCATTGGATAGAAGCAGCTTCATTTTCATATTCACAGGAAAATCTTTGTCCATCTCTGAAGGCGAATTGTCGACAAGTCAATAGAAAAAAAAATCACATTCTAAGTCTTCAGATTTGTTATTAGTCCATTCTGCAAAGCTTAATGCTGCATTCTCTACGGATTCAAAATCATCTCTCTACTCTTTCACTTGGAACAGAGTAGTCTGCACCATCCGATAGGACTACACTAGCAGCACACTCTATTTGGAGATAGTTTGACAGAGAGGTCGTCACTTGAAATATCTTAAGGAACATTTGTGCTGTCCGAGTTGTTTTGAACTTGAGAAGATCTTTTATATATCCTTTCGCTTTACACCTAGCTTTTGGTTTGATATTTTCTGTAGAAGCAATTTTCTTAATTATTATGGTCAACTCTATGTACAAAACACTTTCTGGGTTCGAAAAATGACCAAACTTTTTCTGAAAAACAGTGTGTTTTCTACCATCTTGTTTCTGCAATAACTGTAAGACGCCTTTGTTAACATTTGGTCTTCCAAATGCCCATTCGCTGATAAGACTCACGCATAAATATCGTACAGTTATTCAGCTGAACAATGACACAGAATCAATGCAATTTTTTGTCAGATCACATATGACATGATTGAGTATATGAGCGTAACACCACACATGTAACACCACACATGAGTTTCTTAGTGGTTAAGCGGTTAGCGTATGCGCCTTTGGCGTGGGAGACCTGGGTTCGATTCCTGGCGGAAGCTCATGTGCTTCGGATTTTCCGTAAATCAGTATGTCCCGTCTCATATAGCCTCGCTGCTAAAAGGCCCGTTAAACTGAAAATCAACTGAATCACACGTGTAACTGATCATAGGTGAATTGAAAAAAATCTAAATATTGTCCTTGCATGTTACTTGAGCCATCGGTTGAATTTCAAATACACTTCTTAATATCAAGGTTCAACTTCTGCAGAATTTCCAGCAGTAAACCGCAAGGACACTGGCCTGTGGTAGATATGCATTTTACAATGACAATACTTTGTTTAACAACCATTTTAACAACATACCGTAAAACAACAGAGCACTAGCCTGAAACTACTATATCTTGAGTAGTGTCTAATAGAACAGAAAATATTGAAGCTTGAGAGACTTCTTTCGAAATATCTTTTCTGATAAGTGTGTTGGTAGCATTCAAAACAAAATTCACCGTGTTTAGTAAAAGTTATGCGACCACTATCCTGCTTACTTCCTCGTATATGATTCTTCTCGGTGACAGGAATAATATCCAAAAAGTTTCCATGATCTATAGCTGTGTCTTTCAGTTTATAGGCTGCTACATTTCCTCTGTAAATGAGCCCTCTTTTACCAATGAGTTTCTGCACTTTGACAACTCGATACATTACATGTCTGTTCTTCTCAACCTTATACTGCCGTTGTTTTACCTGTTCGTGAGGAAGTGGTTTCTTAACATTATGTTCTCTTTTGTTAGATATGTAAGCACCCACATTGGTCTAATGTATTTTGGAAGACTCGTGTTCTCTTACTCGCTGATAAATGTGTTTAATGTTAAGTTTGTCACGTACAGAACCTTTAAGAGAAGTTTGTTCGATCTGGAGAATAATCTGTGAACACGCTGAAAAAAAAATGCTTGAAGTGGTACGTTTTGTCGCGGATTAAATATCCGAAATGTTTTAATTAGTCCAAGACAGGTTGTAATTTATATAAGTGGTACGTTTTGTCGTGGAATAAATATCAGAAATGCTTTAATTAATCCATGACAGGTTGTCATTTATGACAGGTCGTCAAAAGTGGTACGTTTTGTCGCGAAAATTCAAGTGGTACGTTTTGTCGCTGGTACGTTTTGTCGGGACACCGTCCTAAAGACCATTCCAATAAAGGACATGGAGAAGTCGTTTGACAACTTGTTGGAGCGTGCAAATATGTGTATCGATGCAGAAGGGGAATACATTGATTAATAAAAATGATTTCTTCCAAAATGTACATTGCTTTTTTGTTTTTTAAAACGTTCGGTTTCTTTTGGAATGGAGGGTATACATATGAACAATAAGTCCTTGCGATACAAGTACTTGATAGAGAAATGATCACAATAAATTCCTTCAAATTGGAAGCATTTCATATTTCAAGTGAAAAAATCATTGGTAGTGATCAATCCTTGAAACAGAAGAAATCAGTTGGATTAATTTTCTTTCGCTTATGCCCCTATTCTACAACTGCTTCAAATTCTAACATACTTTTATTCCCCTTGTTTTACCTTTATTCTTAATATTTCTGTGCAATCAGCAGCTGTGTGTGTCTTTTCACTTCCCTCATTTCCATAGCTTCATTTTTATCGCCGTGATTAATCAGATTGAGTAGAAAAGTGTGATTAACTAAGCAAACTCATCACTATCAAAACACCGAACACATATTTCATAGTTGAAGCGTTTCTGAGTTCGAAAACTCTCCTGCGTATACTATGTCTCTGGTTAACACATTGTATACCATATCGTTATTAACAAATAATATATTTTCTATAATAACTTTCTCTGAGTAATAAGTAAAATACTGTCTTGACACCTATTGAAAAATTTTGGATTGCGAGCGGAGCTCACAAGAAAATTTTTAACAAATCTATTTTTTTACAAACCGACAACAATATCGATTTAATGGGTTCTTCCCAGTTGCGAACGTCTCAGTTGCGGACGCTGCTTTTATCTGTTAAAATCTTTCCCAGTTGCGGACGCACATGTGTTGCTTGGATTTTCCATGACTCGATTACGAAGCAACTAGAATTGTAGTCCCAATTGCGGACGCGTGCGGGAAAAGAGGTAAGATCAATTGATAACAAGCAGCAACGTTGCCACATTTTTCATTTCATTGCATTTACTACCCTGCACTCAGCAACGAGAAGGACTTTTTGTTGCAAGAATACAAATTGCTGAAAAGAGATAGATTCATTCAGGAGTGTAGCTGGTAAGTTCTTATAGAGGCATGACTTTTTCAGGCGCCTTAGCCTTTTTACAATGTCGAAATAAAATTGTCCTCACAAATTTTTAGTGAGGAGAATTTTATTTCAAAAAATAAGATGGGAACCGCTCTCCACACACAAAGATTTCGTACCCTCTATGCAACTTCCCTTCACACACAACCAGGCTTATGACTGGCAGTGTCAATGTTGAAACTATTGGCACTGGCGTGTTTACAAGTTGCAGGAGAATTGCCACTGTCGAATATTATGCCTATATGAGAATGAGCTTGCAGTTCTCCTTTGTCAGGTAGTGAATTATATACAATATTTACACAAACCACATATATACAGTATTTACACAAAGCTACTCATGTCTCTGAACATATGCTATGCATCGCAAACACTTCTTGATGTTACCAGTATCCTGAAATTCCACAAGAATTCTATGCATTCTTTTGTCTAATATTGTTGCCGATTTATTTCTTCTTTTTCCGCCAATTTTTAAATCCTAACGATTGTACAGAAAGTCGCTGTGCCGAGCTTCATCCTTGAGAACTCGGACTAACTCTGAGACATTTGGGTGTGCTTTGTTTGTAATAGAACGCAGTCTGTTGGGCCAGCCTTCGAGTGCGTTGTTCGTCCTGTGCCTTGTATTATGGCAGTTCCAAATCTCTGTACTAAAAGTCGAGTTCTCTAACCAGTGGACGACGAAATAATCATAAAATTGCTGCAATTTACTGTTGCATGGTGTGTCTTCTTGAATACACAGCCAACCATCAACGACTTTATCTATTGGCAAGTATGCCAAAGCAGCACACATTCTAATGCACATCCTAACCTCATCATCATTTGTGTATTCTTGTATATACAAGCTCAGGGCAGGAGGAATAAAAATGGAAGTGTTATTTTGGGCTAGCATCTACGAAAATTTCCCCTCACTAAAAATTTGCTGGGATAAATGAAATTAAATAATGAACAAATCTGCAAAATAATTACAGGAATTCTGATGTAATTTACATGTATTTCATATGTAATTAATGGATAAACTAGTGGTTAGCATTATCTCTAATATTACATAGCTTTATAATTATAGATGCTCGTATACTGACAGATTTGAATTCTTTATATCGAGGCAGGGCAGTAAATGTAATGAAATGAAAAATATGGCAACGTTGCTGCTTGTTATCAATAGATCTTACCTCTTCTCCTGCACGCGTCCGCAATTGGGACTAACAAGTCTGGTTGCATCGTAATCGAGGCATGGAAATTCCAAACAACACCTGTGCGTCCGCAACTGGGAATGATTTTAACAGATAAGAGCAGCGTCCGCAACTGGCATGGATTCCGATTTAATAGGGTGCCAACTGTTTTTGACGCGACGAGTCGTTTACTAATTTAATTTTAAAAAATATTTCTTCTTGCTTGTTCTGCTCCTTTTGCTATAAGTGCCCTGGGCAACAGCCCCGCTTGTCCTTCCCAGGTACGGCTCTGACTTTGTGTTAGTAAAACTTTAAATATCAGTAACCATTCAAAACATTTAATTGCATGAACAAGTATTGAATTCCTGACTTATCAGATGTTGAACACTTTAAATGTAGTTATTCAGTAACAATTACAAACACTTTACCACTAAGGGGGAAATCGGAACGGTTAATAACGTTTCCAAGTTATTTTGTCACCATAATCAATCTGAATAAATTACTTTATAATAGGCAGTGTACAAAATTGTCCTATGGAACTGTAATGTTATACCTACAAAAAATGTATCATTATTGTAAATATCTCTGATTTTAGTATCACTCTGCACACTGAAACGAATGAGAATGCCGACATATTGTTTTTCTTTGTGGTTCTTTGTTGAAAACAAAGGAGATGTCTAGATAATGGTCTGGCACGCCACCAAGGAATGGCCATGAAGGCATGCACCCCGTAGATTTCGGTGAATTTAATTTTGCTGTACTACGAACAAAAACGAGTGGAGTTACTTTCTTCGGAACGCATAACGTATTCTGCTCTTGGTAACACTTGTTGAGAGATGTTTCGGTATTAGTTTCATTTGTGGTCACAACCCGCTTGAAACGGCACTGCCTACTGGTGTAGTTGCTAGCGAGTCGACTCTTACAAACAGGGTCCCGAGTTCTATTCCCGGTGACTATTTTGGACGGCGAGTATTTTGCATTTTTTGTCAAATTTAATATTCCCATATATACTTGGCATGTCTTTTAAGTAATTAAGATTTCAAACGTTTTAAAATTTATTAATGTAGCCTTCAAAGGTGCTGTTTTATATAAACTCGTCTCCATGTTAATAATAAGTCCTATGGACTTCTGCATAAATAACCTCTTGTATTCTTTGCAGCATCCTATCAATGAGACTACGGAGATAACGTTCGCTCTGAGCAATCTCCCCTCCATGTCTCTTCTACTAAGCCCCACAAAGCAGATTGTGTTAAGGGTGGAGGATTAGGAAAGCGTTCTTCGACCACGCTTTTAATCTCGGATCAAACATTTTTGATACAGTTTATGTACGCCCCAGGTGGAGGCCAATCAAGAACATCTAATCAGACTGTTGTTCTAGTGCACTCTCAACTAACCGACATTTGTTGACTGCAGATCTGTCGTGCAGGAAGTGGACTACGTTATGAGGATCGAGTTCTCGAACAGATGGCAGCATGATATTCTGAAGAATGTGCAAATAATGCTCACCCATCTATTGTTCCTCTATCCCAGCGTTTCCCAATCTTTATCAACTTGTGGCACACTACGAATGTTACTTGGATTCTCGCGGCACACTTATAGATATTATTTGTAAATATGAAACACAGTAGTATTTTTTCTGTGATTATTGATCTCCTTGTCAGAGAGAAGAAAGCTCTATCACTGTTTTTCCCCGTGGTAAATCATTATGCTTATTTTTCATTCTAATTTAAAAATAGAAAACAATTGCAATGAAATATTGGACTCAAGTTTTTAAAAATACCCTTTCTTTTTAAAAACTGTATCCAACCTTTTACTAAGAAAAAATCACTAAATAACGAACGAACAAACAAATCTCTTTTACTTTTACCATAAAACACAAATGTAGGTAATTTGTCGAAAAGATTGAATGATATTTTAAATTTTCAAGTTACGAAATAGTCTGCAACAATAAGGAAGCAATAATGATCATAACAATGACAACAAATACTTTTTTCAACATCAGAAATGTACAGAACAGCAACATGGTATGAAACTTAAAATTGTAGATTCATAGTAGAGGTTCATAGTAATATGAAATACAAATATACATTTTTCCCTACGTTTTACAATTTGATTGCTATAAAATTAATAATTTTGTTTCGATTCCTCGCGGCACAGCAGCGGCCCATTCACGGCACACCAGTGTGCCGCGGCACACCGGTTGGGAAACGCTGCTCTATCCGATGGAGTATTCCCAGACCCATGCCGACACTGACTTACGACCACAGCGCCGTCTGTGACAGACATATCACTGGTCTATCTGCTCCCTCGCGGACGATACACAACAACTGGTCGTGAAGTTTCAGAAACGAACATACACTCGTCTATGAAAACATCGTTCCAGATGCGATGCTTTTTTCTTCTGTAAATTGAAGTCGCAGTCGAATGGGACCTTCCGAGAGCACTTCTTTTTGAGCGGAAGAAAGAGCGAAAAGGCACCTTCCTTAAGCCGTCAACTAGCACTGAACCTAGAAGCTGGGAAGTTTGATATTTGCATCGGCTGTCGAGTGGTCGTGTGAAGTCATTGCTGTGAAACGTCAATGAGCTGATGATCTTGCTCTTCTGTTGTTGACCGTTTCCTCCGAGAGTCGGAGCGTCTAACAGTTTGACCAATTTCTCGGTACCGCTTCAGCCAACGATGAGCTCTTCTAGTGTTGACCCCAACACTTATTGCTGCTTCTGAGACGCTGTATCCTACATTACCAAGGGCAATAATTTGCCCTTGCATTGAATTCTCTATATATGTTTTGTTTCCCAAACGTTATTCGTATGGAAGACATTGACAGAAATAAGTTATTTTATTTTCATGTAGGAGTACGTTCTCGTAATAGTCAAGCTGTATGATGCGGTTCATGGCATGTGAAATTTTATTTCGTGGTTCGTACGGAAAAAGACCATTCACTTTTTTCTTCGCAAATATGAATAAAAGGGTACGCAGGAACATACTGTGAATCATGAGACGATGAAGTATAATCATTCTAAAATAAGAAACGTTTAAGTACAACAAGTTTCATTAGAGTTTCTGCTTCTGTTATGATGAACATTCGATGTTCTTAAGTCATAGGTAAATTCAAAAAGTAAAAAGATAAATGTACTTACAAAAAGAAAGGAAATAAAATAGAAAGAAACATCAATTAAGACACGAAAGTATCCTTTACTGGTTAGGAAACTGTTCATTGTGTATGGATACATTTTATATTCAATCCAAGTATTGACAGCAACGGAAGCATTGTACTTTTAAATGATTTCCCACGACAAGCAAACGAACTGTCCAATAATTCACAGTGTGTGTGAACTGTTGATAGCAGATCAGAACAGCGGAGGGGTTTAAGGCATAACGCTTGTAATCTCACGCACGAAGGTTCGAGTCCCATCAAGGTAGAAATTTTCGTTTAATTTATATAATGGCTGCGTTTTCTACGATTTACGAAATATTCATTGACAAACGCAAAATCAATTAAAGTATCGGAGCTGATAGAATACGCAGATAATAGTATATTTTCCATTGCTTAATGTGGACATCATTAATACATTACACTAAAGCAGAGAGTGGGCAATTACTGTTATTTAAAAAAACAATTTACTTTCTTTAGTCTCTTAGGAACATCATTTTGTAGATTAGAAACATATTTGTATGTTTTTTCATATAAACCGCATACTAAGTTTATTATCTTTCTCTGCTGGCGCTCATAGAATTCAAATAATAAGAATGTCCCCGTTTCTACCTTAAAGCAAACTTTCTGTATTGTTTGTGAATAACTACATTGAAAGTGATCGAAATGACATAGACGTCAGGAATTCACTACTTTTACATTTAATTAAATGTTTTCGATGGTTACGCACAGTTTCCTTAAGGCAAGGTTCTCTAATTTAATAGTGTTACCACTACACCAGACCAGGTTAGATTGTTGGCTACTTCGTCTGGTGTCTTGCAAATGATGCCTCGTATTGAACATTTAAGCCCGTCTCGTCTAGAAGTCGTTATCTAGACGCTACGTGAGAAATATCTAATCTCGTGGCATCACGAGTGTTGCTACCATAAAATACGATACATTTTAAAATCTTGACTTGTATCGTGAGAATGCTGTTTCCTCTCGAAAATTCTCATTATCTAGTCTCGAAATATCACTACTTTATTCAATGCATTATAGAACTTTCACCTCAATTAAAGTTTACATACAAATCTAACATGTAATAGAAAAGTGTTCTGAAATACGTAGACATAGAGGAAAGTTCTATATGCATTTAATTAAGTAATGATGCCACGAGACCAGACAATCATGTAATTTTCGGGACGATAAGTGATGTGAAAATTGATTGTAAAATTCTCTCAATTACCGCATTTAAGAAATAGAATTTACTGGAAAGATTTGTTTGTGCACCATTGAGCCGTATATAAAATAATTGCCACACCTTAGCAAACAGAAATGAAGAATAGCAATACAGTTGAAGAATGGCATTTTTCTTACGTTGATATCGTGATGAGTTTTAAATATATGTAGTAGTTTTTTTCACATACGAAAAAAGACAATTATAATAGTAAAATAACGTTCTGTGAACGGGGCTCGAACCGCCTTCACTCACATTTATTAATTGATTTCACGTTTTCACGCAAACCAAATTCTGCTACCGACTTCTTACAGATTATAGGTCTATTTACTACAATAGTTGTAAATGGAATGATAATATAAGAGGAAATGGGAGATACCGGAGAAATCAAAAGACAGTTTGTTCAACATCACATACTTGCATGTACATGATTCAGTGAGGAAGCTCTGTACAAGGAGGGAGCTTTATACTACTGCTCCGTCGCATGTCTCAGTCCCAATTGTGAGGAGATGAGATCATTGTTGTCTTGACATTGATGAGAATTGTCTCATTTCGGGAGATTTTGATTGTTATTTTATGATTTGTGCCTAAATGTCTGGGTCACCAAGATGGAAATGAATAAGGAGGAAAGCTACGTCAACCTCTAGGACTGACAGAATGAAGAGAACATCATATTCTCAAGATCTAATTCACGCTCAATCGTTTGCATTATCGATCTGTGTTACGCAAATTGCGTCCGTACGAGATAGAAGAAAACGAAGAAGTATGTTGAGTAAAATATTCTAACCGTTCTTCCTTCGAGTTTGAAAACAGTTTTGTTATATTCTTATTTACTTCGTTGTATTTAGTTTGAGTTACTTAAAACGAGTTTTATAAGTAAGTTGCGATGTTTTCTTTTTATATTAATGCATAGTGCATATGGAACCCAACACAATTTGAAATACTTAAATTCTTAGAACTACAATCATCAACGAGAATTTAGAACCCATGATGTAGAAGGTAGACAATGACATTCTTTTGCAAATTAACATGGAGATAAAATTGCAGTAGTAGTGGTCCCGGTATATTGCTCCGAGTCAGCAAAATTTTTTGTGACGTCATAGGTCAAAGGTCAATGATCTTGGCCCGGGGTTAATGACCTGGGGGTACTTAGGACCAGCCCCTCTAAATTTCGGCAGAGGTACCATGGCCCACCCCCTAAATTTTGACAGGGGCACCTAGGACCACCCTCCTTAAATTTTGGAAATTGCCAAATTTAAAAATTGGGTATGGTAGCCTAGGACCATGGTATGTACCTCTATTAGTAATGGGGGTCCATCTCGTTCCCTTACTGGCGTGGGAGACCCGGGTTCGATCCCCGGCGAAAGCTCATGTGGTTCGGATTCAACGTTAATCAGTAGGTCCACGTCTCATATAGCCTCGCTGCTGAAAGGGACGATAAACTAAAATCAACTCAACTCTCGTTCCCTTTCATGGGTAAAAAATTACCAAAAATTAAATTTCGAGATTTTTTGACCTAATTTATCCCCTTTGATGAGGTTTAATTACCTTATATAGTTATATGGGCGTATACAGGGCTCCATTCCCTTTTATAAGACATGGGTATATTGATGTACCTCTTTAAATTTTGGGAGGGGTACATTGGCCCTCCCCTAAATTTTGGAAATTGCTCAATTTAAACATTTGGTATCATAGTATAGGACCCTAATATGTATCATGATAAATTTGGATGGTCCACCTCGTCCCCTTTTAGGGGTACAAAATTGCCAAAATATAAACGTAAGCAATAGGTTGTACCACGTGTTTGGTTTTTGGTCCATTAACCCTTTGATGAGGGCCTATTAACTTATATGGTTATATGGTCGTGTATAGGGGTCCATTACCTATCATAGGACATGGGTATATTGATGCACCCCTTTAAATTTTTGGGAGGGGTACCTTGGCCCACCCCTAAATTTTGGAAATTGCTCAATTTAAACATTTGATATCATAGTATAGGACCCTAATATGTATCATGATAAATTTGGATGGTCCACCTAGTTCCCTTTTAGGGGTACAAAATTGCCAAAATATAAACGTAAGCAATACATTGTACCACGTGTTTGGTTTTTGGTCCATTTTATCCCCTTTGATGAGGTCCTATTACCTTATATAGTTATATGGTCATGTATAGGGGTTCATTACATATCATAAAACATAGGTACATTTGTGCACCCGTTTAAATTTTTCGGGAGGGGTACCTTTGCCCACCCCTTTAATTTTGGAAATTGCCCATTTTAAACATTTGGTATTATAGTATAGGACTCTAATATACGTAGATCGCTATAAATTTGGGTGGTCCACCTTGTTCCCTTTTAGGGGTACAAAATTGCCAAAATATAAACGTAAGTAATACGTTGTACCATGTGTTTGGCTTTAAGCCCAATTTATCCCCTTTGATGAGGTCCTATTACCTTATATGGTTATATGGTCATGTATATTGGTCCATTCCCTATCATAAGACATAGGTATATTGGTGCACCCTTTAAATTTTTGGGAGGAAAACCTTGGCCCACCCCTTAAACTTTGGAAATTTTCCGATTTAAGCATTCGTTATTATAGTACAGGACCTCAATGTGTATCATGATAAATTTGGATGGTCCACCTCGTTCCCTTTCATGGGTAAAAGATTATCGAAAATTAGTACGACCACGTGTCTGGTTTTGACTTAAGTTATCCCCTTTGATGAGATCCTATTATCTTATATGAACAAAAAAATTTCAAACAAAGATTTTGAAACAAAAAATTTTCAAACAAAAATTTTAAGACAAAAAATTTCAAACGAAAAAATTTAAAACAAAAATTTCAAAAAAAAAATCGAAAAGAAAAAATTTAACAAAAATATTTCAAACAAAAAATTACGAAACGGAAAAATTTCATACAATATTTCAAACAAAATTTTACGTTTCACGGTTAACCGTCAAACTTTATCCGGTTTTTAACTATTCGATTAACAAATAAACGGTTTTGATCATATTTATCAGTGAGTGTAAAATGTTGAATGAAACCAAGATTTTTAAATAGTAATCGATAAATGTTAAACAAAACTTAAAACTGAATGCAGCAAAGATTTGATAATCATCAACCAATCAGATTGCACGAAAGATAGTGATCAGCCAATCAGATTGCACGAAAGATAGTGATCAACCAATCAAATTGCATCAACAATAACTTTGCCAGTGTCAGATTACATCACCTTGTGACTAAATTTCAGTGTTGTAGCATTATTGCCTTTAGACTATGAGTCATAAGATTCTTCAATAATCTTCAATAATCTTTCGATAATCTTTTACCTATCAGATTTCTAAAGCTCAAGGTCAAATGAACCATTGCCAATGATCTTAGACAATGAGCTGTGACTAAAGTGCAAAAGTATTGTTTCAAATTTCGCGTCTTATGCTAAAATTCTGTTTATCATAATTCCTAAATTTAAAAAATACCTCTCTCGATATACCTGTCTTAAAATTAATCAACTCATTATATGTTCAATAAGGTCAATAATGTCCGTCAATTGTGTACCTTAGCAGAACCAACTGTTTTCTAGAAATGTATTATTTGATAACTTCCACGAATTTTGAAAAGGAAATGAATCCCTGTACACTACCTCAGCAAGGTCAATCGCGTGGTACATCGTATTGCTTACGTTTATATTTATATGTATTGCTTACGGGAATAATGAAAACCAATGACGTAATTTCATTTTGACAATTCTCAAACTATCCTACAAAGTTTCAATGTACCAATGTCCTGGACTCCTAATCCCATCATAGGTCAATAACTGACCACGTGATCATACTCATATTTGACAATGGTTTACCCAATGAATGAGATACCATCCAATTTAAGAACAATTACCAATTATTGATATGACAATAAGAAATGTACCCCTCCCAAAATTTAAGATTGGTATACAAATACACCTGTGTCTTATGAAAAAAGTAATAAATCCTGTACTCTTTCAATAATAAAGCCGTATCAAAAAAGATAAAATAGGTCAATAACCTTTAAAATTTGAATATTTGGCCATAAGAGGGACACCAACTTATTTGATAATTCCCAAATTTAAGAGGGAACAAAAAAATATAAACGTAATAAACCTCTGTACGCATTCATCCTTATCAAAGGGCTCATTTACATTTTTGACAAGTTTTTACCCATGAAAGGAAACGAAATTTATAAGAACCTATATTATTATACCAAATTGGACAATTTCCTAGCTTTAAGGTGAGCCAATGTACCTCTACCAAATTTTAAGATGAAAACATCGATATACTCATGCCTTACAGAAAAATAGACCCCTGAACACATTCATATATTCATATAAGGTGATAAAATCGCATCAAAGGTGTCAATAACCTCCGAAACTTGAATTTTTAACATTTTTTTTATCCATAAAAGAAAACAAAAATGGACCACCCAAATTTATACTAATACATATTAGGGCCTATAATACTATATTCAATGTTTACATTTGGCAATTTCCAAAATTTAAGGTGGGGGCCATTGTACTCGTTCAAATTTTTCAACGGATGCACCAATATATCTATATTTTAAAAAATAAAATAGACCCCTATACATGCCCATATAATCATATAAGGTAATAAAACCTCATCAAATAGGGTCAATAACCTCCGAAATTTGATTTTGGTAGTTCTTTACCCATGAAAGGGAACGTGATGGATCATCCAAATTTATAGTGATTCATATTGATGTCCTAACAAACAATTCATCAATACATAAGGGTCATCCTTAGGGCCAAGTATGAGTCACAAAATTGTCTGAAACATTATTATTTCGTAACAATTGTTCTGAACTTCTTCCACTATTATTATTACTACTAGAAATAATAATAATAATATTTTCTTTCACTATTTCCAACACGTACCATATATTTCTTCAATCAAAATTTGTAAATAGGAAGTATTCTTTTTTATATTCGTATGTATATTTTGTTAAAATATCAATACAACGCATACATAATCCAAAATTTGTACCCAAAGAAGCGTTACTATGTACCGTGATGAAAAATCCTACTTAGTTTCTGTTAAGGCATCCGAGTTTCGAACGAGCTGACGCCTTTTTCCCATCTTTTCCTTCCGTCCGCTAATCCTTCCAGAGTATCTCTTATAGGGCAATTCATCGTCAGACAGGGTCCGAACAAATTTCCTTTCCTTTCTTCTATCTCTTTCAGTATGCATTTTTGCATTTATTTAAGTTTAATTTCACCCATCGAAGTGTCACTGATTATTCATATCAAGAGATTTTAAATCAAGTTTTTGTTTTGAACTAAAAGTAAACAAACACACAATATATTGAGTAAACACCAGTTTTAATATGAAATCATCACATTTTCAATTCATTAATATTTAAAAAGTATTACACTTTTAATTATTTCATCATATATTTTGGTTCAAAATAAATAAAAACCTGAGACCGAGTTTCGAACTTTTGATCTTCAAGTTTCACAAGTTTTTACGAAGACTGAGCAATTCAACATACTTGGCTACTGGCGGCACTTACGGCTTGCTGCTACTGTCTATATAAAGAACGGAGGGAAAATGCAGTTCCCTCTGTATAGATCTAAGGGAATTGTGAGGGATCTGGCTTATATTTTGGACTTAGTCTGTGAATAATTTTCCAAGTTTATGTGAACGGGATTATACCACTGAAACAGCCCAAACATGTCCTCAATCTTGTTGGAATAGAACATAATATTGAGGTCTCAAATCTTCAGTAATAATAATAATAATAATAATAATAATAATAATAATAATAATAATAATAATAATAATAATAATAATAATAATAATAATAATAATAATAATAATAATAATTTAGAACACAAATTCTATACTAGAACAGATTGTATTAAAATCTGTATAATCACAACTAACATTAGGCAAAAGTTACAAAATAGAATGTACAGAAGTGTCCAGAACACCAGGGCATATCTCGTGCGTACAACCCTAGAACTCGCTAAAAGTTAAACGAAAGACCTCCAGCAAGTAGGACAACTAAACTCATGTAGAAAGTAGTCCTACTGAACTCACAAGAGTACTAAGAAAAATTATGTTTATAAGTTTTACTTTCCATGCTCATGCTGTCTAAGCTAAAGGAGACGTCTATGACGAGAATGAAAGAAATAGTGGAAGACGAAAGTAGGAGAAAGCAGTAAAGTTTGTCCAACCCAACGACCAATGGGCGGAAGCTCTGATAGATTCAGGGACACAAGATCCAGAGCTGAGCGGGCTACGTCTAAAGCAACCATAAAGAAAGCGCTTAACCTTTTTGGAACAGGCTGAATCATTAAATTCATAAAACGTCAGTAATAATAATAATAATAATAATAATAATAATAATAATAATAATAATAATAATAATAATAATAATAATAATAATAATAATAATAATGGTATTCACATTTTTAAAGTGGCCCTAAAATTCGGGATTTCGGCCAGGGGGTCCGGAACTCCAGGATACAACTCAGCAACTACCCAAATTTTAAACGATAACGTTCCGCCCAATAGAAAAAAATATTCGTGTACAAAATATTCTACTGTTCGTTTTTAGGAAAATAACTATCATAAAAATAATTGAATATCACTGAAAAATAGGGCATAGAATAAACTAACTTTTAGGATATGCAGAAGTAATTTTAAAAGCTTTGCTATAAAAATACTTACAAGGACCATAATTCGACGAGCTCAGAAATACAAAGTAACAAAATAGCGTTTAAAATTCAGTCTACAGAGCAATATTGTTACTTAAAGAATGGACATACACTATTTCGAGAATCGAGTTAAGACGAGAAATGTTTACGATACTTTTTGTCTCGTCTCGATTCTCATCTCGAAAGCGAAACGATAATTTGATAAGCCTTGTCTCGTCTCGAATATAAAATCTTTCTCGCCTCGATTTTGCTTGGTTTTAAAAACGAGATGAAAAATTCCTCTTCTGGTGGGCAACACTAAACAAAAACGAAATATTCTTGCCAAATGTCACGTTTCTGCTTGTAATGGTATGACCTGAGCGATAATAAGCTCTTAACTTTTAATATTTTACTAAATAATTATTATTATTACTATTATTATACTTGAAGATTTGATAGTTCAAGTATTGAAACATCCGAGTATTCAAATATCTGGAGATAATAAAACGTCTCTCATCGCCGATCAATCGCCGCTAAAAATTCAAAAGTAAAAGTAAAATACTTCCCCTACGTGGATCCGACCCGAAGATCTTCGGGTTAAAGGCCGAGCACCTTGACTACTGAACCACAATAACTACACAGTAAAAGATTCGTCCTTACTGTGTTCACTTTAGGTTTCTTTGCCTCTTCTTACGTTATTCTACGTTATTTTTCTTTGTTTTGAAACGTCGTTCGATTTTCTTTTATGATAAGTCAAAAACCTTTGGCATAGTTTATATTAACAACTTGAGTGGTTCTCAATTTTGTTTCTTCTCCACACCAAACCACAAATATGACAGATTTAATTCTCATACTCTGCATTTCGTCTCAAAGGAGTCTCTACTATCTGGTCAAGGGCTTATGCCCGCCACTTAACAGTCGTTTGTTTAACGTAATATTGAAGCACAAGGATCACGTGGTCAGCTCCAAATGAAAATGATAGAAGTGGTGCCTGATTCTCTTTTTAACAAGCATTAGAAAAGAGAATCATCAAATAGGTGCGGCGGAAATTTGAACCCAAGACACCTAATGGCTATTTCAGTGGTCAAGTGAGATATCCACTCAGCCAACAATACACAACAGAAGTTTCTGTAAGAAACGTAATATTTGTGACTAGTTGTGAAACTTTTGTTGTATTAACGTTAACTGCTATGTTATGAAGATTTGTTCTGATTTTTATCTTTTTACAGCTTGTGTGAACTGCAACAGTAAAATAAGTGTAAATAACTATTTTACTCATATTTGCTATTTGAATAAGTTTGTTAAACATAATTCAATTACGAAGTGGATGCCTATTGTATGGACTGATTGCTCATAACATCAATTCCAGGAAGGGTTAAACAATGCAGACCCGTGACAAAAAAAAAAAAAAAAAAAAAAAAAAAAAAAAAAATGTTGACAGATACTAATGTATTATTTTTACCACACGGGACTCATCTTTTAGATTTTAGCGTAATTAATTGAATACCTACCAAGACAGGCTTCTAAGGTAGAAAAGAAATATTGTGTCACACTCAAAATATCTTCAAAAGGGTTGTCCTAAGCGAGACTTGGCTACTTAAACCTTCATTCAGCAAACAGGAAGTTTATATACGTTTATTTCTGCCTTTTAAAAAATCAAACTCTTGTTCCATTCTTTCTCCCTCCGATCATCACTTCATAACACAATTCTCAAGTTAGGAGACTTCGGCAGTATTGAAAGAATAATCGAGAGCACTGGGTTAGAAATCCTGAGGTCGTGGGTTCAAATCCACTGTAAATCAATTTAATACTTCGTAAATTTAATTTGTTCTTGCAAGCAGTATGATGACTTTTGTTTGCTCAAAGTTCTCCATCAAAAGATGAGGTGCAAGAATCACGCACACCGAGAGAAAGAGAGAGTGGAGTTATCTCCAGCTGAAATGTTATCCGAAACATTCATTGATATTCATATTTAGTTATGTTTTATTTAATTTTTGTTTATTCTTCTTTACGAAATTACAGTTCTCTTTTACATAGAATAGCAAGGAATAGCGAATGATATATTAGGGCATATTACGAAAGAGAACTCGTATTCGTTTGATATCGTATATGTTTTTAATAAAATCGTGCTTGTATTAGTAATTGGGAATTAAATTAAACAAACTAATGTTATGTGCACACAAAATATGACTATTTGTCATATTTGAAACATATGACATGTTTTCTACTAATGCAATGGTTTTCACAAATTGAACTGATACACTGCACATCTTGCTTTTACTTTCTTAGATTGTCTTTCATTTTTCTTTTTCTTTTTGTTTCATTTTCCGAACACACTGGAATCCACTAATATAACTTAAAAATTTTCTTGTTAGCTTTGATGTACAAATGAAAAATAATAACAATGATAATACATTTTTAATAACTAAAATCTACGATAGTCTTGCTGATAAAAAAATGTTTTCGCAAAACAAAGATGGAAGTCAAAATCCTCGACCTGATATTTTTTCATAAAGTTTTAGTAGAGATATTGAAGCTGATAACTAACAACAGTAAATATAACGTTGAAACTTACAATGTAAAATATTCAGATTATAAAAAATACCGTAACCTGTGAATTAAAGTGAATTTTTGACCAACATAGATTTTTCCTTGGTATGTCTAAGGCTATGTTTTCAAGTCTAAGGAGGAACAACATTGCTAAAGTCATTACTGAATTAATGAAGGATAGAAAGATTAATGGTTGGAGAGGAGAAGGTCTGAAGACTATATGGGATAACAGTTAAAGATGATAAGTTAGTAAAGATCAAGGAGGGACTAAGCATAGGTTTCAGGTTGATTCTTGTGCTAGCAGAAATTACTATGAACGACTGGGAGAAGAAAGTAAGGATGAAAGGAAGTGAAAGCTTAGTGTTTTATGCTAGATATGTTGACGATTGCTTGGGGATTTGGAAAGGAACTGTACGGCAATTGGAAAAGTTTGTAAATGAAATTGAGGATAGAGAGAAAGGCATTAAACTGGAGCTAGAGGTGGAAAAGGAAGAGGCTATAGTTTTCCTGGATATGAGAATAAGGAGGAAACAAGGAGTGATATACATAGAATAGTATCAGAAACGTTGCACGTCGGGAAACTATTACCACGTCAGAAGTGATGTAATTAGATTACTCGACCAAGAGGAATTTCATCATTAACATGGAGAATAGGATTATGCAAATAACCAGTGAAAGAGACAAGTCAGAACAGAGTATACAGTCATTCCATAAACAGCTAAATAACACTGCATACGATAGGAAGAGGTTAAAGTATAGAAGGAGTTGGGAGAACGAAAACGAAGTAAGAGGAGAAAGAAGCCGAGAAGGAGGAATAGAAGAAAAAAGAAAAATGTGGTGGGGGATAGAAAGTTTCGGGGAAGAAACAGAAACCATTAAAAGAATCATTAAGAAGATGGGAGGCATCTCAACATACAGAAAAGGCAGCAAGAGGCTACTGGAAGTAATAAGAGAAAAAAAGAAGCAAGAAGAGAGAAAAGGAGCAAGGGGTATTAATGGAGACAACAGGAGTGATCTATAAAATTCAGTGGAGCGAGTGTGATATGTATTATATTGGGAAACTGGAAAGAGACTAAGGGAACATATGAAAGAACATAATGATGACGTTAGGCTAGAGAGGGAGAAAAATGCGCTATACAAACACGTAAAGAACACGAGTCATGCAGTTAATTGGAATAAAGTAAAAATTCTGGGCCAAGAAGATAGAAGCATAGTCAGGAAATAGAAAGAGACACGGTTTATAGAAATGAAGGGTAATAAAGCAATGAACTGGAACTCAGGACTGATCATCGAACAACAGTGGAATAGGTTCTTACAAAATCTTAAAGTATAATATTTGAATAGACATATTTATTATGGTTGTTTTATATATATTGATTGTTTTACATGTGTTTATGTATTTATTAGTTGATATCAGTTATCTATGTGTGTGTGTTTACATGTTTATATAATTAA
This sequence comes from Thermobia domestica, assembly GCF_964235325.1. Classification (NCBI taxonomy): domain Eukaryota; kingdom Metazoa; phylum Arthropoda; class Insecta; order Zygentoma; family Lepismatidae; genus Thermobia; species Thermobia domestica. The sequence goes on along the minus strand of NC_137457.1, from coordinate 224,798,910 downwards.
TTATGTAAATAATTGTTAGTTTAGATTAGTTAGGCTAAGATCGTAAGTTTTTTGTGTGTGTTATTGACAACAGAAAAAAAGCCTCGGCATAGAAGTATTCAAATCAGTATACTTGAAGGGGATTGGCGGCTGCCAGGAGCCAATCAGAAGCAAGATATCTTAGCTGTTGTTGTATATAGGATTGTAGATTACTCCTGTATCTCATAGTGTCTGATGAAGCCAAAGTGTTAGTTGGCGAAACTGTAACACGTATGTAGCTTTTAAATGTAAATATAGTGTTTTGCTCAGCAAATAGTTTGTTTGTGTTTACGTATATACCAAGGAAAGCTTCTACTTATGGAAAATATTATATATGTTGTGATTAGACATGTTATATACATAGCAGAATCTGGACGTAAATTCTTAATACTTTCTTAAAAGTCTTCATATTTGCTGTGTCAAATATGTAATGAAAATTTCTTTTTGTAGGGTACAATTAAGTGGAGATTGAGTTGTTCTAAGGAATTCATCTTCCAGGATTTTAGCGTGATACGATTCTAATGAAAGAAATGAGTCCCCTGACGCTAGTATTATGTAGTAGTATGTTAGAAAGAAAAATTACTTACTCCTGCCTTTACAGTATCAACGGGATTTGAATTGCAAGTGTGAATTAAATCCACAATTTCTAAGTAGACGTTTTTCCTTGTAAATGGTGCCAAAGTTGTAGTTTGATTCCGCTGCTTTAGACTTGAACTTGTCATATCTCGCACTTGCCTATCCCCTCGTGATATTCCTATTAAGAGCATAAAATAGAATTAAGCAGAGAATTTCTAAAATAATACCTACAAAATATATATTAAATGGAACTAACAACATGCAAAATATCTTGTAATAATTTTAACAATCTTACTCAAAATATATCCAATCACTTTTTCAAGTATATCGTGCCTCCAGAAAAACACAGTCCTAACTTAAAACAGGTATAAAATTACCAATTTTGACCTTGCTGTCCATATGTCCTTTCCAAATTATCTCCTATTACTTACGCTCATAATAAAATATCTTAGTTGGTAACATATGGTATCACATATAGACACCACGCATTACTTTTTATTAGTCATCTCCTCATCCGACGACTTAACATTGAAATATTTTATTCTTGAAGGATAATGTCTCCATGAAGGAACGTGGAAATAGTAAATTGAAGTTTTTTTTTTAAAACAATATGAAATCATATTGATTGATTTATTTCTAACAAATGAACCCTCACATTGCGGTGAAAGTTTACTTCTAAATAATGTTATAGTAATAGTTATGCGAATATGTTGTAAGCCTTTCTACACATAATTAACAATGAATGGTAATGAATGATAATTTTCTCATCTCGGATTGCAAATTATCTGGTCCACAGTGTTTATATTTGTTGGATGCAGTTATTGAAATTTTCAAATAGAAGGTAAAGTTAATATTTTATTATCATATAATCTATATTCATATCAGCTAAACAGTTTATGTTTGAGCTGGATAAACATTTCTGGTATTGTTCGTCTTTCTTTTCTAGAAATGTTGAATCTTGAGTAGGATGTGGATGTATGACGTCAGAAAAATATTTCTGATTTCTATTAATTTGAGAGTTTGTTTCAAATATATTTCACAATATATTCGGATAACTATCATCTAAATTACTGTATACAGTGCCGTCCTGTAAGGACGACTACAAATGTGCTTTACTACCTGCAGTTTTACTTTTCCTGCAATAGTAGACAACCCAAAAATCAGGCTCACTGGGTTGGTTGAGAATTAGAAAGGCGTTGGATCAAATCTCAACTTTGTTACAAATATATCAGTGTGGCAAACTGTAAATACGAGAATAAAATAAATTGTTAAGATCGCATGTTATATTATTATAAGGGAAGTGGATGAGAAAAGTTAAATATTGATCTTACTTAAGCAGTTCAAACATGATGAACGGTAAGAAATACATATCAGAGTAAAGCAGTTTCTTTCCTTTTTCAAAAAATCTCGTAAAAGAAAAAATATTACATAATATAAAGGTTTAATATAAAAGCCTAACAGCACAACAACAAACATCCACAAGAAAGGGAAAGAGAGACAAACACAGACCACACCATTAGCGTAGCAGACTTTCGGGCCTCCCATGCAACATAAAGAGGTGAGACCCTAGTTGTAAACCCAATTATTATTATTATTATTATTATTATTATTATTATTATTATTATTATTATTATTATTATTATTATTATTATTATGGATTTTTATTTGGATTAACTTGGATTTTTATCCAAAATGGCGCCGTCTGAAGATGCATGTGGATTGTGTGACAAGCCATTTTTTGGCAAACAATTAGTACTAGCATGTAGTTTATGTGCTAAAAGGTTTCACGTGAAAAATTGTCTAAAATTTGGACGTATAGAGTACGATATGTACTCAGAAAAAGGTGTATCAACGTACAAATGTCAAAATTGTATAAGGAACAGGGACGACAGCACAATGGTCACCCCCATACTGACGAAGAATATTAGGACACAAATTAACAGCCAGAGCAAGAATTCAGACTCTGAAATAAGCGATTATGAAGATGATGAAAATGCAGGTACAGTCTTAAATAGAAATAATGTAAATTGTTCCACGTGTTGTGACACAGTGAAAAATAAACTTTGTCAAGTGTTATCAATATTAAAGGACATGAATGAAAAATATGATTCATTGAAAGCTGAAATAATATCAGTTAAACAAGAAAATATAAAATTGAGTGAATTAATATTGAGTGGAAGTAAAATCAAAACATTTGCTGAGGTACTGAATAGTCCATCGCCAAACTAACAAAACGGTGTACAAAGTGAAAATATAAACACAACCAGGAAGGTCAATGAATCAGTTTGCAGCACATCACAAGAAGACAGGAGTGTGGGTGATAGTGAGTGGCAGGTTGTTACAAAACGCTCGAAGCGTAATATTCAAGCAAGACAGACAGAAACAAACCAAATGCATGAGTCAGGTCTACCTAACAGAAATCGTTCCAATTTAATGAAAAGAAAAATGAACACTGATAAGCTGAAGCTCAATAAGAAACCCTCTCATGTGGCTGCTTTATTCGTTACACGGCTTGACTCAACTGTTTCTTGTAATGATGTTAGTGAGTTCCTGAAAGAAAGTGTAAATATTGAAGTTGGAAAGTGCGTAAAATTAAAAACCAAACATAATAGTTACTCTTCATTTTATGTAAGTGTACAAGAAAATGAGTTTGATACTGTATGTAATGCAAATGTGTGGCCAGATGGTGTATTGTTTACTAGGTTTATGGGTCGTCTAAAAAGTGAAATAGTTGTAGAAGAAAATGAAAATGAATTGAGCGAAAAGGAAGAAAAGTCAGGTAAATAAATTTGTCTTTCTTTGTAGCTTAAACCAAATATGAGTACCTTGCACTTATTTTATCAAAATGTAAATGGTATTAATACAAAAGAACGGTCTTTCACGGACGAAGTAAATTGTGAAGATTACGATATCTATTGTATTGCTGAAACATGGCTAAAGGAAACAAATGTACATTTCGTATAATTATCAAATAAGTACAATATCATTAGGAAAGATAGGAACCTGACACTAGAAAACAAATCTAAGGGAGGTGGGTGTATGATTTTAATAAACAATAAATACTCATACACAATGATACAAGTTCCTGACGATAGGTTGGACGTAATAACTTAACTAACTAACTAACTCTATGGCCTATGGAACCCGGAGGTTCAGTGCCGCGTTCACAAAAGCTCTCCACTGACTTCTATCCTTAGCTAATTGCATTCAGTTTCTACTTTGTATTCCTATCTCTGCGAGATCCATCTTAATATTATCCTCCCATCTGCGCCTAGGTGTTCCTAATGGTCGTTTTCCTATGGGTCTACCAGTCAAGACTTTGAAAGCGTTTCTACTTTCTTCCATTCTAGCTACATGACCTGCCCACCTAAGCCTCCTAGACTTGACGACCCTAACAATGTTGGGTAAACCGTAAACTATGTAGTTCCTCGTTATGAAGCTTCCGCCATTCCCCATTCTCGTTCCTCTTGGATCCGAATATTCTTCTCAGGATCCTGTTCTCAAATACTTTCAGTCTATGTTCTTCCCTCAGAGTAAGCGACCATGTTTCGCAACCATACAGAACAACAGGCATGATTATCGTTTTATATATTTTAAGCTTCAAATTCCTCGACAGAATTCGCGACGACAAGAGATTTTGAACCGAGTAGTAACACGAATTCCCTGCTTTTAGTCGACATTTAATTTCTTCGTGAATATGATTTTCGTCTGTTAATATTGATCCTAAATATTTGAAAGTATCCACTTTATCAAAAGCATTATTTAATATTTTAACGCCTCCACAATTTGCCGTATTACGGTCCCGACGCACTTCCATGTATTTAGTTTTCTCTGCATTTACTTCTAAGCCCATGTCCCTGCAAGCGTTTAATAAGATCTCTGCATTTATTTCTACTGTTCTCCTATCATCCCCTATTAAATTTACATCATCAGCATATGCCATAACCTGGTGAATACCGTTCAACTCTATGCCCTGGTTGCTATCTTTGATTTTCCTTATAGCGTATTCCAGCACAAAGTTAAATAATAATGGCGACAACGCATCTCCTTGTTTCAGGCCATTTTCGACGTGGAAGCTCGGGGACAAAAAATTTCCTACCCAGACTTTACTTTGGGATTCACTTAAACATATCTTAATTACTCTAATTAGCTTTCTCGGTATTCCAAGTTCTGTAAGAACGTTGTATAATGTTTCTCTCCTAACCGAGTCGTAAGCCTTTCTAAAATTAATAAATAGTTGATGTACCGGGGTATTGTATTCCCACTTCTTTTCGAGTATTTGGCGAATGGTAAATATTTGGTCGATAGTTGATCGATTTCGTCTAAATCCGCACTGATAATCTTCAATAATTTCATCTGCGTATGGGGTCAATCTTGCTAACAGAATATTTGAAAGGATTTTATAGGATGTTGACAGAAGAGAAATGCCTCGATAATTATTACAGTCAGTTTTGTCGCCTTTCTTGTGAATTGGAACAATGATTGACTCTTGCCACTCTTGTGGCAATTCTTCCTTGTTCCAGATAAGGAGAATGAGTTTGTGTATCTTGTTCCACAATTTTTCGCCTCCAGCTAAAATTAACTCAGCCGGAATTTCATCTACACCCGGAGATTTGTGTTTCTTTAATTTCTTTATAGCGGCTTCCACTTCTATTCGATTGGGTTCTGGAATATACGGTTCTGCGGTGTGTATCTCATTTTCTCCACGCACATTAGTTTTTGGCTGCGTGTTCAGCAAATCGTCAAAGAAATCTTTCCATCTATTTAAGAGGCTATCCGTATCAGTGAGAACTGTTCCGTCAGATTTCTTTAATATATAAGCACGAGGTTGATAGCCTTTCTTAAATTCGCTGATCCCCTTATACATTTCCCGAATATTTCTATTTTTACTATTATCGTCAAGTTTCTTAATTTTAGCTTTCAAAAAATCCCGTTTCTTTGTTCTAAAAGTTTTGGAAGTTTCCCGCCTGATATCTGCGAAATTTTGTGTAGTTATTTCATTCGGATTTTGTAGCCACCGTAATTTTGCCTGTTTTCTCTTCTCTGCTAGTTTAATGCATTCTTGGTCGAACCATGGTTTGTTCCTACGTATTTCCGCGTGTCCCAATTTTTCTATTGCTGAACTTTTAATGCTATCTCTAATTTCAATCCAAGTATCCTCAACACTAGTGCACTCCGAGTCTTCTAAGACCGAGAATCTATTCGAAACTTCAATCTGGTATTCCTCTCTTACCTGGGTCTCTTCTAATTTCTTTAAATTAAATCTCATCGTTTTCGGACATTGAATATTACCTTTATTCAACGATAATCTCTCCCGTATTACTCAAAATATTCAAATGTTCTCGGAGGGAGTGACCGCCCTCCCTTTAATCCGTCCGTGGTGTCATTCAGTTTTGCTTTTTGCTACTAATTCAAAATTCTTTCCGAAACAAGTTGTCTTCTTGTGACTGCAGAGGGTGGAAGAAACAAACAAACCGTGAAAGGAAGAAAGAAGTGGTTTTGGGCTCTTCCAGTCCAGACCATTCTAACCACTGAGAAGTAAGAATCACATTAAAAGCAGCTAGAACAGATGGTCAGCCCTCTCCCCTCTGCAGCATACTTTTTATTCTCTGTTGCCAAACTTACTGAAGAATATATTGCAATTAATCTAACGCATGTAACGTAAATTGGAAACCGTGGTTGGATTTATATGGGTCTAGTGTATTTGTATTAAGCATTTCAAGTCATTACCTGCAATACTTTGTTAGAAATTACCATATTAAAATTTACATGTTTTCAAATGGGAACTTAGAAACATAAGCAAAGAGGTAGAAGATCCCCTTAATAGGTGAATAGAAGGGACCCGAATCCATGATGTCAGGACCCCATTCCTTGAGCTTCGTGGCCTGGGCCAGACTTTTGACATTACTACTGCACTCAGGGGCAGTGGTTAGGGATGGGCACGAGCGAGTTCGAGCGAGTTTTTTTTTGAAACTTGATTCGACTCGAAACAGACATCTTTTAGCTCGACTCGAGAACTCGACTCGACTCAGGGGACCCGGACCTTTCCAACGCTACCACTCACGTCCAGCAACTCTATGTCTTAACATGGTCGCCCTGACGTAGGAGAATCGACTCCATGCTTTTTTCATAATTATTCTCCAAATGGATTTGTATACAAGGTAGTTTGGCAAGTTTAGCAGCAGGTCTAAAATAAGCCTCTTGAGAGTGGCTCTTATTTGTTAAAGAACACATAACGATCGCTTTTGGCTGTCTAAGCGGCTTGGTAAAAAAGAACAGCGTAGCATAACAACAAAATGGTGTTTCTCTTATATGTTAAAAATAAAAGCACATAAAGTAAAGTCAAATCTTGGTAAGGTGAGTGTCAGGGGACGCCGAATTCTACTTTGCTCCGGGCAACGAAATTTCTAGCTACGGCTCTGACCTCCAACACATCGGCCTTTCAGAGTCTCATCCCTTACCTACAACAACGTAGTTTGATTAACCTGTTATACAAAACGTTTGGAAAGAACCTGTCAGTCTGACTTATTGATAGCTATGCAATATATTGACAGAGTGCCAGTCTTCAGTTTAGCGACGAAGTTGCCCTTAGGCGAATATGATGTTGCTCTCTACTTTTGTCTGTGCCATGTAAATCGTAACATTGAGTTTAAAGGTAAACTGAAACAAGGTCAGCTGTTTAGTTGTTTGTAGAACAACTTGATAAGAAGTTTGTGTCTTTTACACAAACACTTTTTGCCAGATTGCTGTTTGAAGCCTTTTTGCATTATACATTATAAAACATCATATCCAGATTCAGACAAATACACAGAAAGTTTAAAGGAGGGTGAAAAATATCTTTATTATTCAGATGCTTTATTATTATTATTATTACTATTACTATTATTATTATTATTATTATTATTATTATTATTATTATTATTATTATTATTATTTTCTTGAGTACAGAGATACAAAGAACAAGAGCTCCGTCACCAATAACATGGAAGCGAAAATGACTTCGAATTGGATAGAATAGATCAATGCATTTAATTTCGGGGAGAGGCTATAGGGCAGACACGGATCCAGGGAGCCATCGTGGCAATCGCCCCCCTCCCACGGAAGAGGAAGCTTTCTTATTTTATATGTAAATAAAACCCAACACACAATTTGGAGCTCTTAAAACAAGCTAAGTAGTAGTATTACAATCCACCCCCACCCCCAGAAGTCCGTTCTGGATCCGCCCCTGCTACAGGGGTACTTTAGGGTTTACTGCTTTTCCTTGCAATCCACGCTAATTGCTGGATAAGTATTATATTTTATTATATTATTTGTCAAATTGAGCGAAATAGTTTTACCACAGCGGCAAATTCAACAATTAGGTTTAGGAAAAACAACTCATTGGTTCAAACACACACAGAAAGACAGAGTCCATTTGTTCGGGATGTTTTTTGAGGTTCGCGGCGTCTCCCAAGAAGAAATCTTTCTAAAACATATGTTGTTTTTAACAAGGAACGTAAATGGGCATCAGGTATATCAGTACTTCAAATGAAAAGCAAAAAGAAAAGAGAGACAAAGATGAGTGTAATTTCCTATACTGTATTTTTGGCATTGAAGAATACCGTTACTGTTTTACTGATCTACTGTACGCACTTCTGCGTTTTACTAACCAAGCCACAATCATGCTATATATACCATATATCGGCTAGGTCCAATCTGATGCCAATGCGCATTTTCTTCAAGGAACATTTTTTTATTACACGCTCAGAAACAAGGATAATCACCCAAAAGATGAGAAGATCTGAAGAATGACCCAGTAACAATAAACTGACAAAGAGAAGGAAAGACAAAAGTGGAAAACTTTTGTAATCCAAAGTCGAGGCATTTTTTCTTGCAATAACCGACCCTTCAAGTCCGGGGAAGTTTCTTGAAATAATAGTAATATATTTTTAACTTGCTCCTTATTTTAGCTTACGTAGTAATTTAAGACACAAAGATGTATCGCAATTTGCAATACATTTTTCAATTTGCAGTGCAAACATGTAAATGCAATGTTGCATTTTCATGTTTGCAATGCATTGAATTCCCATTTGCACTGCAAACTGCGATGCGATACTCCATTTAGAAAATGCAAGGAGATTCCTGACCAGTTGTTCTTTCAGAAAAAAATGTTCAGGATGGGGGAAGGGGCACTGCTGGTACTATTCTATTTATTATTGTATTATAGACATAATATTTTGGTCTCCTCCAGGGGGCACTCTCAGACCTCCGGAAGGGGGGCAGTGACCCAAAAACATATCTGGAAGAAATACTGTTCCTGACACCAAGATAAGACAAAAGGTAATAACAAACCTGGGCGCACAAATGCTTAATTTCGGAGTTATAGGCTGCCAAAAATATAAAGAAATGAACTTTAAAGGTCCATAGCTCCAAAACTAGGCGACCTACCGTAGTAGGGTCAAGACCTTATTTAGGAACTAGTACGTGAGCTATCCAAATATCCATGTTTCAGAATTCTGCCATACTTCTGCAACAATTTTTATACAGGTATTTGGTGAGTACTTCAAATTATATACACATAGCCAAAGTTCCTCTCTAAAAATTGTCGCATGTGTACTTTAGATTCTGAAACATTGTATATTTGGATAGCGCACATATTAGTTTCTAAGTGAAGTCTTAACCCGACTACGATAGGTAGGGATGTGCACGAGAGAAGATTTGAGGATTTCTCGTCTCGAAAATGTGCTGTCTCGACTCGAAAAATGTATTCTTTTTTATTGCAAGAGCTGTGTCTCGACTCGAAATTTGTCAGGAAAATTCTGTCTCGACTCGTCTCGTGCGCATCCCTAACGATAGATCCCATAGTTTTACAGCTATGAACCCTTAAAGCCCCGGATCTAGGATATGATCAAGGGAGCGACTAAATCACAGTTTGCCGCTTTATTCAGTGTAAAGCAGGATTGAAGCTTATTTTATCCAGTGTATACCTGAGTATCAAGAGGGCTGTAGCTCCCCTTGGATCCGCACCTGTATAATAATATATATATATATATATATATATATATATATATATATATATATATATATATATAACTGTTTCTGAGTAATTAGTTTCTTCAAAACTATTTTTAAAAATATGTGAAGAGTTTTGAGACATTCGAGTCGAATCAAGATTTTTACGAGCAGTCTCGATTCGACTCGAATTTTACAAATTGTGTCTCGACTCGTGCGCATCCCTACTTCTCGGTTCGGTTCGATATTGAATAAGCTGTGAGCCAAGCCGCACAAGTCGTTGACAACCGTAGACCCAGGCAGAACAGTTTTAAACATATTTGCCTGGCACGCTACAACTTTTAACAAATTTTGGCCCAAGCACGAACACTTGCTCCTCTGGAACTCAAACCCAGAACCTCGTGAACGATGTCCTTGTTTCCTAGATTTCACGACTACCGAAATCGGCAGTCAACTAGTTTTTAGTATTCAGACGCAAACAGCCTATCTTTCAAGCTTAATTACAGAATTTAATAATAATAATAATAATAATAATAATAATAATAATAATAATAATAATAATAATAATAATAATAATAATAAGTTGTAGTGGAAGTAGAAACATTGATAATAATTATATTTTTTATGCAGAATAAGTGAAAAACGAACTTGAAACTACACACAAGATTTGGCTCGACTTGGCTCAACTCGACTCGAAACTCGATCCAAATTCGAGTCGAGTTGGAAGAAATTTTTCGAGTCGAGTTTTCGAGTCGAGCTAAAAGATGTCTGTTTCGAGTCGAATCAAGTTTCAAAAAAAACTCTCTCGAACTCGCTCGTGCCCATCCCTAACCAAGTGTGTTTATAAACCAGCCGTTACCCGCGCTATCAAACGTCTTAAATCAGCCAATGTCGGGAGTTACCCCACTTACACTTGAATTTTGAATTTTATTTACGGCCTTTAGCTATCTACGGCAACAGGCCCCATGTTTTCATTACAAGCATTTGTTCTGTAGATTAAAATCAAGAATAACTTAATCTATACTCTTACTTACTGTTGTCAATATATATATATATATATATATATATATAGAGAGAGAGAGAGAGAGAGAGAGAATTGTAGGTATATAAAAATCGGATTAATGGGGGTTAAAAGAGTGATTTCGTAACTGCGAAATGGGTGATCGCATCACTACTGACATCTGGTAGCGGTGTTACGTAATACACCCATTAGAAATAAAGCTTCGAAACGACAAATTGCATGTTGTGCCGTGGATAAGTCGGTAAGGTGTCTGCTTATTGAGTAGGCAACTCGAGTTCGAGTCTTGAGTACACCAATACTTTTTCCTTCAAAATACATTTCTATATTTTTTATATATGTTATTAATAATTGCTTTCCTGCATTTTTTGTAAATTATCTTAAATTAGTGAAGGTTCAGTAAAATCAAGAAGGTTAAAATACATATATGTGATTGTTTTATCCGTATGTACAGTCCAGAGATGGAGCGGGTCGGGGGGCCGCGGGTCAACAGAACGTGACCCACTGCAACCCCCCACTGTGACTTAACAATGTATTACGACCCACAGACTCATTCTGCTCAGTGCATTGTAGACAGCTTCTGAACACTGGTGAATTTGTCTACTTTCAAGGCATCCTTTTTCTTTTCATGTGTTTCTATTGACAAAAGAACTTCAGGCAATTTTAGATATTGATATTTGCAACTGTAATAATAGCAATAGGACTTATTTGAGACGCAGCCTGTGATTTCTTAGAGGAGCTAACTACTGGGAAAAATTTTTCAATCATGTGTAATATATGAATTATTATATAAAAAATTGAATGTAACTATGTGTGCATGATCATCATATCCAAATTGGAAAGTCAAATGAAATGATTTTTGGTATATACTTAGGCCTCAATCTCAACTAGGAAGTTATCATAAATTCGGTATCGATTTCATTATATTACATATTCTAAGAGGGTCCGAATTTTTGCGAAAAATTTAGTATCTCACAAGCCGTTCAAGTTGGAGAGCTGATATTCAGTATATTAATTCTTTATCTAATATAAATAAAATAAAGAGTTTGTTTGTGTGTTTGTCTGTCTGTCTGTCCGTGTGCGGCCTGGGAACCAGACGAGTGGACCGAGAGTTATCAAATTTTGGTCAGGGGTACCTAGCCCAGGCCCCAGATCAAGACGAAGTCGTTTTTTTAAATTTCGAACCAGGGGGTCTCAGGGGGCTTTTACCGGAACCGGCTTGGGAACCAGACAAATAGAGCGAGAGTTACCAAATTTTAGTCAGAAATACCTTGGTTCACGCTCCAGATCAGAGTTAAACGTTTTTCTCAAAATTCGAACCAGGGGGTCTCAGGGGGGCGTTTATCGGGACTGGTGTCTGGTGATTCACGTGTAGAGAATTCATTTATGTCTTTTAATACTAATTTAGATAAAGTAAGTGTAGACATTGCTTCAGACAGCTTTAGTAATTTATATAAACAAATCCCTATTTGTGATGGACAAGATGATTATGTATTATTTCAATTTCTATTGTCAGTTTATAAAATAGCTAGTTTAAAAACCTTCCCTGAAGAAAGCATTCTCACGGCACCTATAGGAAAAGTCATAGCCCATTCAGCCCTGACCCACACAATTGTGCACGTAGAATGAATGACCAATCTTTCCATCTTTCGTAATTATTAAAATAAAACAATACTGTTTTTGTGGAAAACTGAATTTGTGTTTGTAACGTAGCCTGAGTGGAAGATAAAATATTTCCACAAAAACTAACACTATGGGACAAGTACTGGTAAAGTACATAAACAATTGGTTTTAAATAACTAAAGAAATATATATATATATATATATATATATATATGTGTGTGTGTGTGTGTGTGTGTGTGTGTGTGTGTATGTAATAAATAAGCTGAAACAGAAGCATTAATACTATCAACTGAGTAAATCGCTCAATAGGCTATTTGAATTATGCAATGAAATAATACATAAAGTTCGTCGGATATAATATGTAAATTTCATTAAGGAAACAGGACATAAAATTTGACTTAAATAATTTTATAAACAATTTGATCACTCCAAAATAGATCCTACAACAAATATAAAAAATTAATAATTGTGTATTCATTGATTATCAGCACAAATATATTCAATATTCTATTAAAGTTATTTTATTTGATAAACTTCAATAATCTTCAATCAACTTAATAGGATAACTTTGAGATAAAAGAGTATTTAATTAGGAAAGTTAACATTTACCAATATTTTTCGCATATCACTACAACATCTTTCATAGCGAATATTACACTTTATACAATAAATATATGGTTTTGTTCCAAAACAAGCTAATAAGGAACCTTCGAAACAACTTTAAACACAATTCATTTATACTCAATACTCACAAGATTTTGACTAATACATACACTATAGCCGTATTCACAAAATTCATGAAAAGCAGAATAGCATTTGCCACTAATAAACTTCAACATATTTTTGGATCAATCACAGAATATAGAATAAATCTTGAGATATTGGAAGAAATTGCTATATAACTCTACTATCCATATAGCAATAACTTGAGTGTTGTTATCACAAAATTTCATACAAAACTTAACTTCCCGTAATAACATACAGATTCTTGCCTTTCACGTTTCTCTTCCAGTTTCGGAATGAAATTGTTACAGAAAACATTTCGTCGATATTTGATAAATAATACTCATGAATTTGTATACATTTCCATGTTTTCACTTCTGACTATGTATAACTTGTAGAAAACTAAAATGAAGACCCAGGGTCAGATACTGAACCTTGAGAATTTGACTGTCCACTTCTCTATCGTAGTCGTAATTATGAACATACGGACGGCTACGGACAAATCACAGCCTAGCGCACGAGTTCCAATTCTATCCACTATCACATGAGTAGTGCTATTTATACTTTAAATTGACTGCCGATTTCCTCACCTTTTTAACTTCAATGAAATCGTTACACACATCCAGCAGTATATTTACAAACAAATGCAACGTATATTTTTTCCTAATTATGAATGTAAAAGTACAATAGTCATCTGTCAAAACAAAAATTAATAATTTAATCTATATATATAAAAGAGAACGTACAAAATCCTTTGTCCGCTCATCACGCTAATACGGCTGAACCAATTTCTTTCATTTTTGGGGGGTTATTAGGATTTGGACCCTAGATGGTTTTTATCATATCACTTTAATTTTTAATTACCAGTGTCTTGAGATAATTGACCATTCAAGTGTCCATAACGTACAAATCCTTTGTTATTAGTTCATCATAGGTAAAAATAAACGTATTTATATGCAACCCGCATGACCGTGTCACTCGGCGGGTTAACATAAATGACAGGCGATATACAGCGGAAAATAGCTTGAATCTTCTGTTTAAAATTTTTTAATTGATTTGCTTATTTTTACAGACACTTTTACAATATGCCAGCACCGGGATGACCGCAGCGAAGCGGGGCGGGTTAACATAAATGACAGGCGATATAATGTTAAGATTTACTGCAATCTTCTATGGTTTTTATCATATCACTTGAAAGCGAAAAAGTAAAAATTATCTAAGTAACAAAGTTTATTGCGTTCCGGGGTGACCGCAGCGAAGCGGGGTGAACGCTGCTAGTTATCTATACCCAAGTAATAATAATATTCTAACTACAAAATAAAAATCCCCAAAACTAAAAATTCCCAAAATAAACTACCTAAATACAAACAAGAAGTCCCAAGTCTAAACGTCAAAACGTAATCTATAGTCTTAAAAGTCCAAGTACTAAATACATTCATAAACAAACATATAAATAACTAGAATCCTGAAATAACTATAGAAATCAAATTTTCCATAGATGTGTATAAATAAATGTACCAAAATTCACAAAAGTAAATCCCCACGTTAAGCGGGTTTTCATATCCAGGCTCCTAACTATGAAAACATTTACGATCACTCCAACCCCAATCATTTCACAGATTCAACCTGTTGTATATAAGTTATTAGGACGTAAAATTGAATGTAGTTTATACGAAAAAGATTTTTATGCATTGCAACACCTGTAACGCCCAAATATTCACCACAAACTTATAGTCGTATCGAAATAAACAAAAAAAATATGGAGCAGGAAACTACTTTACACAAAAGTCTAAAGAAGCTCAGTGAAAACGTACGAACTGGTGGAGCCGTTTGGGTGAATAGTCTATCAATCATAAGTGTATGTGTTCAAACCCTGTAGGTATTATTCAATTTGTGTTTTTTCTTTCTTAAAAGTGTGTTCATATTTTCATCAGAGGACTGAGAACATTTCTTTGAATAAATCTTTGGCAACTATTTTTCTCTCAAATTCGATTAGAAAGGAACATTATATGAATTGCAGATCTAAAATCCAAAGCTGAAAACAAAATATTAAGTATATTCAATATTTCATTATTATCCTTTGATTTGTAATAAAAAACTAATTATAAGCATTGATAATTTCAGAATATTCTCCCCGGGTAATGGTCAAGATATGAATGAGAGAAAACTGATAAAACATTATTAGTCCACTTTGAGCATGATCGAAAATATGGCCACGAAAGGAGAAATTTATGTCGACAAGGTCTCAAATTCTCGAACAGGTAATGCCCTGAAATCATCACTGTTTGAAAGGTTTCCTTAACAAATACCTAGGTAGAATCAGGGGCGGATCCAGGAGGGATCGGGGCATTCGCCACCCCCAGAAGAGAAAACTTTATATATAAGGTTTCTATTTATATATAAGGTTATATATAAAGGATAACTTTATAACTTTATATAAATACACAGGAAGCTACATAACTTTATAGTTACTTCTTGTTAGTTAGTACGAATAATTACGACTACGATTTTGTTAACATAGTCTGAGTGGGGGGAATAAAATATTCCAACAAAAACTAACACTATGGGACATGTACTGGCAAAGTACATACATAATTGGTATTAAAGAACTAAAGAAGTATATATATATATATATATATATATATATATATATATATATATATATATATATACCAGCTGAATATACCCGTTCTTCGCATGGGGCCAGTACTTGGAACTCAACGCTTGTGGAAGTATTACTATTCATTTCGGCGACCGCGAAAACTTTGGATGTGACACTAATATCGATCATTTTGGATTACTTTAAAATGTCTCGGTATCCCCCCTCCCCGCTGACTCCCGGCCGCATACAATTGTAGCTGAATTTGCAAGTCATCGCTAATGAAAGTCTCACCATTGATCTCACCGACTGCGAAAATTATGGAATTGACGTTAATATCGGTCATTCTGGATTATTTTTACATGTCTGAGTATTCCCCCTCTGACTTCCGGCCCGCATACATATGTAGCTGAATTTGCAAATCATCGCTAATGGAAGTGTCACCATTGATCTCAGCGGCCGCGAAAACTATGGATTTGACTATAATATCGGTCATTTTGGATTATTTTTACATGTCTCGGCATTTCGTGTCCCCTCCCTCCCCGCTGACTCCCAGCCCGCATACAATGGTAGTTGAATTTGCAAATCATCGCTAATGAAAGTGTCAGCATTGATCTCACCGACTGCGAAAATTATGAACCTGACGCTAAAATCGGTCATTTTGGATTATTTTTACATTTCTCAGTATTCCCCGCTGACTCCCGGCTTGCATACAATTGTAGCTGAATTTGCAAATCTTCGCTAATGGAAGTGTCACCATTGATCTCAATGACCGCGAAAACTATGGATAGGACACTAATATCGGTCATTTTAGATTACTTTTAAATTTTTCGGTATCCCCCCTCCCCGCTGACTCCCGCCTCGAATAAGGTGAATTTGGAAGTTAATGTGACCAGAGTTTCACCATTGATTTCAGCGACCGCGAGAACTATTAATTCGACACTAATATCGGAAATTTTCTACTACTTTTACATGTCCCGATAAACGCCCCCTGAGACCCCCTGGTTCGAATTTTGAGAAAAACGTTTAACTCTGATCTGGAGCGTGAACCAAGGTATTTGTGACTAAAATTTGGTAACTCTCGCTCTATTTGTCTGGTTCCCAAGCCGGTTCCGGTAAAAGCCCCCTGAGACCCCCTGGTTCGAATTTTAAAAAAGCGACTTAGTCTTGATCTGGGGCCTGGGCTAGGTACCCCTGACCAAATTTTGGTAACTCTCGGTCCACTCGTCTGGTTCCCAGGCCGCACACGGACAGACAGACAGACAAACACACAAACAAACTCTTTATTTTATTTATATTAGATAAAGAATTAATATACTGAATATCAGCTCTCCAACTTGAACGGCTTGTGAGATACTAAATTTTTCGCAAAAATTCGGACCCTCTTAGAATATGTAATATAATGAAATCGATACCGAATTTATGATAACTTCCTAGTTGAGATTGAGGCCTAAGTATATACCAAAAATCATTTCATTTGACTTTCCAATTTGGATATGATGATCATGCACACATAGTTACATTCAATTTTTTTATATAATAATTCATATATTACACATGATTGAAACATTTTCCCCAGTAGTTAGCTCCTCTAAGAAATCACAGGCTGCGTCTCAAATAAGTCCTATTGCTATTATTACAGTTGCAAATATCAATATCTAAAATTGCCTGAAGTTCTTTGTCAATAGAAACAAATGAAAAGAAAAAGGATGCCTTGAAAGTAGACAAATTCACCAGTGTTCAGAAGCTGTCTACAATGCACTGAGCAGAATGAGTCTGTGGGTCGTTATACATTGTTAAGTCACAGTGGGGGGTTGCAGTGGGTCACGTTCTGTTGACCCGCGGCCCCCCGACCCGCTCCATCTCTGGACTGTACATACGGATAAAACAATCATATATATGTATTTTAACCTGCTTGATTTTACTGAACCTTCACTAATTTAAGATAATTTACAAAAAATGCAGGAAAGCAATTATTAATAACATATATAAAAAATATAGAAATGTATTTTGAAGGAAAAACTATTGGTGTACTCAAGACTCGAACTCGAGTTGCCTACTCAATAAGCAGACACCTTACCGACTTATCCACGGCGCAACATGCAATTTGTCGTTTCGAAGCTTTATTTCTAATGGGTGTATTACGTAACACCGCTACCAGATGTCAGTAGTGATGCGATCACCCATTTCGCAGTTACGAAATCACTCTTTTAACCCCCATTAATCCGATTTTTATATACCTACAATTCTCTCTCTCTCTCTCTCTCTCTCTCTCTCTCTCTCTCTCTCTCTCTATATATATATATATATATATATATATATATATATTGACAACAGTAAGTAAGAGTATAGATTAAGTTATTCTTGATTTTAATCTGCAGAACAAATGCTTTTAATGAAAACATGGGGCCTGTTGCCGTAGATAGCTAAAGGCCGTAAATAAAATTCAAACTTCAAGTGTAAGTGGGGTAACTCCCGACAATGGCTGGTTTAAGACGTTTGATAGCGCCGGTAATGGCTGGTTTATAAACACATTTGCTATAGCGTGTGTAGGTAAGTGGTTACAGCGTCTGATTGTAATGCTAAGGGTTCGGGGTTCGAGTCTCGGCCTGGATGGAGTTACTTTTTTTCAAAGAATTAAACACTATAAATGATGTTCGCATTTGATGCTGAATGAGATTTATCCTATGAAGGGAGAAAAACCAGGACGGATACAGGGGGCAGAAGGAAAGACGGACACTGTTTATCCTTAAATGTTAAAATTTAATTTATTCCCATGTCTTTTGCTCTTTCCTTTCCCTCTTTCCTTCTTTTCTCATTTTGTTTAGCTTTCCATACTTTTTCGGTGTCTGCATGATGAATATTATTCTTTTCGTTTCCTTTGCATTAATTCCTATCTCTTTGATCTTAAAGTGAATGGATTTTCTGCAGATTTATCTCGTGGTTGTTTCTCTAAGTGATGCTCTCAGATAGTAATACTTTTTCCTCCAAATGGAGGAATATCCTGGCATGTTATGTTTTCGGGCACGTGTTTGCTGTCATGTTGGTTGTCCAACTATCAGACATCGAGTGAAACTATTCTGCTACTGGAAAAAGCTATCATTTTTTATGTATCCAACCTCCAGTTTCTACTGTCGCTGACTGTACCAAAGAAACTGTATAATAATAATATGATATATAAGGACCCGTGGATGAATAGAGACCTTAAATCATTAATAAATAAGAAAACAAAATATTTTGTAAAGGCCAAACAATCAAATAATAAAATATGGTATCAGAGGTACTCCGATTTAAGAAAGTTGGTCAGAAAGAAATATTTGGAGGCTAGAACATTTTACTTTTTAACGTTGGAGAACAGTATCTGTAATGACAGTTTGTATTTCTGGAGAACATTCAAACAATCACATAACAAACAAATACCGAAACAGATAAAATATAATAATACATCAGTGTCAGAAATTTTAGATATAGCAGAATGTTTTAAAGTTGTATTTCATAATTCTTTTAGTTTTGATTCCAACCAAAATAAAAAATGTAACGTTCTGAAACTGGCAGAATATAATGATAATTATGTACCCATTTGTACTCCATCTTTCACGCAAAAAGAAATAATTGAAACAGTCAGTAAAATTAAGGGAAGTACTACACCTGGGCCTGATAACATTCCATATTATATCATTAAAGCCTGTAGTAATGAAATAGCGTCAAATTTAGCTATTATATGTAACGCATCGTTCAAGACTGGAGTATTTCCTTCAAATTGGAAGCAAATATATGTTGTGCCAATATACAAATCTGGTGATAGATATGATGTTAAAAATTATAGGCCTATTAGTTTGGTAAGTGGATTCTCTAAGAGTTTTGAATTAATCGTACACCAACATTTATATTTTAATGTAAAGAATATTTTAAGTGATACGCAACATGGTTTTTATAAAGGTAGATCGATTGCAACGAATCTCATTCATTTTACAGATTTTACGTACTTTGCACTAAAAAGTAATTTACAGGTTGATGTTATATATATTGATATGTCAAAGGCCTTTGACTCTATTGATCATAAATTACTTCTGAATAAATTATCAAACATTGGCCTATCACTGTCTTATATTAAATGGTTTAAAATTAACTTATCAAATAGAACTTTTAAAGTAAAAATTGGCAAGGTAACATCTACTCAAGGTCAAATAGGAAGGGGAATACCTCAAGGGTCTTCCCTGGGTCCGCTTCTTTTTTCTCTATTCATCAATGACCTACCTGGAAAAGTAAGGTATTCAAAAATACTATTATACGCAGATGACATAAAACTCTTTAGAATAGTTAATAATGAGTATGATAATTATCTCCTGCAGAAAGACTTAGATGCAGTAAACCATTGGTGCGAGAATAATTTATTAACTATTAACTCTGGAAAAACTAGATATATGACATTTACTAATAAAACTCAATACTTTGTCAGTAAATATAAAATTCATGGAGTAACAATAAACAAAGTAGAACAAATTAAAGATCTTGGTATTATTTATGACAGACAATTGAAATTTAGTAATCACATAAATGATTTAGTGCAATCAACGAGAAAAACAATAGGTTTTATTTTTAATCAATGGCCTGATTTTTTTAAATGGTAGTTCTTACGTGTACTTATATAAGACACTTGTTAGATCCAAACTTGAATTTGGTTCAGTCGTTTGGAACAGTTTGTCTAATATACTTATTAACAAACTTGAATCAGTACAGAAATGTTTTATACGACTACTATGTTATAAAATGAAAAAGGACTACCATTCACACGAGTATGAATATTGGTTAACTTTTTGGGGACTTCAATCTCTAGCAGCAAGAAGAAATTTTATGGATAAATATTTTATTCAAATGGTATTGGATAATAAATATAGTAGCGATTACTGCTTGGAAAATATAGGAATAAGAGTGCCGTGTTATAGTGTAAGAAGTCAGTCAACATTGGTAGCACTAAATTCAAAACGTGAAATTTTGAGAAGAATGACAGTGTCTTATAACGGTTTAAAATGAACATATTTTGGGAGAAACAATAGAGCAATGATTTTATTTGATTATATTTTTTTCCAAAGATTAATCTGTTTTAACTTCATGACAAGGGTCTTGATTTTATTATTATTATATATCTTCAGAATATCTAGTTAATATTTTATGTGGAAATGTGACAATAGGTAACCAGGATCTTTTACATAGAAGATATGAAATTTTAAGCAAAGTTGACTCATTATTTTAACGATAGTTAAATGAAACTTTAATTTACATAGTTCTGTTAATAGTATTTTATGATATTGACTGTATCTATTTTAATCTTATTTTATAATCAGCTTTAATCTTGTAATGTGAATATATTAAACTTCTGACAAGGGTCTTAACCTACTAATATTCATTCTATATCACAAATTTTCTGGTCTGTTTGAAATGATTGTATAATAGTCTTAATATAGTGCTGTATTTTTGCCATTGAGCTGTTCACGGCACTGAAAATAAAGTTATTATTATTATTATTATTATTATTATTATTATTATTATTATTATTATTATTATTATTATTATTATTATTATTATTATTATTATTGAAAACTCATTTCCTTTTCAAAATCTCTGACTCTGCCTAAGAGCATGTCTTCATTTAGTGGTCATGTGCGCATTTTTTTTAAATGGTTGTCCCAACGGCTAAAAGGAATGGGAATCTCCGAGAGAGAGGAACAAAAAAATTTTCTTATGATAAATTCAAGGTCAAAGTGCGAAGCACTTTTTTGACAGGTGCTTTCTTGTTTATTTATTTTCTGGAACAAAAGTTTTGCCGACTAAGAAATAGCAGTATATTATATTGCAAATTTGCAAGTGAATATATTTACAATGCAATTTGTGGAAATAAAGAAATTGTCATTAGAAGACATTATTGTAAAAATTAAGTTTTATTACTTCATCTATCGCAAGTCTTAGGGTGCCCCTATACCTCGCTTCCCCCGCTCCGAAAATTGATATCTAAAATTTAGGATATGGAATATATTTGAATCAACAATAAAAATGTAGATGTGTTCTTCCATTTCCGTATCTAAGGCTGAGTGGAACGGGTAAACACATAATATTTAAAGCCAAAAAAATTGTTAAAACAAAAGTAGATATACTTCCCCCTTAAAAGGAAACTATTACTGTAATTTATGTTTTACCTCTGTTTCTGATTGTCACCAGAAATCAGCGACAGTACACATACTTTAAATAGTATAGTATTATACTCTGTAACTTTTCACAACTAAGCAAACCGGAAGATGAAATATCTGTGATGTTAAAGTGGAATGTTCTACAAAATAATCATAACTCATTGTTCTTATTTTTATCAGTAATTTTCACATAGACCCAGAACTACAAATGAGAGATTTCATTCCTTTCTTCTCTGAGAACAAAAGACTTCTGCATTTTGTCATTTCTTCAATGTAAGTCCCCTATCCAGGGCTAATTCTGGCTACCGGTGCTTCGAGTTAATCGGTACCGGAAGGTGTAAAGTTTGTCGACCCTCAAATCTCGACAGCTTGTTAAAAAAGAGATTTTACATTTCATGTTGTTATTTCTTCGTTACAAAACACTTCTGATTGACTCTATTCATGGTAAATTACTGGACTCATAAACTCCTCATCCCCAAAAAAGAAACAGTCAACACCTTGCAGCTACGCGATCCAATATAAACCTTCATATCCCGTTCTTATCCCATCCCATCCAATATACACCGTGCCTGGTAGAGAGACCACCTCTCTCTCTCCTCCACTGCTCTCTCTCATATCAAGATGATCAACAACATGAGTACAATTCCAGTTTAAAAATAAACATGTATTAAGTAACTCTATGGCCTATGAAACCCGGAGGTTTAATGCCGCGTTCACAAAAGCTCCTCACTGACTTCAATCCTTAGCTAATTGGATCCAGCTTCCACTTTGCATTGCTATTTCTGCGAGATCCATCTTAATGTTGTCCTCCCATCTGCGCCTAGGGTTCCTAATGGTCGTTTTTCAGTTGGTCTTTCAGTTAAGATTTTCAAAGCGTTCCTATTTTCTTCCATTCTGGCTGCATGACCTGCCCACCTGAGCCCCCTAGGCTTGATGATCCTAAAAATCTTGGGTAAATCGTATAAATTACGTAGTTTCCCGTTATGAAGTTTCCGCCATTCCCCATTCACGTTTCCGATGGGTTCGAATATTCGTTTCAGGATTTTGTTCTCAAATACTTTCACTCTATGTTCTTCCTTCCGAGTAAGCGACCATGTTTCACGACCATACAGAACAACAGGTAAGATTATCGCTTTATATATTTTAAGCTTCAGATTCCTCGACAGAATTCGCGACGACAAGAGATATGAACTGAATAATAACACGAATTCCCTGCTTTTAGTCGACATTTAATTTCTTCATGAATATTGTTTTCGTCTGTTAATATTGATGCCAGGTATTTGAAAATATCCACTTTATCAAAAGTATTATTCGATATTTTAACACATCCATAATTTGCAGAATTACGATCCCGACGAACTTCCATGTATTTAGTTTTCTCTGCATTTACTTCTAAGGCCATGTCTCTGAAAGCGTTTAATAAGACCTCTGCATTTCTTTCTATTGTTGTCCTATCATCACCTATTAAATTTACATCATCAGCATGTGCCATACCTGGAGAACCCCACTCAACCCCTGGTAGGCCCTGGTTGCTATCTTTGATTTTCCTTATAGCGTATTTCAGAACAAAGCTTAATAGTAATGACGACCACCCATCTTCTTGTTTCAGGCCATTCTCGACGTGAAAGCTCGTGGGCAAAAATTTTCCTACCCGGACTTTACTTTGGGATTCATTTAAACATATCTTAATTAATCTGATTAGCTTTTTCGGTATTCCAAATTCTGTAAGAATGTTGTATACACGACTCCAAAAGTGCATTACCACCTGCAATTCTCGTTTTCCTGCAATAGCAGGCAACCCAAAAAGCTCGGCGGTTGGGTTGGTTCCGAATTCGAAAGGCGCTGGACCAAACCTCAATTTTGTAATAAATATATCAGTGTGGCAGACTGCAAATGAGGGAATAAAACAAATTGTTAAAAATGACAATAATATTATCATGACGGAGATGGATGACATCAAAAGTTACAAAATGATCTTACTTAAGCAGTTCAAAAAAGATGAATGGCAAAAGACACATATCAGAGGAAAACATTTCTCTCCTCACCTCCCAAAAAAAGAATCTCATAAAAAAGAAAAAGTTACATAAAGTTACGTAAGTTTTAATATAAAAGCTCCACTCTATATTGTGAAAGTTGACACCCGAAAGGCAAGAACAACTGAACCAAAGTCAATAAAATTGTGCACAGATATTGTAGACGTAAAAGGAGGGAATAGGAGTTTCGTATTTTCCTGGAAAAAACGGTTGGGTGGGGCACGGACCCCTCCAAACCTTTTATCACGAAATATCAAAACTGCTAGTAACAGTATGTCAGAAGTGTGTAAAAGACATGAATAATTGCAACGGAACATTTTGTATTGAAAATACGCAAAAACTAAAGGAATACGGCCTTTTTAAATTTTCTGCGGAAAAACGGATTTAGGGGCAAAAGCTCCCACCCAAAATTTTGAAACTTGATGTCCGAAAGGCAAGAAGTGAACCGAAGTGAACGAAATTAAGCGCAGATATTGCAAACGTAACATGAGGATACGAGTTTCGTATTTTCCTCGAAAAAACTGTTAGGTGGGGCACGGAACGTGGCACGGAAAATCAAATGTGCTGGTAACAGCATGTCAGATGTGTGTAAAGGACATGAAGAATTTAATCAAACTGCGTCTATGGACAATACGCAAAAAATAAAGGAAAACATTTATTTAAATTTTCTGTGAAAAAATCAGTTTTAAGGGAAAAAAGCTCAAACCCAAAATTTTGAAAGTTGATGCCCGAAAGGCAAAAGGAAGTGAACCGAAGTGAATGAAATTGTGCACAGATATTGTAGATATAAAATGGGGGAATACGGTTTTAGTATTTTTCTGGAAGTAACGGTTCGGTGGGGCACTAACCCCTCCAAACCTTTGATCACGAAATATCAAAAGTGCTAGTAACCGTATCTGAGATGTGTATAAAGGACATGAAGAATTGCAACGAAACTTTATGTGTGGACAAAAATATATTTTTTTTTTATTTTCCGCGGAAAAACGGTTTTAGAGGGAAAAATTCCCACACAAAATTTTGGAAGTTGACGCCCGAAAGGCAGAAGAAAAAATGAAATCTTTCAGTTTTACGTCTCACGGTTATGCCGGTTAGGCTAAAGGAGACAGACGTTGATGATGAGTAATGAATGAAATGGTGGAATGAAGAAAGTGGGAGGAAACGGAGAACCCATAGAAAACCCACGCACACGGTGTTTGTCCACCACAAAGTTCACTTGGCGGGGGCTGGGATCGAACCCAGGACCCCAAGCACCAGAGGTGAATGCTCTACCACTGAGCCACGGCGGCCCCTGAAAAGCAGAAGTAAACCGAAGTGAATAAAAATTTTCACAGATATTGAATACGTAAAATGAGGATACGAATGTCGTATTTCCCTGGAAAAAACGGCCGCGTGGGACACGGACCCCTCCAAACATTTGACCACGAAAAATAAAAGTTCTTGTAACAATATGTCAAATGTGTGTATAGAACATGAAGAATTGCAACGAAACTTTGTGTATGAACAATAGGCAAAAAATGAAAGAATACGTTTTCTTAATGTTCTGCAGGAAAACGGTTTTAGGGGGGCAAATGAACCCACCCCAAAAGTTTGAAATTTGACGCCGAAAAAGCAAGAAGAAGTGAACCGAAGTGAATGAAATTTTTCACACATATTGTGAAAATAAAATGTGGGAATTCTAGTTCCGCATTTCCTGAAAAAACTGTTAGGTGGGGCACGGACCACTCCAAACATTTGCTCAGGAAATATCAAAAGTGCTAGTAACAGTATATCAGATTTGTGTAAAGGACATGAAGAATTCCAATGAAACTTTATGTACGGGCAATACGCAAAAAAAAAAAAAAAATGGAGAAGAGTTTTTCTGCGGAAAAACGGTTTTAGGGGCAAAAGCTCTCACACAAAATTATGAAAGTTGACGCCGTGAAGGCAAAAAGAAGTGAACCAAAGTGAATCAAATTGTGCACGGACATTGTAGACATAAAATGAGGGAATATGGGTTTGCTATTTTCCTGGAAAAAAGGAGTGGGTGCGGCACGGACCCTCCCTAACGTTTGATCACAAAATATCAAAAGTGCTAGTATGTCAGATGTGTGTCAAGGACATGAAAAATTGCAACATAACTTTGTGTATGGACAATACGCAAAAAGTAAACGAATACGGGTTTTTCTAAGTTCTGCGGGAAAACGGTTTTAGGGGGCAAAAGCTCCCACACTAAATTTTGAAAGTTGAACTCGAAAGGCAAACAGAAGTGAATCGAAAAAAAATTAAATGAAATCTTTAAGTTTTACGTCCCACGGTTATGCCGGTTAGGTTAAAGGAGACGGTGATGATGAGTAATGAATGAAATGGTGGAATGAAGAAAGTGGGAGGAAACGGGAGAACCCCGAGAAAACCCACGCACACGGTGTTTGTCCACCACAAAGTTCACTTGGCGGGGGCTGGGATCGAACCCGGGACCCCAAGCACCAGAGGTGAACGCTCTACCACTGAGCCACCGCGGCCCCAAGAAGTGAATCGAAGTGAGTGCAAATTTGAACATATATTGTAGACATAAAATAAGGATACGGGTTTTATATTTTCCTGGAGAAAATAGTCGTGTGGGGCACGGACCCCTCCAAACCTTTGATCACAAAAAATTAAAATGCTAATAACAGTATGTAGAAAGTGTATAAGGGACATGAAGAATTGCAATGAAACTTTTTGTATGGATAATACGCCAGAAATAAAGCAATACGGGTTCTTTTATGTTCTGTTGAAAAATGGTATTAGGGGGCAAAAGCTCCCACACAAAATTTTGAAAATTGACGCCCGAAAGGCAAAAAGAAGTGAACCGAAGTGAATGAATTTCTACACAGATATTGTAGACGTAAAATGAGGGAATACGGTTTTCTGTTTTCCTGGAAAACAGGGTTGGGTGCTGCATGGACCCCTCCAAACCTGTGATCACGAAATATTAAAAGTGCGACCAACAGTATGTCAGATGTGTGCAAACAACTTGAAGAATTCCAACATAACTTTGTGTATTAACAATACGCAGAAAAATGAATACTTTTTTTTTGTTCTGCGGAAAAAGGTTTCAGGGGCAAAAGCCACCACCCGAAATTTTGAAAGTTGACGTCCGAAAGGCAAGAAGAAGTGAGCCGAAGTGAATGAAATTGTGCACAGATATTGCAGACGTGTAATTAGGGTACGAGTTTCGTACTTTCCTGGGAAAAACAGTAGGGTGGTGCACAGACCCCTCCAAACCTTTGATCCCGAAAAATCAAAAGTAAAAATAACAGTATGTCAGATGTGTGTAAAGGAAATAAAGAATTGCAACATAACTTTGTGTATGGACAATACGCAGAAAGTAAATGAATACGGGTTTTGTTATGTTCTGCGGGAAAACGGTTTTTGGGGGGCAAAAGCTCCCAAACAAAATTTTGAATGTTGACTCCCGAAAGGCAAAAAGAAGTGAACCGAAGGGAGTGAATTTGTGCACAGATATTGTAGACATAAAATGAGTGAATACGGGTTTCGTATTTTCCTTTAGAAATCGGTTGGGTGGGGCACCGACCCCTCCAAAGGTTTGATCACAAAAAATAAAAAATGCTAGTAACAATATGTTAGATGTGTGTAAAAGACATGAAGAATTGCAACAAAACTTTCTGTGTGGACAAAAAATAAAGAATATGTTTTTCTTTTTTGCGGAAAGACGGTTTTAGGGGCAAAAGAACCCAAAACCAAAATTTTGAAAGTTGACGCGCGAAAGGTAAGAAGAAGTGAACTGAAGTGAATGAAATTTGGACAGATATTGTAGACACAAAATTAGGGAATAAGTTTCCTTATTTTCCTGGAAAAAACGGCCAGGTGGAGCATGGATCCCTCCAAACCCTTCATCACGAAATATCAAAATATGTAGTAACAGTATATCAGATGCGTGTAACGGACATGAAGAATTGCATCAAACTGCGTGTATGGGTTGAGTTGAGTTGATTTTAGTTTAGCGTCCCTTTCAGCAGCGAGGCTATATGAGACGTGGACCTACTGATTAACGTGGAATCCGAACCACATGAGCTCCCGCCGGGGATCGAACCCGGGTCTCCCACGCCAAAGGCGCGTACGCTAACCGCTTAGCCACGGAGGAGCTCTGCGAGTATGGGCAATACGCAAAAAATAAACGAATACATTTTTTAATTTTGGTTAAAAACGGTTTTGGTTGGCAAAAGCCCCCGTCTACAATTTTGGAATTTGACCATGAAAGACAAGAAGAAGTGGACCGAAGTGAATGAAATGTCCACTAATATTGTAGAGGTGTTTCGTATTTTCCTGAAAGAAAAAAATTGAACCGAGGCGTTGAGTCGCGGGAGAAGTGGACAGAAGCGAAAGCAATTGTATGTAGATATTGGATATGTAAAATATGGCCTCTCGTGTTTCACAAGTGTCGTGTCTCCATCCGATTTCTTCAAATTTGGCAGATCAAGTAACAGCAAACACAAACAGTATAGCGCATTTTATAGTATTTCAGAAGGCACCTTTAACCCTTTCAATGTTTTTTCAGCATAAAGAAAAACACGTGTCGATTTATTTCCAGTTTGCTATTGGTATGCCAAATTTGAAGCAAAACGGATAGGAACACTTGAGAAACACGAGAGCCCTTATTTTACATATAATGTCTACACACAATTTAATTTGCTTGGGTCCACTCCTTTCTGAGCTATTACGGTAATATTTCCTTTTTTTGGAGGGGGGATGGGACCTAGGCCCCAACACTGTTTTTCCGCAAAAATTAAAACACGTTTCATATACTGTTTTGCAAATAGTCCCTTTACGAAGTTTCGTTCCAATTCTCCATATTCTTTAGGAACTTTTGCGTATGCTTATTTGCACTTTTGATATTCCGTAATCAACGGTTTAGAAGGTCCGTGCCTCACTCAACCGCTTTTCCCAGGAAAATACGAAAGCCAATTATCTCGTTTTTCGTCTACAATATCTGCGCACAATTTCATTTAATTCGGTGCACTTCTTCTTGTATTTTGGGCCTCAAATTTCAAAATTTGGGATGGGGGCTTTTGCCCCCTAAAACCGTTTTTCCGTAGAAAAAAAAAGAAAAACCGTATTCGTTTATTTTTTGCGTATTGTCCCTACACAATGTGTCGTTCCAATTCGTCATGTCCTTCAAACATTTCTGTTATTAGCAGTTTTGATATTTCATGATCAAAGTTCTGGAGGTGTGTGTGTCCCACCTAAACGGTTTTCTTTTTTTTTCTCAGGAAAATGAGAAAAACGTATTCCCTCATTTTATGTCGACAATATCTGTGCACAATTTCATTCAGTTCGGTTCACTTCCTCTGGCCTTCCGGGCCTTAACTTTCAAAATTTTGGGTGATAGCTTTTGCCCCCTGAAATCGTTTCTCAGCACAAAATAAAAAAAAACGTGTGCCTTTATTTTTTGGTATGTTGTTCATACACAAAGTTTCGTTGCAATTCTTTGTGTCCTTTACACACATTTGTCATATTGCTATTATCACTTTCGATATTTGGTGATGAAAGTTTTGGAGGGATCCGGTCCCCACCTAACCGTTTTTTCCAGGAAAATACGAAACACGTGTTCCCTCATTTTATATCTGCAATATGTGTGTAAAATTTCGTTTACTTCGGTTTCCTTGGTTTTTGCCTTTGGAGCGTCAACTTTCAAAATTGTGGGTGGTGTCTCTTGCCCCTTAAAACCCTTTTCTCCGCAGAAAATAAGAAACACGTATTCGTTTATTTCATGTATAGTATCTACCTTCCAAATTTTATGAAGATCGGAGTGTTACACTTCAGAAGTGTTGCTTGTTAATAATAATATTTCTCTAAAATTTTATGAACAAATAGAGGGAATTAAAGCGAAAAATTGGGATCAATTGGAACTTCGGCTCCTACCAACATTGAAAGAAATGACAGCACAAGTATTTAGATGCAAGCTAGACATAAAATTTAGAACTGAGATTTAACTATATTTCTGTCATGATTTTAATGCAGACTTCGAAGTTCTTAAATGCTAATTAAGTCAGGAATTCACATCCAAATTAAGTTGCAACATAATAATTCTTATTAGAAAACCCGAATCGGCAATGCGAATTTAAGATTAGCCGATACTTTAGATAGCATGGGAAAAAGGTGAAGAGTGTAACCTAAGTGTGCTCCCAAGTGAGTTGCGAGGCGGTTTAATAAATTGGATGTCTTCTACTCGGCAGAGTCCACTTCAACCGTTTAATTTTGTTTTAAAACAAAACATTTTTGTCATGAGTTACATTTAGGGATGCGCACGAGACGAATCGAGACAGGATTTTCCTGACAAAATTCGAGTCGAGACATGGCACTTCCAATAGAGAAATATAAATTTTTCGAGTCGAGACATCACTTTTACAGCACATTTTCGAGACGAGACAGCCACAAATCTTGTCTCGTGCGCATCCCTAGTTATATTAGCACACACTACATGAGTGACAATTTATATTATGATAGAATATACTATTAGCTTTAATAGAAAAAGTGTAGACACTTGATAATTATTTTATGTAGTAAGATTTCAATAGATTCAGTGCTTGATCGTGCCGTGTATGAAGTTGTGAAATATGAATTGGTTTCAACAGGCGCGGATCCAAGAGGAATTTTATAGGGGATAGGGATACAGCCCCCCTCCCCCCCATGACGCTCAGGTGTACACTGGATAGAGTGGGTTTCAATCCTACTTTATTTACACTGGGTAAAGTTGGAAACTATGGTTTAGTCCAGCGTTTCCCAACCTTTTTCAACTTGCGGCACACCAGGGTAACTTGAATTCTCGCGGCACACATATTATTATTATTATTATTATTATTATTATTATTATTATTATTATTATTATTATTATTATTATTATTATTATTTGAAAATATAAAATACTGTAGTATTTTTTTCTGATTACTGACATCCTTCTCACAGAGAAGAAAGCTAGACCACTGTTTTTTCCCCGTGGTAAATCATTATGCTTATTTTTCATTTTAATTTAAAAATAGAAAACAATTACAATCAGATATAGGGCTCAAGTTGTTAAAAATACATTTTTTTTTCGAAAACTGTATCCAACCTTTCATTAAGAAGGAGGATCACTAAATAACGAACGAACAAACGAACCTCTTTTACTTTTAAAACACAAATATAGGTAATTCGTATGCATGTTTACTTTGCCGGAAGGATTGAATAATATTTTAAAATTTCAAGTTACGAAATAGACTGCAACAATAAAGAAGCAATAATGGTCATAACAATGATAACACTTTTTTTTTTCAAAATTAGAAATGTACAGAAAAATGTTCTACAGAAAAGTAACACAGTATGAAACTTTAAATTTTAGATTTATAGTAGGCCTAGTAATTTGAAATACAAATATACCTTTTTCTGTATGTCTTGCAATTTGATTGCTATAGAATTAATAA
Source organism: Thermobia domestica (assembly GCF_964235325.1). Classification (NCBI taxonomy): domain Eukaryota; kingdom Metazoa; phylum Arthropoda; class Insecta; order Zygentoma; family Lepismatidae; genus Thermobia; species Thermobia domestica. The sequence goes on along the minus strand of NC_137457.1, from coordinate 224,767,705 downwards.
TTTTGTTCCGATTTCCTCGCGGCACACCAGCGACCCATTCGCGACACACCACTGTGCCGCGGCACACCGGTTGGGAACGCTGGTTTAGTCCATCCCTTGATCATATTCTGGTTCTGCGGTGTTAATATCTGGTCAGAACTTGCTGTTCTAGAAGCCTTAAGTTCATACGCGATAAAATAGTTTTTCCGCATTATGCACCTTTTTAAACTATTTTCAATATTTGTATGTATCTTCAGATAAACCCTCCGTGAAAAGTTTTATTTATTGGATACTGTATTTCTGACGAGGCTTCCATTATCAAGTAGTGTATGTAGTTTTATTTAACATAGAATTGCATACGACAAAACAGTAGAAAACATTCTCATTGTTTTAACTTTTCTTGAGTTGATTTTGAACTTAACGTCCCTTTCAGCAGCGAAGCTATATAAAACGTGGACCTACTAATTAACGTCGAATCCGAATCACATGAACTCCCACCGGGAATCGAGCCTGGGTCTTCCATGCGTTAACTTTACTTGAATTTGGACTCGAACGCTCTGCAGCAGATTTAAAACGGTGGACTTGCCACCCCTGAGTTTTTCAATGAATGTATTTCTTAGTAATTATTTTAATTTTACTTTTGGAAAGGTGTAAGCATTTTGCTTTAAAAAAATCCTTGAATTATACGTAGTCAGTGTTGAATACAGGTTTCATTTTTGTACGTGGCAATAGTAACTTCCATGGTCCCCTCTCTTCTACCTCTAGACACAGAAATTTTGTTTTTAATAACGCCAAATTACGATTTTTATCAATAAAGAGTGGCTGTCCTACTAACTCTTGTATCGATTTCCTGCTAAGCAAAGATAAAGTGAATCTGAAAAGATAGGGGAACGGTAGGTAGCGGCATAACATCACACCGTCCCCCATGCCTATCTTTGCCCATTTTAATTTCTTAGGAACTGGGGGGACGCCGTACACATTTTTTGGAGGTGGGGGACGGCGTCCCCTGCATTCCCAAGCACTTTTACCTCTCCTGCTAAGTATTAATTGCTGTAAGGACTAACGAAAAATATTATGTGGTAATTCTACTACTACTACTACTACTACTACTACTACTACTACTACTACTACTACTAATAATAATAATAATAATAATAATAATAATAATAATAATAATAAATGATCTGAATGATAAAGATATTTTTCTAACTTTCTAATACAATCTCTGTGGGCTTTCGCGAATCTGGATATATTGTTTTTATGAGGAATAAAGAGGCTTCAAACAACGACGATTTGTATAAAAGTCTTATCAGGTGTCTGACAGCTGACCTTGTGTTTTTTTTTTTTTTAACACAATGTTACAAGGCACAGAAGCGTGCGGGCATTTTGCTTTTTTTTTTGCCTGAGTGTAGTTTGAGTACTAAACTCAAGACTTTCGTTCTGTCGTTGGCACGTGTTGAAGCAGCTTGTTTGCTGTGCGATGTTTTGCCTTCAGGCGATCGACTAGATCGAAGAGTCAAGAAAGAAAGAAATAAACAAACGATATACTTGTTTCATGGAGATATGCTTGCTTCTTGGCATTAGTGTTTGAAAACCAAAACTGTTCTGAGTATCCATTTTGTTATGTCCATAATAAGTATAAAGGGAAATGTTAATTCTCATATATAGTAAGGGTAAAACTGAGGGGGAACGCGAGGGTAACGTTATATATATTAGGGATGGCCGGATCCGGATCTGGTCGGATTCGAAAATCCGGATCTCGGATCTGGATTCGAAATTCGGATCTGGGTTCGAAATTCGGATCTCAGATCTTGATTCTTATCCAAACCCACATCCCACCCAAATTGTGATAAACTTGAATATCAAAAATTCGCCGAAAGAAAATTCACGAAGTCCTGACAGTGAAGAAGAAAACAGAAAATTAAGAAGAATACTGGCAAGTCTATTTGTCTCCTTCAATCTACACTAACGATTAAATGCTTGCCTAACTAAAAAATAATCTGATTTGTTCCGGATGAGAATTCGAATGTCGAATCTAAGTCCACCCGGTTGCAGGACCGAGATGAAATACATACATATTTATATTTGAAACCGGAATACAAAACACGAATATTTAAAATTCCTCAATACACCTATTTCATTGACAGTTAAGAAAACATAAACAGTTAAGATAAGTATTGACTAGTTTTTACGTATATTTATCTTGCTCAGTCTGCTCAAAATATCAAATGTATAACTTACAATTAGATTTAATAATTATTTAATAAATCACAATATGAGCACCGAGAATAAACTATGAATTTTGGTGCCCCTTATCTAGATTTGACATTTCGGATTCATACATAGAATCAGGCTGAAAGATAAATATTTGAGATCTGGAAACCGAAACAAGTGCTAGTACCATGATCGTAGCCGTTTGTACCTAGGTAGTGCGAGCGGAAGGCACTTGCACTAAGTCCGGGTGTACTTTGGGGAACACGAGAAACTAAAAACAGATATATATTATTTTTCAGGGGCAAGTCGCGCTTTAACATGACTTTTCATGAGTGTTGTGTTTAAATACGAAAACTGTAATGGCGACTTGTTTGAAATAAATGCCATTTTTTTTTAGCAATAAAGTTAGGTACTTTCACATTGAATAAAAATTACCAAAGCACATTTCACTGATGAGAGTGCTGGTTCTTATGGAAGCTTTCACACTGAACCGAAGATTTCCTCATGTGGGTATCGGATTGCCACAATTCACCTTTGTGAAAGACGTGGTTTATCAGGAGGTCGGCCAAGATTCTTTTGGACTTAGCGTGTAGACTGCTTCTGGTCTCAATTATTCAAATATAGTAAGACTAACCGTATATAAAGTTGGTTCGAAATGATTTAAAATGAAGGGTGCGGTGGCTCCGTGGTAGAGCGTTCACCTCCGGTGATTGGGGTTCCTGGTTCGATCACAGCACGCGCCGTGTGGACTTTGTGGTGGACAAACATCGTGCTCGTGGGTATTCTCGGGGTTCTCCCGTTTCCTCCCACTTCCTTCATTCCACCATTTCACTCATTTCTCATTATCACCGTCTCCTTTAGCCTAACCGGCATAACCGCGGGAAGATTTCATTTCATTTCATGATTTAAAATATCACTAATTGACCTTAAGGGTATAATTGCGATTTAAATATTCGTAAATTAGAAGAGATGTAAAAATTAAGCGTTAAAATAAATCCGATAATTCCTAATGCAACCTAATAATAGCAATAAAACTCCTTATGTAACATTTTCAAAGCTAAGATTAACAGTTATGTTCTTGAAGAGGGTTTATGGCAACATAGATTATAAATCCAATTATCATAAGTAGTATCTCTGACAGCCCCGCATTTCACATCACCATCGCCCTTCATCCTGACAATTCCGGACATCCGGGCAATTCACTTACCCACAATGACTTTTCAGGCGTTCCAGTGACATCAATATCTCAGTTTGGGTTTGGGTTCATGCTTCGGTGAACCTTGACTATCACCATCAGCAGCTATTAGAGAATCAGAACTTATTTCTGTATTAGATAATGTGTGTAACTACAGCTTTTCGTCTATAGAGGACTGAAAGCCTGCCTTCGGTGCCCGTGGTCATGGGTTCAATTTCCGGAGAGGCACTCAACAATTTCGATGTTGACCCAGCATCGTGGGGGAGTTATCTTAAGTAAGAGGTAGCGGACTCCAGTCTAGAAAGCCGGCATAAGGACTTCGGGTGTCGATGCGTTGACTACACATCCCCACTTTGAACGTAAGGCCTCTGGTAGGAACCAAAGGACTGTCGTGCCAAGAATTTAGTTTGTTTTAATTATCATAAATGCCTTCTTTATTATTAAATTTTATCCAATATTTTCTTTTCAACTAGTTTGCGAAACTCGGAGCTAGCTACTTGTTTTCTTTTTAATTCATGTTCATAGTTAGAAGAACTAATCACTAAGGAAAAACAATCTTTTCAATAAAATTCGTCTCGCGTCTTTCGTAACTCTAAGTTTAGTTATTTTTAGTTTGTTTTTTTTTAAGTTGAAGGGCGGTTTATCATTTCTCCTCGCTTTCCCTATTTTTTTCTAGTTTTACCTATATTTCTTTGCACGGACATTGCCCCTATACCCACGTGCTTAGTGTGTTCGTTTACAAAAGCGGGCCATTTTCCTGCCACTATAGAAAGTAAGAGTGCACTGTATCAGAGAAATATTAATTGACGTATGTAAGTGAATATATCTGTGACGAAGTCATAATTACTCAGTTTTTGCATCGTACATAGTTTCCTCATCCTCATTAATCTCTTTACCCCCGCTTCCTGAATTCCAGTTCTAGTATTCTTTCTTGATAGCGGACTGTCTCATGTAGACGTATTAACTATAACATCAGCAATAAATAAAGTACGGTTTAATTTGCACTAATTTTAAAACATTACATTAATTAAATAATAATAATACGGAGCGAGCTCAGGCTACTTGTTATGATTCTTGCTTCGCAATTGGATAATACCAGATTCGAATTCGGAGACCAGCCATCCTGACTGAGGATTTTCCAGGGTTGTTTCTCAGTTATACTGGGCAAATGCTAGGTTAGTACCTTGATCTAAGGCTCTGGAGACCTTCCTTCCATTCCTTTTCCAATGTTTTCATCTGTTGATTACTACAGTATAAAGTAGCCTCTGAGGATGTATCTGATAGATTATAGTGAAAAAACAATAACGATGTTATATATCTTCACGAAACGTGTGGGTTAATTTAACTACAGCCTTACAGTCCCAATATATAGCTAAAGTTTTAATATCAATTTCCTGACTTTTAAATACTATTTTCATATTGTTTCAGCTTTCAATTTTCTCATGTATGTTCCCACCGAGAATTGAACCTGAGATCACATGAACAAATGCGAATATGTTAAATATTTTTGAACACTTTAATATACAAAACACAAAACGCTTCAATGATACGACGCATGGAAATGTTTTGGTTACCTCCTGCAATGTATGTTTAAAGAAACATGGAGGGTGAAGAAAAAATAATAGAAGTCTCTTTTATATTTGCTCCTTCAACAAACGACCTACCTCAGAAGGGCAAGCCGTAAGTTAGGTAATAAAGTCATACAACGAACACAACCATATTGCTCTCCTGAAATTCTCACGCCAACCAGTCTATATTTTTTGTTGTATATACCTTCGAAGTGAAAGATATTCATTATTACATTTGTTGATGGTTGGACTCTAGTGAGTCAGAAACTACTATTAATAAAGAGTTTGTTCTGTCTAGTATTCCTGCGATTAAAAGGGCCTTATCTAAAAGATATTTCATTTGTATCTGAGAAAAGGAGAAAGTTTATTTTCTAAGAATAAAATAAATATTATCAATGTGAAGCTAACATTAAGTTTCGAAGAGGAGCTAAACAGAAGAATTTGTTACCATTTACATCAGTTTTCAGACAGTTCACTATACTCTGAAATGGGAAGAAATCAAACTTGGAAACATTTTACTAAAGCGACTTCGACAGAAAGTGCAACATGTAAATATTGCAAGGTTAAAATAAAATAAAGAACAAAGGTAGCACAAACGTGTTACGGAAACATTTAAAAGCACAGCAACCTACTATATCAGTGAATCCGAAAAAAGTTTTAACGAATTTTAGATATTCAATTTTATAAGATCACAATTTCAGATGTAGGTTTGGATACGAATCAAGATCTGAGATTCGAATTTCGGATCCAGATCCGAGATCCCGACCCAGATCCGAGATCCGGATCTGAGATTCGGATCCGAGATCCGGATCTAGGTCCGGATCCGGCAAGATCCGGATCCGGATCTCACTGGATCCGGGATATCCGGATCCGAAAATTTTTGGCCATCCCTAATATATATAATAACATAGCATATTTCTTTCCAAAATTTTATAAAAACTATTTATTTTATAGAGTTCAAAATTCGGCCAAATGTTTATTAGTATTAATATTGCATGTTCACTTTTACTTTTTCTTGCTAAGGTAATATTATAGCGCGCTAATTAAAAATTAATTTTCTTCCATTTAAAAGCTGTTTAAGATATTGGCTGCATTTTGCAACAGTGCAGAACAGCAGATAGGAATCTAACCAGGTAGATTTCTTTCTCTCTCTTCCCTCGCTAGGTCACGTGCGTGAACTTAGGACTGTCCGCGGAGAAAAAGAAACCGATGGAATGCAGATTGACAGCAAATAAGAACAAAGTCTGTTTTCTTTCTCTTCATAGATCGTAAAGATTTCCTTGATTCTATGTAAACATCTCCGCGAATAATTACCTGTATAGGAATATTGCAGCTAACAACGTACGAAAGTTTCAGAAAATCTGTCTATGTTGTTTTCAAGTGTGGGGAGTCTGTTCATCTTATAAAATCAGTTTCGAAATGTAGAGCGTAGAACAAACACACTTATTTTTTGCATCAACTGACAAAAGTTTACATACAGATCAAAGAGAAGTCTTAGTGCGTTTGCACACGGCAACGATAATATCGGTGGAAGCATCGATAATGTCGGCGGTGAAATCGACTTCAATGTACTCAAATCGTAGCTTACACACGCCACCGATATTATCGGCCGATCCTCCGACACGCAGATGCTGTCGGCCAAGCCCCAGATAATGTCGGCGGTATCGCCGACACCGATTTTGTCGGTGGCAATGTTTTCTTATGATTGGATGCACATGTGGCCGATAATGTCGGCCGGCCAGTGGGTTAGATGAAGAGAGTGAGTGACAAGGCGCTGTATATTTTTGTTTCGTTTCTTGTCTTTGGAATTTTGTTGTTTCCATTTTTTTCTATTATAATTGTATAATAATATTATTATTATCTTGTCCTATAAACAACTTCGGAACAGCTTATTATTTTTTTTACAGTCTCTGTTTTGGAGTAGCTAATTCCTTTTATTAAATAAGTATAAAATGTGGGAAATTTGAAGAGTACTGGTTTCCCTCTAAATAGCTATTACCAAATAGAATATAGAAAATTTAGATAACCAAGTTCTTGATTATTTTCCACTAATTTTTAATTTTTGTTCTTTCTCTCTCTCTCTCTCTCTCTCTCACACACACACACACACTCTTTGATGGTATATTTTTTAATCTATTAATGCATTTAACTTTCAATACATTCTGGAAATTAATTTAAGCGTAATTTTCAAATTTTGATACACTGTGAACATAAGCATATGGAAAAAATCCTGATTATTATTACTTCCTTTTATTTTCATTAGAATTGTGTACAGATTACTTTTCCCGGTTCCACTCAATAAGCAGTGATTGAATACAATATTTTTTGACAAGTCAAAGTAGAATTATTATTTTGAAACGAAACCAACACAATCAAACACTCTTTCCCAAGCTCCAAGGACAAGTTACTCACTTGGCATTTTCTTGATTGTGATCTCAACAATAGGGATGTGACTTCATGCTTCACTTGTTACAGATTTTTTCTCTCACTTCCAAAACTATCCCAAATCTCCCATTTTAAAAAATAATGTGTAGAATGGCAATTGAAAACAAAGACCAAAGCTATGTATCCAAGTTTTCCCTCTCCCCTTTGTACCGGGATCGACCCCCTGATAGAGTTCTGCATTTTAGCTACAGTGACTGGATCAAAAGGTTGTATATTATTGCATTCTTACCTTTCTAGTTTTGCTTAGATTTTTAGAGATGGCAGGAATTTTTCCATTCGATATTTTAACCGTTATTGAACTTGTGGAATGTAGACTTTGCATATGGGATAAGATAACAGACTCTTTCAAGAACAGGATTGAAAAGAAAAAAGCACGGCGAGAAATTTATGCAAGCCTTGTCCAGGATTTTGAGTTCATGGACAAAAAGAAACGAGAAACGACAGGTATGTATGCAACAGCGCAAATCTGTCTTCAACATTAGGGGAGGGGGGGACGGGTAAGATCGTTCCCATATTATATACATACATATATAGCGATGTTCAAAATATTTCTGTAGCCGAGAAACAATGCTGTAGAGGATCAGGGGAGCAGAATTGTCTTCAACATTGGGAGGCGGGCAGATTTGAGGCTTATTCTGAGTGGACATTAATTTCATCTCACTTTCCTTTCTAGCGATCGGACACAAATAATCAAATTTCTCTCCCAAAAAACACATTTCAAATCGGATTATTGGGGAGGACAATCTCCCCAGTTCCAAGATTGGAGGGGACATGTCCCCTTCATCCCCCCGGGATTTGCTCCTGTGTATGTATGGAGCAATGTAAAACAGAATTACTAATTCGAATTTGATCATTTAATCTACTATGACATTAATGTTAACTAGATGGAAAACAAAATAATATATATACACGTGTTTTCATTGGGAAGGCCGATGGGGGCTGAATTTGAACGTTAACACTATCGGGGTTGTCACTATACATCTGAGCAATCCCGATAAATATGGATTCGACACAAATATTGGTCATTTTCTACTACTTTTACATGTCCCGGTAAACGCCCCCTGAGACCCCCTTGGTTCGAATTGTGAAAAAATCGCCTCTGGCCTCCAGCCGATATCGCGAAAACTATGAATGTGACACTAAAATCTGCCATTTTCTACTACTTTTACATATTCCGATAAAAGCCACTATGATCCTCTGGTTCCAATTTTGAAAAAAACCATGCCTCTGGCCAGCAGCCGATGGGGGCAGTATTTGGAAGTCAACGCCTGTGTGAGTATCACCATTCATCTCAGCGACAGTGAAAACTATTGATTTGAGACTAATATCGGTCATTTTCCATTATTTTTATATGTCTCGCAATTCTCCACCCCGGTGACTCCCGGCCCACATACAATGGTGGCTGAATTAGAAAATCATCGCTAATGAAACTATCACCATTGATCTCAGCGACCGCGAAAACTATGAAATCGACACTAATATCGGTCATTTTCTACTACTTTTACATGTCTGGGTTAACGCCCTCCTGAGACCCCCCTGGCTCGAATTTAGTCAAAAACGCTTCACCTTGGTCTGGGACCTGAACCAAGGTATCCGTGTCCAAAATTTGGTAACTCTCTGCCAACTTGTCTGGTTCCCAGGCCGGTCCCGGTTGAAAAAAAAACTCTTCGTCTTGATCTGTGGCCTAGACCAAGCTACCCGCGACCAAATTTTAAAAACTTTCGTCCACTCGTCTGGTCCACGGGCCGCACACAGATAGAGAGACAGACACTCAAGCAAACTCTATTTTATTTATATTAGAAAGGTCAGATCCACCGTTATTGTAATAGAGCGGTGCTTGAGTGATTGATCGTAGAAATTTAAAATCCAATGAGTGATAATTTCATAGCCTTGTTTTATTACAAGTTTAAACTCTTTAGTCAGTAGAGAAGAGGACATGATTTGTGGTTAGAGTTGATGACAATGGGTTTCGGTGGGTCTTGGGTCAGAGTGTGTGACAGTGGTTCATGGTGGATGGTGGGACAGAGTGGGTCACGGTGGGTCATAGGTCACGATGGGTGGTGGGTCAGTTGGTCGTGGCTAAAGTTTTCATTGCCCCACACTCTCTCTGAACTACAGTGTTGAAAATTAATCAGTGAAAATCAATTGCAATTGATCAATCAATTGAAAGTAATTGCTGTGGAAATCAAAAATTGCAATTGAATTAATTGCTAATTCATTTCAATTGCAATTACTTTCAATCGATTGATTAATTGCAATTGATTCTCCTTTATTAATGGGCAACTGCAATTAACAATTAACCATTACTTACTTCCGTTGTCAATTGCAATTAACAATTAAATTTACAGATTAATTGTTAATTGTCAATTCAATTGAAATTTGCCCAACACTGCCACTCTTCTCTTCACTGTCCCGATCCGGCCCTTCAAACTTTTTTTCCTTCTATCGAAGCCAGTACTGCCTATTTGGGAAAAGTCTCAATGTAGAGTGGTAGTGGTAAAAACGATGCATATTCGCCGTTCTGTTGGAAGGGGGGCTGGTGGAATGTGCCGTAAAATTTTACGTTGCCCCCATAGGAAAAAATCTAGATTCGACACTACTAATATATATATATATATATATATATATATATATATATATATATATATAATTGAGAAACACTATGTTTGTGACTATAAATCTCCCGAACCGCCCCACTGATCTTAATCAAATTTGAAGCTATTCACTTTGATGGTACAACTTAGGGGGGGGGTGTAAAAATAAATAAAATTTAATAATTCCTGAGCCACTCGGCCAATCTTGATCAAATTTTCAACATAGATGAGACTCAGGCCTGGGATAGTGTTATTTAAATTTGACGAAGTAACGTGGGGGCGGAGAAGAAGGAGAAATATATATAAAAATCAATTTATATAAGACTGAAAGCCACTATTTTTGTAACTTAATAACTCTTGAACTATATCTTGAATATCCGACCGATCGCAATCAAATTTTCAAGATGTATGAGGTTTGGATCTGGAATCATTTTTGTAATTTTATTTTAACGGTACATCCTAGGGGGAGGGGGGAACGTATAAATAGAAACTAATAAAACCTAATAACTTTTGAACCACCCAACCAATCTCGATCTAATTTTCAACAAATATGAGGGTCGGGCCTTGTGTGTTTTTTTATCATTTCACTTTGACGAGCCAACGTAGGGGAGGGAGAGGGGGCAGATATATGTAAAAAAAAAATAAAAATAAAAATGCCTGTCTCTGTGACTTCATCACTCTTGAACCACCCGACCGATCTAAATCAAATTTTCAATATACATGAGTATAGGGGCAGGGATTACTTTAGCCTATTTACTTTGACGAAACAACGTAGGGGCGGGCGAGAGGGAGAGAAATTTAAAAATGATCAAAAATGACCGATATTAATGTTGAATCCATAGTTTTCGGGCCCGATGAGACAAACAGTAACACTTCTGATGCTGTTTCAATCCAAGTTCAGCCCTAATAGTTGGGAAGGTGGAGGGTACAATGGAGGAGAGGGGGATAAACGTTTAAAAATGATCGAAACTGAGTAATATTAGTGTCGAATCAATAGTTTTAGGAGTAGCTGAGATTAACAGTGACAATTCTGATTTCGTGTGCCGCAGCACGGGGGAGGGGGAGCTATATATAATAATAATAATCGAAAATAACCAATATTAGTGCCTAATCCATAGTTTTCGGGATCATTCTGATGAACTGTGACATCTTCGATCCGGTTTAAATGCAAAATCAGCTCCGCCACTTGCGGGAAGGGGAGAAAGTGATATATAAAATGATCGATAATGGCCACTATCAGTGTCAAATTTATAGTTTTCTGGGTCGCTTAGATGAGCAGTGGTACTTTCGATAATGTTTAAATTCAAATTCAACCCCACAACTTGGGGGAAAGGGAGGAAGAGATATTTAAAGATAATGGAAAATGACCGTTAATTAGTGCTGAATCCACATTTGTGGGGGGTCGCTGAGATGAACAGTGACACTTTCGTTGCCATGGCCCGCAACATAGGGGAGGGGGAAATATATATATAAATGACCGAAAATGACCATTATTGGTGTCGAATCCATGATTTTTGGGGTCGCCGAGTTCATCAATGATCTTTCCGATGCTGTTTAAATCGATGCCATTAAAAACGAAAACAGCATATTTCACGGGTACTAAACACATGAAATACGGAGTTGTGCTTTAAAATTTTCATTTTAACTTACCAAAGCGGGTAATATATGCTAGTAATACTAATAAAGCTCAGGTACTGTCCTTTCTCTATTTCAAAACCACCTTTTTTTTTAAATCTCTTTGCTATAATATCTATTACTGGAGCTATCAGTATATTTTTGTTTTTCGTCTTTATACAACACCAAGGTTATAAAGGAAGGTCTTTTATATGTGGGTTCGGAACTTGAATCTAATAGGTCGTTCCCAACCATACTATCTCGCCTCCAGAAAAACTGGATTACAGGGCAGAGTCTAAAGCAAGAAATTTCTCTCTCTTTTGCTAAAAAAAAAACTTTAGTTCGCATACTAGTCATAGCACATGTTTAGAGGTTTTTCAACGAATCTGTATGAGACGAGACCTGCAAATGACACAATACTGAAAGTTGAGCTTACACCAGGAGTCGATTCTGGTATCATCCTAAAACAAAAAAATCCTAATGGCTGACTACTTTAATGCTCATAAATCATTCTAATGTAAAAAGTTTTGGTGATCTCGGCCCCCTAGACTCCCCGTGGATACGAGCCTGTGTGATCCCCCACCCTCGAACACAATTTTCTGGAAGAAAGCCTCTATTCTTCCTTTTGTAGCTATGTCTAGTTTACTGAAAACATGAAAAGCAAACTAGATCACAGAGCATAGAGTTGGAAATGATGAACATGTTGCATTTCAGACATATTTCGTACCGTTGATGATTTTGGGAAGTTTTCCAGGGACAAAATTCACCTCGGAGTTATATCTCCTATGGTGCTCAATGTGAGTTAAGTTGATTTTGTCGTCCCTTTCAGCAACGAGGCTATATAAGACGGGACCTACTGATTAATTGACCAACCCGAACTACATGAGCTCTCACCGGAATCGAACCCGGGTCTCTCACGCCAAAGGCACGTACGCTAACCACTTAGACACGAAGAAGCTCGGAGCTCATATTAGAAAAGAAGAAAGCACATTATGGGAATTTCAGTGCAGACAACTAAGTACGACGACTGTTAAAAGAATATTTTTCATCTTGAATATATTGTAATAATGGTCAATCTTATTCGATAATGTCATTTTTTAAAAAATAGCATTCTCTTTTCTGTAACTTACTACAGTATACAAGTTAAATTTCACACAGTGTGCAAAAGAGGGGAGGGATTACAACGTACGATGGGCTTCGTTCGCTTCCTATCCGATGGACAAAACCTTTCTTGTAAAATTCAGCGTTTCAAAGAACCTGTGTGGTTGCTGATAGCTACACATAAATTGACAGAATTTTAGTACTGTCTGCCTGAAGCAAAGTCTTAAGTTTAGTACTGAAGCTGCCTGAGGCAAAAAAGCGAGCACACCGCAGGCGTGGTGGCTTCTGTGCCTCGTAACATTGTGTTTAAGAAAACAGACACAAGGCCACTTGTCAGTTCTTGCAACTGATAAGGCTTTTTTTCTTTTATACAAATCATATTGTTTGAAGCCTCTTTATTCCTTTCAAAAACAATATAACCATATTCATGGGAACCCACAGCAATTGTAATAAAAGTTGAAAAAATATCTGTATCATTCAGATACTTTATTATTATTATTATTATTATTATTATTATTATTATTATTATTATTATTATTATTATTATTATTATTATTATTATTATTATTATCACATAATATTTTTCGTTAGTCCTCACAGCAATTAATACTTAGCAGCAGGGGTTAAAGTGCGTGGGAACGCGGGGGACCCTATCCCCACCTCCAAAAAACTGTGTACGGCGTCCTCCCACTTCCTAAGCAATTACAATGGGCAAAGATGGGCATGGGGAACGGCGTGACGTCATGCCGCTACCTACCGTACCCCTACCTTTTCAGATGATTCCATCCCATCTAGCCTAATCCCACCTCGCCTAACGATTTATCAGCCACTTATATCTCCAAAATAAGAATGTCTACCATTTTAGGCGAGATGGGAATTTCCATCTTACTTAATCCCATCTCGCCTAAAATGGCGGTAGGATGCAAGGAGGGAATTTCTGTACTGAAGAGGGAATTCCTCTAATAGAATTTTAACCAGATATTTCAATCAATATTGGCAATCTCTGTCAATTACAATATAAATATATAATAAGTACTATACAAGAAGAAAGCATAGAAGGAAGGCGATTTAGTGAATTTAGTTCACTTTTGGTTTATTTTGGGAATACTGGAAATTGATTGGCAAAGAGAAGCTAATCAGAAACAGGATAGAAATATAGAGGGTGTTTCAAAACAACACTTACAACGTTTGAGAGCTCATTCCTGACACCGTGATAAGACAACCTGGGTGCACAATGCTTCCTTTTGGCGCTATGACCAGCCAAAAACCAGTCGGAAAAATGCCCAAAACAGCCGTAACTCGAGAACAAAATGTCGGATCGAAGTCGGGGGAAAGGAAATGTATCTTATTTTTAGCCATGGCTTCCATTAATGCACAACCCGATATGATACAGAGGCAGCACAAAGGTCACCTCAAATAAATTGAAGAATTATGGGGATATTTTATGAAAGGGGGTTATAGCCCCAAACAAGTTACTGGCACATGCAAGGAGCATTCGAATATTAATTCTGTGACATTTGTGAAAAATCTGACGCTCACTGGCATTTCCGGAACAAAATTTTGAATTTTTATAAAGGTACATCATCTAATGCTTCGTCCCCTGTGCCCCCTAAGGCGGTGCGTTACCAAAATAGCATTCTATATTTCAAAAATGCATACTCTTTTACTACAACGACGCCAAATTTCACACTAATTAACAAAAACACCTACTTCTCGTATGTCCCTACTAAGGATATTTCTGGTGATTTTCTTACTTTTGAAAGGGGGCGGTAGCCCCATTATTAGTCACTCTTACATGTAAGGAGCATTGGAGCATTAATTATGTGACATTCGTGATTAATCTGACGTTTACTGGCACTCCGAAAATAAATTTTGGGATTTGGTAACACATCACCCACCAGCTTTTTACGGCCCTTGCCCCCCGAAGGGGGGCCTTCCCAAAATAATGTTTGAGACGGCTTTACTAGCTTTGTGAATGAGTGTTTTTGCATTTCGTAACAAATACAACTCATTTGCCCCAAAATCTTTACGAATAATTATTGGAGAAAACTGCTTCAAAAATTTAACATTGAATCTCCCATAAGGAAAATGAACTTCTGTGTTTATACTTCCAAAAGGGGGGCTAAACATTAATTTTCTTCTATTTCCTTTAGAAATTCGAAAAATTCAGATATTTCTCAATAAGAGTGCCAAATTTTATATTAATGGTGTGAAAACTTCATCTTCTCCCAGTTCTGTAGAAAATTACACGAATTGTATAACAGTCTGTATATATATATATATATATATATATATATATATATATATATATATATATATATATATATATATATATATTCAAAATCACGTTTTCAGTCAAAAGAAAAAAAACATTCCATTTGTTTACCTTTGGAATACCAATATCTAATCTAAATGATCTAGACCCTCAAAAGTATTGTAATATTTATTTTGTATATTACTGTTACGCACACGCCTAAAATGCCAGGATTGTTCTTTCATTTTAGTAGATATTTCTTTTAAAGTTATGTTTTTTAAGTAACATTCCGTATTTTGGAATGCAAAATATTGATGATAATGCTTCTACAATAACTTTGTTTTCCTTCCGTCATATCTTCCTTTCTCACCTCGCAAAAGTCGATTTATGGTCAAAAATGGTTGGAAAATGAAAATAGGGATATTTCACCCTCTTTGACAAGTCTTGTTATAAAATACTGTACTTAGAAGGTAAATTCTGTACCACCAGACATGTCAACTCTGACGCGAAATCGTAGCAGTTATAGTAGTATTAACTGTGGTCGTAGTAGTAATAATAGAAGTAGTAGTAATATTAGTAGTATTACAGTACTTTGCAGTCTTGAATAAAGAGTCAGTTTCCCAAACACACTACGATTAACATAGACTGACAGTAAGACCGTACGAACACGGCAAAGGCAGGGATAGTGGAGGACATTTAAGGGAAAAAATGACATTAGTTTCCAATCCGTCTTTGAGTGCCCGGTTCCAACCCGGAAATACGTGCGCCCGGTTCGGCCCTATAGCATTTGTGTCCGGGCCGAACAGGACACGCCCAGTCCGTGCAGGGCAGAGCCCTGCAAACCCAGGCCCGAAGACGGCCCGGCCCGACCCGAATGGATCTGAATTCTGTGCCCGGCTCGACCCGGCCCGGCCCGAATCTCGAGCCGGGCTCTAACCGGGCAGGGCACATTTCGGGCCGAGCCGGGCTGAAACGGGCCGGGCACAAATCGGGCCGAAACGGGCCGAGCACATTCGGGCCGAGCCGGGCCGGCCCGACTCGGCCCGAACACTGTGAAAGACGGATCGGAAACTAATGTTGGCAGCCTGTGTTAATCGTAATGTGTTTGGCATGGGCGGCGATTAGGGGGGCAAAGGGGGGCAGTTGCCCCCGCACTTTTTTTAAGTAACCAATTAATGTATATAGTTTCATTTGGAAATATAACGATTTTGTATGTGTTACTGATTAATAGGAAAAAATGCTGCCATATAATATTCGCTGTTGCGTGAATACGTATTGGTTGTCTTCCCGTGGAGTAAAGAAAGCTACAGTAATTGCGTTTTAATCGCCACAGAAAATAACCCCAAAAAATAACCTATTGGAGCACAATTTCAGAATACTTTCATTTCTTCTTACAAGGGCTCGATATGTTAGTGAGCCGCTTTGAAGCTAATCGAAAGAACATTATGCAAAAAAGTAGGGCCTATTTCACAAGTTATTCTTTAATTGCACAAAAATTGACAGTTCCTAAAATGTCTTTTCTTCTTTCTAAAGTAGGAATATCGATTAAAAAGAGCGTGATAAGAAACAACTTCTACCTTTTCCATTGTTTTGTAGTGTAATATACGAGTGAAGTGTTGTCTTTAAGGATGTACGAGTGTATATACAATAAAATTTAGTAAATTGAACATAATTCTAGGTTTTAAGTTTATTTTGTATAACTGAAGTGTGGATTGTAAGTATTGTTGTGTTTTGATGTGTTCCAAGAAAGTGAAATCTGCACCTAATGGCAACGAACATATTTCAAGAAGTTGCAAAAGCAAATATTTCTTTAAATGTCGTAGCATATGCTTGTAGTATTTACTGTCTTTCATTTTCTAAGAGTAATAACATACATTTAATATCATGTTTGGAATTAAATATTAAGTTTTTCATTAATCCTCAGTTTCAATATAACTTTTGCAAAACAGGCATCATTATTCATTACTATGATTAATATTATCCTTTCTATTTATTTGTTTTACAAAGTTATTAAATAATCTGATCACACAATTTTCCAGACTGAATTTTAAGATGTTCATGAGCAAGGAATCAAATCTCTTCTTACACTTTCGTTGTTTAAGAGTACAAAGGGCTAGTATCTACTTGCGTTGTTCTTCTCAATTTACTTAATAAACTATTATATACGATATACGGTATTTTAACTGAAAATATAGTATCCTATTAGTTATACAACCTTTCGTCAAACAAAATGTTAGAAACAACCAGGAAAACTAACATTTATATAAAATATTCAGATCATGTCTTGCCCCCTCACTTTTAACGTCCAACCGCCGCCACTGGTGTTTGGGAAATTAACTCTTTATTCAAGACTGTAAAGTACTGTACTTCTACTACTCTTATTACTACTACTACTGCTACTGCTATTATTATTATTATTATTATTACTTCTACTACTACAACTGCTACGAGCGTCAGAGTTAACATGTCTGGTGGTACATACTTTACAATCTAAGTACAGAAAAAATCGAAGAAATACTAGTTATTATGGCCAGTCTGCGTAGTCTGGCCAGTAGAATGCATTCACATCTGGTGCTAGAGGTCGTCGGATCGATCCCTCCTCGTGCTATGTGAGCTTTGTTGTGGACAAAAATCGTGAGCGTGGGAGTTTTTGGATTAGACCGTTTTCGTCCACTGTCTTCATTCCACCAATTCATCCATCATCATTCATACGTCTTGAGCCGTAATTGCCTAAAGAACATATGAGAAAGTCAAGTCCTTGACCTACTAATTAGAATTTGTTCCGCTACATTAGACCACGGAGGCCGAAACCATGAACTGGCGTGTTCATAAGATTAGCGCAATTTGTAGTAATGTTCAATTAGCACGGCAGATTCCAAATCATATTACATGTTCCTGTATTCTTTATAATTCGATGCTACAATAATAATAACAAAAAACAATGATCAAATAAATCACCCAGACCCCAGGATCGATGAAATGTTCCTGGAACGGTGCGTAACAAGTAAATAACAGAGCTATATGACGGAATGCGAGGCAGTAAATCAAAACAAAATCCACACATATCATTGTTGATCAAAAAATACTTCAAAAGTCCCCTGAATGAAAAATGTATAGATATCAGCTATCAAAAATGCCTCTTAACATCATATAATAGAAGGGATAGTTGATATTAAGAAAATGAAAATATAAGGTTTCCTAAGAAACCAATGTGCAAAATGAACATCGCTTTACTGTATGTCCTTGTACGCATCGAATAGCACGGAAACAGATTCAACAGTTTCAGGCTTTAGAGCATTTCTCCGTTCCTGAGTACTAAAATCTCTTTCAGTAGACGCACTAGAAGCAGGGATGACGAGATACTGACGCGTTAATTTACACAATTTTGGTAATGATTGTTCTTGTTGCTTCCACCACTGCAGTATATCTAGTTCTCTTACACATGATGACATGTTGAGGTAGATGTCTACTTCATCATCAAATTCACCAGAGACTGAATGTCTATCTTCCCAATCCATTAGTTTATTCTTCTTGATAAGTGGTTCCAAGTTATGCCAACTAGCCTAAAGGAGACGATGGTGAGAAATAAATGAAATAGTGGAGTAAATAAAGTGGAAGGAAACAGGAGAACGCCGCGAACCCCCCACACGGTGTTTGTCCACCACAAAGTTCACTTGGCGAGAGCTCGGATCAAACCAGGGACCCCATACACCAGAGGTGAACGCTCAACCGCTGAGCCACCGTTCCAGGAACACCTAATCGACCCTGGCGATTTGGTGATTTATTTAATCATTATATTTTGTTATATTTGTAGCATCATACTATAAACAATACATGAACATGTAACACCATTCGATATTTGCCTTGCTAATTGAACATTACTACAAATTGCACTGGTCTTATGAGCACGCCAGTTTATGGTTTTGCCCTCCGTGGTCCAATGGTAGCGTACCAAATTCTACTTACTAGGTCAAGTACTTGACTTTACCATACGTTCTTTAGGTAACTACGGCTCAGGCTGAATGGATGATGATGGGATGAATTGGTGGAAAGAAAACAGTGGGAGGAAGCGGGACCACCCCAGAAACTCCCATGCACACGATGTTTGTCCACAACAAAGCTCACATAGCATGAGCAGGGATTGATCCGACGACCTCTAGCACCAGATGTGTGTTTTTTCTATTGAGCCACTATTCTCCCTCGTAGATCAAACATCGGTTCACATTCTACGCAGACCGGCCATAAAAACTAGCATTTCTCAATTTTATTCTGTACTTAGAAGGTAAATTCGGTACCATCAGACATGTCAACTCTGACGCGAAGTCGTAGCACTTGTAGTAGTATTAGCAGTGGTCGTAGTAGTAATAGTAGAAGTAGTAATAGTAGTAGTAGAAGTAGTAATAGTAATAGTATTACCAGTACATCACAGTCTTGAATAAAGAGTCAGTTTCCCAAACACATTACGATTAACATAGGCTGACAGTAAGACCGTACAAACACGGCAAAAATAGAGGTAGTGGAGGACATTAAAAAAACAAGTAGGCTGACAACATTAGTTTCCGAACCGTCTTTCAGACTATCGGGCCGGCCCGGCTCGGCCCGGTTCGGCCCGATATGTGCTCGGCCCGAAATGTGCCCGGCCCGGTTCGGCCCGAAAGGTGCCCGGCCCGGTCCAGTTTGATATTACTTGAAACGGGTCGGGCCGGGCCGGGCACCGGGTCGAATCGGGCGCGCCCGGCCCGTGCAGGGCTCTGATTCATATCCACTGCAAACCCTGTTTTTGTTCCATTTTGACTTTTATTTTAGTACTCAGACGAGAATTGTGTTCTATGTCTTAATTTTCTGCATTCTTTCACATATGGAAACATTCGTTTACGTATCTAAATGTTTCATTACGTATGGAGAGCTAAATGACAAACAGGCATGTACTGATATTAATACAAAGTTTCGAAATATTGAATTATTAAGTATTTCAATCAATGTTGCTTTTTTATACAATTAATAACAAGTCTTATTATATTTAAAAGAAGAAAAACACATCTGCAAAATTTCTCCCGATTGCAAAGGTTGACTTCGAGGTTCGAACCTGGTTTACTTTTTCCCGAAGATAATCGAAGCTGGACTTAGAAATTTTTTTCCTTAAAATAGCAATAAAGAATGCCCTCGACCTTTGAGGCAACATGTACCTTTCGGGAGTCAACTTTCAAAAGTTTGGTGTGGGTTCTTTTGCCCCATAAAACTGTTTTTCTGCAGAAAATAAAAAAGCATTCCTTTATTTTTTTGCGTATTTGTCCATACAAAAAGTTTCGTTGGAATTCTTCGTGGCCTTTACACACATATGACATACTGTTACCAGCATTTTTTATATTTCGTGATCAAAGGTTTGGAGGGGTCCGAGCCCCCTAACCGTTTTTCTCAGAAAAATACGAAACACGTTTGCCCTCAATTTAAACCTACAATATCTGTGCAATATTTGATTCAATTTGGTTCACTTCTTCGCGTCTTTCGGGCGTCAATTTTTAAAATTTATGGTGGGTCTCTTGCCGCCTAAAACCGTTTTCCCGCAGATCATAAAAAACCCGTATTCCTTTATTTTTTGCGTATTGTCCATACAAAAGGTTGTGTTGCAATTCTTCATGTCCTTTACACACATCTGACATACTAGCACTTTTCATATTTCGTGATCAAAGGTTTGGAGGGGTCGGCGCCCCACGCTTCCGTTTTCCCCAGGAAAATACGAAACTCGTATTCCCTCATTTTATGTCTACAATATCTGTGCACAATTTAATTCACTTCGCCTCACTTCTTCTTCCCTTTCGGGCATCAACTTTCAAAACTTTGGGTGGGTTCTTTTGCCCCCTACAACTGTTTCTCCGCAGAAAATAAAAAAAACGTATTCCTTTATTTTTTGCGTATTGTCCATACAGAAAGTTTCTTTGAAATTCTTGGTAGCTTCACACACACCTGACAATCTGTTACTAGCACTCTTGATATTTCGTGATCAAAGGTTCCGAAGAGTCAGGGCCCCAACTAACCGTTTTTTTTTTTTTTTTAGGTAAATACGAAACTCGTATTCCCTCGTTTTATGTCTACAATATTTGTGCAAAATTTCATTCACTTCCGTTTACTTTTTCTTACTTTTTGGCGTCAAATTTCAAAATTTTGGGATGGGGTCTTTTGCCCCATAAAACCGTTTTTCCGCAAAAATAAAAAACCCGTATTCCTTTGTTTTCAGTGCATTGTCCATACAAAAGTTTCGGTGCAATTCTTCATGTCCTATACACACATTTGACATACTGTTAGTAGCACTTTTGATTTTTCGTTATCAAACGTTTGGAGGGGTCGGCGCTCCACCCGACTGTTTTCTCTAGAAAAATACGAAACCGGTAACCTCATTTTCTGTCTGCAATATCTGTGCAAATTTCATTTACTTCGGCTCATTTCTTCTTTTCTTTCGGGTGTCAACTTCAAAATTTTGGGTGAGAGATTTTAACCCCTAAAACAGTATTCCGGAGAAAATAAGAAACCAGTATTCATTTTTTTTTTTTTTGGTTATTTTGCATACACAATGTTTCGTTGCAATTCTTCATGTTCTTTACACACATCTGACATACTGTTACTAGCGCTTTTGATATTTCGTGATCAAAGGTTTGGAGGGGTCGGTGCCTCACCCAACCTTTTTCTTCAGCAAAATACGAAACTCATATCCTCATTTTACGTCTGTAATATCTATGCAGAATTTCATTTACCTCGGCTAATGTCTTTTTACCTTTCGGGCGTCAACTTTTAAAATTTTGGATGGGGTCTTTTGCCCCCTAAAACCGTTTCTCGCAGAACATTAGAAACTCATATTCCTATATTTTTTGCGTATTGTCCATACAAAAAATTATGTTGCAATTCTTCGTGTCCTTTACACATATCTCAAATGCTGTTACTAGTACTTTTGATATTTCGTGATCAAAATGTTTCAAGGAGTCCGTGCCTCACCCAACCCCTTTTTCCAGGAAAATACGAAACCCGTATTCCCTCGTTTTAAGCCTTCAATATCTGTGCAATATTTCACTCACTCCGGTTCACTTGTTCTGACCTTTCCAGCTTCAAATTTAAAATTTTGGGGTTTGTTGTTTTGCCCCATAAAACAGTCTTTCCGCAGAAAATAATAAACCCGTATTCCTTTATTTTTTGCGTATTGTCCATACAAAAAGATATGTTGCAATTCTTCATGTCCTTTACACACATCTCAGATACTGTTACTAGTACTTTTGATATTTGGTGATCAAAGGTTTGGAGGGGTTGGCGCACTATGGAACCGTTTCCCCCAGGACAATACGAAACCCGTATCCTCATTTTACGTCTGCAGTATCTGTGCACAATTTAATTCACTTCGGCTCACTTCTTCTTGCCTTTCGGGCTTCAACTTTCAAAAGTTTGGGTGGGGCTATAGCCTTTAAAACCGTTTTCCCGCAGAACATAAAAAATCCCGTATTCCTTTATTTTTTGCGTATTGTCGATACGAAATGTTTCTTTGGAATTCTTCATGTCCTTTACACACATCTGACATACTATTAATAGTACTTTCGATATTTCGTGATGAAAGGTTTGGAGGGGTTGGCACCCCACGCTTCCGTTTTCTCAAGGAAAATACGAAACCCATACTCCCCCATTTTATGCCTACAATATCTGTGCACAATTTCGTTCACTTCGGCTCAATTCTTCTTACCTTTCGGGCATCAATTTTCAAAATTTTGGGGTGGGTTCTTTTGCCCACAAAATAATTTTTCCGCATAAAATAGAAACAAGTATTCATTTTCTTTTTGCGTATTCTCCATACACAATGTTTCGTTGCAATTCTTCATGTCCTTTACGGACATCTGACATACTGTTACTAGCGCTTATGAAATTTCGTGATCAAAGATTCGGAGGAGTCCGTGCAACCGGTTTTTTTTTTTTAGGTAAATGCGAAACCCGTATACCCTCATTTTATGTCTACAATATCTGCGCAAAATTTTATTCACTTCGGTTCACTTTTTCTTCCCTTTCGGTGCCAAATTTCAAAATTTTGGGGTAGGGCCTTTTGCCCCATAAAACCATTTTTCCTCAAAAATGAAAAACCCGTATTTTTTTGGTTTCAGCACATTTCCCACACAAAAAGTTTCGTTGAAAGTCTTCATTTCCTTTACACACATCTCACATACTATTAATATTATTTTTAATTTTTTGTTATCAAACGTTTGGGAGGGTCGGCGCCCCACCTAACTGTTTTCTCTAAGAAAATATAAAACCCTTATTCTCATTTTACGTCTGCAGTACTTGTGCAAATTTCATTCACTTCGGCTCATTTCTTCTTGTCTTTCGGGTGTCAACTTTCAAAATTTTGGGTAGGAGCCTTTGACCCCTAAAACAGTTTTTCCGCAGGAAATAAGAAACTCGTATTGATTTATTTTATGGTTATTTTCCATACAAAATGTTTCGTTGCAATTCTTCATTTCCTTTACACACACCTCACTGTTACTAGTACTTTTGATATTTCGTGATCAAAACTTTGGAAGGGTTCGTGCCCTTTCCAACAGTTTTTTCCAGGAAAATACGAAACCCGTATTCACTCATTTTACGTTTACAATATGTGTGCACAAGTTCATTCATTTCGATTCACTTGTCCTTGCTTTTCGTTCGTCAACTTTCAAAATTTTGGGTGGGTGCTTTTCCCCGTAAAACCATTTTTACGCAGAAAATAAAAAAAACAGTATTCGTATGTTTTTCGCATATTATCCATACATTAAGTTTCGTTGCAATTCTTCATGTTCTTTAGACACATCTCACATACTGTTACTAGCACTTTTGATATTTCGTGATCAAATGTTTGGAGGGGTCCGTGCCTCACCGAACCTTTTTTTGCAGGAAAATACGAAACCCGTATTTCCTCATTTTAAACCTACGACATCTTTGCAATATTTCACTCACTTCGGTTCACTTCTTCTTATCTTTCTCGCGTCAACTTTAAAATTTTGGGGTGGTTTCCGCAGAAAAAAAACGTATTCCTTTATTTTCTGCGTATTGTCCATACAAAAAGTTTCGTTGTAATTCTTCATGTCCATTACACCCATCTGACATTTGTTACTAGTACTTTTGATATTTCATGATCAAATGTTTGGAGGAGTCCGCGCCCTACCCAGCCGTTTTTAAAGGAAAATAAGAAACCCGTATTCCCTCATTTTATGTTTATAATATCTGTGCAGAATTTCATTCAGTTCGGTTCACTTCTTCTTACCTTTCGGACGTCAAATTTCAAAATTTTTCGTGGGGGCTTTTGCCCCCTAAAACTGTTTTCCGCAGAACATTAAAACCTCGTATTCCTTTATTTTTTACGTGTTGTCCATAGAAAAAGTTTCGTTACAATTCTTCATGTCCTTTACACACATCTGACATACTGTTACAAGCATTTTTGATATCTCGTGATCAAGGGTTTGGAGGGGTCCGTGCCTCACCCTACCGTTTTTTTTTCAGGAAAATATGAAGCCTGTATTCCCACATTTTACGTCTGCAATATCTGTGCACAATTTTATTCACTTGGGTTCAGTTATTCTTGCCTTTCGCGTGTCAATTTTCAAAATTTTGGGTGAGTCTTTTATATTAAACCTTTACTTTATGTAACTTTTTCTTTTTTAAAATTCTTTTTTTGGGGGGGAGAAGGAGAGAAATGTTTTTTCTGATATGTGTCTTTTGCCATTCATCTTTTTGGAACTGCTTAAGTAAGATCATTTTGTAACTTTTGATGTCATCCAACTCCGTCACGATAATAAAATTGTCATTCTTAACAATTTGTTTTATTTCCTTATTTTTCAGTTTGCCACACTGATATATTTTTAACAAAATTGAGGTTTGGTCCAACGCCTTTCGAATTCGGAACCAACCCAACCGCCGAGCTTTTTGGGTTGCCTGCGATTGCAGGAAAACGAGAATTGCAGGTGGTAATGCACTTTTGGAGTCGTGTATACAATGCTTCTCTCCTAACTGAGTCGTAAGCCTTTCTGAAATCAATAAATAGTTGATGTACCTGGATATTGTGTTCCCACTTCTTTTCGAGAATTTGACGAGTGGTAAATATTTGGTCGATAGTTGATCGATTTCGCCTCAATCCGCACTGATAATCTCCTATAATTTCATCTGCGTATGGGGTCAGTCTTGCTAATAGAGTGTTTGAGAGGATTTTATAGGACGTTGACAGAATAGAAATGCCTCGATAATTATAACATTCAGTTTTGTCGCCTTTCATGTGAATTGCAACAATGATTGATTCTTTCCACTCTTGTGGCAATTCTTCCTTGTTCCAGAAAATGTACATGCATTAGTGTCACTAAAGTGAAAGGATAAAAGTGTGACGAAACGTGATTCATAAGTTGATGTAGGGAGAATCTTAACCCTTAAGAGATCCGGGGTTTTTGGGCTATTTTTTAGACTTTCAGTCAAGCAGCTACTGCATCGTTACTATTTATCCTAGGATCATGGTTCATACCTCATTCTCTTCAGAATGAAGCTGGCTTTCAAATGATACCACTTGCATGCTCATACCATATACCAGGAGAGGGAAAAAATTTTGTCAAAGGGAAAATTTCGGAGGGAAATTTTTTCTCGCACTTTGGGAACCTCTGGAGCGGTCCTGCATGAACGTAGCCATCTAAAAAATCTGATAAATAGTACTTGGTATACTGAATGTGTGTGCCAAATTTCAAGTTTCTATCTTGAATACCAAGGGCGGGAGAAATTTTATCAGGAATTCCCACCATGCTCCAAATTACCGTAAAACACCATGATCTCAGGTAAAAAATTTCCTGAAACATCCCTAATTACCCTAGGGTCATGTTTCGCCCATCATTCTCTTCAGAATAGAACTGCCTTTCAGGCGGTATGACTCTCGTGTCTCCATCATGTATCTAAGACGGGAAAATGAGGAAGAAACGGGATTTTTTGGGTCTAAATATCCTTTTTTCGACTTTTAGCCCCCCTGGACCCCCCTGTTTTAACGCAGAAATATGAAAAAAATCTGGTAAATACTACTTGGTGGACTGAATGTTTGTGCACAATTTCAATCTTCTAGATGCAAAAATAAGCCCGCAAAAAATAATACCGAAAATGTCCAAAATTCCCCTATACAGAAGTATATTTTGATAAAAAATTCCCTGACACTTTCCCAATTACCTAGGGCCATGTGTCGCACATCATTCTCTTCAGAATAGAACTGCCTTTCAGGCGGTACCATTCACTTGTCTCCATCATGTGTCTAAGGCGGGAAAATTAGGAAAAACGGGATTTTTGGGTAAAAATATCCCTGTTTTCAACATTTTGACCCTCTGGATCCCCCCCTGTTTTAACGCAGAAATCTGAAAAAATCAGGTAAATACTACTCGGTGGACTGCATGTTTGTGCAAAATTTCAATCGTCTACGTGCAAAAATAAGTCCGCCAAAAATACTTTACATAAACCCCCCCAAAAGGTATTAAACGAAAATATAAATTTTAGACTTATGACGTCATCACCTCCTATGCCTCGACGCAGGAAGGTGTGAAACCATACGTAATGTCTTCTACAATGTTTCTGGACTTGAAAAACAGACTATATTTGACTATATTTTTGAGACTAGACTTTTGGCATATGAAAAATTGGCTAAAGAGTTGTTTGCGTATAGAACTTTATAGCACTTAACTATAAAGAAATTAAATCTAATTTAGCTCTTCTATTCGTTGTGTTTCTCTTTCTCGTCTACTCTTAGCATATTGATCATATAACTCTTTTAACTTGGGAATCAAATCTTCTTTTCTTAATTCTATGTTATAATGACCCCAAGCTAGAGTATGTATACCATCATTCAATATATATCTCTTGTCGTCATAAGCACTTAAAGCTAACTTGTTTTCTTCTATTGAGTATACATTATGCTTTTTGCTACGAATATGATTTTGTATTTTATATAACTCTTTCTTTTCTAAAACACAGTTCTCATAATCCTCAAATGATAAATCTTTTATAACTACACTTTTTTATACCCTTTGCTTTTCTAATCGGATTATCCTGATCTCCCCCTTTCTCTTTAATAGCATACATTTTTTATTTTAAACCTACAAACTTCTCTTTTACAACACCTTTCAGTTCGTCTTTAAATTTAACTAATTCCTTTTTATTAACTAATTTCAATCCATATTCATTGTCTTTTTTATAATCAGAGGTATCTAAATATTCATACATATCTTTCAGATCTTCGTAAAAGTCTTCTGTTCCTATATGTGCTACAACAGAATCAGTATCAGTCATTAACAATTTTATATTGTCTCCATATCTCTTTTTCAAAACATTATAGTAAAAGTCGTACAAACATATTTTAGAGATATCTAATACTGCCATCCCTACATAGATAGGTTTGTTAAATACAATTTTAGTTTTATACATATGAATAGCAGCTAAATTCTTAGAGAATATCGTTCTATCTTTGAAGCTAGGTTTAGCTACTAAATCCTCTAACAAATATTCATTATGTACTAATCTTACATTTATTCTTTTTCTTATATTTTCCATAGTTTTACCAAAAACAGCATTATTAGCCAACTTATAAAAATCCCTCTCAAATGTATTCTCTGCTTGTGACCGTATATTAGTATTTAGATCCATATATTTCTTTAACAAGGCTGATTGTTTAAATGTTATTGCCTTATGTATTTTTTTAAGTTTCATTCCTTGTGACAAATAGAATTT
This sequence comes from Thermobia domestica, assembly GCF_964235325.1. NCBI lineage: Eukaryota > Metazoa > Arthropoda > Insecta > Zygentoma > Lepismatidae > Thermobia > Thermobia domestica. The sequence goes on along the minus strand of NC_137457.1, from coordinate 224,739,997 downwards.
AAGGTTTTGATAGTGTAGTATATAATGTTCTTTATCATATAGAGTTGTTAATAACTTTGGAAGCTTTTTCTTATTAATATAGTTTTCCGGAGCTAAGGGAAAATCTGAATGTTTATTATAGAGTTTCTTTGGATATTCTAAGTCTACTTCTAAAATATAACCATCTTCACAATCATCTTTTGTTTCTAGTATTGTTTTTGCTAAGTGTTTCTCATTATACTTATTAACATATATCCATTGAAAACCTCCATACGGCATGTGATGATTCATCGCCCAACCATACTCATTGCATCCATGTAAGTTATATAAGAGTTTTTTTCTTCTTGTCAAAGGTATCTAAGTATTTATTATTGGCAACTGCATATCGATTTGAACATTGAGAAATTCCACCTCTTATACCTTTCTCTATAAATAGTAATTTGTCATAGTCAGTCAATAATTCTAATTTTTGTTTTGTCATCTTTAACATTGCATCCCAGAAAAAACCAGGACCGGTAAGATACCACGCTGGATCTAATTTATATGTTTTAAGAGCTGTATCTCTAAAATTTTCAATAATATCTGTTAGTTGAAGAACATCTGTCTTATTATAAAATTGAGTATATTCACTTAGCTTTTTTAAATCAAATTCTTTACAAACTCGTACATGATGCTTATGGCGCTCAGGATTCATTCCTTCTCCTGTTAATCTGTTTGTAAATTTGTCTATAGATAATGGAACAGATTCTTTTAACTTTTCTTTAGAATCAACATAATCAAATGGATAACCACCATTTAGATCAAGTTTATCAATCGGGAAAAACTTTGATGTTTCTCGAAATTGTTCCGGCTTTAAATTCTTTGCTAACTCTGCTAAGCCTTTTAGTAAAAATCTGAATGAATCAATGAATCTTAACTTGATAGATCTATCTTTTCCTTTTGCATCTTTAAACCGAATGGTTTTTGAGAATGTAATGTAGTTTTCTTCAGTGTTAGGTATTACATCTATTTTTTCTTTCTCATCCCCACCTCCTAAACTTTTTATAAATAAATGCGCATCATACCTAAAGGGATTGTGGAAATATACAGGAATAAATCTTGGATTTGTATATTTTATATTACAATAAGCATGAGCAGCACCTCTAAATTTACCTGTTAAATGAGCATGATCATGTACTTTTGTTTTACATGCATCTCTACTATTTTTAAGCTTTTTATATTCTTTCTTACAATCTACTAGGACTTCTTTTATCTCTTTTCTCTGCTCTTTTATCTCTGTTATGCTATCATCCTTTTCATCATCTATTTTAAAATGATGTTCTTCTTCCAAGTGTATAGCTCCTTCTTTATCTTTTTCTGTAAATACTCAATTTTAATCTTTTTAGCTTTCTATTTTCTTCACTAATAAACGTGGCAGAGCTTCAAGACTTCCTTCACAAATATGGCATATTGTAGCTGATTCATATATCTCTTCTTCTTCCTCAGATAATGGAGTCATAGGTGTATAAGTATCATATATTTTTACTATTTTGATTGCTTCTTCTGTTAACCTTTTTATAAGCTCATCTGCTACATTATCTACTATGTATTCTACTGGTTCACTTGTATAGGAATGTAAAGTGGATTTTACATAGTAAGTAAAACTATTAGGTTCATGTAGTTGATAAGCATTTGAGTAGGATCTTTCAGGATCAGGCTGACATGTACTTATTCTTCTTAGTATTGATTCTAAGTCTGCTATTATTGTGAATGGTATTCTTAAAGAACGCTTATCATTTACAAATTCTAATATCTTATTCCACTCTCTAGGCAAAATGATCTTAGCAGCAGAATGTAACCCACAGTATTCTTCATGCCGTTTTAATAATTCTTCTGATTTAAAATGCTTAGCTAAACATCCCTCACATAAAAATTTCTTATGTTCATTTTTGTTATTTGACTTCCAACAAGCCTCCATAAATCTTTAATTAAACAGTAATGTGTTTTATTTCTTTTCTTTAAATATAAAAGACGAATATGGTTCTGCTTTCTTTCTTTAGGTATTCTAAGTGGGTAAATTTTTTCATTAGCATCTATGGTAAAGACACTGATAGATATATTAGCTCTATTTTCAAATTTTGTTATATCAGTAACTAGCAGCGTTCACCCCGCTTCGCTGCGGTCACCCCGGAACGCAATAAACTTTGTTACTTAGATAATTTTTACTTTTTCGCTTTCAAGTGATATGATAAAAACCATAGAAGATTGCACTAATGTTAACATTATATCGCCTGTCATTTATGTTAACCCGCCCCGCTTCGCTGCGGTCACCCCAACCCGCCCCGCTTCGCTGCGGTCATCCCGGAACGCAATAAACTTTGTTACTTAGATAATTTTTACTTTTTCGCTTTCAAGTGATTTATAGCGCCTGTCAGTTATGTTAACCCGCCGAGTCACAGGGTCATGCGGGTTGCATATAAATACGTTTATTTTTATACCTATGATGAACTAATAACAAAGGATTTGTACGTATGGACACCTGAATGGTCAATTATCTCAAGACACTGGTAATTGAAAATTAAAGTGATATGATAAAAAACATCTAGGGTCCACATCCTAACAACCCCCCAAAAATGAAAGAAATCGGTTCAGCCGTATTAGCGTGATGAGCGGACAAAGGATTTTTTGTACGTATTGACACCTGATTGGTCAATTATCTCAAGACACTGGTAATTGAAAATTAAAGTGATATGATAAAAACCATCTAGGGTCCAAATCCTAACAACCCCCCAAAAATGAAAGAAATCGGTTCAGCCGTATTAGCGTGATGAGCGGACAAAGGATTTTGTGCGTTCTCTTTTATATATATAGATTTGTACAGGAAAGGGAATATCTTTAAAATATTTATCCAATTCTTGCTCATATTGTCTAGGAACTCTTTGTGGATTTCTATCAACAGGATGTAATGCTCTTTGAACAGACCATAAGAAGCATTTTTGATCTTTGTTTTTAATATTAATGCATGCTTTTCTTCTTTGAATTGTTTCTGGAAGTTCTATATATGATGATCCATTCATTGCTACGTATTTGTTAATTCTTAGTTCAAGATAGTCAACACAATGTAAAGTCCAACCTGAACCCTTTCCTTGAAACTCTTCCATCTCTGCCCTAATTTTTCTAGGTGCATTTGTATAATACTCATTTAGATCAGTGAATTGAAGTATTACTTCATTTGATGTTTTAAAATTATGTTCTTGAATCTGTTTATCTTTTTTGAAGCTACATGTAAATGACATATTTACCTTAAGTGCATTAAAATATTTAAATCCATTTTTAATCATACTTTTAACCGGTTTGCTAATTGAACGTAGGAATTTGGAAGGATATTTATATCCACCTGTGTTTTTTTATTTTGAAAGTATGAAATCTATATTTAAATGAAGTTTCTTTTCGTTCAACACTTATATTTGCTCTTTAAGGCTTTGATTCTCCAAAAATCTCTTGTTTAAATGGAAACAGTTTTCAAGCTTTTTTCCTGCCTAATCTCTTAGGTTTTGATTTTTCAAAGATGTCTTTTTGAAATGGAAATGTTTGGTTAAAGTTTAATCTGTTTTCTTCATCTTCATGTTCTTTAATTAGGTCTATCAGTTCTGCTTTTCTTAATTGGGAATAACCTTTTATTCCCTTTTCTTTACACAAGTTTTTTTAATTCTATTACTGTATGCTTAATTAAACTCATTATTACTATGTCACCTTTTATTATATAAAAATAATTTTAATTATTTTCGTTTTCTAATAGAACAGCTAATATTCATGCGACCTAGGAAATCTCAATGTCTATTAGCATATTGTATTAGAACATGGCTTTCATGGAGAGACCTATCAAAGCTACTATTGATTTAATGAAAAAATAATTCATTTTTATTATTCTTTTTTTAAAATCTGCCTCCTCACCATCATTTGTGGACTCAATCTCTTTATCGCTATCCCAATTTGATTCTGGTGTAAATCTTTCTTTTAATAACATTTCTTGTTCTTTTAATAACATTTCTTGCTCTTCTAATAATATTTGTTTTTCTAGTAGTGCTGTTATGAGTTTAAGATCTTGATGAATAAGGATAAGCTTATTTTGTATCAATTTACAATGGGCTTCCATATTTATTATATAGAAAATTAGCAAAAATGATTATTATTTTTAAAATTTATATACAAAACGAGACTATGGAAAGGAAATCCAGTCACCAACTTAAACAATACTGCAGAGAGAAAGGAATACATGGTTATTCAAAGCTTAGGAAAGCAGAACTAATAACCTTAATCAACGAGCACAGAAATAAGTCTCTAAGAACAACTACCATAAATTCACAACAACCAAGTGAGCAAGATAAAACAACTGTAATAAATTCACAACAACTAACTGAACTTATAAAAGACATGGCTCAAAAATTAAATCCTGAACATATTGTAAACTACTTTCAAAATCCGCTTTGTAGAAATATAGTTATAGATGTACTTAATAGTCGAAATTTCGAAGAATGGAAGCAAATTTCAGAAATATCGAACTTATCCAATGAATTTCTATATACTTTCAAAAACAAGATAAATTGGTATTTAGTTACATCAAACCATAAACTATCACTTTCGTTTATTGAAAATCATGAAGAACACATCGATTGGGTCAGATTATCAAAAAGAAAAGACCTACTTAAACACGAAAACATCATTAACAAGTATGGTGATAAGCTTTCCTGGGACAAATTGTGTGAACCACAGTTTAGATCAAGGTCTTATCCTCAATTAAAACCAGAATTCGTATTAAAACATAAAGAACATACAAGACAACATATTTATTAGGATTACACGTACGAATATGCTCGACAAATGAGTGAAGATTTTCTTAATGAGTATAAAGAAGAGATTGATTGGCTTGCGTTCAGTGAAAAAATAACTGGAGAAAGTATACACAGAAACAATCTGTTAAGTTTTGCACACAATTCAGAGAATACTTACATTGGGATATAATCTCTCGTCATTCAAATTTGCTTAAACTTGCGTTCCTAAGAACTTTTAACGATAAACTCCGTTGGAATATAGTTCCTAAAATGTGTTACATTGAAGGAAAAGAACTAACAACCTTCTTGAGCGAATTTAATTCTCTTATCGATTGGCAAGTTATTACACCACAACTAGATGAAACACATGTGAGAAAATACCAAAATAAAGTTTATTGGCCAAAAGTTAGTTTAGAAGATAAAAGAGAAAAATTCATTCTCGAGTTTGAAAGAAAAGGCTTAGATTTAAGCAAGATAGTATATAGTTGTTGGAATAGGAGGTTCTCTGAAAACTTTCTAATAGCGATCAAAGACAAGATCAATATAGTTCAGTTCTTAAGAGTAAATAAGCATGTTAGCAATCCCCTTAGAAACAAACTAATATTACTTTCATTAGGTTTACACCTAATAAAAAAACTCAAAAGAATGTCCAATATTCAAAGAAACAAAAACTCAATTGTATAAAACAACATGCGAACATGTGTTCTGTGTTGAGTGTATGCTTACCTGGTTAGGAAATAATAACACTTGTCCTTTGTGTAGAGCGGTTATACATAACAACAACAACAGCGATAACAACGATATTGAGTATTCTACAGAAGAACTTGATTTTGATAATCCGGTTTATTCTAGATATTCTGAAAGTCCCGATATAGAAGAAGACTGGAATTAGGTTAGTGTAGATTAATGTTAAGCTTTTATGAATAATAATCATAAAAGTTACATTTAAAGCTTTTACATAGGATTATATATTAACCGATCATATAAACCATCAATTTCTTTAACCAAATCTTCTTCTGATAGGCATGTCCAAAACTCATTACCCTTACCTTTACGAATATCTAGTTCTTGCTGCATTAGGTTGAATAACCTAATACTGTTAGGATCTCTAAACTTTTCGTATATTATCTCATGATTCGGATATTTTTCTTCTGCTTCATTGAGAGGCTTATATAGGCTTCTCCTTTGGCATCTGATAGCATAATAAGGGAAAGGATCCTTAAGTTTGTTCTTCTTGTATATGATTAGGCAATTATCTTTTGAATTATCGTCTGTATATGGTGCTGCAATTTCTTTTAAGCCCTCGTTTTGAATTCTCAATCTCTCCATTGTTTGTTCTATTTCCCCTACTCTTATTTGCAACTCTTTTTGGTCTTCTTGAATCTGTTTAAAGTCTTGTGTGAAGTAATCTTCGATTATATTGTAACACTTATTATAAAACTCATTTGAAATCCAAAACGAGATACTCAATATTAATTCTTTTCTTACATATGTTCCTGATACTAATAGATCTTGTTTATTTGTTCCTTTTGACTTAACTATGTAAATTGAGTTTTGGTGGTGCAGATCTGACCCACCTAATTTCTTGATATAATATCGTAGGAGATCTTTTGATTTATCTAACATTGTTCAATGTTTAAATTCTTTTCCCCCATTTTAACACAACTTAGTAGCATTGAAATATCCTGTACTCTTATCTATAATCAATTTGAAATCACCAAAAATACCATACCAATAATTATCTTTAATCTATTCGTAGCAAATATTGTTTAAATTAAGAGAACTATCCATAGTACTCATATTTATTGTTTAGAAAATAATTTTTTTACTTATTTTTCCTCGCTATCTGCAAGTTTTATTTCGTAAGTTGCGTTAATAAAGTTCCTAGAATTAGAAGGATAAAGTTTTTCGTTACTGTGTAAGATGAGTTTTCAAAGTAGTCCGAATTCGGTCAACTTAGTTTGTTATTATAATATACTAGCCTTTTATGGAATAATAACCATAAAAGATAATATTTATATTTACACTACAACATTACTTTTATCTATCCCACTATTATGTGAATCATCAAATCCTAGCCATTTAACGTATACTTTGTTACCTTTCTTTCTCAACACCTTCTCCACCAAGTATTCATCTTTGTGTTTCGTCTTTAATAGTTCTGGTTCGTAAAATCTGCCTTGTACATCCTCTTCTTCTAAATCTTTAATTCTATAGTTAGGTGGATTAGATGGAATAACTTCGCCAATAACAAATACTTCTGTTGACCAATTAAGTGTATATCCTTTCTCAAATAATCCTTTCGATTTACTTATACGAATATAATCGCCTAATTTTTATTTGGGTTTAACATGCTTATATTCTTTTTGATAAACTTTCTCCAATATTGTTCGTTCATTCTTCTTGTTAACTTCTATAGGCTTCAAACCAATTGTTCTATGAATTTGATTATTATATTCGCTAACTAGAGTTGGTAATATTTATATCCATTTATAATTTCCTTGTATTGTAAACTTCTTCCACATGTTTTGTTTAAGTGTTCTATTGAATCTTTCAACAACAGAAGCTTTCTTACCATTATAGGCTGAGTAATGATTAATCTTATTTTTCTCCATTAACTTCTTAAATTCCTTATTGTAAAACTCCTTGCCTTGATCTGTTTGTAAGTTATTAGGTTTTCTAATTTTTAATATTGATTCAAACGCTTCTGTAACATTTTTACCACTCTTATCTTTAACGGGAACAGCAAATGCATATTTCGAAAATACATCAATAATCGTTAGCAAATACTTATAGCCTTTATTTAATTTGGAGACACTTTTTAACACACCACTATCTATTTCTACAAGATCAGCTTGCCACAAATCATCTATACCTTTAGTAATAACACTTAGCCTAGGATAGTTCCTTCTAGAAGGTTTGTGAATTTCTTCTATAATGTCTTCTCTAATACCTTTACCTTCTTCTACTCAATCTTTCTTTTTAACGAATTGAGATTTAGTAACACCACATACAGAACAAATACCTTTCTTTAGATATCTTCCATTCTTTGTTCGCTCTATCCTAATGGTATCTTTCTTCGTATATGTTGATTTCTTGCACTTAACACAATACATCCTATTTATTGTATAGAAATTTAAAATTTATTATTACCTAATACTATACTTTGAACATTATCGTCATCATCACTTGATTCGTTTTTCATCTTCATCTTCTCTTTCTATATACATAATAAGCAATTATAATTTACCTTCTTTCAATTCAGAATCTTCGGATGGTCTAATTCTTAACTGATCATACATATTAAAGTGTAATGGGAAACTTTCAACTAGTGTCTCATTTAAAAATAGGTCTATAAGATTTTTATTGAGGTTTGCTTCTATATGCATTATCCTATCTCTATAAAGAAATTTGTATGCGGCAGCTAAATTATATACAAAAAAGGCTGGTTTCCCAACATCATCTTCTGCCAATCGACATGGTAATTCTACAATTTCTTTTCGCGTAAGTAAATTAAACTCTTCTTTTACTGACTCAAGCTGTTCTAATGTTACAACATCTTGTTTATCGATAGCATTAGATACATTAACCAATCTTTTATTCTTGAAATCAACCCAGGATATGTAATTAGACGTAAAAACTTCTCCAGATTCTTCTTTTCTACTTTTAACATTACCAAAAATATCCATATTTATTCTATAGCAAATATCTTTACGAAAGCTCTCTTTCTATGTACATTACAACAAACAATAATTGTCCTTCTTCCATAGCTGAATTTTAATTTGGTTTAATTGTAATTATATCATTCTTGTAAAAGCTAAAAGGTAAATTTTCAATCAAAGTATCACCCAAATATACATGTAGAAAGTATCCGTCAAGGCTTAATTCCATGTACATATTTTCCCATTATAGAAAAACTTATAACAATTAGAAAGATTGAATATTCTAAAGATTGGTTCCTTAACATTTTTAGCTTTCAATCGGCATAATACAGGTATAGTTTCTTTCTGCATAATTAATTTTTCGCTGTCTCTCTCTAGCATTTGAAAGTCTTCTTTTGTAATGTGTGTTTTGTAACGTATCTAATACATCTTAAAATCGTTTTCTATCGTTCTCTAATTGGTTATTAATACTAACTTCTAATGATTGAAGTTGTCCTACATCTACTACATTATTTAAATTCTCTGGTAGTTTTAATTTATCTTCACTAATATTATTATCACTTATTCTACTTTTAACATTACCAAAGATATCCATATTTATTATATACCAAATTTGTATCTATTTAGCAGCCAGAAGAATAGTTATACGAGCTCCAACAAAATCAATTAAATCACCATTCTCATCTCGAATTGAAACTTTGATATTAAATTTGTCGTGATGTATTGGGAAAAATATTTTTTCTTAGGTTCATAAATAATTGGTTCTCTAAATTCTGCATTTGTTCTAAACGTTGCTATTAAATCTGTTTCGTTGTGTGTTGTATCTTTCTCTTTTAAAATCATACCTTCTGCTAAATCACAGTGAATATTTATAGTATCAAATGGATGGAACCTAGCCGGCTTATCTACAACATGTTCTGAGTTTCTAACTAACTTCTTGTCACTAAAACCTAATACAGTATTAATGGTATCTAAGATTATATCACACAACCTGCTAAATATTTTAACTCTGGTTTTCTTTCTATCTTCGGTGAATTTAATATTTAAAGTAGCTTTAAAACCATCGGTGTATGGAAGAATTGGTTTAATATGTTCTTCTAATTCTTTTAAATTATATTGACCGGGTTGAACTGAGTTGCTTCGAAAGTTGTCCATCGTTACAAATTGTTAACTTATTATTTTCTCTGTAATGTTTGGTGTTAAGTATGTTGTATAAAATCCTGCAACAGCTACTTCTAAATCGTTTTCAAATGGATAATGCAAGTACATGCTTAGTACAGATGAATAACTGTTTAAATTAAATACTTTCATTTATTATATAATAAAAGTTGAAATGAATAAATGGGATATCCGAGTAAGGTTATCAGACCAAACTGTAAAAAAGAAGAATGGTATATTGCTACCTCATGATATAAGGTGTTTAATTGTAGGACCTAGTGGTTGTGGTAAAGCAACACTAATGATTGATAACTTTTTACTAGCACCGGATTGGCTTAACTATACAAATGTTTATATCTATTCTAAAAGTTTACATCAATTTAAATACCAACAGCTAATACAACTTTTCCAAGACATAGAACGAGATATTAATAAGACAATTGCAATAGTAAAAGGAAACAACGAAGAGATTATTCCATTAGATGAGTGTGAGAACGATTCTGCGGTAGTGTTTGATGATTTCATTTTAGAACAACAAAACCATGTTAGAGAATATTTTACTCGAGGTAGACATAAAGGTTTAAACTGTTTCTATCTTGGACAAACATATTCTAAACTACCAAAGCAACTAATAAGAGACAAATTTTCTTTGTATCTTTAAGCAGGACAATGTGAATTTAAAACAATATATGATGAATTTGTTGGATCTGATATGTCGTTTGAAAAATTACAATCACTCTGCAATAAGTGTTGGGAAGAAGAGCATGGTTTCTTAACAATATATATAACTAGGAAAAGGAATAATGGGAAATACAGAAATAAAATTAAAAACTTTTGAAAAGTATAATGAACGAGAATGAACGTACTTGAACGTGTACGTTTTTATTTTTGTTTATATAATAAATGAGTGAGTTAGATGTTGCTGAAGCTAGGAAATATATAAAGTTAAAAGAACTTGTGAAAAGATTTAAGGAAATTAAACAAGCTAATCGAGGTAGATATGAGAAATATAAGGAACAAAGTCAGCCTGTTATAGATGCAATTGAAGGCTTAGAACAAAATATAGCAAAAGTAACAGAGGAAAATAAAAATTTAATTCGAGAGTTAGTTCCAGTTGTAAATAAAAATGCAAGACTAGATTCTGATTTATTTGAAACACCTCCAAGAAAAAGTTATAATAGTTCAATAGGTGATTATGATTCGCCTGTGACCAAAGAAATTAAGTATATGAGAAAACAAATTAAAGATAAAGTAGAAGGTATAGAACCAATTGAAAAAGGAACACGGTTTGGTAAAGTTGCTACAAGATATACAACAAGAGATGATAAGGTTTTTGGAATACAAGCATATAATGAGGATGGGAAAATAATAAATATGGTTGGAAATAAAGAAGTTAAAATAAATTGTGATGATTTAATAATAAACAATCGACATTATACAGGAACAGAAGGCTTATGGGAACTATTGACAAGAAACAATGCAACAAATTATGATGATGATTTACAAAAATATACCCAGATAGTTATTATAATGTAGCGTTTCAAGATAGCGACCCAAGTAGAAGAAAACAAAGATCTAACAGAGGTAAAAAATATCTTGAAATCATTAAACCCCTTGGGATGAATATATAAAACCAACACTAGGACCAACACCACCAAGAAAGAAAACACCAAAGTCAGGAGAGGAAATAAAAATATACAACGAATTACCTAAAGAATATGTATGGATGAATGATGTGAGAAAATTAATTGATAGCTTGATAGTTACAGATGGAAAGGGAAAAGCTGGAAACGATAATTTTTACAATGAGAAAGTAGGTATAATGGATATGATTAATTCTAAACGCGTACAATTTATTCCTAATGATCCAAAGGGTATAGGTTATTTGATAAAGATATTGAATACGTTATCACCAAAGTTTTGGAATAGTGAGAAGTATGGAAAAGGATTAATGAATAGGATTTTAAACATGAAGGGTATACCAGAGTTACATATTCCAGGCAATGAATTTTGCGGGCCTTTCACGAAGCTACAAGAAAGGTTAGAAAGAGGAGATAAAGGTATTAACCCACTAGACGAATCTTGTAGAGAACATGATATTTACTACAGAGATAATAAAGATACTGCTTCTAGACATATTGCAGACAAAGAATTAGAAAATAAAACATGGGAAAGAGCTTTTGCTAGATGCAAACTTCTTAACAGAACGATTACCTCCTTTAGAAACTGCTTTGGCTATGAATACAAAAGTAAGATTTGGTTTAGGTTTTTCAGTATTTGTGGTTAATTTTTATGGATTTTACCATAAAAGTTTATAATAAATATATAAGTATGAAGTTGACTAGTTTTACATTTAAAATTCCTAACGAAGAACTTGAACAATTAAATATTGATCACATTTTAACTAAGAAACAAATCAAACAAGAAGAAGCGAAACTAAGTAAAGGACAATGTATGCCTTTAACTCTTTCTATACCACAAGTTAAGAAAATAAACAAAGAAATAGAGTCAAATGATAATAAAGTTCATTATGGAGGTTTTATATTTACAATTCCAACCATTCTAGCTATAATAGGTGCTCTTGGTTCAGCTGCTGGAGGTGTAGCTACTATTGTAAAAGCTGTAGATGATGTAAAACAGAATAAACATGAATTAGTAGAACAAAAGAGACATAATTTAGCAATGGAAGAGAAAGAAGATGGTACGCTTACAAAAAACGAGAAGCCCAAAAAAGTAAAGAAAAAGAAGAAATCAAACCTTTAAGTAATTTAGACCTAATACAACTTGTTAAGCGACTTAAGAAACTTTAGAGGTGTGTTTATGAGTGATGAATAGCCTAAACAACGAAGGAAGAATGAGTATGGTATTGTTAACTTTGACGCACCTAAAAATATAGGAACACATTGGATTTGTTACTGGAAAGAAGGAAATTGAAAGTATGTGTTTGATTCATTCTGAGGTAATCCACCAAAAACACTCGTAAAATATCTTGGTCATAATATTGAGTACAATAACAATCGAATACAACATTTTAACGAAGTAATCTGTGGGCATTTATGTATTGCAGTATTAAAAATGTTTACAGATGGATATAGTTTTTCAGAAATCATTAGTCAGGTGAATATAAATAAGGATATTTAGAGAAGTTACATTTAAGTTGTTTTATGGATTTAATTCATAAAACGATAAGAACACTTTTTTCTTTATAATAAATATGGATAAGATAGAGTCATATGAGTTACAAACCTTTAAACCTAATCAAAGAACAATTGAAAACCTAAACAAACCAAACAGATTAATTGAATTTGATATCGACATTGGTGACGGGTATATTCATCCTTATTATGCTTATACGTATGTAAGTTTTGAAACTAGAGGAAGAGATGCAGACGGTGAGTACACTGGTAAACCAAATATTAAACTCATTAATAATTTCTTTCCACATCTGTTTTCTCAAATACAAATTAGTGAGCATGGACAAATATTAGATACTATAGACCATCCTGGGTTAACTTCAACAGCTGTAAATAGATGTACGATTTCAAAATTAGAAGCAAATCATTATGATGAAAGTGGATGGGAAGAAATCAAATGGTGGAGAACAGATGAGGAAATATTATTTCTATTAAGACTTTTACCTGGGTTTTGTGTTGATTATAAAGATATTATGTAAAAAAAAGGATTGAAATATATATTTAAAAGAAGTGGATCTGATGATAGCGCATTTTTCATTAGGAAAACTAAGAAACAAGATGGAACATTTGAAGATGATCAACCACATCCAGGTAAAGTTAAGACTACAAATATGGAGTTAAGAATGCCTGTTGTTAATTATGAATCTAGCTATGGTACCTTGTTAAGAACTAACATGTTAAAAGAAGGTAAGATTCCTATTTCGTTCAACACATATCAATGTTTACAAAAGTGAGTTACAGGTAAATACTTATAGCCTTTATTTAATTTGGAGACACTTTTTAACACACCACTATCTATTTCTACAAGATCAGCTTGCCACAAATCATCTATACCTTTAGTAATAACACTTAGCCTAGGATAGTTCCTTCTAGAAGGTTTGTGAATTTCTTCTATAATGTCTTCTCTAATACCTTTACCTTCTTCTACTCAATCTTTCTTTTTAACGAATTGAGATTTAGTAACACCACATACAGAACAAATACCTTTCTTTAGATATCTTCCATTCTTTGTTCGCTCTATCCTAATGGTATCTTTCTTCGTATATGTTGATTTCTTGCACTTAACACAATACATCCTATTTATTGTATAGAAATTTAAAATTTATTATTACCTAATACTATACTTTGAACATTATCGTCATCATCACTTGATTCGTTTTTCATCTTCATCTTCTCTTTCTATATACATAATAAGCAATTATAATTTACCTTCTTTCAATTCAGAATCTTCGGATGGTCTAATTCTTAACTGATCATACATATTAAAGTGTAATGGGAAACTTTCAACTAGTGTCTCATTTAAAAATAGGTCTATAAGATTTTTATTGAGGTTTGCTTCTATATGCATTATCCTATCTCTATAAAGAAATTTGTATGCGGCAGCTAAATTATATACAAAAAAGGCTGGTTTCCCAACATCATCTTCTGCCAATCGACATGGTAATTCTACAATTTCTTTTCGCGTAAGTAAATTAAACTCTTCTTTTACTGACTCAAGCTGTTCTAATGTTACAACATCTTGTTTATCGATAGCATTAGATACATTAACCAATCTTTTATTCTTGAAATCAACCCAGGATATGTAATTAGACGTAAAAACTTCTCCAGATTCTTCTTTTCTACTTTTAACATTACCAAAAATATCCATATTTATTCTATAGCAAATATCTTTACGAAAGCTCTCTTTCTATGTACATTACAACAAACAATAATTGTCCTTCTTCCATAGCTGAATTTTAATTTGGTTTAATTGTAATTATATCATTCTTGTAAAAGCTAAAAGGTAAATTTTCAATCAAAGTATCACCCAAATATACATGTAGAAAGTATCCGTCAAGGCTTAATTCCATGTACATATTTTCCCATTATAGAAAAACTTATAACAATTAGAAAGATTGAATATTCTAAAGATTGGTTCCTTAACATTTTTAGCTTTCAATCGGCATAATACAGGTATAGTTTCTTTCTGCATAATTAATTTTTCGCTGTCTCTCTCTAGCATTTGAAAGTCTTCTTTTGTAATGTGTGTTTTGTAACGTATCTAATACATCTTAAAATCGTTTTCTATCGTTCTCTAATTGGTTATTAATACTAACTTCTAATGATTGAAGTTGTCCTACATCTACTACATTATTTAAATTCTCTGGTAGTTTTAATTTATCTTCACTAATATTATTATCACTTATTCTACTTTTAACATTACCAAAGATATCCATATTTATTATATACCAAATTTGTATCTATTTAGCAGCCAGAAGAATAGTTATACGAGCTCCAACAAAATCAATTAAATCACCATTCTCATCTCGAATTGAAACTTTGATATTAAATTTGTCGTGATGTATTGGGAAAAATATTTTTTCTTAGGTTCATAAATAATTGGTTCTCTAAATTCTGCATTTGTTCTAAACGTTGCTATTAAATCTGTTTCGTTGTGTGTTGTATCTTTCTCTTTTAAAATCATACCTTCTGCTAAATCACAGTGAATATTTATAGTATCAAATGGATGGAACCTAGCCGGCTTATCTACAACATGTTCTGAGTTTCTAACTAACTTCTTGTCACTAAAACCTAATACAGTATTAATGGTATCTAAGATTATATCACACAACCTGCTAAATATTTTAACTCTGGTTTTCTTTCTATCTTCGGTGAATTTAATATTTAAAGTAGCTTTAAAACCATCGGTGTATGGAAGAATTGGTTTAATATGTTCTTCTAATTCTTTTAAATTATATTGACCGGGTTGAACTGAGTTGCTTCGAAAGTTGTCCATCGTTACAAATTGTTAACTTATTATTTTCTCTGTAATGTTTGGTGTTAAGTATGTTGTATAAAATCCTGCAACAGCTACTTCTAAATCGTTTTCAAATGGATAATGCAAGTACATGCTTAGTACAGATGAATAACTGTTTAAATTAAATACTTTCATTTATTATATAATAAAAGTTGAAATGAATAAATGGGATATCCGAGTAAGGTTATCAGACCAAACTGTAAAAAAGAAGAATGGTATATTGCTACCTCATGATATAAGGTGTTTAATTGTAGGACCTAGTGGTTGTGGTAAAGCAACACTAATGATTGATAACTTTTTACTAGCACCGGATTGGCTTAACTATACAAATGTTTATATCTATTCTAAAAGTTTACATCAATTTAAATACCAACAGCTAATACAACTTTTCCAAGACATAGAACGAGATATTAATAAGACAATTGCAATAGTAAAAGGAAACAACGAAGAGATTATTCCATTAGATGAGTGTGAGAACGATTCTGCGGTAGTGTTTGATGATTTCATTTTAGAACAACAAAACCATGTTAGAGAATATTTTACTCGAGGTAGACATAAAGGTTTAAACTGTTTCTATCTTGGACAAACATATTCTAAACTACCAAAGCAACTAATAAGAGACAAATTTTCTTTGTATCTTTAAGCAGGACAATGTGAATTTAAAACAATATATGATGAATTTGTTGGATCTGATATGTCGTTTGAAAAATTACAATCACTCTGCAATAAGTGTTGGGAAGAAGAGCATGGTTTCTTAACAATATATATAACTAGGAAAAGGAATAATGGGAAATACAGAAATAAAATTAAAAACTTTTGAAAAGTATAATGAACGAGAATGAACGTACTTGAACGTGTACGTTTTTATTTTTGTTTATATAATAAATGAGTGAGTTAGATGTTGCTGAAGCTAGGAAATATATAAAGTTAAAAGAACTTGTGAAAAGATTTAAGGAAATTAAACAAGCTAATCGAGGTAGATATGAGAAATATAAGGAACAAAGTCAGCCTGTTATAGATGCAATTGAAGGCTTAGAACAAAATATAGCAAAAGTAACAGAGGAAAATAAAAATTTAATTCGAGAGTTAGTTCCAGTTGTAAATAAAAATGCAAGACTAGATTCTGATTTATTTGAAACACCTCCAAGAAAAAGTTATAATAGTTCAATAGGTGATTATGATTCGCCTGTGACCAAAGAAATTAAGTATATGAGAAAACAAATTAAAGATAAAGTAGAAGGTATAGAACCAATTGAAAAAGGAACACGGTTTGGTAAAGTTGCTACAAGATATACAACAAGAGATGATAAGGTTTTTGGAATACAAGCATATAATGAGGATGGGAAAATAATAAATATGGTTGGAAATAAAGAAGTTAAAATAAATTGTGATGATTTAATAATAAACAATCGACATTATACAGGAACAGAAGGCTTATGGGAACTATTGACAAGAAACAATGCAACAAATTATGATGATGATTTACAAAAATATACCCAGATAGTTATTATAATGTAGCGTTTCAAGATAGCGACCCAAGTAGAAGAAAACAAAGATCTAACAGAGGTAAAAAATATCTTGAAATCATTAAACCCCTTGGGATGAATATATAAAACCAACACTAGGACCAACACCACCAAGAAAGAAAACACCAAAGTCAGGAGAGGAAATAAAAATATACAACGAATTACCTAAAGAATATGTATGGATGAATGATGTGAGAAAATTAATTGATAGCTTGATAGTTACAGATGGAAAGGGAAAAGCTGGAAACGATAATTTTTACAATGAGAAAGTAGGTATAATGGATATGATTAATTCTAAACGCGTACAATTTATTCCTAATGATCCAAAGGGTATAGGTTATTTGATAAAGATATTGAATACGTTATCACCAAAGTTTTGGAATAGTGAGAAGTATGGAAAAGGATTAATGAATAGGATTTTAAACATGAAGGGTATACC
Source organism: Thermobia domestica (assembly GCF_964235325.1). Taxonomy (NCBI): domain Eukaryota; kingdom Metazoa; phylum Arthropoda; class Insecta; order Zygentoma; family Lepismatidae; genus Thermobia; species Thermobia domestica. Next base: position 224,722,431 of record NC_137457.1, on the reverse strand, counting down.
AGAGTTACATATTCCAGGCAATGAATTTTGCGGGCCTTTCACGAAGCTACAAGAAAGGTTAGAAAGAGGAGATAAAGGTATTAACCCACTAGACGAATCTTGTAGAGAACATGATATTTACTACAGAGATAATAAAGATACTGCTTCTAGACATATTGCAGACAAAGAATTAGAAAATAAAACATGGGAAAGAGCTTTTGCTAGATGCAAACTTCTTAACAGAACGATTACCTCCTTTAGAAACTGCTTTGGCTATGAATACAAAAGTAAGATTTGGTTTAGGTTTTTCAGTATTTGTGGTTAATTTTTATGGATTTTACCATAAAAGTTTATAATAAATATATAAGTATGAAGTTGACTAGTTTTACATTTAAAATTCCTAACGAAGAACTTGAACAATTAAATATTGATCACATTTTAACTAAGAAACAAATCAAACAAGAAGAAGCGAAACTAAGTAAAGGACAATGTATGCCTTTAACTCTTTCTATACCACAAGTTAAGAAAATAAACAAAGAAATAGAGTCAAATGATAATAAAGTTCATTATGGAGGTTTTATATTTACAATTCCAACCATTCTAGCTATAATAGGTGCTCTTGGTTCAGCTGCTGGAGGTGTAGCTACTATTGTAAAAGCTGTAGATGATGTAAAACAGAATAAACATGAATTAGTAGAACAAAAGAGACATAATTTAGCAATGGAAGAGAAAGAAGATGGTACGCTTACAAAAAACGAGAAGCCCAAAAAAGTAAAGAAAAAGAAGAAATCAAACCTTTAAGTAATTTAGACCTAATACAACTTGTTAAGCGACTTAAGAAACTTTAGAGGTGTGTTTATGAGTGATGAATAGCCTAAACAACGAAGGAAGAATGAGTATGGTATTGTTAACTTTGACGCACCTAAAAATATAGGAACACATTGGATTTGTTACTGGAAAGAAGGAAATTGAAAGTATGTGTTTGATTCATTCTGAGGTAATCCACCAAAAACACTCGTAAAATATCTTGGTCATAATATTGAGTACAATAACAATCGAATACAACATTTTAACGAAGTAATCTGTGGGCATTTATGTATTGCAGTATTAAAAATGTTTACAGATGGATATAGTTTTTCAGAAATCATTAGTCAGGTGAATATAAATAAGGATATTTAGAGAAGTTACATTTAAGTTGTTTTATGGATTTAATTCATAAAACGATAAGAACACTTTTTTCTTTATAATAAATATGGATAAGATAGAGTCATATGAGTTACAAACCTTTAAACCTAATCAAAGAACAATTGAAAACCTAAACAAACCAAACAGATTAATTGAATTTGATATCGACATTGGTGACGGGTATATTCATCCTTATTATGCTTATACGTATGTAAGTTTTGAAACTAGAGGAAGAGATGCAGACGGTGAGTACACTGGTAAACCAAATATTAAACTCATTAATAATTTCTTTCCACATCTGTTTTCTCAAATACAAATTAGTGAGCATGGACAAATATTAGATACTATAGACCATCCTGGGTTAACTTCAACAGCTGTAAATAGATGTACGATTTCAAAATTAGAAGCAAATCATTATGATGAAAGTGGATGGGAAGAAATCAAATGGTGGAGAACAGATGAGGAAATATTATTTCTATTAAGACTTTTACCTGGGTTTTGTGTTGATTATAAAGATATTATTTAAAAAAAAGGATTGAAATATATATTTAAAAGAAGTGGATCTGATGATAGCGCATTTTTCATTAGGAAAACTAAGAAACAAGATGGAACATTTGAAGATGATCAACCACATCCAGGTAAAGTTAAGACTACAAATATGGAGTTAAGAATGCCTGTTGTTAATTATGAATCTAGCTATGGTACCTTGTTAAGAACTAACATGTTAAAAGAAGGTAAGATTCCTATTTCGTTCAACACATATCAATGTTTACAAAAGTGAGTTACAGGTAAATACTTATAGCCTTTATTTAATTTGGAGACACTTTTTAACACACCACTATCTATTTCTACAAGATCAGCTTGCCACAAATCATCTATACCTTTAGTAATAACACTTAGCCTAGGATAGTTCCTTCTAGAAGGTTTGTGAATTTCTTCTATAATGTCTTCTCTAATACCTTTACCTTCTTCTACTCAATCTTTCTTTTTAACGAATTGAGATTTAGTAACACCACATACAGAACAAATACCTTTCTTTAGATATCTTCCATTCTTTGTTCGCTCTATCCTAATGGTATCTTTCTTCGTATATGTTGATTTCTTGCACTTAACACAATACATCCTATTTATTGTATAGAAATTTAAAATTTATTATTACCTAATACTATACTTTGAACATTATCGTCATCATCACTTGATTCGTTTTTCATCTTCATCTTCTCTTTCTATATACATAATAAGCAATTATAATTTACCTTCTTTCAATTCAGAATCTTCGGATGGTCTAATTCTTAACTGATCATACATATTAAAGTGTAATGGGAAACTTTCAACTAGTGTCTCATTTAAAAATAGGTCTATAAGATTTTTATTGAGGTTTGCTTCTATATGCATTATCCTATCTCTATAAAGAAATTTGTATGCGGCAGCTAAATTATATACAAAAAAGGCTGGTTTCCCAACATCATCTTCTGCCAATCGACATGGTAATTCTACAATTTCTTTTCGCGTAAGTAAATTAAACTCTTCTTTTACTGACTCAAGCTGTTCTAATGTTACAACATCTTGTTTATCGATAGCATTAGATACATTAACCAATCTTTTATTCTTGAAATCAACCCAGGATATGTAATTAGACGTAAAAACTTCTCCAGATTCTTCTTTTCTACTTTTAACATTACCAAAAATATCCATATTTATTCTATAGCAAATATCTTTACGAAAGCTCTCTTTCTATGTACATTACAACAAACAATAATTGTCCTTCTTCCATAGCTGAATTTTAATTTGGTTTAATTGTAATTATATCATTCTTGTAAAAGCTAAAAGGTAAATTTTCAATCAAAGTATCACCCAAATATACATGTAGAAAGTATCCGTCAAGGCTTAATTCCATGTACATATTTTCCCATTATAGAAAAACTTATAACAATTAGAAAGATTGAATATTCTAAAGATTGGTTCCTTAACATTTTTAGCTTTCAATCGGCATAATACAGGTATAGTTTCTTTCTGCATAATTAATTTTTCGCTGTCTCTCTCTAGCATTTGAAAGTCTTCTTTTGTAATGTGTGTTTTGTAACGTATCTAATACATCTTAAAATCGTTTTCTATCGTTCTCTAATTGGTTATTAATACTAACTTCTAATGATTGAAGTTGTCCTACATCTACTACATTATTTAAATTCTCTGGTAGTTTTAATTTATCTTCACTAATATTATTATCACTTATTCTACTTTTAACATTACCAAAGATATCCATATTTATTATATACCAAATTTGTATCTATTTAGCAGCCAGAAGAATAGTTATACGAGCTCCAACAAAATCAATTAAATCACCATTCTCATCTCGAATTGAAACTTTGATATTAAATTTGTCGTGATGTATTGGGAAAAATATTTTTTCTTAGGTTCATAAATAATTGGTTCTCTAAATTCTGCATTTGTTCTAAACGTTGCTATTAAATCTGTTTCGTTGTGTGTTGTATCTTTCTCTTTTAAAATCATACCTTCTGCTAAATCACAGTGAATATTTATAGTATCAAATGGATGGAACCTAGCCGGCTTATCTACAACATGTTCTGAGTTTCTAACTAACTTCTTGTCACTAAAACCTAATACAGTATTAATGGTATCTAAGATTATATCACACAACCTGCTAAATATTTTAACTCTGGTTTTCTTTCTATCTTCGGTGAATTTAATATTTAAAGTAGCTTTAAAACCATCGGTGTATGGAAGAATTGGTTTAATATGTTCTTCTAATTCTTTTAAATTATATTGACCGGGTTGAACTGAGTTGCTTCGAAAGTTGTCCATCGTTACAAATTGTTAACTTATTATTTTCTCTGTAATGTTTGGTGTTAAGTATGTTGTATAAAATCCTGCAACAGCTACTTCTAAATCGTTTTCAAATGGATAATGCAAGTACATGCTTAGTACAGATGAATAACTGTTTAAATTAAATACTTTCATTTATTATATAATAAAAGTTGAAATGAATAAATGGGATATCCGAGTAAGGTTATCAGACCAAACTGTAAAAAAGAAGAATGGTATATTGCTACCTCATGATATAAGGTGTTTAATTGTAGGACCTAGTGGTTGTGGTAAAGCAACACTAATGATTGATAACTTTTTACTAGCACCGGATTGGCTTAACTATACAAATGTTTATATCTATTCTAAAAGTTTACATCAATTTAAATACCAACAGCTAATACAACTTTTCCAAGACATAGAACGAGATATTAATAAGACAATTGCAATAGTAAAAGGAAACAACGAAGAGATTATTCCATTAGATGAGTGTGAGAACGATTCTGCGGTAGTGTTTGATGATTTCATTTTAGAACAACAAAACCATGTTAGAGAATATTTTACTCGAGGTAGACATAAAGGTTTAAACTGTTTCTATCTTGGACAAACATATTCTAAACTACCAAAGCAACTAATAAGAGACAAATTTTCTTTGTATCTTTAAGCAGGACAATGTGAATTTAAAACAATATATGATGAATTTGTTGGATCTGATATGTCGTTTGAAAAATTACAATCACTCTGCAATAAGTGTTGGGAAGAAGAGCATGGTTTCTTAACAATAGATATAACTAGGAAAAGGAATAATGGGAAATACAGAAATAAAATTAAAAACTTTTGAAAAGTATAATGAACGAGAATGAACGTACTTGAACGTGTACGTTTTTATTTTTGTTTATATAATAAATGAGTGAGTTAGATGTTGCTGAAGCTAGGAAATATATAAAGTTAAAAGAACTTGTGAAAAGATTTAAGGAAATTAAACAAGCTAATCGAGGTAGATATGAGAAATATAAGGAACAAAGTCAGCCTGTTATAGATGCAATTGAAGGCTTAGAACAAAATATAGCAAAAGTAACAGAGGAAAATAAAAATTTAATTCGAGAGTTAGTTCCAGTTGTAAATAAAAATGCAAGACTAGATTCTGATTTATTTGAAACACCTCCAAGAAAAAGTTATAATAGTTCAATAGGTGATTATGATTCGCCTGTGACCAAAGAAATTAAGTATATGAGAAAACAAATTAAAGATAAAGTAGAAGGTATAGAACCAATTGAAAAAGGAACACGGTTTGGTAAAGTTGCTACAAGATATACAACAAGAGATGATAAGGTTTTTGGAATACAAGCATATAATGAGGATGGGAAAATAATAAATATGGTTGGAAATAAAGAAGTTAAAATAAATTGTGATGATTTAATAATAAACAATCGACATTATACAGGAACAGAAGGCTTATGGGAACTATTGACAAGAAACAATGCAACAAATTATGATGATGATTTACAAAAATATACCCAGATAGTTATTATAATGTAGCGTTTCAAGATAGCGACCCAAGTAGAAGAAAACAAAGATCTAACAGAGGTAAAAAATATCTTGAAATCATTAAACCCCTTGGGATGAATATATAAAACCAACACTAGGACCAACACCACCAAGAAAGAAAACACCAAAGTCAGGAGAGGAAATAAAAATATACAACGAATTACCTAAAGAATATGTATGGATGAATGATGTGAGAAAATTAATTGATAGCTTGATAGTTACAGATGGAAAGGGAAAAGCTGGAAACGATAATTTTTACAATGAGAAAGTAGGTATAATGGATATGATTAATTCTAAACGCGTACAATTTATTCCTAATGATCCAAAGGGTATAGGTTATTTGATAAAGATATTGAATACGTTATCACCAAAGTTTTGGAATAGTGAGAAGTATGGAAAAGGATTAATGAATAGGATTTTAAACATGAAGGGTATACCAGAGTTACATATTCCAGGCAATGAATTTTGCGGGCCTTTCACGAAGCTACAAGAAAGGTTAGAAAGAGGAGATAAAGGTATTAACCCACTAGACGAATCTTGTAGAGAACATGATATTTACTACAGAGATAATAAAGATACTGCTTCTAGACATATTGCAGACAAAGAATTAGAAAATAAAACATGGGAAAGAGCTTTTGCTAGATGCAAACTTCTTAACAGAACGATTACCTCCTTTAGAAACTGCTTTGGCTATGAATACAAAAGTAAGATTTGGTTTAGGTTTTTCAGTATTTGTGGTTAATTTTTATGGATTTTACCATAAAAGTTTATAATAAATATATAAGTATGAAGTTGACTAGTTTTACATTTAAAATTCCTAACGAAGAACTTGAACAATTAAATATTGATCACATTTTAACTAAGAAACAAATCAAACAAGAAGAAGCGAAACTAAGTAAAGGACAATGTATGCCTTTAACTCTTTCTATACCACAAGTTAAGAAAATAAACAAAGAAATAGAGTCAAATGATAATAAAGTTCATTATGGAGGTTTTATATTTACAATTCCAACCATTCTAGCTATAATAGGTGCTCTTGGTTCAGCTGCTGGAGGTGTAGCTACTATTGTAAAAGCTGTAGATGATGTAAAACAGAATAAACATGAATTAGTAGAACAAAAGAGACATAATTTAGCAATGGAAGAGAAAGAAGATGGTACGCTTACAAAAAACGAGAAGCCCAAAAAAGTAAAGAAAAAGAAGAAATCAAACCTTTAAGTAATTTAGACCTAATACAACTTGTTAAGCGACTTAAGAAACTTTAGAGGTGTGTTTATGAGTGATGAATAGCCTAAACAACGAAGGAAGAATGAGTATGGTATTGTTAACTTTGACGCACCTAAAAATATAGGAACACATTGGATTTGTTACTGGAAAGAAGGAAATTGAAAGTATGTGTTTGATTCATTCTGAGGTAATCCACCAAAAACACTCGTAAAATATCTTGGTCATAATATTGAGTACAATAACAATCGAATACAACATTTTAACGAAGTAATCTGTGGGCATTTATGTATTGCAGTATTAAAAATGTTTACAGATGGATATAGTTTTTCAGAAATCATTAGTCAGGTGAATATAAATAAGGATATTTAGAGAAGTTACATTTAAGTTGTTTTATGGATTTAATTCATAAAACGATAAGAACACTTTTTTCTTTATAATAAATATGGATAAGATAGAGTCATATGAGTTACAAACCTTTAAACCTAATCAAAGAACAATTGAAAACCTAAACAAACCAAACAGATTAATTGAATTTGATATCGACATTGGTGACGGGTATATTCATCCTTATTATGCTTATACGTATGTAAGTTTTGAAACTAGAGGAAGAGATGCAGACGGTGAGTACACTGGTAAACCAAATATTAAACTCATTAATAATTTCTTTCCACATCTGTTTTCTCAAATACAAATTAGTGAGCATGGACAAATATTAGATACTATAGACCATCCTGGGTTAACTTCAACAGCTGTAAATAGATGTACGATTTCAAAATTAGAAGCAAATCATTATGATGAAAGTGGATGGGAAGAAATCAAATGGTGGAGAACAGATGAGGAAATATTATTTCTATTAAGACTTTTACCTGGGTTTTGTGTTGATTATAAAGATATTATGTAAAAAAAAGGATTGAAATATATATTTAAAAGAAGTGGATCTGATGATAGCGCATTTTTCATTAGGAAAACTAAGAAACAAGATGGAACATTTGAAGATGATCAACCACATCCAGGTAAAGTTAAGACTACAAATATGGAGTTAAGAATGCCTGTTGTTAATTATGAATCTAGCTATGGTACCTTGTTAAGAACTAACATGTTAAAAGAAGGTAAGATTCCTATTTCGTTCAACACATATCAATGTTTACAAAAGTGAGTTACAGGTAAATATTTAGAATTTGATTTAACCACACAATTTAACTCTAACAAATTCGATATGCCTGATTTCGTGATTGCCTTTTTCCAAACTGATAGAAATGATAATCAAGAAAAAGACTCAAGCAAATTCGATCACTGTAAGGTTCAAAATATTCACTTTAAGAATGGAAGAAATAAATGTTTTCCCTTAGAATCTTTGAACTTAGATTTCGAAAAACACAAATACCTCAAAGCTTACGAAATGTATACGGTATATAAGAGAGTTACAATTGGAAACACGGAGATGTATTACTACCCAAGAGAATTCTTAGAAAATAGACCAATGTTTGTTATTAATACAAGCAAGCATAAATCAGTAACCGTAAGTGATAGAACTAATCTGATAAAACCATTTGTTATGTGGTTATGATTGGTAAAAAAAACTTTGAATACGATGTACAGAAAGAAAAGATGATTGAGAAAATTGAAATTCGATTAGATGTTTTTTTAGTTTGTAAAGTGTTTTTATGGTAATTATCATAAAAACTTATATATAGACCAAGAAGATAAACAGATTGTGATCCAAACCGTAAAAATCGGAACGAATCGTTCCACTTGTGTTTAAGCTAAGATGAATGATGATTGTGTTTAATAGGAACGAATCGTTCCACTTGTGTGTAAGCTAAGATGAATGATGATTGTGTTTAATAGGAACGAATCGTTCCACTTGTGCTTAAGCTAAGATGAATGATGATTGTGTTTAATAGGAACGAATCGTTCCACTTGTGTTTAAGCTAAGATGAATGATGATTTTGTTTAATAGCAACGAATCGTTCCACTTGTGTTTAAGCTAAGATAAATGATTGTGTTTAATAGGAACGAATCGTTCCACTTGTGTTTAAGCTAAGATGAATGATAATTGTGTTTAATAGGAACGAATCGTTCCACTTGTGTGTTGTATTTATTTAAGATCAGCTGATAATTTAAAAATGATCGTAAAAATTTATTTAATAAAATGAATATACCAGATAACATTCCACGAGAGAATCTAATTGTGTTAATTGAGGATACGATATTAACACTTCAAAATTTACTAGCGAAAAATAAGAGGAAATTTAAGAGGTTAAAATGTATTTATGTTACTCTTATTGCATTTTCGATACTACTTTCTGCTTCAACGGGGTTTATCAATATATTTATTCCTGTTACAGTGTATTCAATTATTACAACAGCATTTGCATCTGCTTCTGCCGTTATCACTGGTTTATCAACACGATTTAATACAGCTTCAAAGAAAGAGTATTATAAAAATATGGTTACTCAAATTGCTATGTTTAAGGATGAGCTTAATGTTATTAAAGTAATGAATGGAGAATTAACAGACGAACATATAAAAGACATTGTTGATAGAATTAACTATATATATATAACGAGATAAGATCACTAAAAAATGAACAAATTTTTAAGTTTTATACAATAAATGAGAAATGGCCTCACAATTAAACAAGAAAAACAATATTAACATTTTAAAGCTTTTTGAATTGTAAGATCTGAAAGAAGGAAAATCATACGAAATAACCTCATGGAAATTGATACAAACAAAATACACTGGGGAAAGGGTATTAGTACATCTAAATGAGAAATACAAAACCTTATTGCCACAGAGATATAATGAAGATACTGATCAAGTTTTAAAAAAGATGAAAACTAAGAAATTGTTTATGAGATATGATGGAATGAAGGATCTTTCTAATGGTTACAAAATATATCAACTGTTCTTTAAAAATGATTCTAAGAAGTAGCAAAAATTATTTAAAATTTTTTTCTAAAGTAAAAAATGGAGTGGTTAGTATGGATCCTCAAAAGAAGTTCAATCTTACTAATAATTTCAATGTAATTGTGAAAAATGTGCAAACCAAAACGAAAGTAGTTTTTGATATTAACGGTTGTCTATTCAGCTTGAATTACGATCAGTGGACAGAGTTTAAGAAATCATTGTTTCCGATAGAAAACGAGGTTAACAGAAGATTCCATTATCAGTATCCAAACTTGTAATTTTAAATGTTTTTAAATTATAGTTAATTGATTTTAAGAGTTTTATGGTTATAAAGCTATAAAACTAAGACCTTTAGACATACAGAACGCAATGCCATTTGAATTTTAAAGACCCATATATAAATAAGGGAGTTATTTGAGTTTTTGTACTAACACCCTTAGAGTTATGCAACCTACAAGACATTCAGAAGATAGTAAATTTATTTCTCTATTGATTGTCGTTTGAATTTTGAAAATCGGTTAATATTTGGTAGTTATAACAAATTCAAAATTTCGGGAATTTTTTACGGGTTTATCTTTGAGTTTTCTGGAAAATGTTATTCCTTAGAAAAGTCTTAGCATTTTATGTAGATTATGACAGTATTTTTTATTTTCAAAAGTGGCAAAAATTAGTAAAGTTATTAAAAATTAAAATCTTATCCTTAAAGGTAGGCAACCAGTTAGAAAATTAAAAAAATAGTACCTTTAATTCTCTATCGATTGTCGTTTGAATTTTGAAAATCGGTTAATAAATAAGGATGGTATAGCGATTGAAAAATATTACCCCTCAAATACGCTACTGAATGACAGGGTTTGTTATCGTGTTGAAAAAATTATCATGATTACCTTATTTGGTAGTAATTCATTAGTAATCGTTTCAAGGCTTAATTCGCAATTTTAACAATTCTGGAAAAACATGTTAAAATAATTAGTTTCCAACTCTGTTTTTAGAATTTGTCTCACAACTTAGGATTTAATTCTAATATTCTAGTATCACTGAATGTTGATGGGAAGGAAAGAGACTCAAGAGATATTTCGTCACGGATTCAATGACATCATGTATTACGTTGTTTCGTTCATGGAGACTACGTCATTGGTACAGCGCCCTCTCACGACTGCTAGCTAAAAGTTCTGTTAGAGGAAGAAAGAAAGAGACCCAAGAGATATTTCGTCACCGATTCAATGACGTCATGTATTACGTTGTCTCGTTCATGGAGACTACGTCATTGGTACAGCGCCACTTGCCGAAGTGAAAAAGAGTGCTTGAATATGTATGTGTGACGTTGTCTAACAGGCAGTAGATGACATCATCGGTACAGCGCCATCGCACGATTGCTAGCTAGAAGTTCTGTTGAAGGAGGAGAGAAACCAGATTGTGAGTCACGTCTAAGAAGGAAAGAAGAAGAAAGGTCATACTGCTCTTGCTTCTCAACTGAATTGTATGTGTGTGCGTGTGTGGCGAGTGTATATATATGTATGTAACAGCGAATCAGATGAGAGACAATACTGTGTTCATACTAAACTTTAACTTCTCATCATTTAGCCATCTGTGGACCGATTTGGATCAAACAAAAACTATCTGTTCAATCAAAGATAGCACTATAAGTTATAAGTTTTAGATGTAAGTTTTTTTTATGATTTTAAATGTCATAAAAGTCAACTCAATCTCACTTTAACATTGTGCTATTCATCTGTGTTAAATAATATTTGTCAAAAGTACTGGGAGGGAGAATGTATACTTAAACTAACACCTGGAGGGAAAACGATAGTCAAAAAGTGTGCGTAAACTAGATTCTTTTAAGATTTGGGCTAATTCGTTGGTTAGAGGGTGTGCTAGAACCGGTATATACTTCACTACTATTATAGATAAAATCTCTCTTGAAATGAGCAAAAAAGTGGACAATTTCTAGTCATTTCTGAACATTTGTCTGTTCCGAACATCCACGCTCGATTTCACCTATTGCAGATATAACGTTGTAATTTGCAATGTCAGAATTAACACACTAGAGCTGAAACGTGTCGCAATGACACGGTGGTTCGATTGAGAAGCGGTAACCCACAGGAAAAAAGAGACTTTACTTATCTCCTTGGCATAAAGTGTGTGTTCGTTTGTGTATGCGTGTGTTTGAAAGAGAGAGAGAGAGAGAAGAGAAAAATGCGAGACATAATAAGTGAACATCAAGAAAGATGAATAGAGAAAGAGAGGCGACTAGAACTATGAAAACTACTTATCATGACATTGTGTGATGAATAACGCAACAGGGGCAATACAGAACTTGAAAACATTGCGTGTTACTAAGCGTTATCATCATGGCCAAGCGGTTTCAGGCAGCTAGTTGTGATACTTTTGATGTCTGTGAGTATGTGTTCGAACCCCAATACTTGCACTTTCATTTTTAACTTTTTTGCAGCTACATCGAAACGTAAAAGTTTTGTTCTTTCATCAATTGTAAATGGTGTTTACACTCAAAATATGAATATTTATGCTGGCACTTATGATAATTTCTAAAATAAAGTAAAAATAACAACATGTAAAGACAAAACCAATTACCGGTACTAAACATTATCAATAATAATTACTATGAAAGACTAAAACTAACAGCTTAGTTCCTAACGACGGGAATTACACTTTTGGCTAAAGTAATTTAAGAATCACTGTTTCTATAGTCCCCCACGGACTTGATCCCATCTCCACGTGCACAAAACGTAAGTAAATACTTTTGCAACTCTGCACACAAACTTGAATTATTCGGCAATAACGTGTGTAGTGCTGGTCCCGACTTTTATGTATACATATGATCGTTCTCATCTCATGACATATGGATAAACATTACGTGAGTGGATTTTCTGGAAGCTGAAAAGTAAATGGGACAACTGAATAATCCTCAAAACTGTTCGCTAGATTGACTCCGCATATTGACATTATTATTCCTTGAAATGACAACTGTACAGTGAAGCTGAATATTTATTATTATTATTATTATTATTATTATTATTATTATTTTTATTATAATTATCATTATTAATATTAATATCTCTATTATTATTGTTAGTATTTTATCTATTACTATTATTATTTTAAGCGTACTTTTAAAGTTGCACGTCGTATTTACTACATAGTATATTACGATATTATTTCTGTAATTTTTCTTGGATCGTATGTTATTTATTAGTGGGCACAAATTTGTTTGCAGTTCGTCCAATAAATGAATTTCGGCGTGCAGTTTGGTGTAAATAACCTTACAGAAAGAAGCCTGTTCGTTCCAAAGAACAGAACTGAACTTTGTAAGATTTGAGTTAAAGTTACACGTGCGAGGGTAGTGTAGATAGGCGGGTAACGTCCTGCACTTACGAGAAGTATAGGTTCAAAACGTAGGTTCAAATCCTGCTAATGCCAAAGGTTCTTTTTTACAAAGTGATTGTGATGAATTGAAGTGATTTCTCATACTAAACGAGCAATCCGTTAGAATGTGGAAGCAAAAGCTTGTATCATGATAGAGGCGATCTACAAGTGTTGGTTGGACAAGGGCAAATAATAATTATGGGAGCCACTGAGACAATTTGAAACACTTAATTGGTCTGTAGTGTCCACTTTTTATGTTATTGTTCTTAGAAAGAGATACTATACCTTTTGTTAAACATGTTTCTCGTAGAATAACAGGTACCGTCCTAAACTTCCAAACGGAAAATGTCAGTTCGAATCCCTATCAGGTAGTACTTTTTTCCCATTCGCTACTGACGTTGGTTGGAGAAGTTACAAGGCATCACTGTATACTATGCGAATAAACTGTGTGCGCGGTATTCATCATACAGAGTATTGATAAATAGTTAACATATTTATATCCGTCTCTCTCTCTATCCAAATTTCTTGAAGTTTCCTTATCATGTCTTGCATCTTACTGTTCTCTCTCTCGATCTCTCTCTCTCTCACACACAAACACACACTTTATGTCAAGGAAATAAGTAAAGTTTCTTCTTTTCCTGTTAGTTACCAGAGTCTCAATCGAATCACTGTGTCACTGCGATGAACCGTTTCAGCTCTAACATGTTCATTTCAACATTATGAATTACAACGTTATATCCGAAATAGGTGAAATCATGAGTGGATGTTCGGAACACACAAATGTTCATAAATGACTAGAAAATAGCTCTATTTTTAGTCATTTCAAGAGAGATTTTATTTATATGAATTTGACAAAAAATTCGTTTCCATCCTATAATTTAATTTGTTTTATCCACGTATGAATTCGAAATATGCAAGATTTCCTAGGTCTATAAGGAAGCAGTATCCAATTTTCCTTTTAAACATTTGTAACTTTCCATTATTATACAATTAGGACTTTTAATGTAGGATCTTTCTGATTGAACTTTAGCAGTAAAATAGCACTCAGTCAATTTTTCTTTCTGTCTTTTTCTCTTTTGTTCTGTTTGTATTAGTAGTCTGGAATAGAAGGTTAGTTACGCTACCTACTAGGTTATTTAAAGTATTTCAGATCAGTACGTTTAATGAACACTACCGAATTTACAACCGAACCAAGCGGAAAATTGGGATGTGTGTTAAACTTTTAGCATGATCCTAGATGTGTCTATGGACTTTTCAATTTCACTGGAAATTCATTATTTAATTTGACCACCAAGTTAGGTATTCATTTTGAAAGTCACTTAATGAATTTTTCAAGCATCCTCTACGTATATAATCGAATGATTCTGACTAAAATTTAAACAAGATTTTAGAAATGATCCAAAAATTAAATCAAAAGATTGCGATATTGGCCGATAATTAGATTTCTGATCAGGGGCCACAAAATTTTTGAACGGCCACTAGATCGAGTTTTCGTATTTTTGACGGATTAGGCACATCATACTGACTTAAGTGATAGCTTGTACAGGGTTTTCATAAAGTATGGACGGATTTAATTCGCTTATAATTTACATAAAAATGCTCATATCGAAATCACATAAAGTGCAAACGGTAGCGGAAGCATTAAAGTTTTACCTGTAATCTGCACCAGCTCAGTTCATTCACCGCCACACCTCCAACTGGACGCCATTTACGTCCACACATTGATGGCTGTGGGCTGTTGATGATGCTTTCCCTTACCCTGCTCACTGTTGCAGGCGATGTTGGCGGTCTCCCACTTCGAGGACGGTCCAGGACGCTTCCTGTCTCCAAGAACTTAGCATGCCACTTTCGGATTGCACTCTCAGTCAGTGCCGGCTTTTTAAACTCTTTGGTGAACTTTCGACACACCAGAATTGGTGATTTTAGCTCTGCGTACCACAGAACACATTGCGCTTTCTCTTTCACCGACGCCATCTTTGATACGGTAAAAAAAATAGTCTTCTCAGAGGAGTTTTTCATTTATTTATTTCTTTAAAAGACACACACACCAATACAGCTTACAACTTACTTTTAACAGTCAACATTGAAACAACAATGGATGGAATTTGGTAAGAAACTGACCCTTGCCCTCCCTCTCCTTCTCTCAACGTGTTCAGAGTTGCCACTTATCTAACAATGTTGCCAACTAAAAATTTAATTCTTCCGCTACCGTTTGCACTTTATTTGATTTCATTATGAGCATTTTTATGAAAATTATAAGCAAATTAAATCCGTCCAGACTTTATGAAAACCCTGTATTTGGCTAGGTTATATGTAGTTCTCCAGATATGGAGAGTACAGAAAATGTTTGATTGAATGAAAATATTAGATTTTTGGATCACAGTAGACAAAATTTTTGAGCGCCCCATAAACCGTGTTTTCGTATTTTTTGCGGAATAAACACATCATATTGTATTAAGTTATAGTTTGGGTTTTGCTACACTATATGAAGTTCTAAAGATATGGTTCGTAAAAAACGTTTTCATTGAATGAAATATATTGGATAGCTTGGATCAGGGACCACGAAATTTTTAAACAGCCCATAAATCGACTTTTCGTATTTTTTTTTACGGAATAAGAACATCATACTGAGTTAAGTAATATTTTGAGTTTGGCTGCACAATATGTAGTTCTCCAGATATGGGGCATAGAAGAAAATGTTTGATTGAATGAAATATATTGTTTTTTTTTTTTTTTTTTTTTGATCAGGAGCCACAAAATTTTTGAACGGTTCCTATATCAAGATTTCGTATTTATTACATAATAAGCTCATCATACTGTGTAAAGTGATAGTTTTAGTTTAGGTATATTATATGTAGTTATCCAGATATTGAAAGTACGAGAAAACGTTTGATTGAATGAAATATATTGAATTCTTGGATCAGGGATCACAAAATCTTTGGACAGTCCATAAATCGAATTTTCGTATTTTTTACGGAATAAGCACGTCATACTGAGTTAAGTAATAGTTTAGGTTTGACTACACTGTATGTACTTCTCCAGATATGAGACGTACAAGAAAATGTTTGATTAAATGAAATGTACTGGATTTTTTGGGTCCAGGGTCACAAAATTTTTGAAAGGATCCTAAATCAAGTTTTCGTATTTTTTACGGAATAAGCACATCATGCTGAGTTAAGTGTTAGTTTGGGTTTGGACACACTATATGTACTTCTCCAAATATGGGAGCTACACTATATGTAGTTCTACAGATATGAGGCTAGCAAGAAAATATTTGATAGAATGAAATATATTGGATTTTTTGGATCAGGGACCATAAAATTTTTAGCGGCCCATGAACCGAGATTTCGAATTTTTTTTTTACGGAATAAATACATCAAACTGATATTGCTGAAAATGTACAATGGAGAAGTCTGATATGTGGCAACAAAGGGTAAAGAAGAGTACATTAGAAAGAAGTGAGAATTTTGCATTATAAATGGTGTTCAGAAAGTAACTATGCAGTTCATAACTTGCCGTATTTTATTTTCGATAAACCACTTTAAACAACTGAAATTAACCTGAAACTAAACTTTAATATCATGAAAGTTATAAGAGATGCTGGAAGTGTTCCCTTGCACTTGAAGAAACAGTTCTTTGGACTGTACAGCATCACGTCTTGCACCTCCGCCACCTTCTCTGCGGATGTGGCTGTGGATGGCCTACATGATTTTGGAGCTTTATGAACGCTTCCGGTCTTTTGAAACTTGGTCATGAGGTTCCGGACAGCATTGCAATTAGGCATCTTTACTCATGGGAACTTTGATGCAAATGCAGTTTCTACTGCTGAGGTAAACTTGTCTCTATTTCGGAACACATGCTCCACAAGAAACACTGTACAGCATGATGACCTGGATCACAATGATGTCACACATGACTTTGGTCTTCAATCAAACCAGACCTGTGAACAAATGCTAATACCTGGTCAAATATTGTTCAAATATGATTCAAATATCTTAAACATTGGGAAATGTTGTATTACTAATTGACAATCATATCAGTCATCACTTAGCACACCACAATATGGAACTGCATAGTTACATTCTGAACACCCGGTACTTCTGTAGCCGACTACTGTGAATAAGCAAACTACTCGCGAAAAAAAATGATGCACACGAGGAAAAAACACGCGTGTTTTCTAATTCTGTAAACTGGTTCTCCAGGTTATCTTATCAATATTTGGAAGAGTACTTTCTTGGTTTATATCTTTCGTGTTACGTGACATATTCGTTTACTACCTATCCTGCATACCATATGATTATGTTGTACACTGTAAAGTTACCATATTCACATTGGAAATATAATTATTTTATTACTACCTCACTTCGTTTTCAGTCGGCCTGGATAGCCGTGTGGTCTAGAAGACTAGACTACCAACATATTAGAGATCACGGGTTCCAATCCCGCCTCGGACAAGTTCTTTTTTTTTCTCACTACATTGTCAGCGTTCTGTTTTATAGAACGCTACCACTATAGGTCCGGTCCTATATAGCTTCGGAGCTTTTACAGAGCATAAAAATGGCATTTCTCAATTTTGTTTTTCATATACACCAATATCTTGTGACACTCCTGAAATTTTGCTATGTTATACTATCGGTGTTATACATTTGAACTAAATTAAGAGTATGAGATGCCTTGTAGGCCCAGATTCCTTTATTACAATCTGTTACCACCCATCAGATTTCTCTATTGTATATTTTAAGCACACATAGCTCCAATAGCTTGCAACACTGTACCAGTACACTTCACTGTTATTTTTATTGATAATATTGCATTTTAAACCTCTGCACACTTGTATATGGTGCTATTTCAAGCAAAATACGTTTTGCTGAGTTGGCTACACTGCCTCACATATGGCAACAATGTTTATGGTTTTCGTTAGGACATTTCATTCTCATTATATTGTGCAACTTTTGTTTTGATTGCCGTAAGGGTTTCTAAGATATTTACTTTAAACTACATAATTTCATGATATAATTTTTTGGATATTCAAATTTTGAAGCCCCGAAGATCCCATCCTTCTGGTCCATAGCATTTTAAAGTTTGCTCAGTTTCATTTCTCATGATGCTGTGTCAGATGTGCTATGTGGCAACCATATTTTAGCGACAACTTGTGGGACCTTTCTGTGTGAATTAAGTGATAGTTTGGTTTGGCTACACTATATGTACTTCTCCCGATATAAGGCCTACAAGAAAATTTTTGCCTGAAATATATTTGATCTTTTGATTTAAAAAAAAAAAACTGTTATTTCTATATTGTTGTTGAGTTTCTTTAATCGGAACTTTATAATGTTAGCTTCTTTTCTTGCTACATTTAAATCCAATATTTTTATCTTTGCTCTCTTTTGTTTTTCTTCTATCTCCATTTCTCCTTCTGTCTTATTTCTGTACCTCTAACAGATATCAATTGGTTTCAATTTTTGATTGAGATTTGTTTAAGTTTCTCCCTACACGAACTTACGAATCTTGTTTCCTCTCATTTTTTATTTCACTTTATTTACACTAATACATGTATATTTTGAAATTGGAATTGTGCTCATGTTGTTGCTGATTTTAATATGAGACAGAGGAAAGGCGAAGAGAGAAGGGATCTCTTAACCAGACACGACTATAAGATAAGAAGGTGTATATTGGATGGCCTAGAGGTAAGGTGTTAGCTGTCACTTTTTTTGTTGTTGTTGTAGTTTTGATATGGAGTGTATAAGTTCAGTAATTTACCATGAATAGAGTCAATCAGAAGTGCTTTGGTAACAAAGAAATAACAACATGAAATGTGAAATCTCTTTTAAGGAACTGTCGAGATTTGAGAGTCGACAAACTTTACACTTTCCGAAACCAATTATCTCGAAACATCGGTAGCCAGAATTAGCCATGAATAGGGGACTTACATTAAAAAAATGACAATCTCAGCAAAATGCAGAAGTCTTTTTTTTCTGAGCGAGAAAAGGAATTAATTCTCACATTTCTAGTTCTATTGGTAATGTAGTTCTCAGTCTCTGTCAAAATCACTGAAAGAAATACGGATTATTAATCAGGATTATTTTGTAGAACATTCCACTTTAATATCACAGGAATGTCATTTTCCGATTTGCTTAGTTTTGAAAAATTATAGAGTATATTGCTATACTATATCGCTGATTTCTTATCATAATCAGAAACAAAAGTAAAATATAAATAGTAATAATTTTCTATTAAGGGGGAGGTATAACTACTTTTATTTTAACATTTTTGGCTTAAAATGGTTGTTCGGATGCATCCCCTTCCTCTTCAACCTTGGGTACGGAAATGCAAGAACATAGTTAGATTTTGATTATTGATTCCACTACATTTCAAGCATCATTTCTCGGATGTAGGCCTGTGCGACATGTCGATATATCAATATCGTCGATATCGATATTGACACATAACAACATTCGATAACGCAGATATATTAACATCGATATATCCATATCCAAAATTTTCGAATTCGAGTTGAGTTGAGTTGATTTTAGTTTAGCGTCCCTTTCAGCAGCCAGGCTATATGAGACGTGGATATAGCCTACTGATTAACTGATTAACGTGGAATCCGAAACACATGAGCTCCCGCCGGGAATCGAACCCGGGTCTCCCGCTTTTCGAATTCGATCTTGGGTGGCAAGGCATAGGGGGCTCCTAAGACTTACAATGGATAAAGGTTTCTAGGTGGAAACCGCGCAAACAACAACAGCGTTGAGCGAAAACAGCGCGTGTAAATATAGCGTGGACAAAAACAGCGTATGAACAAAAAGCGCGCATGGACAAAAAAGCACAGGCAGATACCGCGTGGACAAAAACCGCGCATGCAAATAATGCGTGGACAAAAAATTTGCACAGACAAAAACAGCGTATGTAAATACAGAGTGGACATACAAACGCGCACAGACAAAAACAGCGCAAGCAAAATTGCATTATTATCAAAATACTGAAAAATGTAATTGTAGCCCTCTTATTAGTGAAAATAAAGTAAAATACTTAGGCATATTTATTGATAAGCATCTAAAATGGTATTCTCACATTACACATATCGCCACAATACTATGAAAATTATTATATAAATTTCTTCAATTACGACACATTGTAAGCATAAAAATATTACGTACTGTATATTATGCTCTTGTAAATAGTATACTTACATATGGTATGTTAATTTGGGGTGCTGCTTACATCACTCATTTAAAACCTTTGATGGTTCAGCAAAATAATATTATACGAATATGTTAAAAAGACTTGACAGTAGACTAGGTAAACTCTATGATCAATTTTCAGTGTTACCACTTTCAAAATTATATTTCCAGAAGGTATTAATATATGTAAAAAAAAAAAAAAAAGAATATAAACAAATGAGACGAAATAACACATATGTACATAACCAGAAACGTGACAAACAAAAATTTAGAAATTAAAGCAACGAGTAAATCTATAACTCAATATCAAACATATTACAGAGCTCCGTAGATCTATAATGAACTCCCACTCCGAATCAAAGAGGAAAGTAACTTTAAAGAATATAAAAGGTTAATTTTACAGTGGTTAAAATAATCCAAAATATTTTTAAAAAACTATTGTTAAGTAAATGTGAGAATTATAAACGTAATATATTGCGGTAAGAAAATAAATAAGTAAATAAAATACGAGAATCAGGCTCACACACAAGATTTTGCTTATTTAGCCATTTTCTATTTTTTCTTTAATCTTTACATAAGAAATACAATAATTTTCGCAATATAGAAATAAATGCACTGAATTAATCTGCCCGTCAGCGGAAGGTAGACATGACTTCTGGAAATCCGAAGGCCTGTCATCCCTGAAAGCCGGGTACGTTAAACTCTATTAAAAAGGGGAATCTAGGAAGTCCGATTTCCTTTGGAGAAGTAATAGCACTTACAAGTAAGAAATTTGACTTGTTAATTTCTGTAGTACTTAACTTTTCCTTATTATTTTACTTTATTCCATTAATATTTTGTATATTGTTATTTTATAATTTAATATGTTTAGGTATTTTATGTATATGTTTTAATACATTGGATGCACCCAATATAATAAATTTTCTTCTTTCTTTAAATAAATAGATAAATAAAATACTGCATGGACAAACCATAAATCAACATTTTGCACTAGGCTCGCTCTCGCTCGAGCATACTTCTTCCAAATGAACTCGCGATCACTTGTCTCGCGATTACTTACCTTAATTGGGCTCGCGCTCCCGATCACTTTCCTCGGCTGTTCTCACTTTACTCGCGTTCGCGATCACTTGGGCTCGCGCTCACCTCTCTGTACTGGGCTCGCACTCACCCGGGCTTCCAAACACTCGAGCTTGCATACACTTGTCTTAACTGATCTGGCGCTCACTCGGGCTCACGCTTGCTTTTCTCAACTGAGCTCACACTCACTCGAACACGCGCTCACTTCCCTCAATCTGGCTTGAGCTGGCGATCACTTCACTCAACTGGGCTCGCGATCACTTCCCTAAACTTGGCTCTTGCTCACACGGGCTCGCACTCAATTCTCTCGAATGGGCTCACACTGACTCGGACTTGCACTCACTAATCCTAAGTGGGCTCTCTGACTGAGCTCGAGTTCGTGCTGATTTCCCTCAACTGGGCTCACGTTCACTCGGTCTCCCACTCACTTCTCTCGACTGGGCACACTCTTATTTCTCTCAACTGAACTTGCGCTCACTCGGGCTCACGCTGACTTACCTCAACTGGGCTCGCGATCCCTTCCCCAAACTGGGTTCGCGCTCGCACTCACTTCCCTCGACTGGGCTCACTCTCACTTGGACTCGCTCTCACTTATAATATTGAATCTCGGGCTAGCACTCAAATATTGAGTACGAGCACGAGTCCGAGCTTGCGAATTTGGACAGCTACGACAAAACAGCGCATGTATGGCTCACAATGAACATCAATTCCCAAAGAAAACAATGTACAATTCTTGATATCTCATTAAATAGTATAAGGGTATACTTATTATATTGTGTTCTCTTTATAGGTCAAGATATCGGTTCGGTTTTGTATATACATAGCGTTTTGGTATACAACCTTTCCCCTCATATTTATTCCGTCTATCAAAACTGAAGTTGGTACACTCATTTTTTTAACCCATATAGTATTTTACAAGATACATTTGGATTGTGTGCTTTTATCTGGGACTTTCAGAGAGGACCAAGTTTAATAGGAGGTATTATTGGAGAGAATTTTTCCCGACATTATCTCAATTTTCAGTGTTCAAATACGTATGGGCGCCAATGCATAGCACTTCTGGAGAACATGTTTCACTCTGAGAATATGAACTATAAAGAATGATTTTCCAATGAACATTATTGATGCAATAGTTTTCACTGCTTGTCTTCAATTTTGTTGTTATTCCAGATAATTGAGTGCCAGCCCGTGTGAGCGCGAGTCCAGTTTGGGGAAATGATCGTGAGCCCGATTGAACGCGAGCTAAATTGAAAGAAGTGATCCCGAGCACGAGCCAAGTTGAGGGAAGTTAGCGTGAGCCCGAGTAAGCGCGAGCTCAGTTGAGAGAAGTGAGCGCAAGTTCGAGTGAATGCGAGCCCATTTCGAATTAGTGAGCGCGAGCGAGAGTGAGTGCGAGCCCATTCGAGAGAATTGAGTGCGAGTCGTGTGATCGCAAGCCTAGTTTTTCGAAGTGATCGCTAGCCCAGTTGAGAGAAGTAATCGCAAGCTCGAGCCGTGCTGATGGAAGGGAACGCGATACCAAGTGAGCATGAGCTCAGTTGAGAGAAGTAAGCGTGAGACCGAATGAGGGTAGGGCAATTTAAGAATAGTGAGTGCAAGCTTGTGTGAGTGCAAGCCCGAGTGAGTGCGAGACCAGTCAATAGAGATGAGAGCAACTCCAAGTGATCTCGAGCTCGAGTGATTGCGAGAACAGTAAAGCGAAGTGATCAGGAGCGCGAGCGTAATTGAAGTAAATGATAGCGAGTTCAGATGAAGAGGTGAGCTCAAACGCGAGCAAGCCTAGTGCAAAATGTGCATCTACAACTTTTGCCCATGCTGTATTTGCTTGCGCTGTTATGGTCTGTGCGAGATTTTTCTCCATGCGATATTTTTGTCCACGCTGTATTTGCGTTCACTGCTTTCCCTCATCGCTATTATCGTTTGCTCGGTTTTGATTTAGAACTGTCAAATATATTGACTTGTGCCGAACTTCATTTGAAAATAATGTAGGAAGTAATTATGATCTATTTACTAATTAAAAACACACTCTTTCTTCATTCTTTGGTTTTGTCCATACGCTGTCCATACGCTGTATTTCTCTGTGCGCAGTTCTTGTCCATGCGCTGTTTCTGTCTACATTGTATTTGCATGCGCTGTTTCTATGCAGCGCGGTTTCTTGTCCATGTGCTGTTTTTCTCCACGCTGTATTTGCTGCGCTGTTTTCCCTTGCGCGGTTTTTGTTTATGCGCTGTTTTTGTCCATGCAGTATTTACATGCGCTGCTTTTGTTTTTGCGCGGTTTCTGTCCATGCGCCGTTTTTGTCCACGCGGTATTTGCATGCGCAGTTCTTGTCACCTCATTGTATTTGTTCATTCGCTGTTTTTGTCCTTGCACTGTTTTGACCGGATACCGGATGAAGAAACAAAACTTAATTTTTTACAATAATATCTTCCAAGGACAATTTCTTTATTAGCACAAATTGCAGTAAATAAATCCACTTGCAAATTTGCAATATTATATACTGTAATTTCTTAGCCACGAAAACTTTCCTGTTCGAGAAAAAAGAAAGAAAAAGCATTTGTCGAAAGCAAGTGCTTCGAACTTTGACCTAGAATTTATCATAAAGAAGTTTTTTGTTCCTCTCTCTTGGAGATTTCCACTGCATTTGGCCATTGAGACCGCTCATTGACAATAAATACACACATAACTGCTATATGCAGACATGCTCTTAGCAGTCAAAGATTCGGAAAGGAAACGAGTTTTCAATAATAATAATAATAATAATAATAATAATAATAATAATAATAATAATAATAATAATAATAATAATAATAATAATAATAATAATAATAATAATATAACAATTCGGTTTACAGCTACGTTCACATCTCTTTATCTATCATGAGAGGCCTTGAAGTCTAGTACGCCAATGGTGTCCCTTAATCTGTATTTGTCTCTCTTTCCATTTCTTGTGGATGTTTGTTGTTGTGCTGTTCAGCTTTTATATTGAAACTTTACATTCTATATCTTTTTTCCTTTCTTACGAGTTTTTGAAAAAAAAATATACTGCTTTCCTCTGATGTTTGAACTGCTTAAGTAAGATTATTTTGTAACTTTTTATGTAATCCATTTCCTTCACAATAATAAAACAGCCATTTTTAACGATTTATTTTATTCTCTTATTTCCAGTTTGCTACATTGATATATTTGTAACAAATTGAGTTTTTTCCAACGCTCTTTTACTTCTCAACCAACCGAACGACATTCCTTTTGGGTGTCCTGCTATTGCAAGAAAGGGAAAACTGAGGTGATAATGCACTTTTGGAGTTGTGTATACAGCGTATGCACCGTAGTATAGTACAGCGCAAGGTCCGTCGACCCTACTGTTCCGCGCTAAAAGAGGAAAGGAACAGTAGGGTCGACGGACCTTGCAGCGCACATACTATTTGTGTTGTTAAGGTGACAAAATTGAGGAACGCACAATAAATGTTCCTTGGCCATAGGTCCTTATGGCCCAAGGGAAACATCATTGTGTAATACATTCCTTTAAAAGGTTTTCTGTCTCTGGTATTATAATATATCTAGGTATTTTATCCTAATTTAGAATTATTACATTTCTCAAACGAAAAAAACTAATATTAGTTAATAGAATTATCAAATAGAAACGTAACATATCACACGTTGAGTTCTATGTGATCACATATATATCATCATTGTTTACCAATTTAACCAATTTATTTTAATAGCTACCTTTCTAGCTAATAGCTGGCGCTATTGAAAACAGAAATATTTATCGACTAATTGACATTCAGGATACTGATCACAAAGAAGAAGAAAATTACATCTAAGTCGTAAAATGGAAATTGCAACTGATATCAATTACATCTATATTACCTTGCTTCTGTAAATTACTTTGTTTCACCGGGAATAGCGGGTGTGTTTGAGAATAAAGTCAAAAAGTGAGATTCATTCACACAAAATTATAGCCTAAATATATTCTTCATATCTTCATTTAATAAAACTGAGTTCCCATCATCCCCCAACAGATGGTGAAATGGAATAATTATTATTGGTCTAGGAAAATGGGAAGGAAAATGATATTTTTTGCTGTTCGGCAAATGAATAAGCAAATTCTAATCATTATCGGAAGTAGTAGATAACATGTCCACAACCGAAGTTGTAGATTCTGATGCAAAATAAATTTACACCAATCAAATTAAGGAAGTCATCTGTACTATTGCAGGAAGAGTGAAACTAATCGCCATTCCCAGGGTTAAAAAAAAAATGTTTTAAGACCCGCTTCTGGACTAACATCATTTGCTATTTAGAGAGTGAATGATACTAAGCCGTAGCTTTCTTCTTGTTTGTTACAAACGAAATGAATCAGCTCTTCCTTTTTCTAACAAATAAAAAAGGCAAAGGTGTCTTCCAACAAAAGAATAGAGTGAATGGATATTACATCTGTGGAAATTAAAGCTTATGTTATTTTTTTCTACTGGAGACTGTTTATCGCTCTACAGTGATGCCTTGGAGAAATTGTTAAATTGGAGAAGATAAGCGTCCGATTACAGGTGCAACAATGTTTCTCAACAAATTCAACCACCTAAGCACATTTCTGAGATTTGATAGCAAATCAAGCCAGCTGATGTTTGTAATGTCTTGAAAATGTTCACTGATAAAGCAGAAAAATATTTCATTCCATATTTTTATATTACGATAGATGAAGAATTCGTATTATTCCAAGGGAAGTCCCAGAGAAAATGCAGTATCAACATATGGTACAGTCCGCAACTAAAAATTTGCAACAATTCATGCCGTGCAGCTAGGCCACCAAATATACACCGTCTTATCCCATAATCGTGTCTGGTAAAGAGGTCCCTCTCTCTCCTCCTATCTTCTCTCCTATCCTAAAATTTGCTAACAACATGAACGCAATTCTAATTTCAAACTACACATGTTAGTATCGATAAAATATCAAAACCGAGAAGAAACAAGATTCATAAGTTGATGTAGGATGCATTCAAACAAATGGATGTCTATTACACACAGGTTCAGAAATGAGTCAGAGACAGAGAGAGAGGGGGGGGGAGAGAAAAAGAAAAAGAAAAGGGAGAACAGATAAAAATGTGGAATTTTAACGTAGTAATAAAAGAACCTAACATAATAAAATTCAGTTACCAGAAATCCAACAGTAATGTAGAAATAACGTTTGCTTTTATATATTTTTTCAAGACTATTCGAATATATAGAGGATGTTTGAAACATTCATTAAGTCGCTTTCAAAAAGGATAGCATACTCAATTTCCAGTAGAACTGTGGATATCCAAGACATATCTAAGACAATGTCAAAAGTTAAACACACGCTTTGTTTCCACGTGGATCGGTTGTAAAATCGGTAGTGCTAATTGGACGTACTAATCCAAAATACATTCTTATAAACCCAGTAGGTAACGTAGGGCATATCTTCCATTACAGACTACTAACGCAAAGTGAACAAAGACAAAAGAAAAAGAAACGAAAAGAAAAAGGAAGAAAGAAAGAAAGATAAAATTGAATGAGAGCTATTTTACTGCTAAATTTTTTATCAGAAAAATCCTATATTAAAAGTCCAAACTGTATCATAATGAAAAGTTACAAATGTTCAAATGGAAAATTGGATGTTCCTTATAGATGTAGCAGATTTGAATGTTTCGAATTTCAACGTGAATAAAACACATTGATATATAGGATGGAAACAAATACCTAACTACCTAACTCTATGGCCTACGGAACCCGGAGGTTCAATGCCGCGTTCAAAAAAGCTCTCCACTGACTTCTATCCTTAACCAACTGGATCCAGTTTCTACTTTTTATCCCTATTTCTGCAACATCCATCTTAATATTGTCCTCCCATCTGCGCCATGGTCTTGCTACTAGTCGTTTTCCGATTAGTCTTCTAGTCAAGACTTTGAAAGTGTTTCTTCTTTCTTCTCTCCTAGCTACATGAGCTGCCCACTTATGCCTCCTAGACTTGATGACCCTAACAATCTTTAGTAAACCGTATAAATTATGTAGTTCCTCTTTATAAAGTTTCCGCCATTCCCGCTCCTCTGGGGTCCAAATATTCCTCTCAGGATCTTGTTCTCAAATACTTTGTCTATGTTCTTCAATCAGAGTAGGCGACCATGTTTCGCAGCCATTCAGAACAACAGGCATGATTATCATTTTATATAATTTAAGCTTTAATTCTTCGACAGAATTAGCGACGACAAGAGATTTCGAACTTAATAATAACATGAATTATCTCCTTTTAGTCGACAGTTAATTTCTTAGTGAAAATAATTTTCGCTGTTAATATTGACCGTAGATATTTGAAAGTATTCATTTTATCAAAAGTATTATTTAATATTTTAATGCATTCATAATTTTCCGTGTTACGGTCCCGACGTACTTCCATGTATTTAGTTTTCTCGGATGGAAGCAAATTTTGCGTCGAACTAGCATAAATAAAATTTCCAAATAATCAAAGAGGATGCCATTTTCTAGTCTTTTCCGAAGATCTATCTCGTCCGAACATCCAGCATCAATTTCATCTCTAACGAATATAACGTTGTAATTCGAACCGGTAGAATGAACACGCTAGAGCTCAAACGGATGATAGTGTTAGTCGGATGATGTTGGTTAGCTTATGGGCCATCACTGGGTAGAGGATTCAAACCCGTGGTGACCTGGTAATTCGACTAAGACTCGGTAAAACAGATGACAAAACATATATTTTACTTATTGACTTCCGTTTAAACAGTATTTCTTTCAGAGATGACCAGGACCTGAGGTGTTACTCCCAGAGCACGACAAACACGACACTGAAGTTACCAGTTAATTACATTTTCCAGACCAGGTCTATCGGTCTCTTGCTCCGTTTTATCTTTGGAACACGTACACGCACGTGAAGTGTGTGTGTGCGTGGGAGAGAGGGGAAGAAGTGAAAGATGCAAAGACAGGATAGGGAAACGTCAAGAAAGAGAGAGAGGCGAATATAAATATGAAACATATTTATCATTACAGTGTATGATGGAGAACGCACACACTGTTTACTCGATATGTCGCCAGTGATGCTTTGTAAGTTCTCCAACAGAAGATGAATCTCTATTGGCAGCCGTTATTTTATGCGAAAAAAATACTACCTGACGGGGAATCGAACCGAGATTTTCCATTTAAAGTCTGGCACTTTAAAATTACACCACCGATTGCTTTACCTAAATTTTGTTCAACAAATAGTGTAGTGTTTCTTTCTGAGAACGATAACACGAAAACTATATACTGCAGATCAATGAAGTGTTTCGAATGTCTTGGTAACTCCCTTGCCCTTTCCCTACCAACATTCGCAAATCGTATCTATCATGATACAGGTGTTTGCTTCCACATTCTTAAGTATTGCTCGTCTAGTATGAGAAATCGATTCTTCACAGCCACTTTGTTAAAAAGCAACTTTGACTAGAGAGGATTTGAACCTATATAAGACAGCTGTATTAATCGTAAGTCCATTACGTTGTCGCTACACTATCATGCCACCTAAAGCTTCAATCCAGATATTACTTACCGTAGTTACAACCTAGATATTACCCTCAAGCCAGCCCTGATCTTTGGAACGAACCGGCTTCTTCCTGTAAGATTATTTGCACCAAAGTGTATAACGAAATTCATTTATTCGACGACTAGAGAGAAATTAGTGTCTACTAATAAAGGAAATAGCATACAATCCAGGGAAAATTACAGAAATAAAAACATATTATGCAGTAATTTCGCCGTGCAAGTTCAAAAGTGCTCGAATAATAATAATAATAATAATAATAATAATAATAATAATAATAATAATAATAATAATAATAATAATAATAATAATAATAATAATAATAATAATAATAACCTATATTATAAAATTGAAAGTGACTGTTTGTGACTTATGATCTCTTGAACCACCCGACCGATCAAATATTCAACATTGATAATGTTCGGGCCTGGGAGTATTTTTATCTATTCGTCTTGATGGTGTGACCTAGGGGAGGGGGAGGGGGAAATATAAAATATAAATAAAGCTTAATAAGTCTTGAATCAAACGACCAATCTGGATGAAATTTTCAACATAGATTAGGTTCCTACATGGAATATTTTTTATCATTTCACTTTGATGGAGAAATGTAGGGTTGGAGGTTGGAGAGATATACAAAAATCAATGTAAATAAAAATAAAATAGACTATGTTCATGAGTTGATAAGTCTTGAACCACCCAACCGATCTGAATCAAATTTCCAACATGGATGAAGCTCGAGCCTGGGATGGTTTTCATCATATCTTTTTGACGGTAAAACTTAGGGATGGGAGAGGGGCGGGAAAAGATATATACAAATAAATAAAACTTAATAATTCTTGAACCACGCAACCTTTATCGATCAAATTTTTATTATAGATGACGTTCGGGCCTGATATGATTTTTATGCTCTCACTTTGACGTTAGAACTTAGAGCAGGGGAATGGGAAAGAGAAATATATAATCATAAATAAAACTTAATAAGTCTTGAACCAGCGTACTAATCTCGATCAAATTTTCAACCTAGATGAAGTTCGAACCTGGAATGCTTTTCAACATATCACCTTGATGTTGTTATCCTTAAGGGGAAAGGATAGAAACGTTTAAAAAAGAACGAACAATGACCGATATTAGTATCGAAACTATAATTTTTGGAGTCACTGAGATGAACAGTGACACATCTTATGCTGTTTAAATCCAAATTCAGTCGCGCAACATGGAGGAGTGGGAGACATACAAAAATGATCAAAATAACCAATATCATTGTCGAATTCATAGTTTTCCGGGTAGCTGAGATGAACAATGACACTGAAGATGCCGTGCTCCGAAACATGGGAAGGGGAGAGGATATATATAAAAGTAATCGAAAATAACCGATACCAAAGAGCACTTTAGTAATAGTAAAAAATGACTGAATAACAGAGCATACTACTATTTTTTCTCAATCTAGGCCAGTGAAGCGGGCTTTGATGTCAATAATAATAATAATAATAATAATAATAATAATAATAATAATAATAATAATAATAATAATAATAATAATAATAATAAAAGTATTAACTATTATTATTATTATTATTATTATTATTATTATTATTATTATTACTCGAGTACTTTTGAACTTGCACGGCGAAATTACTGCATAATATGTATTTATTTATGCAAGTTTTAATGAATTGTATGTTATTTCCTTTATTAGTGGGCACTAATTTCTCTCTAGTCGTCGAATAAATGAATTTCGTTATATACTTTGGTGCAAATAACCTTACAGGAAGAAGCTTCATCGTTCCAAAGATTAAGGCTAAATAAGTAATACTTTTCTTGTAGTTTCAGGTGGCATGATAGTGTAGCGACAACGTAATGGACTTACGATTAATACAGCTGTCTCATATAGGTTCAAATCCTCTCTAGTCAAAGTTGACGAGCAATACTTAAGAATGTGGAAGCAAACACCTGTATCATGGTAGATACGATTTGCGAATGTTGGTAGGGAAAGGGAAAGGGAGTTACCAGGACATTCGAAACACTTCATTGATCTGTAGTATATAGTTTTCGTGTTATCGTTCTCAGAAAGAAACACTACACATCTTTTTTTCGTGCTCTGGGGATAACACCTCAGATCCTGGTCATTTCTGAAAGAAATACTGTTTAAACGCAAGCCAATAAGTAAAATGTATTTATTATCATCTGGGTTACCGAGTCTCAGTAGAATTACCGGGTCACTACGGGTTTGAATCCTCGATCCAGTGGTGGTTCATAAGCTAACTAACATATGCAATGGACACTATGATCCGTTCGAGCTCTAGAGTGTCCATAGTATCTGTGCAAATTATAACGTTATATCCGCAATAGATGATATTGATGCTGGATATTCGGAACAAATAAATCCGAAAAAATTCGACACAAAATTTGTTTCCATCCTATAATTCAATGTGTCTTATTCACGTGTAAATTTGAAACATGCAAGGTCTGCTACATCTATAAGGAACATTCAATTTTCCATTTGAACATTTGTAACTTTTCATTATGATACAAGAGGCCGCGGTGGCTCAGTGGTAGAGCGTTCACCTCTGGTGCTAGGGGTCCCGGGTTCGATCCCAGCCCCCGCAAAGTGAACTTTGTGATAGACAAACAACGTGTGCGTGGGTTTTCTCGGGGTTCTCCCGTTTCCTCCCACTTTCTTCATTCCACCATTTTCATTCATTACTCATCATCACCGTCTCCTTTAGCCTAACCGGCATAAACGTGGGACGTAAAACTCAAAGATTTCATTTTCATTATGACAGTTTAGACATTTAATATAAGATATTTCTTATAAAAATTTTGCAGTAAAATGGCAGTCGTTCAATTGTATATTTTTTTTTATTTCTTTCTTTGTTTTTCTTTTCGTTTCTTTTTTCTTTCTTTTTTTGATCACTTTGCATTAGTAGTCTGGAATGCAAGATATAACCTACGCTACCTACCGGGTTTATTAGAATGTATTTTGGATCAGTACGTCCAACGAACACTACCGGATTTCCAACCGAACCACGCGGAAAGAAAGTATGTGTTAAGCTTCTGACGTTATCTTAGATGTGTCTCGGAGTTCTACAGTTCTACAAAAATTGAGTATGCTGTACTTTCTGAAAGAGACTTAATGAATGTTTCAAGCATCCTATATATTTTGGAATAGTCCTTAAAAATATAAAAACAAACGTTATTTCTATATTACTGTTGGATTTCTGGTAACGGAACTTTATAATGTTAGGTTCTTTTATTACTGCGTTAAAATTCTACATTTTTATGTGTTCTCCTTTTCTTTTTTTCTTGAGCTCCTTCCGTGGCTAAGCGGTTAGCATAGCTCTACGCGCCTTTGGTGTGGGAAACCCGGGTTGGATTCCCGGCGGGAGCATAGTGGTTCGGATTCCACGTTAATCAGTACGTCCACGTCTCATATAGCCACGCTGTTGAACGGGACGCTAAACTCAAAATCAACTCAACTCATTCCTTTTTTTCTTCTCTCCCATTCTCTCTCTCTGCTTCATTTCTGAACCTCTGTGTAATAGACATCCATTCGTTTCAATTTTTCATTGTGTATGTTTCAATTTCTCCCTACATTAAGTTTTTAATCTTGTTTCGTCTAGATTTTATTTCAATTTATCAATAGTAATACATGTGTAGTTTGTAATTAGAATTGCGCTCATGTTGTTAGTAAATTTTAGTATGAGAGAGAAGAAAGGAGGAGAGAGGGGGTCTCTTTACCAGACACGATTATGGGATAAGAAAATGTATATTGGGTGACCTAGCTGCACGGCGTTAGCTGTCACAATTTTTTGTTTTTATGCGGAGTGTTCATATATGTGACTCGTAGCATATATTTTGAGAGACGAAGTGAATGCAGAAAAGACGCAGGGAAACATAAATCTTATCATGATGTTGATACTATGTATGCTTGTACAGGAAAATGGATGAAATATTACCTGTAACAACTTGCTCACTGATAACCCTTCTCGCAGAAAAAATGTTAAAGTGATGCTTAAAATTGTTGGAGAATCCTCAGAAACAAACCAATTATTCCAGCTCAAAAACAACCATAAGGACAGCGGTCAGATCTCAGCCCATTATTCTGTTTTATTGGGGGCGTTATACTGGTATAGTGAACCTCCGAAGTAAGCAAGACTGTCATTTTACTTTCAGTGATGCATGATGATTTTTCTGTATACTCATCAGAACACAAAAAAACTAATAACCTTGCATTACAATCCAAGGAAGGTTATCTCTGCATTGCTGACAAACTTGCCGCAATATAGAACACTGCCCGTGGAACAAATTAATGGTCCCTTGGAATATTACAACATCCTTGATTAAATGTTCGTGAATTTCTATATTATTTTTCTTTATGTAAATCTTGGCATTAGCGGAAAGCCACTAACTCAACACCGGATTTTCGAGAATCAAAGCAAGTAGCTCATCGCTTCTCCGAAGGAAAAGTTGCAGAGTAGTCAGGTCTGAAAAAAAAATAATTGTCTTCCATTTGGGCAATGTAGCTACGTCACTCCAGCAAATTCTTGCACGTACAAGAAGTAAATTCTAGTCAAGGGGAAAGACACTAAACAACAATGTTGCCAATTTGGGGGAAAGGTCTCTAAATCTAGGGGATTAGACTACCAGGATAGCGACCAAAAATATTTTTTCCGATTAGCGACTTTTTTGGTGATTTTTGAATGACAATTTGGCGACTTACAAATCTCGAGACTTCTGTACTGCGAACAACTTGTGCTGTAATCAAGTACTATTAGCTTCAATCAGCTTATATATCAGTCTGTCTCCTATCTCTAACTCGAATTTCTGAAAAGGTCCTCGGACTTCTCTTACATGTGAATTAACGCATGAAATTTCGAGAAACAGGTAGAAAGAAAGGTTCGTGTGTGGCAATGTTAAGTGCTAAATTATAATACTAGGTCAGTATCTTGCAAATATTGTAAACATATATATGTATGCGCAAATGTGTCTTCTAAGACATGGTGAGATATGTGTCTTCTGACAGTTACCCAACCTAATTTGTTTATAACGTCTAAAAATTTAATATATTTATAATATCAATAGTAGAATCAAGTTTAGAAAAACAACTTACATTCAATTTAAACTGTTTAGCGGTGTAAAAGTATGTGGACTTACCATACCTTTTCTTCACATATTTACTTGCATACAATATATTGTAATTAATATACATTTATGCGTACTCTCTAAATATAATAAAGTATTAATATAACAACATAATACCGTTCAGAATATACATTTTGAAGAATCCTTTGGACATAACAGTAACAATATGGGGTGATAAGAAACGAATTTACCTTTGAAATCGTAATATAGCAATAGAATTCAGTTTTCTTTGTGTTTGTATATACATAAATTCCCGGAATATTCCCAATTTTGGGAATCTTTCCGGGAATTTTCCCAGGGAATATTCCCGAAAAATATCTTCTCGGGAATTTACCCATCACTAAGTGTGACAAGGGGGAGGGAGGGGGTAAAACTTGGTCAAAAACAGCGTTACGTTATATGTGGAAATTTAAGACGAAATTACACGAATAACTTTTTTAGAGACTTTTCACTCAAAATTGGAGTCATTTCATCTCCTATTTAGCGACATTTTGTATCAACTTGTTCGCAACACTGGGAAACACCTGCATAAGTGCAGTACATGTGGCTAATAACGTCTGCGTGGATCCTAACTTTAAGCTTCTTTTTCAATGACTCAACTGAATATACTTGAGTAAGATACAGGATTGTTTTACTGGTGCGAGATACTGCATACCATGAGTTCAATTAATTAATTAATCTTTTCTAGATATTTGTGGCCACAAACATAAAAAAAAAAAAAAAAAAAAAAAACTGGCATCAAATGTCTGAAGGCATAAAATGCACTTCAATTCAAGGAATATAATCGGTTTCTATAGATTAATTCAAATATCTAATATTATCAAAATATAGAAAATATTTAATACCAATTCAATATAATAATATATGTATTTTCAGTGCTGTTAACAGCACATAAGCAAAAATTCAGCACTATGTTAAAACATTATTAGCAGTTATAAAGTTCTTCTCGGGCAATCAGCCAGGTGAAAACTGGTGGATAGGCCAACGTTTCGAGAGCTGTCATCGTTCTCGTCATCAGGGCAATTATGTAGAGATCAGCGGATATAAGTAATATATACTCTGGGCTGGAGAAAATGCTGGTTCCTGATTGGCTGAAACCATCAAATCTTACTTCATTATTAGCAGGTTAAGATCCTTGTCAGAAGATTAATATGGTCAAATTACAAGATTAAAGCTGATTTGTAAAACAAGATTCACCCTACAATGGTAGAGCGGAGAAATGTTTCATAAACTGTCGGGCTGGGTCTGAGAGATCCAAGAAAATATAATTGCATAATTAATATGTAAATGATATTTTTTAAAAATAAAAAAACATACTTTTATGTAATTACAGGTATTTATAAAACAGAAAAAGCATTTCAGCTCAAAACTGTTGTTTTCGCTTACTTTTTTTTAAAAAATGTAATTGTTTAAATATTTTTAGTAAATTATACGAGCTTTTATAGAAAATTATACTTGTTTATTTAAAATAATACTTGCTTAAAAGTTGTTATAAATAAGCAATATTGTATAGGACACTTATAAGTTTATTTAACATAGCTTAAGGCACCAACTACGTTGAAATGTACTGAATGTCAGGAGGTAAAGTTTTATAGTTTTCATGGCATTCATCACACATAATTTTTGCGTAGCCCAAACATAATCTTGCTTTACAAACTGTGCAGTAATTTGTAGTTTTGCTGTTTTTGCATCTGTGGCATCTGGGCTTTTCCATCTGACCTGGATGTCAGAAATCTTGCTGCAAGATGCCGAATTTCACCTGATAGTTTTGATTGTGTTGCGTGCAGCATCATATAGGGCCTTGGCAGAGATTTCCCTAACTTCCTGAGATAATCCCATCTTGCCATTTTTATTTGGTTTACCCTGACAGTGTGATAGCAATTCAGTGAGGCAATGTTCATGAGTGCAAAAATAAAAAAAAAAAAAAAAAAAAACACTCAGAGTTTCCAACGACCAGGGCCTTAACTTGTAGGGAGCAACTGCCCCTCCCCCCAAAGAAGCTCTCCGCTGTTCGAAGGAGGCCGATTTTAAGGCAAAATTTTCTTAGTCCATATACGATACGAATATGAAATTATAAATGAAGCATCAAACAGGTTCACTACATTACATAAACAAAACAGCACTGAAAAGGTAAATAAAACAAAAATGAGTAGTGGGCCCATTTCAGTAAAAAATGTCTACTATTAGAGGCCCTAGATATAATATTTATTCGTATGGCTGTGAGATTTGTCAATATTGTCCCCTTTATTAATTTGTCATGTATGAACTAGCCCAGGGTCGTAACTAACGGTTCCGCAGACTTTGCCGTACGGGAGAGCCCACAGGCTACGGGAGGCCAATAAAAAGTAAGAGAAAGAGGGAGGAAAAGAATTAGAAAAACAACTATTCTAGGGGGCTCAAATACGCGTATTAATGCTTCAACCTCCAGAAAAATATAAGTTATGGCTCTGCCAGCACTGTAAAACATTTCGCCTTAAATTTACTGACTGATTACCGTCAACTCTCGCTGCCATTCGATTACCCTAAATTTTATGGACCATTGTTTTTTTCATAAAAACGGCAGACCGTATATTTAGAAGCAAAATAATATTGACCATGTTTAGAAATAAATTTGGTAACGTATATTTTACGGTAATTTACCGTAATATTTAGGGGTCGTTTTTTAAAAAAAAAAACACAAGTGTGTTGTTACCGTAGAAGATTTACGGTAACTGTCACACCGATTCCCTATCTAGAGGTTTTTGCCGGTCCAGCATGCCCTCTTGCTAGATCCAGTAAGAACTCTTGCTGGGCAATATATATTGGCCCAATTTTCATCGAATTGCTGGAAACTGTATCAGTACACACACTGGCTAGCAATAATTTTTGCTGAATGGATGCAACTAGAGTGCACACTGGTCCACTGGTGTTAAAGATTACTTAACTAAAGAAAACACAAAAGTGAACGATTTTACCATTACCAATTTTTTCATGTATTGAACAGAACACCAGAAGAGGGATTCGATATTACATACAAAAAAAACTGTATTTCTTGAATTTTATAGCTGAGTTTTCGCACGCTTTGATGATGTAGTTGGAACAAAGATCCATGTCCTTTTAAAATATTCATAACTCGTAAATTGATATTCTGTTGCAGTGTTAAGACTAGCTTTATTGCATGTATTTTTGCTATGAGTACCAGTAGACTAATAGACCTCAAATATTGTAATAAGCAATTCATTAGATTAGTCGCATTATTACGGTTTCAGATGACCAAGCAGACACCCGACAACATAGCTGACAATGACCAGAAGTACGACAAAACAAGTGTAAAACCATATGACTCCTCACAACACTGCCTACAGTATCCAGTATCCGCTATCCCAAATTAATAAATACGTGTTTGCATATTTATGTAACAGTGGCATCAATGCTAAAAAAAAAAAAAAAAAAAAAAAAAAAAATAGTGACCAAACTTCCAGAGTATCGAACTTCTGCATATTTATTAAATGCTCAAATGTATTAACAAGACACCAAAACAGATTATGGATACTCAGAACAAAATTAAATATAAAATCACCATTTACAGAAATATTTTTCAAATCTAACAATTCAATTATCCAGAAAAAATGGTGACAGCATGGGCACCCGATGAAAATTTTCTAGGGGACTCATCTCCGTGGTTACTATATACCATATATTTATTTGTATTAAGAAATTTAATACGTTTTCATTAGCTAGAGGAGCGACCCCCTGCCCCTCCTAGGGCACAAATTCCAGTTGATGGAACACATTTTATGTAATGCTGTACTAAGTACGGTAAACTAGGAAACACTTTTCCTAAAAGTTTTTTTTTTTTTTTTAATAAGTATTTCAACATTGTGATTCTAATTCTAGCTTCACCACCACTCGTAGTTGGCTACATTATCATAAGAACTTTAGTTTATACATCCAGCAGCGTCTTGGTTTCGCATCCTTGCACTTTGGAGCGATCTGCCTGCAAATTTTGTTTGTCACCGAACAAAGTTCAAATATTAACATGGTGCTTTCCTATACATTACCTTGGTTAATGTTGAATTTTCAGGATATCTTCAACAGTAGTACTGTGTATATCACACCAGAAAACCACACACTAAACAAACAAACAAACAAACAAATAAACAAAAGAAAGAAAGAAACAAAACAAAACAAAGCACAACACATTCGAACCTACGCACCATCAATCCTCGCTTCAAACATGTGCTTTTTCTCTCCAATGCGCATGCCCGACACAAGTATATGCTAGGAAAACGGTCTCCTACCATTATTTTAGAAAAACGGTAAATAGTATATTTTTCATGGTAGGAGACACTTATTTTCACGGTTGTTGGTTACAGTGAACGACTGGTTCCTCTTGCTCCTGGTATTCATCACACATAACATCAACATCGTCTACACCATGCTTGGTTTTGTTGAAATATGATATTATGCTAGATTTCTTCCTTTCACCGCTTTCTAAGTCATGTGATCTCATTATGCAACCATCATGGACACTAAATAATTCAAAATCAGGATCTGCATCGGAATGATCCAGTCCACTTTCAGCATCATATAAAATTTTATGAATTTCACTCACAGAAACTGTTTTACGTTCCATCACCTTCTAAAGTTGCTAAAAATACCAATTGAAATGTTGTGCGTATATACATATTCAAAAATGTCGAATAGGTAATCAGAAGCAGAAAGTAAACTTCTTACAATATTCTTGACACTAGCAAAAAAAAAAAAAATGTCACGTGAACGGTTGGGCTGGGTCTGACAGACCCAAGTAAGGTTCAGAGTTCTACTAAAAGCAACCTAGGAATAAATTAAACTGGTTTCTAACACTACATCTCTTATCGGGAGTAATCTAACGTAACCTAGCCTAAACTGGTGCAGTTTTACTATCCGAATCCATAGATTGTAAAATGTACAGACAAGTTTGGGCAAGTCTTTATTTTGCCAATTTCATGTCGAGAACAGAACCCAACCACCCCTGCGGGGATTCTAACCCGTTCCTACTACTATTACTACTACTTCTTTTTCTACTAGTACTACTTATATTATGGATCCGTATAGTAAACCTGTACACCTAAACCATCATAAACACAGAAAATATAGGAAGAAAGTACGAATTTTAAGCAAAATATTCTGGGTCCCCAAATCCAAAAGCTTGTCTGCAGAGGGCTACTGTTCATGAGGTTAGAGGTTCGAATCTACTTCTGCGAAGGTTTCTTTAATTACATACATATACTTATTTAGTTTTGTAGGTATATTACTCAGAGAGAGAGAGAGAGAGAGAGAGAGTACTGGCGGGGTAGGCGCTGACAGAAAGTGACTGGTAGCTAGAGCTAACAGTGCAATTTCGTTGGAGACCCAACCGCATCAACGACACTGTTGCGCTATTTCGTCGTTAGAGGTTAGGCACCTATCCGCATCCGTCTTGCTAATGGGGCGCGGACAAAATTCTGGCTAGACGGACAAAATCCAAGCAACAGTATCATCTAGGGATGGCCATATCCGGATAATTTTTATTCGGATATCGGATAGAAACTTATCCGGATTTGCAATGTCCGGATGACGGATAACAAACCGGATGACGGATAACGGATAATATCCGGATGACGGATAAAGGATAATATTCGCATGACGGATAATATCCTGTAGTGTGCCGGAAGCGCCATCTCAATTGGCGCCAAAATTTTTTGCCACACTCCACAATTACTTAAACAATTAACGACAATTATTTTGCTAATTGCGTATATAAGTTTATTTTTTCTTAGAATCTTAAAACAAGGAAAAGCAATAGAACAGAGAAATGTTAGGCATCCTCTTCGCGCTGATTCATTTCCTTCCAGCTGTCTTTATTTTTTATTTTTTATTTTTTTTGGATGAAATATTGTGTCTGCTTCATTCTCTCCCAGCCAGCTGACTGTCTGCTTCAAGAGGCAGTTCAACTATAACCTTTCTCGTCTGAGAAGATAATATTTCCTTTTAGGAGAAAAGTAACAGATTCTTGCTTTTGGTTATCACAACCTTAAATAAATAGAAACGACATGAATAATCTGAATTTCGTTTAGTTAACTCAAAGGTTAAAAAGGTTATTTTGCTAGCCAGCAATATATTCGATAACTCTGACACAAAGTTCCGTTTCCTCGCAATACAACAACAAGTGTTCGATTATAAATTTGATTGCTCACTCTGTTTTTGGACGTTTTCGTAATACAAATTGTCATAGTCCTTAAGTTATTATTTTTACAGCACTTGTAAACTTTGAACTTTTAAACTCTTTAAATTTTATTGGAGATATAATGTGTCTGTAGAGTCATTGTATAATTGAACCTGTCTTAGTAAATTGTACTTTCTGTAATCAGACGTGAATCTTTGTAAACATGAGGTCAAATGTCAATCTCGTCAGGTTATCAGGGTTTTTGTATAAAGTAATTTTCCCATGTAAAGGAAGCTTTTAGGATACGCCCTCCGCCTGCTTGCGCAGCCGCAGAAACTCAAATTCGTTTCATAAATAATTAAAAGTCCATTCAGGTAAAACCCTGACTTACCCCTGTATTCACACGTCTCCACCTAGTGCCGTGTGAAAATGATAACGGCAAACAAAAAGTGAGTACGTCTCTCTTTTTGGGGAATTACTATCTAGTTTTTCGAAGAGGCACGAGCTCCGAGCTCGTTGTTCCCTTCGGGGGGATTCCAATACAGTTTTTCGAAGAGGCACGAGCTCCACGCTCGTTGCCCCCTTCGGGGGATTCTGATATAGTTTTCGAAGAGGCACGACCCCCGCGCTCGTTGCCCCCTTCGGGGGAAAGTTCCATCAAACTTCAAGACATGTACTTATCGTCCACAGTCTAACTTAGAACTTACGCCGGAACGTTGACACTCCTATTCTAGCCGTTCTTCGGTGGGGAGAAACTTTGTTACATCATTCACCGACTTGTGCTATTTTATTGTGTCGGCAGTGACTGTTAAAGTCCATCATACGGCGTATGAACGGTATTCTTTAACCACGGTTATTTCATTAAGATTCACTATTGGAGACGAGCAGTATGTGTTATCGCCAATCCATTCCTAAGTGCTTAACTGGACAGTACCACTTGTCTCATTGTGAGTATGAAGTTAATCTAAAAACTGAGTTACTTCCACTCAGATTCTGTTTACCTAATCTGAGCACTGGCTCTACACGGATCTCTTCAAGATCTCTCATTAACTCTAACTGTTTGTGCTCCTGGACGCTTCCTAATGCAATATTAGTCAACCTGTGCTAACGCTGATTTACGTATCTGTAGAATACCTCATGTAGGAAGTCACTTGTGTTGTATCAAGTCCACGGACTTACTCGAGCCAGCTAATAAAATTCTTCCTAACTCGAACTTGCGTCGTTTATGTCATTTAAAAAACATTCTCAATACTTCCTTTTGGTGAACATTTCATAATCTTTCTTGAGATCTATATTAACGCCTCACATCGACGTGCCAATGTTGTAGTCTACTGGAGAAAGCAGATGACCTGTGGAATGAAATCCTGTTGGACATCGTTCTAATCTGGGAACTGCATTTTACCATTCGACTCACCTTTATTCCATCATACATCCAGGAGAAGACCAGTCTGTGCGAAGTCCCAATTTTCCGAAGACTTCTAGTCCTGTACGAAGCTCAGTGACGACATCGTCTTACACGAAGTCCTGACCATCGTCCGTCTATCCTGCTCCGGTATTTCAGCCGTTCGAAGTACAAGTGAGTAATTTTATCGCAATAGTGTTCTTGAGTGCTTTTAAGTGATTGTGCTACCTGATGTGTACGAAACGGCTACAGGAACGTCGAGGTAATCCCAGAGTCTTCCCATCTCGACTTGGAGTGCCTGGAGGTAGGACCAAGGACCTCAGGTGGGTTACCACTGTTTATTTAATATTTTCATGTACCTATCATTTGCATTTCGTTTTCATCAAGTCGCTTAACTGTAAAGGGGATCACCTCCCAAGTAGTTTCAAAATTACTTTGAAACCTTTTAGTTGTTTTAATATCGTTTGTGTGAATTGTTAATTACATTTGATTTCCAAGATCTCTTTTAATTCGAGCGGTAATCTCGTGTTTAACGGTAACGATATAATATGTTGTGATGTGATAACTTGATAAGTATTCTAAACTGGCTGATAGCAGTGGTATTCCAACTCGCCGAATCCTACTCACTAATATTATAATACTCGTAATCATTCGTTCTCTTGCGTACTAACTACCCCTCGTCCTCATTCTGACGAAATGCCTTGCTTTTGTTATTTGTATTGTTGCTGCGGGACCCTAAAGCTGTCCCCTTGACGAGTGGTCATTTGATAGCCTATTTGCTTGAGATGGACATCCGCGCCTTTGCGCCCTGACTCGGTTGTTATTGAAATTATATGCTATTTAATTATCTGCCATCCGAGCTGCATAGCTCGTCTTGACACGGACTAATTTAAAGTTCCAATATAAACACCCTTTTTCAAGGCTACCTCTTGCTCTTTATTATTATTGTGCTAATAACAACCTCCAACACCAAGACATAATTGGTGGTAAGCGAAAGGGATTGATACCATCACCTACGCCCACACATAATTTGGCGGCAGAAGCGTGGGGATGTAAACCCACTGCCATAATTTGGTGGCTACAGTGAGATTCGAACCCTGGCCTATATAAATGGTGGCCCTGATGTGAATTATTCTTGTTGTGCGATAAATATCCTCTGGCGGTATATAAATACTTGTTCTTGGCTATCGTTCTCTGTCGGTGTCATCACACCCTGTTAGTACGTCCTTAAATTAGTTAAGCGCTCGTGTATATAAAATGAATATTTTGAATTCTACCAGAGCTTACTTGGGAGCGTGAACAAACTATTCGTTGTTCTTTGATTGCAAATGATAGAAGCGGTGTTTTTACAATTTTCTAACACTGAAAATCTTACCAGTCGACCACGAAGGTCTAGTGCCCCTTGAGACCTTTCGTGGCCGCGACAATCCGTATAACGGATAGTATCCGGATGACGGATAACGGATAATATCCGGATAACATAATATCCGAATGACGGATAATACCCGATGGCCGATAACGGATAATATCCGGATAACATAATATCCGAATGACGGATAACGGATACGCGAATAACAGATAATATCCGGATGACGGATAATATCCAGCTAACGGAGAATATCCGGAAGACGAATATTATTCGGATAACGGATAATATCCGAATAACCAAATATCAGGACAGCGAATAATATCCGGATGACCCGCAATTTGCTGATAAAAGAAATAAGGGACATAAAAGCCTTTGTATTCACAGAAGTGTATTCAATTCTAAACCAGTTGAGAATGCTCCACCAAGAACATTGCCAGAACAAACTTAAAAATAATTATTTTTTCTTATTAACTTCTACAGGCTTTATACCAATTGTTTTATGTACATTATTATTATGCTCCCATTTATAACTTCCTTGAGTACTATTTTTCCCACATCTTTTAAGAGTTCTGTTAAAACGTTCTACGATATGTTGTTTTATGAGAACAACAAACATTACAAATACATTTCGCAGATATTCAAAATACTGCAAAGTATAATAATAATTACAACACATATATATTATGTTATATTGATAGTTTTTCACAAAATGCATGTTGTGTTCCGTTAGAAACAAACAAAGGTCCTGAAATTATAAAAGCAATAACATTTTTAAAATTAAATTGTCCGTGTTTAACATACAAACAGATTTATGTGGTTAATTTTATGATCAACATGTAAAACGACTGTTTAAAGAATATGAAATTAATCATTATATTGCTCAAAATTGAAAAATTCGCAAAATATCATTTCTCTCTCTATGACTTATGGTTATGAGATATGGCATCTTAAATTTCCCGAAATCCAAACTTCTTTGGACGATATCTGGGGAACGATGGCCTGCTGGCCAGTGGCCACCGGTTACTGTTTGGTACCAAAATGTTCATCATCCTCTTAGATATTGATCAACTCATATCAACTCATCCTCTTAGATATTACTTACGGTTCCGGAGATATGGCTTCTTAAATCTCCCTAAATCGGAACTTTTTTGGCCAATATCTCAGAACGGTAAGTCTTAGTGAGATCGTGTTGGTGTTGATCAATACCTAAGAGGATAATAAGCATTCTGGTGCCAAGGGTAAGCCAAACCGGTGGCCACTTCGACAGTGACCATCAGTTACTATTTGGAACCAAAATGTTCACCATCCTCTTAGGTATTGATCAACACGAATATTACATTGCGGTACCTGAGATATTGCCCCTAAAATCTCCCAAAACCGGAACATTTCTGGCCAATATCTCGGGAACGGTAAAAGTGACTCGAAACGTTCCATCACTTTCTCAAATTGTTTTTTGGTGATCTATCGAATGGAGGGCTCAAAATTGAAAATTGCAAATAAGAAACAGTCATACACACAGAGAGGGACAGACAATTCAGTAACGAACTTTTCAAGTTCGTTAAATATGATAAGGCCAGTGTTAATTTATTTTTGAAGTATACTTCGTCTTAAAAGATTTTCTAGCAACTTCCTAATTTTCCTCACTTTCTTAGAATTTGACAAAAAAGATGAGGAAGGAAGCTATTTGCCAATTGAAAGTTTTTTAAAGCAAGCTTCTACCCTCCTACCTTTCGATTAAATTGTCATTTGTGTGTCTGTTCATCTCTATTCCTCGATAACTCCCGTAAAACTTATCCGATTGTACTGAAATTTAGTATAGACCCTATGTCTTCCTCCAAACTTCAGAAATAACTCTATTATCTGGGCATACGATTCCCAGTAGTATTTTTCATTAGTGATAGAAATGTCCTACTACTTCCAGTTTTAATATTAATTTCCACAGAGGAATAATGGTAAGAGAGAGAGCGAGAAATTACTTTTTCACATATGGACTCAGTTTCAACGCGGCAAGAATAGGCATCAGCTTTC
This sequence comes from Thermobia domestica, assembly GCF_964235325.1. Taxonomy (NCBI): domain Eukaryota; kingdom Metazoa; phylum Arthropoda; class Insecta; order Zygentoma; family Lepismatidae; genus Thermobia; species Thermobia domestica. The sequence continues at coordinate 224,677,460 of NC_137457.1, read as the reverse complement.
CTTTATCCCTGATTTCAAACTGAATGTAAGGTACACGGTGGCTCAATGGTTGAGCGTTTACCTCTAGTAAATGGGGTCCCTATTTCGATCCCCGACCAAGTAAGTTTGTGGTGGAAGACATCATGTACGTTGGTATCCTGGGGTACTCTCGTTTCCTCCCACAACCTCATGCCACCAATTTTTTCATCATTTTTCACTTGCCCAATCATCTGTCTCCTTCAGCCTAAAGGGGGTAATCATGGGACGTGAAATTGAAATATTTCATTTCATTTCAAACCGAATGTAGTAGAAATTACTATTTTAGTTTTCAACACTGATCAGCAATTCAACATAGTGAAAAAAAACTGTGTTAGATAGCAAGATGATTTTTGGAATCGATTCAAATTTCCAAGAGTGGATTCCGTCTCAGTATATCTATTCATAGAACAAGAATTGTATTGTAATAGTTTGTACTATTTGATAGAACCACTCAAAACTGGTTTATTATTTCACTAATTTCTTATGTTAATTACTTAATACATTGCTTTTCTATATGGGTTCATTGTCCTAAAAATGTTTAACCTCGACCTTTATCCATATATTCAAACCGAAAGTGTTGAAATTTATGGTTACAATACCCTGGTAGCCACAATGCAAAAAACTAATATGTAGAAAAAATAAATTTTTATGGACAAGTAGACATATTTATACACGATAGTAGTTGTAATTTTAGAGATTTATTATTTAACTGTGAATTGACACAAGTCGAATATTACCCGATCGTAAGTCGGGGTTAGGGGTTGCTGTACTATTTTTACGCATATATTGTGGTTTGGAATGCTACTTTTTTATTTAGAATATGCAAGGCAGACTTGTTCTGTCTGTTAAAGTTTTGAAAAGCATCCATTTCCTCTGGCATGCTATGCCATTGTCATAGAATACAGAGGCCAATGCCCATCGAGATAAAGGGTAGAAAATATGGAAGTACAAGGTACAGCAACACCAACAACAATGCTATTCTGTCTCCATGTGTTTTGAAGTGTCACAATGATGAACATATCGGTGTCTTTCTTAATTAGAGTTTCTGAAAAACTCCCATGACAGCACTAGGGAACCTTGATAGGAAGAAGCTCAAGTAATTGCACTCTGGGGCCACCACTAGCTCGTCAATAGATAGCGAAATTTTAAACTGTGAGCTCCTTTCCTCATTTTACGTTTTGCTTCAGCAATATTATAGTAGACTGATAATATTACAAACAGGTGAGTGCGATTAAAATTATAATGTGCAGGATCGTCAGTAGGAATGAACCCCGAAGAATATTCTATTACAATTCTTCTCATTGGCGTACACAGATTTTGATCAAGAAGTCTTCAAGCACTCAATTTCATACAATTTCAGGACAAGTGTTATATATCCAAGACAATTTCAGCATAAGTAAAATCCGGTTTGTAGTTTTCCAGATATTTCCAAAAAACAGCTTTAAAAGTCCCAAAAACAGTCATTTTACAACTGTTTGTAACCCATTTTGATTTTTGTCGATTACAGCGCCATCTATCACGCAACGAGAAAAATGTGCACATCACTACCCGTTTGGGCTTCTGCTTGTGTTCAAAAATTCGACCGTGCAGGTCTCCGCCTTCATGGTAAGAACTACAGCATATACTCATATTGGTGCTCATGACATTTGATTCTGTCTCATAAAAATCTATTGTCGTCTCGTTATCGAGACGAGACGAGATGCGAGTAGTATCTGCTGTCGTGAGTAACACTCAAAGTATTCCACATTACTGCTTACATTTCTCATGGATTTCGCTGTTCAGTCTATGATTTCAAAACGAGTTGAAACGAGCTAAACGAGCGAGCCATTTATCAAACTCGACTCGACTTGAAACTCAACCTCCAAAACAGTGACTCGGCTCGGAACTCGACTTGTGAAAATTACCTTTGACTCGACTCCGAGTCGAGCCGAGTTTTAGCCTGACTCGTGCCCATCCTTAAGCGTCATCTATGACGCAACGAAAAAAATGTTCAATACGAAAGTTACGTATTTTTCCACGGAGAATCAGAATATGCAATAAAAAGTTAGAGCTCCTATTTGAGATTTGAAAGTTGACCTCCCTCCCGCCCCCGGGGGTTGGGGGCAGGGGGTTGATTGTGGTATCATTGGATGTCCTCCTCTGAGGCGAACAACTTTTCTTATAACTTAAGTTCAATTTTTAGTTTTCCAGATATTTCCAAGCCTCACCCGAATATATATATATATATATATATATATATATATATATATATATATATATATATATATATATACAGAGAGAGAGAGAGAGAATTTTAAGGGTTGAAGACAATTCCGTGTTGAGTTGGAAATTAACTTAAGAAAATAAATCGAAGTATTGACCAAGATCATATTCGAAATCTGGTCAGTGACTGCAAAATGCATGTTTAATGTATGGTTACGTATTGGCTACCAAATGCACTTGTGAATTCAGCAGTTATAAGGAGAACTTAATTCTCTTTCCGAAATGTTAAATTCAGTGGCGTACGCCAAGGAGGGTTCTGGGTTTTAACTCCCCTTGAGCAACATCTTATGCAAAAAATAAACATTTACCATATTAAGATATTTATACAAACCTCTGAAGTGATATGAAGTTAAAGCTTGGACTCCCACTCTTTGACGAAACCCTGCGTACGCCACTGAATAAATATACCAGGAAAACATAATCTTAAAATATAGAAGCACGTGCAATAGAATCCCGATATTCCTGCATATACAAAGTGGTGAACTAATCATATCCCTTTAACCTTCCTGCAAAAGCTGTGATAGTAATATTCTTCTGTTTTTGCATTGGGAAATTATTTTGAAACTCAGCTTATAGCTGACTGTCTCAAAATCAATTTGAGACTGACATTTTCAAAATCTATTGTCACCTTTTGCGAATTCCCTTGTAATTTCTTGGTACTATTATAATGTCTTCTAGAATTACGAATGATATAAGATGGTAGTTGTTTGTCTATTCGAAGGAAGAACAGAGTAAAGAAGTGAGAAATATAACCATAAATATCCATCATGTATTGTGTATACTGCGAAAATCGATGAGACATTTTGACAGTTGCATCTTAAAATATCTTTAACGAAAACAGAACTATCAACGTATGCGAGCTGTGTTTTAAAAATCCAAATTTTGCGTAATAAGAACAGTAACTCTTGTCATTATTTTGATTCCGTTTTCATAGATAGGAGGTATTAACCGAATCTTGAATAGACAAAACCTGAAGTTCTGTTCCTCAAAAATGACTTAGGTGATTTTGTTCATATTTCATAAATAAATGTTTAAACATTAACACTATAATATGGGATGTCATGTCTTATGAAAAAGTCCACAAGATATAGGGAGTGAGAGAGAGAGAGAGAGAGAGATAACTCTCTTAGGAAACAAACCATACAAGGTAGACAAAAGTAAATTATTAACTGGATACCACAAGTGACAAGAAGGGATCTATACATCCAAATACAAGGTTGTGTGACGAAATTAGGTACGAATACTACTGCGAATATCTTGGAAACAAATTACCCAAGATAGAGGGTTGTTAAAAAGTATTGAAAAGACATTAATGTAGCAATGGATCGACAATTGTTGATAATGATATGTATGCGTTTCAAATATAAATAGGCCTAACCCTCACCACTACATTCATGTGATCTCAGTTTTCATTCTTGATATCTGAGCATTTGAGATTAAGAAATAAACGCTTATACCTTGTTCTGAAGAAATAAACGCTTATACACTGAGAAAAACCTGTTTTCCGGACAGCAGCGGTATATTGTAAAAATATACCGAATCCTCCTGCTTACTACAAAAATCAGTACGGAACATATGTTATCCGTATGCTACATAGGCACTGCCCTTAGATGTTACATCATACAGTTGCCGGATGTCTGATATCTAACAGCCTTCTTTATATTATATACATATGTATGTTACCTTCATCAGCTATATGTTATATACATACATTTGTATGTGAGTTCCTAACCGGCTATATTGTTTCATACGGAAAGTACGTACAGATGAAACACTTATATAGAAAGTATTACAAAACATGCGTTCTCAGTTATACGTTTGCTGCACGTTAAGTCCAAAAACTACAGAATTTACAAATGTAACATACGATTTGACGTACGCCATGTACAATCTTTTTTCTCAGTGTACCTTGTTCTGAGAAGTCATGTGTTTAACCCTTTAGCTGTAAGAATTTCTTTAAACAAATATAGTTAAACTAAAATGTACTGTCCCTGGGTATAACTGGGTAAAATTTACTGTTATGTCTGGATATAACAAACGGTTCTGCAAACTCGAAATATTTTAACAACCGGTTCTAGCGAACCGGCTGAGTAGCACAACTGCCTATAACGCTACGTAAATCATTTCTAATGAAAATATCCGGATGGGATAGTTTATTCTTTGGGATTTCCTGTAATAATTTCTTAAAATATGTATCATGAAATATCAATCATGTTTATGAAATGTTTGTTTCATTTCTAACCCTAATACCTGGTAAGTCATGAAAAAAACATAACTGTTAGTTTATTCTTAAAGTTGAGTTTTCCGCTGGTGATGCTGCCGAAAACGCCTTATAATTTTTCGCATTTCGCAAATAACTTTTTCAATAATAAATACATCATAAGATGATTTAGTTTATGAAATTGGAACAAGAAAGTTTAGTGCGTTGGAACGTATCTTTTGTTTTACTAAATTCTGATGAAGGCACATTTCTTCAATTTTACTGTTATTCATGACTTAGGAGAAAACAATGAATAGAAAAGCAAAAAAGTAAGAATAATGTGAAAAGACATGAAATTGACTGAAAGACACTGGGAGAAGAGTAACTCGGGAAAACTCCAGTTCAGAAAATAGATAGTGATCATTATTATGGAATGTGTTCGGGAAGTGATACTGTACTTCCATAATACAATTCGTTTTCCAGGCACGAGTCGTTGACATATTGACATTTTGATCGGCCATATTGAATTCAATACGTCAACGTCCGCGAAATTGCAAACCAATAGATGTATAGTGTTCACACATATATCAATCTGCAAAATATTAAGTCAATCTGCCCATGGGAAGTGGATGAGAGGTTGCTTGCAAAAGTCGATTGGCATGACCTTCGGACGGCCATATTGGATTTATCCTTTGCTGTCGGCCCGGCATATTTCACCAGTATTCCTTCGTGGCCCTCCTCTATCTAATTATATGCGCAGTTTCCGGATCCCCGATTCTTGGGAGAGAGTCTTTACTTGTAAGTGTAAAATCTATCTTGTTTTGCTCTATCCCGGTCTCATCCAGGGAAAAATAATCCTAAAGGCCTTCAAAAAAGAACATTACGAAGTTTTAAACACAAAACAAATAAAGATTTTAGATACTTTTGTCCCTCATTTGTTTTTGCTTTTTTTAAAATATAAAATCAATTACATGGACATATATATCATATGAGATCGATGAAACTCATTTCATCTTGAACAAACATGATAGAATGGCAAGCCTTCACGAGCTTACTAGGCATATGCATTATCATGGTGTACAATTGGTTCCCGAGATATTAGCCACCAAAATTGTGATTTGGACTTATTGTAGATTAAGTCTAAACTCAAAATTTAATTATCAATAGCTCGGAAAAAAATTGCACAACACAACATTTTATATGGCTCCTGAACTCAATGTCTGTCAGCAAGTCAAATGTGGATAACTGAATACCTTCGGTTCCCAAGTTATTTGTAATCAAAGTTGGAGTTTTTACTTAGAGATATTTAAAACAGAAAATGTTATTGATTGACACGCGATAGATGAAGTTCACCCGATCATCACGAAACTTGTCATGGTACTAGATTTTGTCAACTTTAATATACATTTATAAAATATTATAGTGTGCATATCTTTGATTCTCAAGTTAAAGGTAATCAGAAACTAAGTCCAATTAAATCCCAAATTTCATAAACCATAACTTCGGAAACTTAATTTTCTGCATTTCACATGCCTACTAAGATTATCAATAGCTACTACCATTTAAAATTTGTTTAAGTGAAGATATTTGGCTCCCGAGTTAGTCCATTAACTTTGAGGTTTTAATTATTGCAATTTACTCAGGACAATCACTAATTGCTGTTTAGACACAAAAGGTACAATTGATTCGAAATTCACCAAATTTAACATGATGATAGACCTTGACAAGCTTAGTATACATATGTAAAAAGTTTAGTATGATGTCTTTGGTTTTCAAATTATTGTCCATCAAAGTTACTACTTATGTTTCGAATAAGTTCAAATCGTAAATTTGACGCAAAATAACTCAGGGACCAAACCTTTACACCATAATATACTACTTAATATACCATATGAACTCATCAAGATCTACCACCATTTCAAATTTCGTAACGTGGAAACCTTCTGTTCCTGAGTCATAGGATATCAAAGTTTGAGTTTGGACTTAACAAACTTGTTAAATTTTAAATAAATATCTAAACTTAATTTACAAAATCAAACTTTAAAAATACCATTTCGTATCTCTTATATTTTAATGTGCCCTCTTTAATAGTTTACAACTATCGTGTGTAATTTTCTATACAACAGTCTAATGATAAAACGATAATATTGCAAGATCGTCATGAATTCCCAGCATTCATACCATCAGTTCATATAACAAGCCTGTAAACTCAAATTCGAGAAGAGGATTCCCTCGATCCCCACCAATTGAATCAAATGCTCTACATCTTTTGTCTCTTTGCCGTCAGTTTACTCAACTTGACGACTTCTTGAATTACATACATTGAGAACTAAATCGATCCACAGTTACAAAAAAGAATCTATTTCCCCATAACTTTATGTCGGTAGTTTAATCTTCTAAATGAGGTGTTAAAAAATGAAAACTAGAAGAGGTCTCATCCGATTATATAGGATATATTCAGTTAAGCGTTTCTTATTACCATTTCGCACAAAAGTTGTTCTTCAAGTTACATATCTTTGCCAATTTTTTTATGGACAATGGTGAAACAAAATATGAGAATGAGATTTAGCACAGCGCATAAAATCAGCTATAAAATTATTTTAATAATGATAATACATACATTAAATGAAAAACAGATAGACCTATGTTTTATCTAGTTGCTAATTAGAAATGATAAAATTAGTACTCAAATTATTAAGAGAATATAATTACAATTAGAGTACATCTTTAACAAGTTACTTTAAAGTTGCATAAATATGAAATTACAATTGCACACATTACGTGTCACAGTACGTTGTATAGAAACTACTACTTTAAATTTCTATTGAGAAAACTAAGCATATCCGCGTGTTCTGGAGTTAATCTATTTCGGGAAGCGCTAATTATTAGTCCTGCTGTTGAGAACACCCTTTCAGAAGGGACTGACGTAGCAGGAATGATATTTTTTGCAATCTTAAACAACCTTGGAAATCTTCTTGCATTCTCTTTTCACCATTTTAGTGGATCTTCTGCAGGTCTAACCACAGGATCCGAAATATACATTAACAACTCGTCAGTTTCAGGTTTCTTATCTTGCGCGTACATGGGTCCCAACAGAAAATCCATTGCAGACCCCAACTGCGTTTCCTCTTCTTTTTTCTTCTGTACTTAAACTTGTAGGGCCTTATGCAGAGTCGTTCTGACGCGTGATTAGAACCATACTAAAGAGCTCGACTAACAAATGTTTCCTGGTGTAGTCAGGTCTTTAGTATGACGCTAATCATACGTCAAAACGACTCTGCATAAGGCCTGTAGAGTCTAGTTCGGCTTTAACTAATTCTTCAGTCTTCTTTCGAAAACGTTCGTCAAGAAACTGGTGAGTTTTGTACCTTGGGTCTAGAAAGGATGTGATTCAGGCTGTAGTCTCACACAAATGCTCGTATCGTGCAATTCTATTCTTCAATAGTGCAATTGTGCAATAATCAGTATCTCTTGGTGAAAGATGGATACGTATCGAACTATGTGTAATTGGTAGTACACTAGATAATGTTACAAATTCTTGACCGCACAAAATCGCGTTTGCAGTTTTCAGTGGCTTTAAACATTCTTCCAAATGTTCCATCAACTCCCACTGACCAGCTGTATTTTCTAGTTGTTTGAAGTCTTGGTATTTCGTTACGTTTTTGCCTGTCAACACGTCCATTATTGCCCTTCTTTGTTCTATTAATCATGCGATCATATCGTAACCTGAACTCCACCTTGTTCTTACTTGGTGGATTAAAGCATGCTTAGGAATATTTAATAACATTTGCCGCTTCTCTAGCTCTCTCGTTGCTAGTGAGCTATGTTTAAAATGCGATAGGATCTGGCTACACATTTGAATAAGTTTAACTATTTCACCACTATCAGAAATGCCTTTATTTATACATAACTGCAGAGTATGGAGAAAACATGGCATGCTTGGGTATGGCAATTCACTTACTGCTGATGTAATGTTGCTAGCATTATCGTGGACTATTGCACATACTTTTTCGTCAATTTTCCATTTTTTTGCACAAATAGACAAGTGTCTTGCAAGATTTTCTGCCGTATGATGACCGTCTATTTCTATCGTATATAACACATACGTTTTTATTTTGAAGTCAGAAGACATATAATGCGATGTTACTGTTACGAGACCTTCCGTAACTCTTGAGGTTCAACTGTCCGTTATGATCGAAATATTATCGACACTTTCTAATTCATGTTCTAAACGACCTTTTTCATTTACATACATTGCCTCGAGTCGGTGTGTTAATGTCTGCCTGGATTGAATTCTATAATTTGGTTCCACTTCAGAAATATCAACCTCTTGACTAGATGTAGATTGGCTATCGAACAGAAAATGCCTGAAAGTAATTGTAAAAAGTACAGTTAGTACATTAATAATTAAGAATGATTAGTACATATTGAATAGAAAGAGACCAATTTACCAAGAAACCAAGATATCCATGAACATAAGAGTTTCGCGTTTTTTTTTTTTTTTTTTTTTTTTTTAGTACAAATACGATTTATTAAAAAGCAAGTGGTTCTCAGTTTCAGGGGCAATTGCCTCCCCTGCCCTCACTAAACGGCGCTTCTATATCAAATATAAGTAGTGAAAAGGAAAAAAAACTGGCTACGCTGCTGCTTGAGTATTTTGTTGAGCCGCCGTACTTCCTCACCAAGATTATATGAGATGTGGACCTATAGTTTAACGTGGGTTCTAATCATATTAGCTCCCACCGAAAATCGAACTAGAGTCTGCCATGCTAAAGGCGCGTACGCTAACCATATAACCACGAGGGAAGTCATACAAAAAGATAAAAAGATTTATTGTCGAAATTGAATAACTGAAATGAGCGTATGCAACCTTCTATCGTTTAACTTCGAAGTTTCCTTATTCAAATAGGATAAAAAATAATTCGACAAACTTATTTGATTTTAATGCAATATTGTGTCTTCTGTCTATGAGGCTTGTCAGTCATTCACATTGCTTAAAATGCCATCTGTTGAGGATAAAAGAGTGAATGAATTGGGCAGGGGGAAATTCACCACTTTATTCTTCGCCATTTTAATTCATTCTGAGAGTGTGATTGCGAAGCCTCAAAGAAAATATGTCATGTTGCATCAAAATTGAAATTTTGTAAAATAAAAACTATCGTGGAAAATAATATTTCTAAAATTTAGGAGGGTGTTAATTCAGTCTTTCATTCTCGGCAAATTTTAACCCAAAGTTGTGATGATCTGTGAAAGCTGTGATGACAGGACTAGCTCAGGAGAGTAATGCTCCCGGAAGTAGGAACGAAAAACACAATTCTGATTGGTTGGCGTTATCCATTTCTTGCCACATTGCATTTCAATAGCAGAAATCAAACAATTGCTGCTGTCGGCCTTCGTGGCCGAGTGAGAAAAAAAAAGTGAGCTAGCGCTATTTGCTAGTAACGAAACTCTCTCTTGGCGTGAGTTCAAACCCGGCCCGAGGAAAGTTTATTTTTTTACATTTTATAACACTTTTTAAAATTAAATACGAAAATACGAAAATAATACTCAAAAAAGTGATTTACTTACTTTTGTGCAGATAAGTAGTAGTAGTAGGAACGGGTTAGAAGCCTTGCAGGACTCGTTTTGTTCCCCTTGTACTCCATGATATAGGGTTCGTTTTAATCCCCTTGTACTCCATGATATAAATTTTGTGACCATCTTAAAAGAACTGATTAGGATAGCGCGTAAAACAGATGGCTAGAATAGCGCGCGAAAAAATGTACTTCCGGGAGCATTACTCTCCCGAGCGGGTCGTGTGATGACTATGTTCTGTCTTTTTCTTTTCCTTTCTTTCTTTTTCTTTTTCTTTTTTTTTCTTTTTTTTTTTTTTTTTTTTTTGCATAGCTCATATTACAGAAATGTTTTATGTACCAAGTGTTGTAACTTGGAATAGAGGTGGACTTAACCCCGTTTTACGCCCTTGTTCTTCATGGGTTGCTTGAAAATCAGGAGCAATGTACAAAATTTCATTCCAATCGGATGCATTTTATGACAGTTACCATGGAACAGACTGTCGTACACACGTTTACTATAGGTACAAACATACAAATGCCAATTGAATCACATCAATCGGCATTTGTGTGTCTGTGTGTCCGTCTGTCTGTTCAACAATAACTCACATATACTTATCCGATTTGAAATGAAACTTTGGTGCGAGGTTTCGTACAACCTTCCGAAATAACTTTTGTTTTGAATTGCAAACTATCAGAGTAGGAGGATAAAAGCATGTAAAATTTACCCCATGTTGCAAGTTTACAAACATACATATAAAACCTTTTTCCAGTTTTATGAGCTAGCTCCGTGTTAAGTTGTAATCTACGTTAAAAAAAAAAAAAACGGGTAAAATAGGGTAATTAACCTCAAATGTTGAAGTTTCTTTATTTAAGAAAATTGAAGAAAGCATAGCTTGTACCATTCGACTCGACCTGCATTTGTGAATTTGTTTGTTCGTCTGTCAGTTTCACGATCACTCACGTAAAACTTATCCACCTTTGATGAACTTTATTCAGTTATACCTTTCTTCAACCTGCTGAAATAAGTATATTGTTTGAAGTTGGAATTCATGAAGAACAAGAGGGAAGGGGAGTTAAAACCACCCTAAGCTTGAACACATGACTATAAAAATTTTTGCAGGATAAACTACGTATAAATTATTCGATTTTGACAAAGGATATTGTATAGTTCCGTAAGAGAAATTCGATGGTTCACTCAGCTTGGGTTAAAATCTGCCCGGAATGAAAAGATGAATTAATATCTTTAAAAAATATTGCAAGATTTTTTTTCAAAGTTTGCTTTTGATTTTGATGCAACATAGCATACATTTTCTTTGAGGCTTGCGAATCATTCCCTCTAGTTAGAACTTAAAAATTGTTAAGAAAAAAGAGTTGGATTCTTCTCCCTCTCCATCCGATTAAAACATTTTCTACGATAACTTTCATAGAAATTATTCGATTTTGATAAACTTTTTTACACGTTTTTCCAACATTCCTCAGTGCGAAGGATTAATATGTAAGGAATGAGCAATGAATTTAGATCCGTAATGCGGAATCCTCGCCCTGCCTCTCAAGTTAAAAACTACTCCAACATTACTTTCGTTTAAAAAAAAAAAAAAAAAAAATATGGCGCATGTGTTGCATATGCATATGGGAGCAACAGCCAATGTAGGAATTGAGGCTCTCACTTTATCCCAATGCTTGAAGAAGTTGGTAAAAAAAAAAAAAAATAAAATAAAATAAAGAGAGAGTAGTCAGTTTACTCTCACACACACAGACACACACACATATTATATACAATATCTATATCTATATGCGTACAGGGGAAATCATGATTTAAACATGATGTCTGGGAATAAATTCTAAAACAAATCACTATTTTTGTGGAATATGGCATACATTTTTCTCAGGGTTCTCAAGTCTCTTTATTACTTTGAGTTGAAATGGGAAAATAATAAAGAAGTGAATTTTCTTCCTTCCTCATCGCTCAGTCGTTATGAATCACAAACCATTAGAGATGATAGGAGTAACAAAAATGAAATAGGAAAATGTCGGATGGTGCATCAAATAAAGCGCTATTCTTGCCCCACAAGACTTATCATAGGACCTCGGGAATCTCTCGAAAATATTAAATAGCGTATGAAATATTTGCATCATTGGAAAGGTTATGAAAAAAATGTAGGAAAATATTTTCGTGGCGCACTGTTTACAAAATGGCCACTATGTAACTGGAATTTTATCTGACTGTCAGAGTTCACCATTCAATGGCGACCATTTTATGTACGAAGCCCTAAGGTCCCGGGTTCGATTCCCGGTGGGGCACTCGGTCGAAAAAGAGTAAAAACGCTTTTTCAGGCCAGCCACCTTGAATGAATCTACATTCCAAACTGAGTGAACACTTACTCGCTGTAAACATTGACTGCAGAATGAGGATCAAACGGAAGGACAACATTCTCCTACATGAGTTGACAGTTAAAACAAGAATAAACAGGATTGAATGTCATTGATATAGCAAACAGCAAGAACAATGAGTATTTACGGGCATTTTGTTAAGTGTGCATTTTGACTTGTCTTGCCTTCTGCTAATAGCGGCATTCTTCACCAGTGCTGTTATGGGTGTGATAAGACAGTGAGTCAGAACTGGAGGAAAGAAACGAGCTTGAGAACCTTGTCTGGACTAACCACTCATCCTACTTTATTTTACGTCACAACAACGAATTTCAAGTTGAATTTGTGAACAAAACACCCCCTAGAGTATGACGTCATTACTTAATGACCCCCTTCTGCTCAAAAAACAAAACGCGCTTTGTTGTGTGTTATGGTATACTAAAGGACTAACCATTCCCAAAATTTCATTTTTTTTATCCAGGCCCATTGGAGATATTGGACAGTAAAACATGCCAAATTGGCATAATTCCCTATCTTGACGATTTTTTTCAGGCCTTTGGGAGCAGCTACAGGTCTGTAAATTTTTGTGTATTAACTTATGATCCCGGACTAAATTCATACACAAATTCAGACCTCTACGTCAGTTGTTTCCTCTTCCCCAAACATGTTTTCAATGTCCAAAAATGTTGCTACTGTAGGCCCTGAATTTACCCCCTTTAAGTGGTTTTAGGCAAAAAAGTTAAGAGATCAAAGTTTTAGCTCTGCATGAGTTGGAGACGTCCAGCAATATTCAATTTGGTCGGAGAAATAAATGCAGAGATATTCAAAACAACGTAAACGCCTAAAATCGAAAAAAACACAAAATAGCGGCAGCTGCTGCGTCGCCATGGGATGTTGTAAAAAAATAACTAATAGTGGTTTTGAAGTATTCTGATATAGGATAAACATTCATGAAAAAATTAGATTTTTTGGTGATGGTCGAGCGGCACATGTTTGATCACTTAGAATGGATTGACTCTAAGGTGAATGGTGATGCTCTCACAGCCGTTGACTTTCAAATACAGCCCCCATGCGAAGAACGGGTATTTCAGCTAATAATTTTATATTTTAAACCTAAAATATATAGTTGAGCCTGACAAAAAATACCGGTCAGTTGGAACTCTAGCCGAAGGTCCATAATAAGGAGCCTGTGGGGCAAGCAGAGCGGTCCGCACACCTTTTGACCTTTTACTATCTCACTTGCTACTTTTATCTCCAGCTGTATATGGTTTACAGCAATTGGACACTTTATTTGATTCTGAAAAAAAAAATCACAATTAAATAGTAGGGGAGAGGTGGGCAATGGCGATCACCTAAGAAAAATGGGTTATTATGTAGTTTCATTTGCAAAATATATTGAAACAAATTTGTAAATACGTACTCCAATCCTTCTACAATAAGTGTGTAAAATAAAAAGAGGATAATTCTTTCAGTTCAGGAACACGATGCAAAAAACTCAAATTGCTACTTTGGTCGACATTCCCATCACATGTTGGTAATGGCGATCACAGTACAAACTTAATAAACCCACATAATTTCATAGGCAGTTCAAGCTTTCTTTTCTACACTGTGCCTTCGAAAGACTGAGAAACGTCAACTGAATGTTTTATTGACGTTTTTTCAAAGACACGTCACAGATATATACATGTGGTGAGTCCACAACAGTACAGTCAGCATGCACCCACGATCCACAAAGGTTATATCGATATCAACGTTTCAGTGTTTGACTCAAGTAGGCGTATTACCTATCTTAGGTCTAGCCTCTTCTATAATTTTTGGCTGGAGAAGTATTCCAAATGTTTGTTAGAAATGGCAATCACCATGATGGTAAACAGATCACGTTGATCGGCATTCCCAACATTGCGCCATTTTGAAAATTGAGCTGGTTATACTATAAAACATAGTATATTTGAAATATAACTATGTGTCGTGCATTAGACGTAAATATAACTTTTTATGAATCTTAGTAACTTCAAAATCTTACAACTTAAAATTGTACGTATCGTGAGTTGAAATATGCAGATCCTTACAAGAAAATCAAGAGAAACAAGTTTCAGCACGCTGTAGACTTCAGTCTTCTCTGACAACTTCCTCGGCAGTACACAAGAAACCTTGCTACGAGAGGCAGATGGCAGCACTAGTTTGACTTCTCCTCGGGTCACGCAAGAGGGCAAAGTGGGCGGATCGCCATTCCCAACTGATCGCCATTCCCTTCCTTTCCTCTACTCATTTCGTAAACGGTTACCCACACGAAAAACGTTCTCCTTCAAAACTGATTATTTTATTAATTGTTGCAAAATAAAAACCATACCATGTTACTTAAAATTTTCGGAGAACTCTCTGGGGCACTCCATTTATAGTGCAAGTATAACGTTCCATTTAATGTCCCACTTGAGATTTCCCTATCGCAATTTTTGTTTCATGCTTTTATTGCCGAACGTTCGTGATTCGAAAGTAGCAACTTTTATCTGAAATACTCGTTACATATATTTTCTCGAGACGGAAATTGTCATATCTTTATGAAATATATTTATACTAGCAAATACCTCGACTTGTTACTATGACCAATGTTTTGTGTTCTTTCTTCTATATCTTTCGTATCTAAGCTCAGTCTTGCATAAAATTCTAACTTCTATGGACATCTTAGGGAATTTCCCCCCAATTTTTCTTCAATTCTAGATCAAACATCTAAAAAATGCTGGAACGCGCGTTCAATTGTTTTTTGGTGAAAAATCCAAACACCACATTTTCTGTCTCTAGCCTTGAAGTTTTCCGAAATTTGGACATCTTATTATAACAATAGTAATCCCATTCCTTTTTACTTGCCCACCCCATATTCGTCCCTTCTAAGTAAAAAAAATTAAAAAAAGCGCTTAAACATGTGCCTTATGATTTTATATTTCAAACACCAAGTCTCATGTCTGTAACCTTAAGACATTCCGAGTTATGAGCTCATATAACAATAATTGTAATTCTCGCCCTTTTCTCCCCACACATCCCATTTTCTTCTTTTCTAGAACAAGTATAAAAAGTGGTGAAACAAGTACCTAATTATTTTAAATTTCGTATCTCTCCTCTTAAGAGGTACCAATGTACGAATATCTTATTATAATCATTGTAATCTCGTCTCTTTTTCCTTCACGCCCCTTCCTCCTTTCGTCTAGATCAAATACTAAAAACGTTAAAACACGTGTCTAATTATCTTAAATAAGAAGTCCATACACCAAATTTCATGTCACTAATCCTCCGAGTTTCCGAGATATCGACATTTTAAGATAATAATTGCCACATCCAGGACTTGAAATCCTGGGGGTGAACAAGTATATCTCCCACTCAATATTTCGGAAAGACCCTCCTTCATTAAAACTTGCTGGGAGGGTGAGTAAAATAACACTATTGACAGAAGCTTGCAATTTTATTAAAGCAATTGTATATATTGGACTAACTAACATTCATATGTGGGGTTAATTAATGTATGAATTAGTGGTTAACTTTATCCCTAATCTTACACAATTTAATTATTATGAATATTCGAACATGCGAATTCTCCATGTCCATGTATATATATTCTGTTTCCTCCCTCTCCCCACACTTCGACTGTTATGAATTAGCACTCCGGCCACCCTTATTTCCCTTGTTTCCTTGTCTAATTTCTAAAGACTCTTTCTTAGTACTACCTTACGTCACAAATTCCGTGCACTGTTTAAATTTCAAGTTTCTACTTTAAGCAGTTTGGTCTGGGCATTTATCAGTCGGTCAGGACGCTTTCTTTTATATAAAGTGGCCTAAAAGTAGGTATACACCCCCTGCATTGATCAGGTATAAGATTCTAATTTATGGAATTATTTGCTTCGGTTCTTCCGAGCTTAAGATGCAAGTAAAAACATATTAAGAACAAACAATAAAGAAACTAAATCTACCCGATGGATAACAATAAGAAATCGGTTAGAGTTAGGCTAGAGACAAGCTATTTGGATTCGACACTATCAGCCATATATACATGGTGGTAGGAAAATCAAAGGACAAACTTTGGGAGGTGATTCCTTATATGAAATGAAAGAAAAAAGTTCTAATAAACATGGGACGAAAAACGTCTCCTTTCAGAGTTATGGGCCGCCGAAAATTCGAAAATTCCCGTTTCGAAACGCTCTGCCTTAGAGACTACAGTACCGATCCCAAGCGGTTTAAGGAGTTACAAAGGAATTAGTGTGCGCTCTATCTAAATATCCATGTTCTACCGTGGTCCGTTATCGGCGAAACGAACTGTAAAAAGGAAGTTGAGGTCCTTTAAGTACTAATGGCGCGTTAGTTTCGCCGATAACGGAGGACATGGATATTTAGATAGATCGCCTACTATAGTACTCGCGCCGAGTCGTGAAGCTTGACCTAGATCTACTGATTTCACCACCTAATAGAACGCGAGGGTGTGTTCCGGTCGTCAACCCCCATCCATCAAATTTTGTCAGTGTCGTCTCTCGCGCTACACGGAAAACATCTCCCGAGAGTACAGTGTTGTCGGATTGGCTTCAAGTTTCGTTTTGTTAATTCTTTTTTGTTGCGTTATGTTGTCGTTGTTACTATTTGTGTTATTGTTACCATTTTAGAATAGTTGTTACAGTAGTTACTGTTGTGCAGTGTTGTTATTGGTAATTTTTAAATGCCTTTTTTTTTTAATATACTCCTTTACTATGTCTTCAAAATTTGGCAACATAGTTGGTGAATTTCAGCTGTTTGACGTTTCCCCATGTGTGCGCTCGGGAAGCGGCTCCACGAATTGTACCGAAGTTTCCGATGTGTTGGAGCTCAAGCAAAATATTTCTATGATTGGTTTAGAGCCCAAGCTTCACGGCTCGGCGCGAGTACTATAGTTCCTGAGTAATTCCTTAAACCGCTTGGGATAGATCCTATAGTTTCTAAGGCAGGGCGTTTCAAAACATGATTTTTCGAATTTTCGGCGGTTCATAACTCTGAAAGAAGACATTTTTCGACCTATGTTTATCAGAACTTCTTTCTTTTATTTCATATAAGGAATCACCTCCCAAAGTTTGTCGGTGGAGTTACCTACCACCCTATATATATATATATATATATATATATATATATATATATATATATATGTGCGTGTGTGTGTGTGTGTGTGTGTATGTATGTATAATATGTATGTATGTATATCCTCTTCCCCAAGTTGCGGGGCTGAATTTGGATTTAAACGGCATCGGAAGTGTGATTTTCCATCTCAGCGACACTAAAAACTGAATTGGACACTAATATCGGTCATTTTCGATCATTTTTATATTTCCCCCTCCCGTACGTTTCACCATCAAAGTGAAATGATAAAAACCATCCCAGACCCGAACCTAATCTATGTTGAAAATTTGACCTAGATCGATCTGGTGGTTCAAGATTTATTAAGCCTCAAACATAATCACTTTCATTTTTATATACCTAGGTATATAGATTGGTAAAGGATAGTAGAATGATAGAATAAGTGTAATTTGTTAGTTCAACTTGCGTATTGTTCTTACATTCTGTGATAATACGTAAATTATATTTAAACTTCTCGACTTTCAGACACTTAATCGTTTACGGTCTACGCTCACTAAGAATATACTTCAAGAATACTAATATATATTCAACCTGACAATCAGGTTTTGAAGGTCGTTTATAGTATTAAAAAATACGTTAAAAATTGTGTTCTTCATGATATACGTACATGTGTAAGACAAATATTCAAAGATGGGCACGAGTCGAATCAAAGGTAATTTTCTCGAGTCGAGTTCCGAGTCGAGTCACTGTTTTTGAGGTCGAGTTTTGAGTCGAGTCGAGTGTGATATATGACTCGCTCGTTCAGCTAGTTTTAGCTCGTTTTGAAAACATGGTCTGATTAGTCAGGAAAGAGAAAGCCATGAGAAACGTAAGCAGTAATGTGGAATAATTTTAGTGTTGCTCACGACAGGGGACAATACTGACATCTCGTCTCGTCTCGATAACGAGATGACAACAGATTTTTACAACGAGACAGTCTCAAATGTCGTGAACATCAATATAAATATATAATTACTGTAGTTCTTACCATCTAGGCTGAGACCTGCATGGTCGAATTTTTGAGTTGACTTGACTTGATTTTGAGTTTAACGTCCCTTTCAGCAGCGAGGCTATATGAGACGGAACCTACTGATTAACGTGGAATCCGAACCACATGATTTCCCGCCGAGAATCGAACCCGAGTCTCGCACGCCAAAGGCGCGTGCGCTAACCGCTTAGCCATGAAGGAGCTCTGGTTGAATTTTTTAGCCCAATTAGAAGAACCCGGATAGCGATGTCAACCGGCTCGGCTTGGTTAGGATTAGCACTGGCTCGGTAGAAGCTAGTCAATCGGCTCAGTTCGACCCGGCTCAACTCAGCAGCCGATGGCTCGAGCAGGCTCTGTTGGGGTGAGTCATTAGCTCGGTTAGGTTCGGCTCAAGTGAGCCATCGGCTCGATCCGGCCAACTCGGTAGACGTGACATGTGAGCGGTCTTTCTGAGCTCGGCTCTATAGTGAACAAGCCGTGAGTCGATCCATTTAATTGCACCATTAGAGTAGGTAAAGTGGGTTCAGGTCTATCTTGATGAATTATTAGATTGAAGCTGTGTTTAGTAGTTTCCATTGGTTTTGGTGGGTGGGCCATGGGTCCCTTGCCCCTCCTTTGGGTATGACACTGGTGCTCTAAATGGTATCTTTCTGCGCACACAGAAAATTAACTTTAAAAAATAATAAATTTGCTCCTACCGTTTGTTGGAACCAAGGCAACAAACTTGCTGAGAATAGACAAACTTGATGCAAGGTAATGCGTTGCAATTTAAAAGTAACTTAACCACTATTGAACTCTCTCTAGACAAGACATTTCATGTTTCTGTCAAATTATCTTTTGATATCAAAAAAATATTTTATCATTTTCTTTTAATGTGCCCATATTATTCAAACTTACCCTATTTCTAGTCAAAAGATTGGCCTACCTTTTAATAAAATTCATTTCTTATAATTTGTGAATCTTCGCGCTTACACTTTGAAGGCTGAGAGAACCTCAGCATGTCGCTGGTGCCCAAAATGACACTGATTAACTGATATCTACAACAGCAAAATCCAATAACAATAAAGAAAATGTGAGTTGAGTTGATTTTAACATTCCGTTCAGCAGCGAGACTATATGAGACGTAGATCTATTGATTAACGTGAAATCCGAACCACAGCAGCCTCCGCCGACATCGAACACAGTTCTCCCACGCCAAAGGCGCGTATGCTAACTGCTTATAAAGAAAATGTGAATTAATTGTCATTGGAATACTTTATCTATACTGAAAATATTAACAAATCAAGGTACTTTTTAAGAATTTAACGACTAGAATTATAAAACAATTATTTTGCCTGTAGTGCTGTATGGGTGTGAAACATTATCTCTTACGTTAATATATGAAAGCACATTAAAAGGTTTTGAGAGAACTTTTGAGATCAACTTTTGAAGGCTCGAGTCGGGTCGGATAAGTGAGCTGTTGGCTCAGCTCACTTCTCTGTTCGGCTCGATAGTGAATGAGCTGTGAGCTGAGCCGCTCGAACCGTTGACAACGCTAAACCCGGGACGAGCAGTTTTGAACATATTTAACCCGCGACCTATGACTAACAATTTTTGGCTCGAGCCCGAATACTTCCTCGTCTGGAACTCAAACCATAACCTCGTGAACGTTATCCTTGCTTTTTGAAGACTTGTAGACGACTGAGGTCGACAGTCAATCAATAAACAAACTGTATAATTTTAGTATTCAGATATGTTTATACATGTTGTTATATTATTATTACTATTTGTATCATTGATGATAATGACATTATGTAACTAAAAAAAATCGCTTTTTATATCAAGATGTGCGGTATCATATGGTCATGTGTGCATAACACGATGGACAATAGTTAGTGTTTCCATATTGAGAAATACCGCGGTGTAAGGATTCTTGACGTAGTGAGAGATTGTGGGAAGATTCTGGTAAAGCGTCTGAAATATAGGTTGAGTTGAGTTGATTTTGAGTTTAACGTCCCGTTCAGCAGCGAGGCTATATGAGATGTGAACCTACTGATTGACGTGGAATCCGAACAACATGAGCTCCCTCCGGGAATCGAACCCGGGTCCCCCATGTCAAAGGCGCGTACCACGAAGAAGCTTTCTGAAATATATGGACTTTCTGGTTACCTTACGCTTGAAACATGTATTTTACTTCAAGGAATTCTTAAATCGAATTTATTTTTGCTTTCGGTTTCTGAGTGAATGTCAGTTTTCACAATTTCCTCTCCCTGGTCATTTGTGAACCCTGTACGCCTCCCATTGGAGTCAGTTACCCTCCTCCTTACTACAAAAGAAGGAGCGGTCGATGATCATGTGTAATAAACCAGCATCCCCAAAGACCATTGACCTTGCCAAACCCAACCATTTCCACCTTTCATTGAAAGAAACTAAACTATCTTTCCTTCCACCACTTCCGTTAGAATAATTCAAACTACCGATTCAAACAGAAATATAAATAAATGAAAGCGTATGGGGCCAAGGCAAACGAAAAAATGACGTATTTATTCTCTATTTTGGCGGGACAAGTAGGTCTGCCAATTCCCCTCTGAACGATTAATTTTCTTCTTTTCTTGGAAATATTTTCATTTGCTTGCTCGTTTTATTATCAATAGCATATCCACAATTAGTTTTACGTAAGTGGTGTAAACACCTTCTCAGCGCTTACCAATATCTTACATATCATGTAGTGATTCATATTGGTTTATGAGGGAGGAGATAAGGTAGCTCTGTGGTAGAGTGCTCACCTCTGATGGCAGTGACCCTGGTTCTATCCCAGCCATGCGAATTTGTAATGGACAACACCGTGTGTCTTGAGTTTACTCGGGGCGCTCCCACACTCCGTTCCCAGTAACTCTTAATAATCATTCACTTTCTTCATTCAGTCGTTCTCTTTAGTCTAAAGGGCATAATCATGAGATGTAAAACTAGAAAATTATTATTTATTTATTTCTACCTTGAGAACTCTGAGTTCATGGTTTTGTCAGACAATACACAATGTTGATAGTAACAACATTTTACATATAGTATTCTTGGTATATTCCACTATGCTATAGAACAGTTGCTTATGTATCAATAATTTTGTCAGAATTTTTAAATTGGGAATTTATCCTTTTAAACAGAAATTAGAAGTTTATTACCTGGGTATACAATTTTATTCCTATGTGGGGTGTATCGAATTTTGATTTTTTGTTAACCTAATATTTTGTATATAAATATGACATTGGTGTTTTCTGGGAGGAGGGGAGGGAAATTAATTTCACATGAAATTAATTTAAAATGACGTCGTTTTCACCTTTATTTTAATATGTAGTACATATATAATTGAACTAATGCTTTATTTACAATAACTTCTAAAATAAATTTTAGCATAACCCACTTTCCCGTTTGTCAATTATTTGCCTATTTCTAATTACTTGCGTGATAGACTCTGCACTCTAAATATGGTATCTCAAGTCTGGAGAGAGATTACATTCCTTACGCTCAACAAAATGCAGGGAAAGAATTAGATACAATCGTTTGGCCTGCTGTAAAAGTACTATCCCACATGTACTTGCTACTGAGAAAAAAAAACTTGAGCGTAATTTTATCCGCCAATCAACGTTACCGCAAGTACTACTGGGTCTAAGTCTCCTAGACTTGACGACATGACAAACGAGGGCTTACATGATGTAATAAGCCAATGCTCATTAAGTACAAACTTCGGAAACCACTTTACCCGGCGGTCCGAGGGACGGCTGGGACCTCTTGAATCCCCGCACATCAAATAATATGCTTACAAAAGTCTATTATAAAATTGTTAAATTGCACTATCAACATTAATGTATTTCGTTGCCACAACTGATCATTGAAGCCATGCCCTATATTTTCTTTTAAGCGAATTGTTGAGATATATATAGATGAGAGAAAGGACCGTCGAGTACAACATGAGCTAGTTTATGGGATCGAGTCCTGTTTAGAGCATGGTTTATGATTTTACTTTCTCATGTTTGCATTATTTTTACCTTACACGGCAGGACCGTGGAGTTTAATTTTAAAAGATCACATTTAATCCTCCTGTTTTTCATGTTATGTTGTTGCGTATGGTAATATTCAACCAGGCACGCACCAAATTTTTCTTGGAAGGATCCAAAGTCAAGAGATTGGAGTTGATCCAGATAGGTTGGACCCCCGTGAATGCATCCCGAGTGCAGGCAAAACACAAGTAGACCTATATCAATGCCGAATCTATAAACCGCAAGACCTCGCGATGCGGGGGTCCCGGACCCTAAGTACTAGGCTAGTCGAGGAAGAGTTACCCCCACAGCGAACGCGGCCTAAGTGGCTACACGGTAATTTTAGTTTCACCAGAGTTGTAAATCATACTATGAGCCAGTCAGGGTTTCCAGGTCTTTTCTTTTCATTTCCCGCGCCAGAAGTGTAGAATGAGAATGAACTGCTTCAGTTGGTTTCTTGTGAGAAGATATGAAGGTTATCGAAGAAGTATTTGTGTTAGCTGCAGTTTCTTCTTATGTAAAGAAAAAAAGACGCAGA
Source organism: Thermobia domestica (assembly GCF_964235325.1). Lineage (NCBI taxonomy): Eukaryota > Metazoa > Arthropoda > Insecta > Zygentoma > Lepismatidae > Thermobia > Thermobia domestica. The sequence continues at coordinate 224,654,395 of NC_137457.1, read as the reverse complement.
GGAAACTAAGTACAGACAAAGTAAACGACCAAAACAGCTTACTTTATCTTAATCAAACTTGGAAAACAATTCAGTTGGTATTAGATTGTTGCTTTTTCAATTTATTCCTACATCCATATTAATCTGTGTATCTGTATAAAAAGGATGTGTATGTATGTTAGGAATGGTATAGAGACGAGATGAAACTCAATACACTCTCGGTCTCGTCTCGAGTCGAAAAACATCGTATTAGTCTCGGTCTCGTTTCCATCAATATATGGAGCTCCTTCGTGACTAAGCGGTAAGCGTATGTGTCTTTGGCGTGGTAGACCTGGATTCGATTCTAGGCAGGAGGTTATGTGGTTAGGGTCCCACGTTGAGCTGTAGTTCACGTCTGATGTAGCCTCGCTGATATAGTCGAAAGAGACGGAGCAAGAGGCATTTTTCTAAGATATCCTCTGTATCGAAAACAAATATTAGACCCCAATCAATAAATTCCAACATTTACACTACTTTATACTTTACTAGCTATGCACGTGCCTTTGGAGAATTGGGTTCCGGATTCGAATCCTGTGGGAGATCATTGAAAAGTTTCAGCGCATAAAGGTTGTTTAGATTCCATCTTAAACTGTAGGGTCACATCTTGTATAGCTTCGGTGCTGAAAGGACCGCTAAATTCCAAGCCACCAAGTATAAAATTTACATCATCATATTTTTAACCAATTCTCTGGTTTAATCTTTTAATTTTTTTCTTCTCATGATTTTGGCTAATTCTGAAATTCCTACTCTCTACCAATTTTAGCACCTTATTTTCAGTTTCAGAACAAAGTTGATAAAACACGAGCAGTTGCAGTTAAAATAAATAAATAAAATAAAATAAACATATCTTTCCCAGGAATATTTTTAAGCTGCATGGAAAGAAATGTCTGGAAACTGAAACATTATGTGTTTGTTTTACAAAACTAAATTTCGAAATAATTTGGCAACGTAATTTTTCGGTCATTTCAAAGACTGGAAAGAGAATAAGATGTATTGAATCCCAATTTAAAATTATGGTCTTTGCTGTTTAAAACATTTTCGATATAGGCCTACCTAAGTACCAAACTATTAGAGGTGGCATTTTCCGCCTTTCTCTTGTGCACACATCTATGGCTTAGACCATCTAAGGTCAATTGTTCCATCATCTAACATATCCACCCCATAAAATGCCGCATAGTCGACCCTGGCCCTTTCGGGCTGTTGCGCCTTAAGGTTTGGTATATATTAGGTATATTGGAAGTTGGCACAACTGTAACAAAGTATTTATTATTATTATTATTATTATTATTATTATTATTATTATTATTATTATTATTATTATTATTATTATTATTATTATTATTATTATTATTATTCATAGTGAACATACAATTTAGCTCGATGTAGCTCTAACGTATTAAATGAAATCATAAAATAAGAATATTCTTACCTTCTTCATTCTGAGAATTCCGTTCCATTCCCTCCTAGTCTGGAACAAATATCGCAGCCACTTCTCTCCACATTTTTATTTTTAAGTCACGATTCATGTAGTTCGGATCTCTTAAATTATATAGGCATGGCCTATTTTGTATTTCGATTATAAACGCCTCTGTGTTAAACACACTAACCATGATTGGAGATATATACAGGACACGTTTTCAAACACAACTGAAAATTTCTCTTTGTGATTACACTTGTGGTTATCTGTTTGGGGGTGGAGTTCGAGCTTCGGAGATAGGGCTCAAATTCAAGTTATTTCGTTGTTTCATCTTTTGCCTAAAGCCAAATATTTTGCTTATAGATTACCATGGCACCAGCTAACTGTCAATCAAGTGTATCACGAGAAATCACCGTGTTACATAGATTTTTCTGTGATTAGCTATTTTTCGGAATTTCCTTCTATTTTTGTGAATTTTCTTTTGTTATACACACACATACTTTATAATAGCAGAGTTCCATTCTCTGCACAAAGCGTCTTCCAAGCAGCTGTTTCTTGCTACAATCCCCTTGCCTGGCAACACGTCCTTGCTTTCTGTCCTTCCTTTTGAAATCTTTTAAACAGCAGGCGGTCTATTGTTCCGACCTGCACCAAATACGCTCGAGCCGACGTTTTCTCAGCGACTTTATTGCTTCCGCGTTTATGTTTAGCCGCCCAGATTTAAATACATAGTCAGCGTATTTTAAGCATACGCATGAAGAATAAATACGCTTTGCGATCGCTTCAAATAGCCGGGGTAGAGTCCAAAGGCTTTTAAAGGTATCCCTGCACCTTGCCTCTAAATATTAATTTTTAAAAAACTTGAAAAAGAATGATATTTTCACAATAGTTTAATTACTTGAACCAAGTTAATGAGCTACCAGGACTACCAGGACTGACAACGACGCACGAGATGCCTGTTACTTTCGAGGGGCTTAAAAATAAGCTTATCCACACATTGTGACTCTTTGCAAAAGTTGCAACACTGCTGAAGTGTTCTTAGGATTTTTACATGTAAGAAATCCAACTGCATCCGGACTTGCAACTCTAGTGTTAAGTAATTTGGCGAAATTGGGATTGTCTGTGAAAAAAATGCAGAGGACATGGATATGATGAACGGTGCTTACTCAGGTGTTCAGAAGAAACTTCAAGAAATTGAGGAACAAGCTATATGTATTCACTGCGCGGTTGTGTAAAAGAAGTTGCCAGTTACTCCACAACGCTCCAGAATTTGTGTATATTTTTTGGCCAAAATATTAATAGGTTGGATTTTCTGTCATCGTTGATAGGAGAATCAGATTTCACTTTGAAAAAACTCAATCCAATCAGATGGGCCTCAAGGTATCAGTCCATTGTAGCTATCAGGTTGAAGTATGCAGGTGTAATGACAACTCTCCGAAAACTTTCACTGACAAATAAGAAGGCTAACGAGGTATCAGAAGCAGAGCGAATAATGAAAATAATGGATTCCTTGGACTTTGTGTCTTTGACTGTGGTGCTGTCAAAAATATTTTTACAACTGAACATCGTATTGCAACTTCTCCAAACTAAACCAATTGATCTTAAGAAAGCTTTACTCACTCTTGAAGAGAGCCGAGAGGAACTGAAGAAAATGAGAGAAGAATACTATCAAATAAAACAAGAGGCCACAGCTGTTGCTGAAAAGCGGAAAGTCAACCCGGTGTTCGTAGAAAAGAAGACAACCTAAAGTTAAAAAAAAACACTTTGATGAACTGGTAAAAGATCATCAGTTTTCGAACACAGAGGCTTGCTTCAGGAATAATGTTTACAATAGACATTTGCCATTCCGTACAATGAAATAGAGAACTGGTTTACACTGTTACAGACAATTTTTGATATATTTCCGAAAGTACTAGTGAGCCTTTCAGAAGAAGAAATTTTAGTTAAGGGTGAAAGCTACAAAAGAACTACCAGCAAGACATTGGCCCATCGCTACCATTGGAATTAATTTCCTTTCGCACTAAACTTAAAAACCATATTTCAAAGATTAACACTGTTATCTAATTGCCGATGAAGTTTTGAGTTCTCCTGCTTTATTCCTGACTTTACCCGTGACTATGGCTGCCAATGATAGGTCATTCTCAATTTTAAAGAGGATCAAGTGCTATTTAAGATGTTCAATGACACAGCAGAGAATGAGCGACTTGCGAATGTTGGCAATCAACCATGAGAGGGCTTCGAGCATTGAAAATAACATTCTTGATTGAAAAGGCAGATCTTATACTGGAGTTTGCCGAGATGAAGTCGAGGAGGAAGGATTTCTTGTAAAACGTAAATATTTGAATCTCTATTCCATAGCAAGTAAAATACTAGGAATATTTCATTAATATGTACTATTAAAAAATTAATGAATATAGAGAGGGCTCTTTCAGTTTTTCTTGCGGGGGGGGGGGGAGCAAAATTTCTAGATCCAGTACTGACCTATATCATTCAAAAAGAGTTGCGAACTTTTGATCTGGAGGGTCCGGACACAGTGACTTCCCCCGCCGTGGATATCTTTCCATACTAAGTGTAGAGATATTTTTCCAATATGAGGAATATTTGACATTAGTTAGAAATTTTTTTTAATCATCAGTGAGACCCTGGCAACACACTTGGAACATATACTACAACTGCCGCATTTACGGAATGTTTCAACTAGTAGGTGACTTGAACTGCATTTACAAGGTTCGGTTTGGTTTGGCATCTTTTTGTGAGCGTTGCATACTTTATCCTGATACCATTCATTTGACTTAGGAAAAAAAATGGTACACTGTTTTCATCTACGAGGCGATGTCGGGATGGTATCTGTATTAAAATAGCCCTGACCAGTCTTCTTCCATCTTTCTCCAACAGCATAAGCCAAGGTGCCAGTTTGCTGTAATTAAATTTAATTCCTTTTTCTATCTATCCCCTTGTCCTTGACGTCAGCTCTGTGGAGGGTGGACATTGAATTTGCATGTGTTCCTTAATCTTCATTTGCTCGTTCCTTCCATTCTTCTTGGCTCACCTGGTCAGAGCACTTAACACTACATACATACAGGATTTGCCTCGTTTTCGATATATGATGTAAGGTAATCATGAAAACAAAATCCATGTTTTAATTAAATTCTCAAACACAGGTTATCACAACTCACAGTTCCAGGGAGGTCAATTAACCTTGAGAGAGGGATCACTCCCCTGATCCCGTCTGGCAACGGGTCTGATGCTCCTCCGGAATATAAACCCGGAACCTCGTGAACGATGTCCTTGTCTCCTAGGTTTCACGACTACCAAGGTCGACAGCCAACCAGTTTTTAGTATTCAGATACAAAGCGCCTATCTTTCATGTTTATACAAGGTGTTATAATAATAATAATAATAATAATAATAATAATAATAATAATAATAATAATAATAATAATAATAATAATAATAATAATAATAATAATAATAATAATAGAAGAAGAAGTAGTAGTAGTAGTAGCATCATTGATAATAATTATATTGTTTATGTAGGATACTTGAAGAGACTACTTGAAACTACACACAGAATTTGGCTCAATTTCACTCGTTTTCGCTCGACTCGATTCGAAAATCGAACCAAAATCGAATCGAGTTTCGAGTCGAGTTGGAGGAAATTTTTCGAGCTGAGATCTTGAGTCGAGCTCAAAGATATCTGTCTCGAGTCGAGTCGAGTTTCAAAGAAAACTCGCTCGAACTCGCTCGTGCTCATCCCTACAAATATTTAATATTCAAATAACATATTTGGTAATTAAATTCATTCGTCATTTGACTTAATTGAAGTGAGCGTATCGATGTCTCTACCATTCATCACTATCGGTATTTGTGTGTCTCGTTCGTTTGTTCTACAGTAACTGTCGCGAATGTAATCCAATTTTAAATGAAAGTTATTTGTTACTTCATTTCACCTGTAGAAACTATTGCTTCAGGTTGCAATCAATGAAAAGTAAGGGTGAAAGGGGAAAAAATACATCCATTTTGCACGTTTGGAAACATAACATAAAACATTTCTTTCAGATAAGCTGACGTAATAATTAATTGATTACGAAAAAGAAAAAGACAGTTTTCTTCAGGGCAGTGCGATCATTTATCACCGCTTATGGTTAACTCTGCTTAAAATGAAAAGGGAAATCCCCTCCATTAACTTTAAAGAGCATTGTTCTTGACAATTTTTCTAAAAACAAAATAAATAAATATCTAAATAATAAAAATAAATATTCGGTTAATGCGATATGACGCATATCTTCTTTGGTGTCTTCCCGTTCTGCTTAAAGGCCCTCCAGCACTTTGAAGAAAATATTTTAAATTATCTTATCTTTAGGTAGAACAGGAATTCGCGTTCTGCCTAATCTTTCTAGATGGGGAATTCTGTTCAGGAAGGGATTTCTTCAAGGGAATTTTTCTTTAGTAATTGTAACAAATTCTGTAAGAAGATTAAGTATTTCTTCAAGTTTCATTATAAATTTTAAATGTTATTCTATTTGTTCTTCTCGGAAAAATAATTACTACAGTTCTGTTATTCACATCTACTTTAGTAAACATGAATGTACTTTAAAAAAAATACATGCAAAGAAATAGAAAATTGATTGACTCAGTTGCAAGAAAACCGTTTGACACTGTAACTGAAACGAACATAAAACGAACTTAATCTTAACACGTACATGGTATGGTTAAAAAATAAAGAGGTTGTTTTTTGTATTTTTGTAATTACTATTTTTTATGTACAGAAATATAGTTTTAAGTTTTGTTACAAATTGTGTTATTGCTCGTAAGTTACAAGTATGAAACTTTTGAAACTTTTTTAGTACATACATGATATAGTTAACAAAATAAAAAGGGTGCTTTTGGTATTTTTGTATATTATTATTATTATTATTATTATTATTATTATTATTATTATTATTATTATTATTATTATTATTATTATTATTTTATACGTATGAAAATATTCAGTTTTAAGTTTTGTTACAAATTGTGTCATTGCTCGTAAGTTACACCTATGAAACTTTTTTAATAGAATTATTATTGTATTTTGTATTTTTGTAATTATTATTTTTTATGTACAGAAATATAGAGTTTTAAGTTTTGTTACAAATCGTGTTATTGCTCGTAAGTTACAAGTATGAAACTTTTGAAACTTTTTTAGTACATACATGATATAGTTAAAAAAATAAAAAGGGTGCTTTTGGTATTTTTGTATATTATTATTATTATTATTATTATTATTATTATTATTATTATTATTATTATTATTATTATTATTATTATTATTATTATTATTTTATATGTATGAAAATATTCAGTTTTAAGTTTTGTTACAAATTGTGTCATTGCTCGTAAGTTACACCTATGAAACTTTTTTAATAGAATTATCTTAGCACAGAAATGATATCGTTAAAAAATAAAAAGAGTGCTTTTGGTATTTTTATTTATTTTACGTGTACGGAAATATACAGTTTTAAGTTTTGTTACAAATTGTGTCATTGCTCATAAGTTACAAGTATGACACTCTTGAAGCTTCTTTTTATAGAATCACTTTAGGACATACATGATAGACTATAGTTAAAAAATGAAAAGGGTGCTTTTGATATTTTTGGAATTATTATTATTATTTGTGTTTTAAATGTACAGAAATTCTTTGAAGTAGTGATGGCCAATTCCGGAATTTTTACTTTCCGGATTCCGGAAAGTACAATCTGAAAAATTCGGAATTCGGGAAAATTCCGATTTTGGAAAACTGAAATTCGGAAAAATTTCGGAAAGTTAAATTTCCGATTACGGAATATTTTGGTCATCCCTACAACTGTCACACTTTAAAACTTTTTCAAATAATCATCTTACAAGGGAACCTTCCGAAAATGATAGTTGCAGTGAAATATGTAACCTATGCCAATTGAAAGAGCTGTAACAGAGATGTTCATTCCCAAAAAACTAGCTGCCCATAGCAATAGGTTCAAGAAATATAAGGGGTGGAAGTTCGGGAAACAACAAGGTTGGACAAGGGGGGAAAAGTGAAAATTCCGCAAAAAAAAGGGGGCACGGCAAAATACAATGCTGACAAGTGATGTATAGAAAGAGACTTGTCACAATAAAGAACAAATGAAGGCCACCAGTGGGGTTAACAGTGTTGCCAACTGCAATGAAAAGTACATGTTTTGCAAAGAGCACTATATAAAGTGAGTGCAATATTCAGTGTCAACCTGTCATGTGGAACATAAGATATGTAGTGGTACAATCTAACAAAAGAAAATAGAAAAAACAGAAGTACGAAAAATACGGAAAAGACGAAGTTGGCCATAATACGCCACATTTGATCACGAGCTGTGCATATTAGAATGAACAAAACAAGAAGCACCAACTATGCAGGAAACCGACGTACCTAGAGTCAAAAAGAAAAACGAGTTCCAAAGTTGGCAGCACTGACCATGAAAATCCAGACAATTCTCATATAGTTAGGCCACTCGCTTCACAAAAAGAAAATTCCGGCAACAGGCATTAGCCTTCGCATCATTTGTACATGCTCGTCAACATTGTACGTGCAATTGTTCGATGAGACAATGGTCCAAACAAGATACATTTGCAGTGAGCACAGCGGAATACTGCCAATCGGTCACACATGGTACAATGATCATCTGTGAATGTCTCGAAACAGTACTCTAGAGATGTCGGAACCTTTGTTGGTCTTTCTATCACATATCCACACCTGTAGAAAGCAAATATAATCGAAGGCTTGATCTGCTGTCTGCGGTACTATCACCGCCTATATGATATATTGGGAGTGTCCCACCTAACTCTGTGACTGAAATAGTTTCAAAGTGAAAAAAAAATGTCACACATCCAGTTGTGCAGGAATGTACCCATGTCAGCGAGCGACAAACTTCTGTGAGACGCAAGTGCCCCCAAGTCCCCTATCATAGGGTCCCAGGGGCCAGCTTCAAAATTTCAAATAGCACCATCGGTCGAGTTATATTTCTTTCGATAAATCTTGGAATATGCAACAACGCATATCAGAAATATTTACTATATGAGATTTCAAAATGGCCGCCAAAAATAACAGCTCGGTGACAAGAACAACGTGCCTTTTGGCAGCCATTTTGCAACCCGTGTTTCATATAGCAAATGCTTCTTATAGGTGGTGTTGCATCTATCCAGAGAAATATCATCCGCCCCTTGTTCCCATTTGAAATGTTACGGTTGACCTCTCGAGCCTTATGATGGGGGTCCTGGGGGACTTGTTGCTTACAAAGATTTCTTGGCCCTCGACATGAGTACATTCCTGTGCAATTGGATTTGCAACATCTCTTTTCGCTTCGCAGCAATTTGAGATCACAATGTTCGATGCCATGTTAAGACACAGCATATATTTGTGGCGGCCATTTTGAAAACCATGCTTCATATAGCAAATGTTTCCTATAGGTGTTGTTGCACAGTCCATGATCAATCGAAAGAGGTACCACTCGGTCCCTGTTACCATTTGAAAGTTTGAAGTTGGCTCCTGGGGACCCTGGGGGCACTTGCTTCTCACAGACTTATCACCCCCTGACATTGGTACATTCCTGCACAATTGGATCCGTCACATTTTTGTTCGTTTCGCAAATCTTTCAGGTCACAAATTTTGGTGGGACACCCTGTATATTCCCACATACGACCCAACCATGACATAATGTTCACTACTTCTATTATCGGTTGTTGGCTGAACCCAACCATTTTATGTTCCCCAACTTGACATTGCCTCAATCACTCTAGCATTGATGCATTCCGAGTGATGCCTGTTGCCGGAATTTTCTTTTTGTGAAGCGAGTGGCCTAACTATATTAGACTTGTCTGGAAGTTCATGGCCAATGTTGCCAAGTTTGGAACTCGTTTTTCTTTTCGACTCTAGGTACATCGGTTTCCTGCATAGTTGGTACTTCTTGTTTTGTTCATTCTAATATGCACAGCTCGTGATCAAATGTGGCACATTATGGCCAACTTCATATTTTCCGTATTTTTCGTACTTCTGTTTTTTCTATTTTCTTTTGTTAGATTGTACCACTACATATCTTATGTTCTACATGACAGGTTGACACTGAATATTGCACTCACTTCATACAGTGCTCTTTGCAAAACATGTATTTTTCATTGCAGTTGGCAACACTGTTAACCCCACTGGTGGCCTTCATTTGTTCTTTATTGAGGCAAGTCTCTTTCTATACATCACTTGTCAGCATTGTATTTTGCCGTGCCCTTCTTTTTTTTGCGGAATTTTCACTTTTCTCCCCTTGTCCAACCTTGCTGTTTCCCGAACTTCCACCCCTTATATTTCTTGAACCTATTGCTATGGGCAGCTAATTTTTTGGGAATGCTCATCTCTTTTACAGCTCTTTCATTTGGCATAGGTCACATCTTTCACTGCAACTATCATTTTCGGAAGGTTCCCTTGTTAGTAAGTTTAGGTATGCTTAAAAATAGAACTGGTGTAATGTGTAGTTCTGGTATTAGCATAATATATATATTTTCATACCTTCACTATGACTTTCAACTTTTTTCTCAATTGTATCATCGCTTACAACTATCAAACTTTTGTAATTTTATAGAGGATTAATTTGCATTTACTAGCATGATTAAATAACAAAAAGGGATACTTTTTTGTAATAATTTTGTGGTTTTGTGAATGGAAAATATAGGCCTAGCAATGTAAGGGGTTGAGTGATTATTACAAACCCTATCTGAACAGAAATAAGAAATAATAGACTCATGTACATAGATGAAAACAATAAACGTACATACCAGTAATATTTCTTAGAATTACATAGATTTACACACAAAATGTTGTGTCCTATAGTTAACAGTTCATTCTTTTCATTGATGATATGATGTCTTCTTTTAATTTTGCTTTCAGTTGCGTAAGTCCGGGCTGATTGGCTTGTAAGAATTATAACAGGGACTTCCCTGATGATATTTTTTCAAAAAGTATCCAACAAAAGTCTTCATTTTCTGGCCAGCAGAATATAGAAGGGCCAGAGCGATTCATGAATTGCACTCTGACATACAAAAATAATAATTAAAAATACCAAAAGCACACTTTTAATTTTTTTTAACCATATCATGTATGTGCTAAGATAATTCTATTTAAAAAGTTTCAAAAGTTTCATAGCTGTAACTTACGAGCAATGACACAATTTGTAACAAAACTTAAAACTGAATATTTCCATACATGTAAAATACCAAAAAAAATAATAGTTACAAAAATACCAAGGTACTCTTTTTATTTTTTTAACCATATCATGTATGTACTAAGATGATTCTATTTAAAAAGTTTCAAAAGTTTAACTTATGAGCAATAACACAATTTGTAACAAAACTTAAAACTCTATATATCAGTACATAAAAAATAATAATTACAAAAATACAAAAAAACACCATCTGTATTTTTTTAACCATACCATGTAGGTGTTAAGATGAATGTAGAAAAAAAATTCAAAAGTTTTATAGTTGTAACTTTTGAGCGACGGCACAATTTGAAAAAATCCCTAAAATTTTCATTGAATGTCCATTAATGTTTGACAGTGGAACTTTTTGCAAGATCACTTAGAATCTTTTGAAAGAACAAAAATTAAGCTTTCATTTGACACCTGAAAGAGCCCAATAACTTTAAAAATAAGGAAGTTATGGTAATTTTAGTTCCATGATGCTAAGTGCCAAAAAGTGAAATTGAAGCAAAATTCACATTTTTCAAAAATTTCTCCCCTTCCCATTTCTCATCCAAAAAATGGAAAAAATTAATTTGGCATAATTTCATTGGTATTAATGTATGAGAAAAATTGAAGAGAATCTGAGACGTTCAAACAAAGTGCTCTAGGTGATTTGACATGGAATGAACCTTTGATTAAAACTACGAAAACCACACAAGTATTTCAATATGTGATATTGATATTTTGTGTTGCTGCTATTTATATTGACAATATAAGTATGAAAATAAAAGTATATATATATGATAGTTTTGCATATAGAATGTACAGAATTATGTATACTGTATAAGACAAATCCACTGAGAAGATAATTCCGAAAAAGGAGTTGTGATGTAAAACACTAAGATTCTTTCTTAAGGGTCGCCTTGTGCATCCTCTTGCATTATTTACTTAATATATGGTCAAACATATCTTGAGGTTGTGAACTGTGGCACCTTTTACATATTGCGAGCCGTAACTTGTTGGAGATGAGCTCCTGGAAAAGTGAATAAAATCTTGATGTAAAATAGCTTGATATTAGACCGAATTAAGTTTATTTTATGTTCATTTCAGTTACAATGTCAAACGACTTTCTTCCAACTGGGTCCATCAATTTCCCATTTTCCTGCAGGTATTAAAAAAAATCACATTCATCTTTACTAAAGTAGATGTGAATAACACTGCTGATAAAGAACTGTAACTAACTAACTCTATGGCCTATGGAACCCGGAGGTTCAATGCCGCGTTCACAAAAGCTCTCCACTGACTTCTATCCTTAGCTAAATGCATCCAGTTTCTACTTTGTATTCCAATCTCTGCGAAATCCATCTTAATATTGTACTCCCACCTGCGCCTAGGTCTTCCTAATGGTAGTTTTCCGATTGGTCTTCCAGTCAAGACTTTGAAAGCGTTTCTACTTTCTTCCATTCTAGCTACATTACCCGCCCACCTAAGCCTCCTAGACTTGACGACCCTAACAATGTTGGGTAAACCATATAAATTATGTAGTTCCTCGTTATGAAGTTTCCGCCATTCCCCATTTCCGTTCCTCTTGGGCCTGAATATTCGTCTCAGGATCTTGTTCTCAAATACTTTCAGTCTATGTTCTTCCCTCAGAGTAAGTGACCATGTTTCGCACCCATACAGAACAACAGGCATGATTATCGTTTTGTATATTTTAAGCTTCAAATTCCTCGACAGAAATCGCGACGAAAAGAGATTTTGAACCGAATAATAACACGAATTCCCTGCTTTTAGTCAATATTTAACTTCTCCGTGAATATGATTTTCCTCTGTTAATATTGATCCTAGATATTTGAAACTATCCACTTTATCAAAAGTATTATTTAATATTTTAACGTATCTATAATTTGCTGTATTCCGGTCCCGACGCACTTCCATGTATTTAGTTTTCTCTGCATCTACTTCTAAACCCATGTTCCTGCAAGCGTTTAATAAGATCTCTGCATTTCTTTCTATTGTTCTCCTATCATCACCTATTAAATTTATATCATCAGCATATGCCATAACCTGGTGAATACCGTTCAACTCTAGGCCCTGGTTGCTATCTTTGATTTTCCTTATAGCGTTAAATAATAATTGCGACAACGCATCTCCTTGTTTCAGGCCATTTTCAACGTGAAAGCTCGTGGACAAAATTTTCCTACCCGGACTTTACTTTGGGATTCATTTAAACATATCGTAATTAATCTAATTAGCTTTCTCGGTATTCCAAGTTCTGTAAGAACGTTTTATAATGTTTCTCTCCTAACCGAGTCATACGCCTTTCTAAAATCAATAAATAGTTGATGTACCGGGGTATTGTATTCCTACTTTTTTTCGAGTATTTGGCGAATGGTAAATATTTGGTCGATAGTTGATCGATTTCGCTTAAATACGCACTGATAATCTCCAATTATTTCATATGCGTATGGGGTCAGTCTTGCTAATAGAATATTTGAAAGGATTTTATAGGATGTTGACAGAAGAGAAATGCCTCGATAATTATTACAGTCAGTTTTGTCGCCTTTCTTGTGAATTGGAACAATGATTGATTCTTTCCACTCTTGTGGCAATTCTTCCTTGTTCCAGATAAGGAGAATGAGTTTGTGTATCTTGTTCCACAATTTTTCGCCTCCAGCTAAAATTAACTCAGCCGGAATTTCATCTACACCCGGAGATTTGTGTTTCTAGTCATTTTTCCGAGAAGAACAAGTAGAATAACATGATGAAACTTGAAGATATAGTTATTCTTCTTACAGACTCTGTTAAAATTACTAACCAGATATTACGAATGCAGGACAAAATTCAAGAGGACAAACCCCAAGGAAAATTCTGATAAAACATGCAAAATTCAATCGACAGAATCATAGGCGCAGCCACCGTGGGACGTAAAGCTCATAGGCGCAGCCTAATGAAAGAATGATTACTTTTTCTTCAACTGTTATGCATCTTAACTTTATGGAAATAACATTTTTATAAAATACTGAAAACTTAATAAAAGACCTAAAACTGTTATAGTAAGTATATATTTCACATTTTGATCTTTGCAAAAAATAAATAAATGAAATAAAAAACTTGATCAATATTTCAGAATTAAAATAAATAAATGTTTATACATAACTTCAAAACACTACTATATGATACCTTACAAGGATGATTTTTTTTTTTTTTTTAAATTAAATAACATCACAATAGCTTTTCGTAATTAAAATGAATGGTCTTACATTAATGTGCTAAACGTATTTCAAATGTATTAATAAATGTATAATAAATAAGAATACCCAGAACTTTTCATACGGGGTGTGTGCCCTTTTATTATAACATTTTTACGTTTTATTGGTTATTTAGTATTTGAAAAGAAAGAAAGGTATTTCAGTTAAAAAAAATACGGATAACATTTTAGAATATATGACAATTCAAGGAAGAAAAATAATCATATAGGGTTCACACTGGTACATCCAATATATACTTCTATGATTCTGTCCCTTGTATTCTGTACGTGTGGTAAGAATTTTCCTTGGATTTTGACCACTTGGATTCACTCCCCGGTTTCGTTAGTACCACCATTATACATCTGAGTTCCTATCTGGATAAAACACGCTAGGAGTCAAGCTTTACGGTACTTCATTTCCCTTTAAAAAATTTTCTCCCCGCGTAAAATTCCTTGCCTCCGAAGATTAGGCAGTACGGAAATTCCCGTTCTGCTTTAAAATCATTGAAAATATTTTCTACAAAGTGCTGGAAGGCCTTTAGGCAGAACGTGAATGAATCTCTTCTTTGAAGCGTCCTCTCTGTATGAAGTTAAAATCAGTAAAGAATGAAGTGTTAGATTTACTGATAACCCTATTTCATATTTATTTTTTAAAGTTCCACAATAACTTTCAGTTTTGATACAATATTATGTACTAATTACATTTTCTTTAAGTCACTTCCACGATTCTCAGTATTTGGAATTATATTCAGTCAAGAATAAGCGGTGAATTTAACCCTCTATTGTATGATGCATTACTTTCCCCAATGAAAATAAATATGGAAATATTCTTATACAATATGGCACACATTTTGTGAGGCTTCACAATCATTCTCACCACTTAGATTTAAAATCAATCGAAACTACAGAATGAACTTGTCTTCCCCTCCCGAATTTAAATAAAAATGTATTCTACAATAACTTTTCTCATTCGATTTTGACATAATATGGTGTACATGCTTGTTGAAACTTTCACGTAATCTCTGCAGCTTGGATTTCAAATCAGTCAAGTATGAGGACTCATCTAACTCTCCTTCTCCTATAACTTAAAAACAATGTACGTTCGATGATAACTTTCATTAAAATAATCTATTCTGGTGGAACAGAACAGATTGTTTCATGAGCATTCTCAATTCTCTCTAGTTATCTATTGATTGGGATTGAATGGAAGAATAAGGGAAGGAATCCTCCTCGAATTTAAATAAACTATTTTCAGTGAAAATATACATTAAAAAGAAAGTTATTTTTATAGAACATAATGCATGCTTCGTTGAACATTAAAAACGTACTTCTCTAAGTAGGGAGGGAAGAGGAAGGACCACTCGCTTCAACAGTGTACACTAATATTATTAACACAGTACACATAATTTAATTTACAATAGTCTATTTCTCTTATCAAGTTTCTTAGTTTTGTACCAAAGGAAGAATATTGGCACCTCCATTATTAAGTGAGACTAATTAGGTCTATGTTAATATTACTACTACAACTACTACAATTAATAATAACAACAATAATCATTCCGCCCTCCCCATTGGTCTCTATCTACCGCTGGCGCGTCTGGTGCACAGAGTTGTGGGTTCGATTCTCAGTGGAAAAGCTTTGCAGTTTGAAATCATTATGGCGGTTCAGATACCATCTTAAACTAGGTTCACCTCTCATATATCCTTGCTGCTGTGAAGGAACTCCAATCAACCAACCAAATAATCCTTCCTAGCCTATTACTTTCTTTCTGACTGTCGAGTTCAAACTAATTAGGTTCTTGTTGTTGGTAGTAATAATAATAATTTAATATAATTTAATTGCATATTTAAAGCACTAAAAACAGCGTTAGTCAAATATACCACTACACGGTATTAATTAAATACATATGGTAAATAAATATATTTGTGTGCAATACCGGTATGAGGTATAAAATTAAGTGCTGAAGACTGGTATGAAGTATAAGTACAATATTGAAGTATAAACGCAGGCTTATATAAACTAAAATAGATTTTTTTTAAAAAAAAGAAAAGAAAGCTTTAAAGTAGCTCTAATCATCAGCTATGAGATACGAGTATATATAAATTGCAGTAGGTATAAAATAGAAGCATGTACTGTACCAACTATTTATTCAAGAAGTTAAAACGTAATGCATAATAATAAAATACATCCCTAATATTTTGGACTCCGTTTGTCTATTATTAAAAATACTAAATAAATTACTAACAGGAGAGAGCTTTGCATGTTTGTACACAACAGGTTTGTTTTTCTTATTCCGTAAGTTGGAGAGATGTCATTAAGTACATGCTGACTGCATAACTTGTTTTTAATACTAGGTATTCCCTCATATACAAAAAAGGATTTATTTATTTTTTTTTTTTTTAGTATAGCATTCCATTCAGCAGCAAGGCTATCCGAAATGTGGATCTATAGCTTAATGTGGATTCCGAAGCACATGATCTCCAACCGGGGAATCGAACCCAAGTTTCAGCGTTAAAGGCACGTGCGCTAATCGCTTAGCCACGACGAAGCTCTATACATGAAATAGAGTATCTATCATATAATAATAATAATAATAATAATAATAATAATAATAATAATAATAATAATAATAATAATAATAATAATAATAATAATACTTTTAAGCTATTGTCCAAGAAAAATGAGAAATAATAGTAGTTAGAGTTCCTGTACTGTTATTAACCAGTAGCAATATTGAAAACCTTTTATTCACTGGAAAGGGAGTATAATATCATACATTAGGAACAAGGATACTATAGCAATGAACAAATTATATTCATGGCTCTACGGAAATCCATGTTGTTATAGAAAAACAGGAGCAAACAACTTTCATTTGCGTAATATGCCCTAATATACAATTCACAGTGGATCATCTAGTAATAAGAATGTTCTGTATATTGGTTTTCAATCCCCTTCATTTAAAGTATAGAAAATGACAATTTCGTTAATAGGAAAAAGGTAATTTCTCATCGCTACTCGTTCGTTAGTATTAAACGCTTATTAAGTAGAAATCAAAATGCAGTATTCAAAACAGAACATTCGAAAATGTATTTCATATATAAGAAATGCCTTACAGTTGTAAATAAAAGTTGATATCCGCCTATTTCATTCCATTTGTTATTAACTCAGAAATTCAGACAAATTGTTAAATAGAAGATTCTCTACTGATAAAATAAAATATAATAAAAGTGTAACTCTCTTCAAGATACAGTAATGTAATTATCTCCAAGATATAATAAACTGTATTTAAATTGTCTCACATAATGCAATTCTGAAGAAATTATATAGGTGTATATCAACATTTACTAGCAACTGGATAAACTGTATTTTAAACACATACTGCAAAGGTAGCACTTACTGTAAGTCTGAAGTTAAGGATTTCTTCCCAGCTGACTCAAAAGGACTGTCATCGTCAGTTTCCTGCTCCAGATTGTTCTTAGTTTCCTCTTCATCACTTTGTTATTGTGTAACTGTTGGGTGACGATTCTTTAAATGATACCAGAGGATTCCTGTGCTACTTCCACATCTTAATTCTAACTTACAATAATTACAAATAGCTGTGTTATTTTTCTTATAGTAGTGTTTCCAGACTAAACTTCTTCCCATCTTGAATCACAATATATCGCAAAACTAGAGTGAAATCACTGAACTTGAAGGAAGTCGAATGATTCAAATATAACAAACAGGCTTTTAAAATACATACACATACAAAGAATTGATAAATATCAAACTTGATTGACGTTCCTATGAGTCTATGCATCGTGTATTCCTTGGAAAACAGTATTTTAAACCTCAATGATATTTCCGACAGAAGAAGCGCTTTTATCTTAGTGATATAGGAGACAGCATTGCTTTGTTTGCGTATATTAGAAGTCTTTTGTCGTAAAAAGCTTTTCAAGTTCTGAAAGAAAACTCCATCTTCACAGTAGGGGTGACTGAGGGGTACGACATATTGTTCTTACAATTAGATCTTTAAGTGCAGGGGAAAGAATTTAAAACTAAAAGATTACCATCGCCTTAATCATCCAAATTATTTAGTTCAGCATTGCGCCAAGCTTAAAATAAGATATTTCACTGCTTTTAATATATTTCGGAGCTACCAAGCCATTCATTCTCGGCAGAAAACAGGAAGCCGCCTTGGGGGATCGAACCATTCTGGAGACATTAAAGAAAAGCCAGTTGTTTCATTGCCGCCATTAACCAAGAATACACCGAGGACAAATTTTTAAAGATATTCAGGGTTTCTTGATGCTATATTCACTCCGTATACCAAAATGGAGGCAAACTAAATTTCTCCTTGTCTCTCTTTCACTCTCCTCCCCACACACATACATACACATACAGCGCTGTTGCATAGGCGCAAGGTGTTTACCTGGCAACTGGACATTCCGACTTCCGAATTCCGAGTTCGATCTCCGATGGAAGCTGGAATTTTTTCTGTCGTTCAAACCTCATCCAATGCGGCTCTGAAGTTCACCCAAGCCTCTTTAAATTGAGTAGCTATGGCCAAATGTTGCCACTTTGACTTAACTTCACTCACCCTTAAATTAATGCCATCAATCGGACTCATACTAACTTCTCACACTCACATCTTCCTTTCGACATCGCCCTCACTCAACCTCACGTTTACATGCCAATCTGTTCTCATACTAACTAGACCTCACACTCACAGCATCACTTAGACAATTACATAATACTCACTCGCTTTTACGTCGACAATTGATGTTTCAGTCCGACATCATATTTGCTCAACTTCACCCCATAAAAATCCGACATCACGCTGATTTCATTGCAAGCATACTTTTACTTAAACTAGTACTCACATAATTATTGGGTTGCGATTAAAGTAAGTGAAGGATTAAGAAGTAAAAATGGAGTTAATTTCTCCAATTTCGTTTTTCTTTATTTAAGTAATATAAAAAGAAGAAATGAAATATTTCAGTTTAAGGGGACCTTATACCTTTTACCACTGGTTTCTCAGTCTCCGTAAGATAACATGTAAATTTTACTTCATGAATGTCTAACAAAATATACTACGTAACAACTTAAAATCTTCCATACGAATAGAGAAAATCAATAGAAATTAAATAGTTGTTTCAACTTCACGCTTAATGACATAGATCGCGAGTAATGAACATTTTTTGGTAACATTGTAGTGGACTATATATTACATAGTGGTTGAATGTATCTGCTCCAATTTGGTCTTCACGAACAGCTGTGCTGCTGACAGGCAGGGATTTCTCTCCCCCTCTCAAATCCTTTTCCAATGGGTGTGGTAGAAAGCTCCGGGGCGCCACCCTCATCCTATTTGTTTCCTTCGTTTCTGCAAAGCAGGTAGATTTTCTTGTAAACGCCAGAAAGAAAGAACACAACAATTTGAACTCTTTGCTTCTTACGATTTCCTGCTGCTGCATTAGTTAGTTCCAACTTTATACTGTAATAGCACTGCCTCAACTGTAAAAAAAATATTCTGTGGGTAGTAGGATCAACAGTTCAATACAAATCATGGCAGAAATTTAGCGTTCCTTTGCAGCACTTAGTTTGTATGAGACATTTACATGAATACAAAATACATAATTCCCTCTAGTGACTGGAATTTGAAATTCGTAGCGGGTAGTTACTCCACTTCCTGGCAACATTATTCAAATTATCAGAAGTAATGAAAAAAAAAAATAACTTTACTTCAAAATCCATTCAGCAGAAACAACGGACTGAAACCCATGAACCAAATTGCCTGTGCATAAACATACGTAACATTTCAAAAATACAGCAGATCTTCCCGTTGGTATAGTGCCTAGCTCGCTCATTTTGGAGCACGGATCTCGGGTTCGATACCCGGTAGAAGAGCCTTGAAATTTCAATGCATTACTAAGGATACGGATCCCATTGAAGGCTCCGTAATCACCAGTCTCTTGCAACACTGGTACAGAAGGGGAAGCTAAACTCTAAACCCACAAAGCCAACCAAGCTAATAAAGGACGGACGCAATAATGTCACCATAATTTAGACTATGTGGGCGATTTTATAATGTTTCAGACTATGGTCATAAATATAAGTAGAACTAGGGCTTCGAACATTTCAAGTTCTTGTTACTCGAAAGTAAGTAAGTGTAATATATACACATAGTGTTAGAAAATAACTTTGGAAAGTAAATCCTCACACGTAAACGTGAAAAAGCCTAGACTAATCTTGGTGCACAAATGCGTTATTTCAGAGATATAGTCCTCAGAAAGTTGGTTGTAATGCTACAAAAAAGAAATAACTAGAGAGCGAAATGTTGGATAAGTGATTATTTTCAGCCTAGATTCTAGTGGATATAGGAAGTGTGTCAGTTTTCCAGAATTCTCCAGGAAAGGGGTTGCATTTTCTTGTACCTCTAAAAATAAGTGTAGTTTCCTGAAGAGTGAAAATTAGGGGGGGGGGATTTTCTCGGAAACGTCTCCAACGGATTTTGTTTATGTTTCATACATCAATATTGTATTTATAACTTTACACTGTGTTATAAGATTTTAGAAAAAAATAAGAAGTGTTTCAGTCTTGGGCTGAGTTCCTTTCTGACGATAGAAAAACAGGCCATTCGGTTTGTAACCTGATAGTATAGTGTAACTCATTTGTCCTACAAAGAATCCACGGGATAGTTTCCTCTTGGAAATAAGTTTCGATTTTCTAAAAATCATGACCCAGACACCTTTGTTAAATAAAGATTTTATTAATAACCGCAAACCGGTTCAACTCGAGGTCAAAGGTCAACCAGCTCCTTTTGCTCAGAATCAAGACTTTCATTACAAAAATGTGTAATCGCTTACGAATTTTATTGAAGATTATGTAACCTAATTGGTTGTCAGAATAGCATAATGGAAGGTTTTATATTTCCAGCTTTCTCCTAACTTAGCTCTAACCCAATCTACCTTAGGCTCTTATCTATTTCTTAACTGTAATTGTATGAACCAAGTAATCTCTCAGATGTTTACAATTTCTTATCCCTTATTACAAATCTAAAGTAGATTTAACTTCATACAAATAATTTTATGTATTAGTTTCCATAACTCACAATCCCTTTTTTAGATGCGCTACTACAGCAGGTTTGGTTTAGTCAATCTTGAACAGTGCTGGATGGGCAGACTAGTAAATAATTTGTGCTTTACTGACAACTAGTTTACGTATGACATCGAGTTTGATTTATTTTATGATTTAAAAAATAGAGGCCACGATTATCCATAAGGTAAAGAAAATGGTTTAAAAACAAGTAGCAGTGCCACGTGTGCACCACGCAAAGGAGTTTGGTTTCTATGGTACGATACTTTCACAATTAATATGGAAACAGGAAATTATAATAGATTTCTACCACTTCCGGTTTTAGTAGAGAGACAAGACTAGAGACGAAATAGATTCTAATTTATTGCAAAAAAACGCTTTTGTTGTCTATTACAGTTTTTATTCTATAGCTATCACCGTTAAAACCAGAAGTAGTTGATTTCCATCTCTTTTGGTTTGAATAGAGACTTAAGATTGAAGATAGTAGTTATTTTTAGAACGCTGAATAAAAAGTAAAAAAAAAACGCTTCTCGCTTTTACCATTCCTGTTCTATGGAGATCACTATTGAAACCGGAAGTGGTTAATATCTACGACTTCAGGCTTCTATTGAAGATCAAAAATGGAGATGAAAGATAGACTTGAGATGCTTGAGAGCTACTCGATTCGAGGAAACCTCTTTCATCTATTTTTTTACCACTTTTGCTCTACGTAGATCAATATTTATTGAAACCAGAAATTATAGTTAATTTGAATCATTTTCGGTTTTAGTAGAGAGTTAATAATAGAGATTAAATGTGTTCTTAAGAAGCACAAAACCGGATCTCACTACATATTACCGTTTTCGATTTATGGTGATCAATAATCAAACCGGAAATAGTCTATTTAAACCACTTCCGGTTTGAGTACATTGTTTTAATAAACTCAATTCCTGACTCTTGACTCTATATTTTGACCAAATTTGGTGATGGTCCAGGGAGTGGTTCAGGGTTTAGTTGTTGTTCTTTTTTTGTCACACACATACGGACAGACATGCATACACGGGTATGGTAAATATATAAAGGAGTTTTGGTAAACCAAACTAGTTATTTAAAAAAAACAACAAGGAAAACTAGTTTTTTGCCACCCCTGCATACAATTAATTCGTTCTAACCGCAGAAACATTATACTGTGGTTTTCTGTGATGAATAATATAAAACGAAGAGAAACCTATCCATCCAGACAACAAAACAAATAGGCAAATAAGAAAACATTTAGACTTTCTTTGGTTGTATAGTACTATAGTTGTCAGTGGCAGAGGTGAAAGCCGTTCGGAGAATCCGTCCGCATGAAACAACAAAAGATGTAGAAAAGCAATCGGAAACATGTTCGATACTGACAAGGAAGGGTCACGCAGTGGCTCCGCTGAGATCGGAACGAGACCATTGTGTTTGCATTTTATATGTTATAACTAGATGGATCCCAAAGTTATACGTGCCACCGGGCGGAATATCGTGAGTTACAACATATTTTGTAATGTAAGAACTACAAAAAATTACCATGCAGAATAGTTTGAACCGTCATTTGTTCGGAAATGGTTGAGTAAGTGAAAAACTCTGCCAACACTTATCCCACCATTTTCAACGAGAAACTTTTTGTGGTAAGAAAAAAATGCCCCAGGGTCCCCCGCGGGGTCCCAGATGGGGTCCAACTCAAAATTTTCAAATGGCAAGGGGGGTTAAGTGGCATATCATTTGAAATCTGTTGTAAAATGAAAGAAAATGCAGCAAGTCTCGACTCTCTACAACAACCGTGTGCAAAAGGGCGACGGGTCAAAGTGTAAACAAAATCTTAATTGGAAAGTCCATGACTACCCCTATAAATCGGAAACGGTAAAACAAATGTGGAAACAGGAAAGAAAGCGTGGCATTATTTTCAAAGCACAACGTGAAAATGTCTTGTTCCAGGGTCCCCACATGGTCCCAGGTGGAGTCCAACTAAAAAGTTTCAAATAGCAAGAGAGGTAGGACATCGTTTGAAAGCTCTTGTTAAGTGAAAGAAGATGGAGCACGTCTCGACTTTCTCCGACAATCCTGTCCAAAATTGCGGCGGGTAAAAATATAAGCAAAAGCTTAATTGAAAATCTATGGCCACCTTGAATCCAAGAGACAGCTTAAAACCTATATCGAAAGGATAGGCATACCAAACTGCTGAAGCTAGGAAAACCAAATTTGGCATGAATGTTGATCAGTGGATGACGAAAAGATGCGAAATGTTCAAAAAACGAAACGTCTTGAGTTCAAAATGCCATAGTATGTATCGAACGCATGTCCAGCTCAAACCACTGGTGTTGGAGGTAATCCAATATGGCTGCCAGCGTGAAAAATGAGTTTGTATATAAATATGTTATTTCTTGGAATACCGTAATTAAACCAACAAAGTTTGGCGCAACTCGAAATACTGAAATGACTTACACATGGTTTGGTACTACTCGCCAATCTTGCAAATGATTTTTTTTTTTTTTTTTTTTTTTTTGTATATTTGGTATTGCTTGGAGTATTGTGATCAAACCAACGAATGACATACAAATGTAACCGCCACGAATGCGCAGTTACGAATTACAATAGAGCCACCCACCTACTGGTGCAGCAAGTCCTTTATGCATGAACTACGTATGACAAAATTAGAGGAAGTCAGAGTTGTGTGTTCATCGCATATTCGTTATATTAAAGTAAATGATGGCGAGGGAACCAAACAAAACATATATGTGTTGTTACCGAATGAAATTATAGTTGAGGTGAATCGAAATTCAATTGTTCTTTAATCTTCCTATTGAGAAAAATAGAGATTTAAATTTGTACTGTTATGAACGACATAAGTTTTAACCGGCCATCTTGGATTCGAGGTGGCCATAGTTTATCAAATAAGCTTTTGATTACTTTTTGACCCGCCGCAATTTTGGACAGAGTTGTCGTAGAGAGTAGAGACTTGCTCCATCTACTTTCATTTAAGAAGATCTTGCAAACGATGAGCTATTTAACCCCTCTTGCCATTTGAAAATTTTTAGTTGGACCCCACCTGGGACCATGTGGGGACCCTGGGACAAGACGTTTTACCTTAAATTGTTGTACTTTGAAAATAATGCCACACTTCCTCTCCTATTTTCACATTTTTCACCGTTTCCGATTTATAGGGGTGACCATTGACTTTTCAATTAAGTTTCTGTTTACATTTTGACCCTCCGCCATTTTGCACAGGGTTGTCGTAGAGAGTCGAGACTTGCTGCATCTTCTTTCATTTTGCAACAGCTTTCAAACGATGTGCTACTTAATCCCTCTTGTCATTTGAAAATTTTGAGTTGGACCCCATGTGGGACCCTGCGAGGATCCTGGGCAAACTTTTTTATCCGAAAAGGTGTGTTCTTGAAAATGACGGGATACATATTATCCGAGTTTTCCATTTACCCAACCGTTTCCGAACAAATGATTCGGTCAAAATATTCTGCCAGCTTTGTAGTTCTTACATTACAAAATATATTGTAACTCACGATATTCCGCTCGGTGGCACGTATAACTTTGGGATCTATCTAGTTATAATATATCAAATGAAAACGCATTTGTCTCGTTCGGATCTCAGCGGAGCCACTGCGTGACCCTTCCTTGTGAGGCTCAAAGATCTTTGTTCTATAGTTGCCATCGTAAAGTTGTTGGAACTTAGTAGGAAAGTGGGGGTAGGGGTGGGAAGGAAGGCTGCTCAAGGCGTAAATGATTATGAAAATGGAGGTGGTAGACATGAGTGTCGCTCCTCAAATTGCCACAATGTATTCCTCCCCAGCATGTGTTCTTCAAAGAATGTCACCCGTAGTAATTTATGAAGTATGAAAGTGGTCTTTTGATCCTTTAAGTGAAGTAGTGATTCCGTCATTACAGAAGTAATTATTACAATTAATCTAAGTCATTAAGTTTAAAATTGAGATAACCATCTCCTTTGTATTGCTCTTTGGCATTCGTATAGAAAATTGCAAGTTTCTAGGTGCAATATTTTGTAAGATATTTAAGATTCGGAAGCCTGTGATGATGGGTAGAAATCTCCTTAACGTCCTACAATTCTGCCCTTTAGGCTACGGGAGACGGAAATAACATAAGAAAATATTTTTCTTCATTAACGTTCACCAAAACGATTTTTTACTGGATACTATGCATCAGAGATCAAAGCTCTACCACTGAACTCCGCAGCACAGAAAAGAGAATCAATTCATCTAGTTTTATGAAAGTATTTTAACGACAACGTTTCTTAAAAAATACCCGGTTTTCAGGAAATATTGCATATTATTTCCTTCACGCTTGTCAATGAGATCTACTGCTCATGGTTGATATCACTCAAGGGAAAGAGTGCAAAGTCACTAGAACAATAAATTCATAGTAATTCACATCAATACTACTACAAATAATAATAATAATAAATCTATTATTATTATTATTATTATTATTATTATTATTAAAATTATTATTATTATTATTATTATTATTATTATTATTATTATTATTATTATTATTATTATTATTATTATTATTACTTGGAAGATAAAGAATTACTGGTGTTTGTTGGAATCGCAACTGGTAGATCTTGCATTTCCGTCTCATATAGAATCGGTGCAAAGATAGGACGGCAGCTTCAATTAACAAACCAGCTAACATTTCTATTTGGTTCATCACTTTTCTTTAATATACGTGATAAAGTTAAATTTTCCATAAAATTAAAAAAATCAAAGTAAAATATATTCTCCAAAGAGATTAATCTGATACCAATATCAATAATATAAAAATTATAATTTCTTTATAAAACAGGGATTTCTTGTTCTGTGCTTTCCCATTTCCGCGTAAAATAACTGTACTACTACCGTCATTATTTTAATGACATGAGTTTGCAACGAATTTCGGGGAGAAGTACGGTCTATACTACTAAGTAATGTTTCGTATATGTCCAATGTTTGTATTTTTAATTTTCTTTCTGTATATTGGATTGCAAGATTGTTTTTAATTTTGTTTCTGCACTTTTTATTTTAGTTTCCATCTACCGTCATTATTTTAATTACAAGAGTTTGCAACGAATTTCGGGGAGAAGTCCGGTCTATACTACTACATGTTTCGTCTATGTCCAATGTTTATATTTTTATTTTTCCTTTCTGTATTTTGGATTGCAACATTGTTTTTAATTTTTTCTGCACTTTTCATTTTAGTTTCCATATTAATTTTAAACTCGTACTTTTAACTTTGCTTCTGCATTTTTTATTTTCAATTTTGCATTTTTTATTTCTTAACTTGTAATTTTTATTTTGTTTCGGAATTTCAAATGTAACATTGTGTTTTAAAGTTGTACTTTTAATATTCTTTTTGCAATTTGGATTGCAACATTGTGTTTTAAGTTTTGTTTCTCTATTTTTTATTTTTATTTCTACATTTTATTTCTTAACTTGTACTTTTAATTTTTCTTTTTGCAATTTGGATTGAAACATTGTATTTTAAATTTTTGTTTTTGTATTTTTATTTTCAGTTTTGCATTTTTCTGTCTTGCAATTTTAATTTTGTTTCTGCATTTTTATTTTTTACTTTCTGTATTTTGAACTGCAACATTGTTTTTAATTTTGTTTCTGAATTTTTATTTCCAGTTTTACATTTCTAATATTAAAAGTTGTACTTTTAATTTTCTTTGCAATTTGGATTGCGACGTTGTTTTTAATTTTGTTTCTGTATTTTCATTTCAGTTTTACGTTTTTAAATGTGTTTCTTCAATTTTTATTTTAGTTTCCATATTAATTTTAAAATTGTAGTTTTAATTTTGCTTCTGCATTTTTTATTTTCAGTTTTACATTTTGTTTGTAACTTGTATTTTTAATTTTCTTTTTGCGTATGGATTGCAACATTGTTTTTAATTTTGTTTCTGCATTTTTTATTTTCACTATTGCATGTTTCAATTTTTAAAGTTGTACTTTTAATTTTCTTTTTGCAATTTGGATTGCAACACTGTGTTTTAAGATTTGGTTCTGTATTTTTATTTTTAGCTTTGCATGTTTCAATTTTTAAATTTGTACTTTTTTCTTTTTGCAATTTGGATTGCAACATTGTTTTTAATTTTCTTTCTGTATTTTTTATTTTCAGTTTTACATTTTTATTTCTTAACTTGTAGTTTTAATTTTCTTCCTGCATTTTTATTTTTTCCTTTGTGCATTTTTATTTTACTTTCTGCATTTTGAATTTCAACTTTGTGTTTTAAAAATTTTGTTTCTGCATTTCCTATTTTCAGTTTTACGTTTTTTGTTTCGGAATTTGAAATGTAACATTGTGTTTTGTTTTGTTTCTGCATTTTTTTATTTTGTATTCTACATTTTATTTCTTAACTTGTCCTTTTACTTTTAGTTTGCGCATTGAATTGCAACACTGACTTAAATTTTACATCTCCATTTAACAATCAAAGAGTTTCATGTAATAAATTTTTAAGTTTAACCTACGAGTGTAGTGTTAAAGAAATAGCTTTCTTATGTTCAAGCTTGTTTTCTCAATTAGTATTTCGAATTATTTTACAGTTTGCAACTATGTTACTTCGTGTTTCTATCGGAAAACGTATTATTGTAGGTTCACACTGAACGAGTGTTAAGAAAAAAAATTCTTATGTTTCAACTTTTTTGTCAATTTTAGTATTTCTGATTATTTAACAGTTTGCAGTTTTAGTATTTTCGGAATTATTTGTAGGTTCACAGTGTAGTTGTTCTTAGAAGTTTTTACTATTTTGGAATTTTATTCTTCGGAGTTTTCGTAAAAAACGAATTATTTATAAGACCACAGCAATTTTAATATGATCACACTCTATGAGTGTTCTGTTAAGAAAAATAAGGAGAGCCTCCACAGGAAGCGAAAGAATGAAAAAAGATACGAACCAACTAAAATTGTTTGAACTGTTACAACATATTATGTAACGTTGTGGAATGTTCATGAAATTAGTTTGTGTTTATTACAATATAAGTAACACATTTCGTAATATTACTGTTACTAATTTAAAATATTTTTATGTATTTTCCAACACCTGAGTACGAGACTTCAAACTAAATATATCTGTGTACGAGATTAAACTTTGAAAGTTGAAATTTCGCGCAACATCCTATACAACTAGTGGTGTTAAAGTAAAGCTATTCATCGTTATACTCTGTGTTGTAACTGCAATTATTTTAAAACAACAATTACGTTACAAAGTTACAATTATTGCAAAGTACACGTATATCTAACATTAAACTTTCAAATATACCTTTGCTGATCTTTAAAGTTACAAGTCTTTGGAAGTTACATTTACCAAAACAAGTACAGCAATTGCTGTTAAACTCTTATGTTCATCTTCGGTAAAGTTCGGCAATCTTCGGAAACCTTCGTGTGGAATTCTTGGAATTTCCAATTATCTGTGTTCATAATAAGACAATACATTGTTTGTAATTCAGTATTGAAGAATCATGAAAAAAGTGAACACGTTTCTTGGTTATACGCTACGTGCTGTAATTAGTCTAAAGACAATTTGATTACTGCAATTTGTAAATTACAATTATCGGAAAGTAGTGAAGGATTAACCGATAAACTTAAAAGTTTATCTTCGGTCAACTAAAAATATAGTTAGTGACAAGTGCTAGTGCATCGATGTTAAACTGAAAAAGTTAGGGAAGTTTTATTATTATACTTAACGGCAAGTATTAGTGCAATCTACGGGTTATCTCGGGATTTTTCCGTTTCTTTATTTCATTAAATCACTTCATAATCATTCAGTTTCATTAATAATGTTTTACGGTACAGTCTACACGGCATAACAGTGAGTTGTAAATAGATATATTTCATTTTTCACTTACAATTGATTAAATACATATATTGTGCACATAAATATATATACACATAAATACATACACATAAATATATATATATACACATAAATATATATATTGTGCATGTGTGCATTTTAAACGCATAAAAGTTGTAGGAAAATAGGAAACAAAATATGTATATATATATATATATGTCCCACAAGTTCGTTTACATAGCCCATCTCGGTAACTATTGAAGATACGAAAAAATGATAATACAGCAATGTTGTTGGAAAATATGTGTTTCCAATCTAAAATTTTGGAATTTTTGGAATTGGACCAACCGTTTGACCTCTACACTGGTATAGTGTCCTATGGCAAAGAAAAATGCAACGTTGCCAAGTCTTTGTTGAATATCAATGAAGGAAATTGTGTGTGTGGTTTGAAGTGTCCTGGAGCAAGGAAAATAGAAGGGACGGCCACAATGAAGGATATGAAGAAGAATCACACACAACATCAATCGAAGGCAGTGGCGTGACCATCAGAAAGGGACGGGGACAGTTACGAAAAAGCAATTGAATTGAATTTGTTCACGGCAAACTGGTATTAATTGCTTAGTGATGTCAGCGAGACGAGACAAGAGGTCAATTGAATAAAATTAGGAAGGGCCTAAGTGCCAAGACTTAAAAACCAGTGAAAAGTCGATAAACATGAGTTAGTAATACAAGTTAGATGGATACTGTGACCATGTGAGTGCTTTAAATCAAGCAGCAATTTTAAGATTTAAACACCTTACAAACGTATTCTGCTTTGTATTAAGGCAACTTTGAACGATACAATTCAGGATTTAGGATTTAGATTTCTGGACTGTCGGCATCTAAGGCCATTTAGCCCGTCACGTATGTGAGGGATGACGTCCCTCAGCGAGCACATAACTGATGAAAGGGAAAGAAGAAAGGATGAGGGAAGGAAGAAAGCGGCCTAGGACCATTATGTTAGGTACCATGGCGGCATTTGCCTGGTGTGAATGTGGAAATCCCAAAAAAACCTAACTCAAGATGGCTAACCTGAAAAATCTGTTAGACTTTTACAACCGAGTGCCCCCACCGAGAATCGAACATGGGATCGCTCGCGCCAAAAGCGAAAGCATTAGCGACTACGCCACGCGGGGCCGCACGATATAATTCAATTCTACTTATTGTGGCACTTAAATCCTATTTCATTATTAAATTGTTGTCCTGACTAGAAACAGAAGCGCCAGTATCGTTATAGACGAGTTCAAAAGAGAGAGATTAATCATCTCGTGCCCAGCCGCTGGTGTAGGGGTAGCGTGCCTGCTTGCCACACAGCATTTGGGCAGGACAAATGTGGGCACGGACCCTGCTTTGATTCAACATCCTGACTAAGGTTTTTCCTGGTTTTCTTCAGTCTCCCCGGGTGCATGCAGAATGGTCCATTCTCTCAGCAGAGGCGTCATTTAGGGGAGGCAGGAGGGGGCAATTCCATCCCCCCCGAATAGTTTGAGGTACACATACACTTTAATCGTCTACTATATACTAGTACAAACCGTGAAAATCTTAAGTAGGCGGTGCTCTTGCCCCCTCAAGCGAGGTCTGAAATGACGCCCCTATCTCTCAGGCCAGAAGCGCTTCCTTCTCCAGTCCTAGACCCACCTAAAGGGCCGATGCAATCTAGGAGTGAACACCTAATATCTCCTTGTGTTATTTCTTTAAACAAATAAATAAATAAATAAATAAAGATTCTCGGCTGGTGAGCATCATTATTCGTTTGCAGGTCTCGTCTCGACTCATAAACCTGTTGCCTCATCTCATTTCGTTGAGTGATTGTCTACTGTTGTATTTGAGTTTTCGAAACTAGACGAGACACGAGAATGTTCTAATCTCGTGAGCAATATTGCTTACGTCATTGCAAAGGGATTTAAAAAATGTAGAAGCCAGCTATTTGAAACATAACATCCCAACAGTCGTTTGATGGCTGACATGGCATACCATTCTTGTTTCTTTGACAAATGAATGATATGAGGAGAAAGGACTGCGACACTCACACAAGGGACACTGCACCTAAGCTAACCCATTAACTTCAAGTCATCTACCTGTTGGAAGATCCTGAAACAGATTAAACAATGCTGCAACTGTGCTCAGCACAGATGTTCGAAGTGATGTCCATCTTTCTGTGTACAAATTTTCATACAATTTCGCATACTGGCTCTAACTCGTTTCAGAGTCTCAGTAGTAATAGAAGCGCAGGCCTCGCGAATATTGTGTTACAGAGCAGCAATTGTACGCGGGCGATCCCTGTAAACAACGGATTTTATGTGGTCCCACGGATATAAATCAACCGATGTTAAATCAGGCGATCTGGGTGGCTATTCCATCAGACCTCGACGGTAGATCCGATGTCCACGAACTACTGCATCTAACCATTGTCGAACATTGGCACTGAACTTTGTGTTGTGTTTGTGTAAATCATTCGCAGAATTCACGTCGTCAATCGGCATCATTTCCATGCAACTCCTGCATGAAATCTACCTTGAAGGGATGGAAATTATGCTTGCGCAGATATCTTTGGACAGACATTTAGCTGGTATTACTCTCTTAGTCCACCTTTCGTATCCTTTGCGTTGAACTGCACGTAACTTTGTCAACGAGTATGCCCTTGTCCGTTACGAATCGCGGTCTGCCAGAGAGAGGTCGGTCCAAGACACTGCCGGTATCCTTGAAGCATGTCAATAAGTTGCCAATCATTATATGTGATGACAATGGGAGGTTTGGATGGCGTTGATGAAACTGTTACGCAGCCGCAATTATACTCAAACCGAATGCGTGAAGGACCATTTTCGCTTTGTGTGCAGGTGAACACATAGTTGCTATTCTTCATACACACGAAAACGTACAGACGCCAACTCAACACATCACTTGAATGCAACACAGCCTCAGAAACAGAACTAAGCGGGAAGTGAAAGATGAGTGGCCTGTTGCTTGTGCTTGATTACGTAAGACACTGCCACTCGGGCAAAATAGGCGTATCATGGCACTATGCTCATTTAAGAAAATCGCTCAGCGGCGCTTTCTGCAATATTTGACGGTTTCCTTCTCTCCTGCTTCTGTCTACCTTCAACGGAATTTCCCATCAAATAACGCACATTCAAATAGTTACTGTGTTCCAATTCAAACATTTTCTTTTCCTTTCTTCATTTATTTCATTTCGACTGTTTCCCAGTTTCTATACTGTTCACCGTAGCTCAGTTAGCCCTCCCTGCTGGTATAGTGGCTAGAACGTGTGGTTTTGGAGTACGGGGTCCTGAGTTCGATTCTCGGTGGAAGAGCCTTTGGGATTTTAACTGTCCTGAATATGTATTTATTCGTATCCCTGTCGAATTTAGTAAGGGTCAAAGAGGCCTTTGTACGAGGAAACTCTGGGTTGCTCAGGAAACTAAAAAAAAAAGAAAGTCGGTAACGTGTCTGACTATGATACAGACAATTCATGCGGCCATGGTTCAAACCTCGGTCAGGACATTGCCTCATTTTTTAGCGCTCTCGTGTCTGGCGACACCGAGGTGAATTCAGCCACTTATTAAATTGCATAACAGTGTTTTTTGAACCAGTACCTTTCTTATGTTCTATCATTTATTTAACAAGTAGATGACGAGCAAGGTATCCATTGCATGACTTGCATTCTCTTGATATCATTCAGTTCTCAAAGGAACAAAAATGGTATGCCATGTCGCCCATCAAACTACTGCTGGGATGGTATATTTTAAATTCCTTCCACATTTTAAAATTCCTTTCCAATGACATAAGTAGTAAAGCTCGCGAGACCAGAATATTCTCGTGTCTCGTCTCGTTTCGAAAACTCATAGATGACACTAGACAATAATTCAACGAAATGAGATGAGACGGCAACAAGTTTACGAGTCAAACCGAGACCTGCAAATGAATAATGATGCTCACCAGCCGAGAATTTTTATTTATTTATTTGTTAAAAGAAATGACACAAGAAGAGACTGGGCCTCAACTCCAAGGTTACATCGCCCCTTTAGGTGAGTCTAGAATTAGAAAAGGAAGCGGCCCTGGCCTGAGAGGAATGGATCATCCCAGCATGCATCCGGGGAGACTGAGCGAAACCAGGAGAAACCGTAGTCAATATGCTCCGTCGGAGTAGGATTCCTGGTAAGTTCAACCTACCAAATGTCGTGCGGAAGGCAGGTCGCTACCCCTACACCAGCGACTGGGTACGATATAATTAATCCGTTACGTTTGAACTTGTCAAGAAATGTGACAATACTGGCGCTTCTGTTTTTAGACGACACAATTGAATAATGAGACAGGATTTAAGTGCCACAATAAGTAGAATTGAATCAGAGGCGCCGATTAGGGAGGGGCAAGAGGGAGCAGTTGCTCCCCCACTTTTTTTGAATTGACCCCATAATGTATATAGTTTTATTTAGAAATGTAAAGTTTTTGTTTGTATTACTGGTTCATAGAAAAAATAATGAAATATAATATTTGCCATTGCGTGAATACGTATTGATTATGTCTTCTCCTGCAGTTAACAAAGCTACAGAAATTGCATTTTAATTCCAATTCAAAGCAATTAATATTGAAATTGCGTATTTCTTTAAATATCGTAGCATATTGGTTGTAGTATTTACTGTCTTCCATTCTCTAAGAGTAATAACATACATTTAATGGCATGTGTGGAATTAAAAATATAAGTTGTTCATTAAATCCCATTTTCATTATAACTTCTACAAAACAAGCCAGATTATTCATTACTATGATTAATATTATCCTTTTTATTTATTTGTTTTGCAAATGTGTTATTAAATAATCTGATAATAAGAAAAAAATCAAATCTCTTCTTACACTTACGTTGTTTAAGAGTACAAAGGGCTAGTACCTACTTGTGTTGCTCTTCTCAATTTACTTAATAAAATATGAAACACGATTTACGGTATTTTAGCTGAAAGATATAATATCCTATTAAGTATACAATCTTTCGATAAACAAAGTGTTAGAAGCAATCAGGAAAACTAAAATGATATAAAATATTCAGATCATGTCTTGCCAACTCACTTTTAACGTCTAAACGCCGTCATTGAATTGAATTGTATCCTTCAAAGTTGATTTAGTACCAAGCAGAATACATTTGTAAGGAGTTTAAAGTTTAAAAGTTAATGGTTCTGTTTTAAAGCAATCACATGGTTGCAGTACCCGTTTAACTTGTATTACGATAATTTATGTTTATCGACTTTTCATTGGTTTTTGAGTGTTGGCACTTAGGCCCTTTTTAATTTTATTCGATTGTCCTCTTGTCTCGTCTCGTTGACATCACTAAGCAATGAATACCTGTTTGCCGTGAACAAATTCAATTCAATTGCTTTTTCATACCTGTCCTCCTCCCCTTCTGATGATAACGCCACTGCCTTGGATTGATGTTGTGTATGATTCTTCTTCATATCCTTCATCAAGGCCGTCCTTTCTATTCTTCTTGCTCCAGAATACTTCAAACTACATGCATTTTCCTTCATTATTATCCAACAAAGCCGTGGCAACGTTGCATTTTTCTTTTCCATTGGGTGCTATACCAGTATAGAGCCCAAACGGTTGGTCCAATTCCAAAAATTCCAAAATTTTAGATTGAAACACATATTTTCCAACAACATTGCTGTATTATCATTTTTCGTATCTTCAATAGTTACCGAGATGGCCTATGTAAACGGACTTGTGGGACACCCTATCTATCTATATCATATATTTTCAAATGTCTTATCCTATATTTCTTGTAATAAACAAATTGAATTTAATAACCAATTGTAAAAAAACAGAACAACGCTATCCCACAATTATTTTATAGTCACCAATATTTAACTTCCAGATAATCAATAATTTTCTAATTATTCGTCACGCAAATATTCTCCGTTATCCGTAATTTAGATATCATTCAATATCCGGATATAATTCGTTATTTGTCATCCGGATACTATCCGTTATTCAAATATTATGTCATCTGGACATTATCCTTTATAGGATATTATCCTTTATCCATTACCCGAATATTATCCGTAATTCGGATATTAGTCTTTATCCGGATATTGTCCTTTATGCGTTATCCAGATATTATCCATTATTCGTCATCCGGATATTATCCGTTATCCGGATATTTTGGCCATCTCTAGTATCATCATGTGCCTAGCTGTTGGATGTGAATGTGAACACCCTAATTAAATTGTATGTTTGTTTCTTTCTTCAATTGTCATTTATTCTAAAGTTTTATCTGTAGTTCTTCAATTTCTTGAAATAACATTTAATTTACTTTTAAAGAACTAAAAATCTGATGAAACATGTACGGTTGTCATAGTAAGAATGCAGATGAGCTTTAATTACTCATAACATATTCTGGCTACTGCTAGGACATGGCCAGGTGGATCCAATTTAGGGTGATTGGAAATATTCTGACTAAAAAGAGTATACTCACATAAATCAACCAGAAAATGAAAGCGCTGACTTGCTAAATCAGAGATAAGAAGTGACAGAAAATCAGCCCAGTCTTAAAAAGAGTACACTTAATTCTATTCTATTCATAGAGGATTAAAGCAGAAATACAATTAAAAAGCTATAATTTAGATAAAAACAAATTTACTTCTCTGCCCTCAAAGTATTTGCATCAGTTAAACTTTTCAAAATAACCAATAACATATACATTTTCATGTAGTTTGTCTAGACACATTTTCACATTTCGATTTGCTAGATAACACTTTTACATTATTTAATTCACATGCATTATTGCATAATTAAAAACATACATTTCAAAAGCATTTAAACATAATAACTAGTGAGTGACAACGGATAAAAAACTCTGCATTGCATCATTAACATATTCACATTTTGATCTTGATAGGTACATTTTTTTACTTATTTAGAATATATCAACAAACTCGGAAGATTATTGTGTACTGGGAACAATGTGAAAGGCTTTTGCAACTTTCGTATTAGACAAACTAAATGAAAATGTATATGTTTTTGGTTATTTTGACAAGTGTAACTGACGTTTCGGAAAGACAATTAAAACATAACTTCTTGTATGGATGTGATAAGTAATTAAAGCTCATCTGCACTTTTACTGTGAGAATCTTACGTGTTTTATCGTATTTTCAGTTCTTTAAAAGTAAAGGAAATGTTATTTCATTAAATTGAAGAATTACAAATAAAACTTTAGAATGCATGACAATTGAAGAAAAAAACATACAATTTAATTAGGGTGTTCACAGGCACATACTACAGCTATGCACATGATACTGTTGCTTGGATTTTGTCCGCCTTGCCAGAATTTAGCTTGGATTTAGTCCGCTTGGATTTTGTTCTCTTGGATTTTCTCCTACACTCCTTGCTAATGGAGTTGTGACATATGTCAAGATTGCAATGTAATTTTTATTTCATATACCTAGACGCTGTATTTATACAGATTAGAGCCTTATAAAGTGAATATACGCAGAATTCAACCAAGAATACTCTTCCTCCAGGAAGAAATCCTTTACAATGTACTAGGAGTTAATTTTTGTGATAAAAGAACAACATTAATCATCAGTCTTGTTTTGATTTAAGAGCAAAACCGATGGATAATCAACTAATTTCATTTCGTATTGTTTCTTAGAAACTTCCTACACGAATAATGCACTCATGTGAATATACCTAGAATTAGATAGCAAAAACGCTGTTAGGTAATATATCTCGTGTCAATACATTTCACTCGATTTTTCTGGAGAATCCAGCGGTGATCTTGGTAGGGATAACATCTCCTGAAGTGTTGTTGAGAAGAGGAAGTGGTTAAAGTGAAAAGTGTTCAAACTACATATAATTCACACATTCACAGTTAATCACAAACACACACTCATCCACAATTATTCTACGCATTCATGTATTTATACTTTTTACCATTTTATTACACCCTGATCAACTGGCCCTCTTCGTCCCGTTGTACCTCGTTCCCGATTTTGACTACAATATTTCCCTATTATGACAATTTTATGCTTCCTGATTTTGGCTTGCTTTTCTACTTTCATGATCATATTGCACTGAAATTAGTTTTCTTTTAACTTTTATCAATTACTTACAATATATGACAGGCACTTAGACTTTCAAGTCGACCAACCATTGCAAATGGCGGTGTTAGCCATTTGAATTTTTTTTAGTATACATACAATTTTATACAAAGAATTCTTTTTTATACAAGTAAATCAATATTCCTACATTCGTAGCACACAAGACCTTAGATGTCGATACACTAAAACATTTTAAACGCCATTAAAGGTGAAGAAGACAAGGCAAAAGACAAGACAAGATGTTTATGGCTTTGAGGTGCTTAATATGTACAATAAATATAAACAACTAGTTAAATGTATTAATCTACTCTTGATCTGTTATTTGATTTCCTTTGTTTTGACTTTGCCAAATTAAGGATTTATCTTGTTAACACTTATATAATCATTTGTAAAACATGTGACGAAAATAAACAGATGTGAAAAATGATGTATTGCAATGTCGACTAGAGCTCCAGAATGAAAGCTACACACATTTTCGATCCAAAATTTAGTTCAATATTATAAAATTTTACCGAATGCAGAAGTAAATATTGACTTACCTACAGCTCCCAGAAGTAACAAAAATACAGATATCTCCATTTTTAGGATCATGTTTGCTTTCTATTATCCACTTTTAATTCGATTATGTATGTTGAAATAAGTTAATTAACGTTCGTATTTACCACAGATCACATAGCCTAACGGTATTTACCAAAGTTCATTAACAAAAGAGTTCGTATTTAAACACGAACATAGAATTCATAGATAAATATGACTCATATGTAATTACAACAATTTTAGAACATAAGTCCGCCATATTGGTATACCCTACATAGTAAATATTGCAATTTCCATAGTTACTATAATGATTATGATTTTAGATCGTAATATATGGGCCTGAAAAGAAGTTATGATCAGTAAATTATTTTATTGTAATACGTTGTACTCCATCTCGATTTCTTTACTGAATTTTTTATTCCTGTTGCTTATACGTAATGTGGAATTCAATCACAAATATAGGTTGTACTCAAAAGTGCGAAGTACACTCTAAAGTATGCAAGCTCGAAGTATGTAATTAGATTTCACAATATTTAGAATAAAATATCGTGTCTTCGCAACTTTGCAATCTGAGCACAACATAAATTTTCGGCGCAGGTTAATGTTGATACATCTTATTTTGGAAAAATTGCAGATAAAATTGAATAGTTCGCATACATATGTTTATGCAGAGCCAGTTTCTACAAGTGACTGATTTTAATTGTAAGTAATATATATGTATTTTATGTTTACAAGTGGGGGTTTACTAGCGTATATTCGTTTCAAATGATATTAACCAGTAGTGTAGCGTGCTATTCCGAAATGGGGATGCCAAAGTTAGTCACTTGTGCGATACAATACTACTAAAATCAGCAATACATAGCTATACCGATGGGAAATATAGGGTTATTAAAAAAATAGGGGGAGGCCCCTAATTGGTAGCCTAATGGGGTATACAGAAGCAAATGCGTGGATTACGTTACAAGCCAATAAGCAATTGCCTCAGCTCCTTCTTACCACTACCGTGTGACAAGAAAACTCGGCCAGGCCCGGTTGTTGAATGAACATTGTTTCCAGTATAGTTCCCTTTATTTCTTTCTCGTGGGCAGCTTCTTTCTCCGCATACCATACTTCAATCTCGTTCTTTAAAAAGTCGCCCCTAGAAATTTGTCATCTTGAGTCCGGAACTCAGACGCCCATTCGTGAATATGGACCTGAGTGTATACATATATCATTTGTAGATGCAAATTGAAAGCACTTAAACCAACTCTGGGAGCCTGTTTCTGTGTATGTATTTCGTTGTCAGATATCCAGATACTGAAGGCAGGGGCGCAAATCTGTCTTCAGCATTCGGGGAACGGGTAAGACCGTTCCCATTTTTTTTAAAGCGATGTTCAAAATATTTATGAACTTGAAAAACAATGCTGTGGAGGATCAGAGGACCAGAGTTGTCTTCAACAGTGGGAGGAGGGCAGATTTGAGGCTTATTCCGGGAGGAGGGGAGATGAGATTCATATTACGGTAGATGAATCTGATTTCTGAGGTGAATCTGTTGTATTTTATATACCAGGCGATGTAAATGAAATTGTGATACGTATCGGTACCGTGAACACATTCTGAAATCTGAATTCATGCATATTTATAATTGATATGTTTCTATTTACGCATCCACAATGATCCACATTAAAATTTTAGGACACTTGTTTTGTAGTAATATAAATAATGACTTCCCCAAAACTATGAAAGAAAATCAACTATGTATGGCGCAACAATACTCTTATTTGAGCAAAATTATGATGATCACAATAGCATTATAGGAATCGTTACAGGAATTAAACAAATAGTTGAAAATAGACCAAAAATAATTAATGACGATGAAATATTAAAGAATAGGATTCTTTTTTAAAAATAAAACAAGTCAAGGGACATCAATTTCATCTTGCTTTCCTTTGTGGCAGTTGGATACAAATCATCACAGTTACAAATCGGATAGTTGGGGGGGTCCCCCTGTTCCTAGATTGGAGGGGACATGTCCTCATTTCCCCGGGATATGTGCCAGTGACTGAAGGTCCCAAGCAATCCTTACGAGGGGCTAGGAGGAGGACCTACTGGCTTTCTTGGTCTACCAGATCGGTGACCGTGATTCTACAGAATACTTTATATTTATGCTTGTGTGTGTGAGCTCCCTCAAAGAGTTTCTGGACACGCCACTGGACATACTATGTATTTGTGATGAAGATTAATAGTTTGCCTTTAATTACGATTACAATTACGATGCATTTAATTACGATTAAAGCATAACTATTTTTATACTATTATTTACATAACCGGCATGCTTCAAAAAGGCATTGAATTAACCATTTTTGTCTTGTTCTATCTCCTTGATGTTAGCGCTCGTATGTTCTGTACAGAAACTATAACTTAGTTCAAGATATATAGAGTTGGAAATACTTGAATACGCCAGCGTATATCTAAAGCAAAATGTAGAGTTGCAAGTGATGAAGAGAGTAGTAGCTGGGCATGCGCATTCGACAGAAAGCAGACGAAAACCACGTTGCTTGCAGTAGGCCTGGATGACCAAAGAACATAGCATACGACAAGAGGAAAGACAGAAGATGTGCATCTGAGTGACGCACATGCGTAGGTTCCACTTGTCAAAGTAAGGCGAGAGAGGACATCCAGAAGATTGCAGTGGAAATAATTGTGATAATTACAAGCAAACAATTTATATACAATGAAATACGTATTTTTTCTCATTAACAGGGAATGCCGGGCATACCGGCGTTCCCTTACGCTACGCCGCTGCCATTAACAGTTTTAATAATAAGTGCTTATGTCAAAGTACTTCATAAGGTATTGTTTAATGACACTATAGTACATCTGC
This sequence comes from Thermobia domestica, assembly GCF_964235325.1. Lineage (NCBI taxonomy): Eukaryota > Metazoa > Arthropoda > Insecta > Zygentoma > Lepismatidae > Thermobia > Thermobia domestica. Next base: position 224,614,084 of record NC_137457.1, on the reverse strand, counting down.
AAAGTTTATTAAAACTGTATGTTTATTCTACAAGTAAGCATTACTAGTGTCAAATCATTAGAAGTAAGAATTCGTCCTACTGCGGAAGCGCATAGTCTATGTTGCTGACGTGTCTGCTCTCTTCGGAAGCACCGTCGGGATAACGGCCGTCCCCACATTCTTTGCCCTCCCTTAACTCGGTTAGAGAACATTCAACATGTTCAGTCATTTCGTAGATTGCTTTATGTATACAACTAGCAGCGTTCACCCCGCTTCGCTGCGGTCACCCCGGAACGCAATAAACTTTGTTACTTAGATAATTTTTACTTTTTCGCTTTCAAGTGATATGATAAAAACCATAGAAGATTGCAGTAAATGTTAACATTATATCGCCTATCATTTATGTTAACCCGCCGAGTGACACGGTCATGTGGGTTGCATATAAATACGGTTAGATTTAGCTATGATGAACTAACAAAGGATTTGTACGTTATGGACACTTGAATGGTCAATTATCTCAAGACACTGGTAATTAAAAATTAAAGTGATATGATAAAAACCATCTAGGGTCCAAATCCTAATAACCCCCCAAAAATAAAAGAAATTGGTTCAGCCGTATTAGCGTGATGAGCGGACAAAGGATTTGTGCGTTCTCTTTTATATATAAGATAACTTTAATGTATATTATTACGTATTACACTACAACTTTTATGGACATTTTCTGACGATAACCATTTATGTAAATGGTAAAAGAATTGTAATGTTTCATCTACAATTTCTCTTAGTGCTCATGAATTTCATTTATACCAAGTAAGAATATTGTCACCTCACCAGGACTAGCTCGGGAGAGTATTACTCCCGGAAGTGGAAACTAAATACACGGTTCTGATTGGTTGGTGTTGTCCGTTTCTTGTCACGTAGCGTACATATAGCAGAAACCAAACGCATGCTGCTGTCGGTCCTCGTGGCCAAGTGTGCTAATGCTACGGGCTAGTAACGGAAACCGCTTTTGACGTGGGTTCATAAAAGGCTTAAGGATTTTTTAAACGTATTTTAAATTTTCATAACACTTTTTTCATTAAAATAAAATGAAAATAACACTCAAAAATGTGATTTACTTACTTTTGTGCAGATAAGTAGTACTAGGAGGAGGAGGAATGGTAGGAGTAGTACAGAGTAGTAGTAGGAATGGGTTAGAAGCCCGTAGGACTCGTTATGTTCCATCTTGACTCCTATGATATAAATGTTGTGATCAACTTAAAACAGTTGGCTAGGGTAGCGCGAGAGTAAAACGTACTTCCGGGAGTATTACTTTCCCGAGCGGGTCATATCTCACCTAACTCAAACCTTTTTTTTTTACCACAATAGGAACAAACTTAATAAATTAATTACAATTTCTCAGTAATTCTTTTACGTGAGTACGTAAAATTAAATGTAAGTGTTTCTCTCATCGTCTGCGACATACTTGAAATTTTACTTTACACGTAATTTATATACCGATGTTAGCTACATCGGAAATTTAAAAAAAAATCTGTTGCAAATGCAATTTAAATCACACGTAGAGTTATAAAAAGCTTCGTGTGCAGGTCAAGTCTAGGCACACCATTCGAAATAATTGTTAAAAATTTTAAATCATTCAATAATTCCCTTCCTGTTTTTCTCCACAAGATTTACAGTGAGCGACAGGACTTTTCTAACTTATTCCTTATGTAACAGTCTTATCTTAGCATAGATGAAATTTAAGGGGACCACCACAAGTAATTGTTAAAAAATACATTTTCTTACGATTTGGGTATAAAAAGAGCATCAGTGTCTATCATAAAACCTAAAGTGAAAAAAAAAATCCTGTGATTGTGGTATCTAAAGACCATAAATGCACCTAACCGAGTCAGAGATGATCGAAGCTAGTGGTCACGTAGTAATGGAGTTGTACGTATGAAGAAAGCAGGCGTATTAGCGAGAGTAAGCAAGAGTGATGAAAACCCATGGGTTTTTGTAATGAAACGAGTTCAAAAGCACTTGTAATGGTTTCACACTAGTAAAGCTACACTTGTAAATCGGTCTATTAAATGCAACTTCTATACACTATGCAGAAATAATCTATATGTCGATAATATTATCTAATAAAGTCATCTTTAACGTACTTTCTGCTTTTAAATGTCGTAAAGCACATATACTTATTTTATACTAGTAACCTTACACTTGTAAACCTATAATACAACTGCATTGCTTAGTATTTAACTCTGGAAGTGAGGTGCGCCTAAACTTGTCCAGTTCTATGTTTTTATGGCTGTGATTGAAAAGAAGCTTCTCTTCACTCGAGTAGACCTCCGTTTGTGCGAATACTCCTGTGAGATACCTGAACCATTCTGAACAAATTTCACATGGTGATTCGAAAGCGGTCGCTGACTGTCGTAACGCGTACTATACACTACGAGATCAATCCTAGGAAATACCTTATTATTTATCTTCGGAAAAATGTTATGACATATCTTGTAGGAAATCCTACTTTATTTGTGCCGTACACGTGAAGAGCTTTCCTATTTGACCGAATGTCGTTTATCAACATTGTGAAATAGTTCTATTTAATAAAAGTACAAAATTGAAGAATGACTATGCTACTGCACATCCCACTGATATTAATACAAGGCGCTATATTGTTAAATTGGATACCTCTAAAAAAATGCATAAAAGTCAGAAGGGTGCTGGTATACTTTTGGCTCACCACATTTTAGAAAATATACAAGTAAAATGCAATACTTTGCATGAAAAGACATATTTATAAGTAACAAATTTCTGCAAGCAACAGAATTAAATACAAAGTAATACACCTATATTTTATGTTTACAGCTGTAGGGTAACTAGTGTAAAATCATTATAAATGTTTTACGATGGACAAATTAGGTGAGGGACAATGTTTAGCAGAAAGGGTCCAGCTAATTGTTATAAGAATGTTACAATTTCGGTAGTTTCTATTCACAGTTTTGTTTCGGTTGATTCAGGTTAGTTACGGTTAGGTTAGGTTAGGTTATATCAGTATATGGGTCCAGCATAATTTTGAAAAAAGATAGAATTTCGCTTACTTCTATTAATAATAGGTTAGTTTTAGTTAATTTCATTAGGTTAGATTTGGTTAAGTTGTGTTAGGTCTAAGTACTTGCATTTTCCATTTCTAATGTAAACTTTGTATGTTTTGCCTACATCTGGACCCCTTTTGCGAAACATTTACCTAAATGAGTGCATATGAAAGATGACCGGTGATACTATTTTCCACCACCTGTGTATTTCTGCATAGTTTACAGAAGCTATAATTTATGTTTACAAGTCCAGCGCTACTACCATGTTACGATGAAAAGTGATATTCGAACTCGTATCATTGTCAAAACCCATATGTTTTCAGTACCTTCGCTGACGCGCCTGCTTCCTTCATCCGCACCCCCTCGCTAACGCTTTGGCCCCCGCTTCTCTCTGCTCTGACTCGGTTAGATAGCATTCGTGCTTTCCAGAGGCCACCTTCCACAACTTGGTTTGCGTTTTTTGCACTATAATTTTTATACTATACACCCGGACCCCGAATTTGTACGCAAATCGTAAAAGAATTGTAGTTTTTCAACAATTCCTTTCAACAATTTTATCTATGCTATGTGAGATATTTTCATGTTGGTCAACGCAAATCATTTAGGAACGAACTATAATTTTTCAACAATTATTTCGAGTGGTGCACCTAAAGTAAACCTGAACGAACAGAAGATACTTCATCAGTGGTGTTTTCACTTGCTTTGTTTTCACTTTCTCTCACCTGATGTCGCTTAAAGAGAAATCTTACGAATTTTCTTTCCGAAATAGAGCGTGCTCTAAACAAGAGAAATCTCATAGGATCGTTCAGAATACAGGAAATGACATGCGATCTGATGCCATACACGTTGAGATTTTGACTCTAGGACAAATCGTAACAAATTTCCTAGGATCTATACTATAGTGTATAGGTGTCCTAAGGGCTGGCATGTCCGGGTCCTACTAACCATTGAGGAATAATCACAGAAGAAGGGGATGACCATAGACTTAACATTGGAAAAGCATTTGGCGCAGGAATTATCATTATAAAAAATAGAAAATAGTATTTTCAGCATTACAAATAGAGCAAAGTCCATTCCTGTTGTTCTGAGAAGTGAAGTTTTCAAAGTTTTATGCTTTTCTCTGCCTATTTGCATGTCGTGTTCGTTTACGAAAACAACTTATGAACTAAATACATCAATAAATCAATAAAGGTCGATCGCTAAAAATTTCAAATTATTGTATACATGGTATTCAAATGAGAGTATTAAATAGATACGAGGAAGGAAAATAAACAGAAGATTACTTTATTTAGAAATGGCCCATTCATTTTTCTTCAACAGAATGTTAAAGAAATAAAGAGCAAGAGCATATAGGGCACCATTCCGTAGAATCTTTGCTTAATTTTGGTTACCACAACGCGACGAAAAAGTCGGAAAAGCAATTGGAAATGCTACACCTAATCACACACATTAAAACCTCTTTTTTTTGCGTTGCCTTGACTCAAAAACGCAACGAAACGAGACTCATTATCTTCATTACACCTGAGTGAAAGAGAGTATGTCTTTGAGACTTTTTTCATTTGCGAAAACGAACGACAGGAAATGCCTGAGTGGGCTGAGAGTATGATTGAACTTGATGGGTACACCTTGCACGCACGATGTGAATACATGAAATGTTTATTTACGGCTTTACTCCGGTCGATTCTTTTTGGCTTTGTTTTTTTGTTTTCAAGTTTAACAAAGCGTACTGAGCTATTGATAGAACAAGGCTTCCACCTTCCCTACCTGATCGCGCGCAGTTGAATCAACTAAATTAGTTTGCGGCGAATTAAGATGAACTGTGTGCCTAAACAGAAAAAAGAACCTTGTTTGCAAGTAACAAAAAAATAATTGTTGGTAAACGAACAAGTTTATTTTAATAGGGACCAGACAACAGATTTTTACTGACACAGTTTGTTTAAACGTGCGTGTTTACCAGCAATTGGAAGCTTGTTTACAGAACTTAAAAATCGGTTTGTATACTGTATGCAAACGACGGACTTTGTATTTAACAAACTGCTGTTTGTTTGTAGGTAACAAACGCTTGCAAGGGACACCACATGTGATGGGACACCAAATGCCATTTAAACAAATATTTGTTTAAAAGTGATTTGTTTGTCAGAACAAAATGAAAAAATCACTGTAATCGCTAAGTGATGCATTGATTTCCATTTTCTTTAAATGATACACTTTCTTAAGGAAATCGATGCACGAATTGTAATTTTTGGTTATATCTTTAATTATATTATTTATAGAAAATCAGAGTTGGCTGGTTTAAACCAGTTGTTTTTTTTTTTTTTTTGATGGATTTGAAAAAAAAAACAGCTGGTATAAACCAAAAAACGAAAAATGTCCGTAAAAGTGTAACTATTTGTAAAATCTTGATGAACACACATTTGTGGGTTATCACGTTTCACTCCCATATATTATTCGTACTATATTCAGACCTAAATTCCCCATTCTTTACTCAAAGAGATTATATTACAAAAGCAACTTTTTTATGTAACTTTATGGATGTTTCTTTTGTGATTTTATTATAATTTGTTATTATTGTTATGCAACCAAAGGAAGATTATAAACATTGTTTCGTTTTAATAATGTTTACTATTGACAAAATACATTAAAATGCCGTACTTTTTTGGGAAATGGGACATACAAACCCCACGAGAGGCAATTATTGAAATAATAAGAATGTTTGGTAACTATTTATCTATAAATGGGTCAGAGCCAAAGTTGACTCAAATAATTCGTATCTTTATTCACTTTTCTTGCTGATATGCAAAGTAAGTCGTTATATTTTTTTAACTTGGATTAATACAAGTCGTAGTGAACTGACTTGGAATAAATTAGTTCTTCCGTACTCTGTAGTACTTTGAAATTCTCCATATGTAATTCCATATGTATAATGGATCCACTTGTGCAATTGTTTATCTTTTTGTTCTTCTGTACTAATGACTCTTGACCATTATATTAACAAATATGTAAAGATCAGTCAACGTATTTTTATCAGGAGTCCTTCTTGAGTGAGTCGGCAGACGTATCGCATTTCGTGCCAATTAGTTCCGGATTCGAGTTCAACTGGAGGACAATTTCTCTTGTGGTTTGGATCCCGCTTTAAGCTTATATGACCCCTACCAGTATAACCAGGTTGTTGCATACTAACATTAAGGCAAAACAAGCTTACTTCTGTCCATATGTGAAATAAATACAAATTATTAAACCAAAAAACCGGGTTTAAACCAAAAACCTGTTTTTTGTTTTTTTTCAATAAAAACCATGGTTTTTGTCAACCCTGTAGAAAATAAATAATCAGTAACGTATTGAAGAAAATTATCACTTAAAGTAGAATCTGCGTGACATAATAATTAAGAACTATTTATGCTATTGCCATTGTTTGTTACATAATATAATTTGCTCTATTATAGAAGGAATTCACCACCTTGCAAGTCATAAACATAGATCAGTCTCAAGCATACGTTGTTTTGTTGTCGATTTTGTTTTACAGTCCACTGGCTCCAAACTCCTTCGAAAACTTCGTAAATCTTTTAAAATATTTTCTCTTGTGTTTTGTCTTCACCAAATAAGCAATGAGAGAGATCTCACAAAGTTCAGACCTAAATATTTCTGGATGTACACCTTCTATTCAATCGAAACACTCTATTATGAAATACAGTGGAAGAGGGATTTTTGGTGCACAAACACCATGTGCGTGAGTTTTCTAGGTCATCCAGTTTTTACTTCCCTCACACCATTTTTTTATCCATTCGCAGTCTCGCAGTCTCCTTTGGCCTTAGTGCATAATCTTTGGCCGCTGAAAAAAAGCCCTTCCAGCACTTCTTAAGCCATTTTAACGTTCTTACCTGTGGAACATCAAGATGTGTATTAAATCTAGAACTTACTGTGATTTTCAAGCAGTCACGAAGCACAAAATAATTTAAAATAAATTTCATCCATAAATTTCATAGCACCTATAAATCTTAAAATATTGAAGGTCGGAGGAAAATGAGTCCCTATTGGAAATTTTTTATATTAACATATTTTCATGGCACAAAATGTGTTTTACGTCTTAAGTTGTAGAAAAATTTAACCACGTTCTTATGTTTATCGTTAATGAATAGAAGATAATAAAAAATAACGCTTCTTTGCGTGCGAGCAAAGAAAATACTGGGTTTGTACCAAACCAAAAGTGTGATCGTTTTACATATAGAGCAGATTGATCAAATATTGAGTCAAAGTTTTAAAAAAAGTAAATATAATTGTAGTCAACCAGTTTGCAATGAAAATACAGGTAACTTTCTGAATATTCGTTACAGAAATTCAACAATTTTCAATAGGAAATCTGGTAGCAAATATTAAATATAAAAATATGAAAGCGATACATTTCAAGAAGTTTATTTACAACGATACATTTCAAGAACATTATTTATAACACTCAAAATATCAGTTACAGAAATGTGACATTCTTTTTGTATTTGAAATTTCATCCATAACATAATTTATCTTATTTTCTTCACTTCTTTTAATACAATCGAACATGATATTTGAAACATTTATTGATGGACAAAAATTAACACTTGTTTAAATACGTACTTCTTTACTTAACACAACAATATGTAACATATAAAGCAGTTGCTAATGGATAAAAATTAACGCTTGTTTATATACGTACTTATTTATTTAACACAACAAAATATATAAAGTAGTTATTGATGGATAAATAATTAACACTTGTTTATATACCTACTCGTTTATTTACAGTTTCTATAACATGCTATAAACTGTACAATTTCCGTATCCCCTGGAACATTCTTCAGCAAATCGGGAATTTTGAAAAGTGAGATATGGATTGGAAAGGAATTGTTGCCATTTGTTGTCGCGGTTGGAAACATAATGATGGACATAAGGGACTATTATACGGTAATAGATGAGATGTAGCATCATTTCAACACTATTATAAAGGCTGTGGATGTTTGTTTTAAATGCATTTTTGTAATGCAAATTAAATACCCTGTAGTGTGTGAGCAAGTTTGACTCGTAATTCAGAAACTTGTGTACGAAATTACAACGGCACATGACAAGAAAATAATGTCGGTTTCCACACTTACGAATGACCTTGTTTAAATGTACATAGAAGGTATCATTTAAACTCCGTCACTTGTAATAGGGCAGTAGTATATAACAGTTCCTCTTCATCTTCTATGCGCGTGAATACTTCCTACTGTTCCACTACGTATAAAAATGATTTTATTACATTTAGAAGTGTTAATAGAACACGTAAGAAACCCAGATCATGTTGTATTCACACTGCAACATGAAGTGTGAATACACCGTGATCTGCGTTTCTTATGTGTTCCATTACCACTTCTATATCCAATAAAATCATTTTTATACGTAGTGCAACACTAAGAATCATCCACGTGCACGTGACATGCGATATGTGTTCCAAATGCCCCACATATACTCATACACAACGTACAAGGGCACATTATTATTCTTCGCATACCATATATAAAATTCCTAGAAAAACATCTTTAAGTACAAGGGCAAATTTCAAGAATGCAATAAAGATAAGGGAGGGAGTACCAAGCGAAAACGCGCACAGAATAAGTACAAGGGGCATTTATTTTTTAATCAAGAAATATAAACCACTGTAAAAGTTAATGCCTACAATGACCTAGTGAGCAACATACAAGTGCTTACCGCCCGCTCAATCCGCACAAAAGAATCACTCATTAAGTAGAATAGAAGAATTTAAAGAAACCAATATAAAAACAGATAAAAATCGTACACCTGGTTCACGATCCACGCACTTTACATACACGTGCTTATACCACCATTTTCTTCTTCTCTCCTTCCTGCTCATAGTACTACAGCGTGCTGCCACCTACTTGGAGAACACAAAGCACAAGCTACGTCAATGTACGCAGAACCAAAAAATGGCACCTCCACGTAGGCAGTAGTGATGAGCGCAAGAGTCTTGGTCTTGCAGTTTTTGCAAGAGTCTTGCATGGAAGACCAAGACCAAGACCAAGACCAGGAATCCCGATGCAAGACCAAGACCAAGACCAAGGGGTGCAAGACCAAGACCAAGACCAAGACTCTTACGCAAGAGTCTTGCACAAGTATGGTACTACTTGATTTTTTATAGAATGTAAAAAGGAAGGGGGAAAATCATTACATCTTTCACGTGAACTTCTTGGCTCCAGTAAAAATACCGCGGAGTGAATGTGTTCCCAGTAATTTATGCAATCCATGTGAGTCGATCTGCTCCTGTAACATATAGCTACAGTATGTCGTTTTTTTGAATCGGTTGTTCACGAGACGACCGACAGCATAATTCTATGAATTGTTACAAGCTATAATAAGTTTAGTGTCTGATTTACTTTGGTCATCATTTGATCATTCACGACGGCCCATGATTGGATTTTGGGAAATCATACGAAGAATAGTTGTGTCCATAAGAAGTGGATAAGCAAAAATAAATTAGAGCATGTTATGGACACGGTAGCTCAGTGGCAGAGCGTTCACCTCTGGTACATGGGGCCCTGGTTCGATCGCAGCTTGCGCTATGTGAGCTTCTTTGGTGAACAAACACCCTGTGCGTGGGTTTTCCCGTTTCCTCGTACTTTCTTCATTCCACCATTTCTCATCATCAGTGTTTCCCTTAGCCTCAGTGAAATAATCCTGGGATGTTAAAGTAGATATTTCATTTCATTTCAAAACATATTAGTGGTGTTCTTCTTCCAAAACTAATGAAATGTAGTATTGAACATCGGCAATTCCGTACACCATAGGTGCTGACTACATGGGTATGGCCTTGGCTCTGAGGTTCAAGCATCCGTTGGAAATTTTTAATGTGTACTTATAAAATTAATATTGAAATAACATTTTCATGACATTGACAAAAACTTAGCGCATGTGACCGCAAGTTTGATTTCATAGGTGGATGCGTATACGTTGAATAACTGTTTATCAATATAACTTATAGCCCCCTTAGGTATACGTCATATTTTTTGGATTCTACGATATAACATTATACCATAATAAATAACACTAGTTAACAAAGGTTTTGTTACATAAAAGGAAATACCTGTTCTTAAAGGAACTTTTTGCCCTGAATTCGAATATGCACTCGGTTTTTCTCCATCACGTACGATTTTCCCGTAACAGAGGGATTTTCGGGAAAATCCCTCAAAAATTTCCCTTTTCGTTTATTTTACACCCCAAGATCTTGTCCCCTTGCATATACTAACATAGAAATTATACCTAAGTATACTTTGATTCATATTTAACAAACCCTCCAAGTTTCGTAATAATCGCTTTAATCTTTCCAGAGAAATAAATATGTTTGTATGTATACTGTGTATACTGTTTATTGCACTTTATAGTCAGATCTCTTAAGTTCAGGTAAAACGTTTTGCTTTATTACCACAAAACACATATATAAAATATAATACAATATAATTTACAAGTGTGACAATTTACAATAAACAATAATACAAATGTACCAAAAGGTCATGAAAAGACAATCAAAACTATCACAATATATGAAACTTCCATTGGGTTACAAAAACGTACACTACTTCCTTCTTTTGTAAGAAATGTTGCATTCTCTAACAAGACCCCAACAATAGTCCCCCATCATTGAAGGATCCCATCGTCCCTGGTACCTTTTCTCCATTGCCATTATACCTTGGTGGAATCTTTCCCCCTGTTCGTCGCTGAGAGCACCTAGGTTAGCAGGAGAGAAGCTGAGGTGGGAGTGCAAAAAGTGGACTTTTAAAGACATCCTACAACCCAACTCTTTGTATTTCTGTATCATGTCCTGTACGATTTCTGTGTAACTCTCAGCTTTGTTATTGCCCAGAAAGTTGCGCACAACACACTTAAATGCTGTCCAGGCAGCTAGCTCAGCACTGTTTAACTTGCTGTCAAAGCTATCATCAAGCATTAATTTCCTAATTTGGGGACCAATAAACACTTCCGCTGAAATCTTAGCATCACTCAGGTTAGGGAACTTATCTCGCAAATACTTGAAACCTTCACTAGATGTGTCCATGGCTTTGACAAAGTTTTTCATAAGTCCTAACTTGATATGAAGTGGCGGTAGTAATATCTTATTAGGATCTACCAAAGGAGCGTATTTGACGTTGCATTCTCCAGGTACGTAATTCACTCTAGGTTCCCATTCCTTCACTTCATAATGTTTGTCATCAGCTCGGCTATCCCATAAACATAAAAAACATTGGTACTTCGTGTAACCGCACTGCAGTCCTAATAAAATGCCAACTATCTTGAGATCACAACATATTTGCCAACAATGGTCCTTGTAATTTATAAGATTTAGCAAAGTTGACATTGTGTCATAGGATTCCTTAATCTTCAGTGAGTGCGCAAGTGGTATAGAAGGTTTTTTATTTCCATTATGTAAAAGGACAGCTTTAAGGCTGACCTTTGACGCGTCGATAAATAACCTCCATTCTTCTGGAACGTAAGGAATTCCTAGCTCCGCCATCAACCCATTTATATCCGTACATACGCACACATTATCTTGCATTGAGAAATAGCTTGAAAATTGAACATGCCTTTTCTTGTACACTGATATGTTCGTTTCTGCATCCAATAAGTTCCACTGCTGGAGCCTTGATCCCAGAAGTTCCGCCTCTTGTTTTGTCAGGTGCAAATCACGGACTAGGTCATTAAGTTCACATTGCCGGATGAAATGTGGCTCGCGAACACAGTCAGGGATGAACGTTGGATCCTTGGATGTACTTGTTGATGTCGATGGTTCATCAAGGTCATGATCCTCATCAGAGTCTTTTGGCCATATCTCTTCCCAGTTGGTAGGGGGCTCGGGAAGTGGAAGTTCATCCCCGTGCGGAATAGGTCTAATTGCGGATTTAACGTTGGGATAACTTATTGTGTATTTGCTTTTTTTAGAATGTCCCTTAACTACTGTGAGACAAAAATAACAATCATCCAGATGGTTGGTGGGTTCTCTCCACACCATTGGTACAGCAAATTTCATGAACCTCCGTTTCCCTTTGGCCCATGCAAGTAAAGTGACGTAGCACGACGCACAAATTATGTTGGGTGCCCAAGTTTTGTCCTGATCTCCCACACGACATCCGAAATATATATAATATGCTAGTTTCACCGATGGCGTAATGGATCTACACTGTCCTTTAACTACAAACTGGCCACACATATAACAAAAACTATTTGGTGAGTTAACACACGAACGCCGTCCTCTTGACGCCATTGTACTGATCACAAACTAAACTTCTGGTCTTAGTTGGGTATAATGCCGTTAAGATCAAACATGAAAGCACTCTTAGCAGCAAAGACAACTTTGAAAGTGAAGTAGTGTTAAACCACACGTCAATATAAAAATGTACAAAACTCCCTCACCAGATGTCAAGAACACAAGAAAGAAAGAAATGCGCGGGGGGAGGGGGGGAAACGATACCGTAGTGGAAAATTCAGACTGCATTAGTTCATTGTTGTCATAATGAGTCTGTATTCCATTCTTTCTTTCTTTTGCATTCTGTTACATTTGATAACAAATATTGATAACCATTTCATGAACAAAACGAAAAAACTTGGAGAATTGTATATATATGTATTAAGATATACATATACTGTACGTTTAAAAAAATATACGTTGGAAGTACATTCTATTTTTATACACGTTTCTAATTTACAGAGGGCAATACAAGTGTGTTTTTGACTATTGTAAATATTCATTTTTATGTCTGTGTTTGTAGTAATAAAGCAAATCGTTTTTACCCCAACTCAGGAGATCTGAAAGCATTACTATCAGGTGCAATAAACAGTGCACACAGTATACATACAAATATATTTATTTCTCTAGAAAGAACACAGCGATTTTTACGAAACTTTTAACGTTTATTAAATATAAATCAAGGTATACTTAGGTATAATTTCTATGTTACTATACGTAAGGGGACAGGAGCTAGGGGAATAAAATATCTGAAAAGGGAAATTTTTGAGGGAATTTCCCGAAAATCCCTCTGTTACGGGAAAACTGTACGTGATGGAGAGAAACCGAGTGCATATTCGAATTCAGCGCAAAAAGTTCCTTTAAGATCAGGTGATTTTTCTCATGTAACAAACAAAAAGTTTAAATTTGTTAACTAGTGTAATCTATATTCACAACTGAGAGTGATTTCGTACTTATTTCAAATAACTCAAAGTTTGATGCCGTTATTATGTATTTCTAATGTAGGTCAAAAGTATTTATATAAATTGAATTTACACAAAAGACATACACAGTTGAGTCGTTTTCAGTTTTCACTCAAATTATTCTAAAATATTGGGGCCGCGGTGGCTCAGTGGTGGAGCGTTCAGCTCTGGTGTTTGGGGTCCCGTGTTCGATCCCAGTCCCCGCCAAGTGAACTTTGTGGTGGACAAACACCATGTGCGTGGGTTTCCTCGGGGTTCTCCCGTTTCCTCCCACTTTCTTCTTTCCACCATTTTCATTCATTTTTCATCATCACAGTCTCCTTTAGTCTAGCCGGCATAATCGTGGGACTTAAAACTCACAAATTCAATTTCATTTCATATTCTAAAATATTAAGAGGTTTAATTATTATTATTTTAAATTTTTCTCTCTTTTTTGGTCAATATTGCAAAACATATCATCATCGACATAATAATAGCTATTCTGCCATTATTGGCAGTCATTTGCTGCAGCTGAGAAGTTTCAATGACTGTGGTTCTCAGCTAGTCTCTTCGTCTTAACGTAGCAATTTTGTCTTAATATCTTTCTTCAACTACAATCTCCTTCGCCCCCTCCCTCTAGCACGTCCCTCATTATACAGTTCCTCCTCAGCCAATGTCCTCCTCTTAATTACATCTAAAATTCTTCTTTTCTCCCCTACTGCTAATATTTCTAAAACCTTCGCATTCGTTTTCCGTTCAACCCAGCTGATTCTCTCCTTTTTTCTCCATGCCCACATTTCGAAAGTCTAATTGTTTCATCGTTTTTGCGTAATGTCCTTGTTTCTGCCTCATACAGTACATATTAGAATCAGTAAAACGAAATTTCCATATTTAATTCGGAGTTTGTTCAATACAAAGATGAGCTAATCGTGGTTGGAAAGAAAAAAATCTGACGCCTTTAGAATGTAAAAATAATTTTGCAATTTATGGTATTTGTGCTGTCTTGGTTTTCTTTCATGCGTCTCACTGTCAGGGGTAGCCTCCCCAGTTTGGGAACCAGTGGAGTATTGGATCTGTTAAAACATATAAAAAATATTTCGAAATGTGATTTATCTTACAAGTAGTGAAGCGTGATCACCCATTGAAAAAAAAAGTAAAGGTCATCGCCTATGTTGTACAGTATCATCACACTTAAACGAAGGTAAAATATATTACATTTAGAAACATACATTGTATTTCCCTCACTATTGACGAATGTAGGATTTATTATCCCTTATATCCAGAGTAAAATTTACTTATGAAAATCATAGATTTCTTAAAAGCAAAATTTGCAAGACTCTTGCAAGCAAGACCAAGACCAAGACCAAGACTAGGTGTGCAAGACCAAGACCAAGACCAAGACCGAGGGTTCCAGTGCAAGACCAAGACCAAGACCGCATGTGCAAGACCAAGACCAAGACCGCATGTGCAAGACCAAGACCAAGACCAAGACCACCCGGGTCTTGGTCTTGGTCTTGCATTTGCTCATCACTAGTAGGCAGAACCTCTGCCTACAACTACAGGATTATAGGGCCCGCAAGAAAATTCCCGAAAATGCAAATTACCAGTAAGTGAAAGTAAACAACAAAAAAAACAAACTTCGCGTTGCGTTCAGCTCACAAAAATCTCTACGGAATGACCCCAAACCTTGACGCAAACCTCTACGGAATAACTCCTCAAACCTCCCGTTTTCTTCACAAAAACCGGTAAGCAATCACGTTAGACCTGCCACTACTGAATACAACTCTCAAACATTTGAAGAACGTTCGCCGTCAAACAAAACAAACAAGGAGTACGATCACAAAGGTGAATACACGTATGTTGTTTTATATATTCGTATCACCAGGAAAGTGAACGACACTCGCTTCGTTACCCCATTTTTAAGTTCCTAGATGGTCAATGAATAATCTGTAAAAGACTGCACTTCGTGCGTCCTCGGTAAGTGACGAGCACTGACGTATGCTATTAGCAAAATATAAGCAAAAAACAAAATTATGTTCGGTTTTGTGTATACTGGCTACGATGATTTCTAGGGATTTTTCACTAGCAGAGCACGATTGCGGAGGGAAATCAATAGGGGAGTCAAGGATTTGGAACAAGAAACTGGATAGTGGAGTAAAATGTTGCGTTTATTGGTTAAAACCTAGTGTGTAGATTGCCTTCCAAATATAAATTAGCTTCTGTAACTAATATGTCGTACGAAAATATAGAATTAAACAGAAAAACTCTTATCTTAAGGTTCGAAGCGATACGTACCATGGTTATGAAGATTATTTCTTAAGAAAAAAGAGCAAATACAACGTAGCCTACGTGGTTAGGCGGTAGAACAAAACATTATAGGAAGTGTATAATTTTGATGTTAATAAGAACCGAAACAATATAATAAGGAAATAACTTATTGATAATATCCTTTAATTGACGTATTTATTCAGTATTAGAATACGTGTACTATTGGAAATAGTTATTGTATTCAGTTTATGGTCTTGTATGTTACATCTCCGCTGCCCGTTCTTGAACAGCAGACAAATACTTCGGATTTGTGTGTCAGGAACAGGAAAAAGAACATACGCGACCTTGACAATCTTTTCAGTCTTACCCCTTGTTATATCGACATGACCTTATATCGAGTGATGCTTGTTGTCATAAAAAACAGGAAGAAAGGAAAAAGCTTATTTGAAATTATCGTTTGTGTGTGTGTGTGTGTGCTTGTTTTTTTCTTTTTAGAGTATTGACTTTCTTTCTCTCTCTTTTTCATATCCACAAGTGCAAGAAATGCAATCATAAGTCTGTGTAAGGGATGTTTTCGTTGAACGAAACTAAATTATACAGATCTATGTATGCGGAACACGAATATTTCCAAAAGATAGCATGAATATGAACGATAATCATATCATATTTCTACATTATATAGTAGCGTGAACAACTCATATTAAAATGACATAACAAACAGGCATAAGCTTTTTTCTAGCATGGCAACACATTAAACGTAACTCATTAAATTTTGGGAATTACAAATCATCACCTTACGTTGTATTCCTATTCGTTTCCACGTTCTAGCGACGAAAGAAGAAATTGTAGTGATAGTGATAAAAATCGAATTCGAGATTTCAATGAATTCCAGTTTCACGCGCCTACATATTGAAAAAGTGATTTTGACGTCTGTGCATCTGTTCGTCTGTCGGTTCGTCACGCTTTTACATGCATTCAAATAGAGACCATACCATTCGACGTATCTGGACCGAATTCTAGACATGAAGTTTTTATAACACATTATCGTTTCGAATTCTATATCCTCCGACACCTAAAAATAAGGGTAGTTTACTGAAGGATGAAAATTTAAAATAATTAAATTGTCTCAAAAACAGATGTAAAGATTTTGCTTATTTTTTTTACAAATATAATATGAATCATTGCTCTGAAAAAATACATAAGGTGTAATTTACTGCATGGGATGCATTTTTTCGTCCAATTTTCTCAATCACATTTCATAAATAAATGTATCATTAATAACCTAACAATATGACACAACTCGCTCGTCCTGTAAACAGTCAGAAGGGGTAGTTTACTCTTCCCCGACGATTTTCCCATTAACGCCTGACGCACTTTTGTTCATATTTCATAAATAAATGTTACGTAAATAACCTAACGATATGGTATAATTCAATGATCCTGAAAATCTAGAAGTGGTATATTACTTTTCGGAGAAATTTTACCCTTTGATTTTGTCGAGAACGACTCAGACTATTTTGTTCGTATTTCATAAATAGCATAACTCGTTTGTCCTGAAAAGATACACAAGGGACATTTTATTCTTGGAGATGACTTTTTTGACGATTTTCTCAGAAAGTACTCAGACTATTTTCTCATTTAACGGCATGTTATCACTAGTATAAGTGCGATTTTCACTTACTTGTGTATTTGGGGTAGTAACATTACTATTGTCATTCGTAGTACAAAGAGGATCACGAGCTGTGGTTAGAGTACTTCTCACAGGGATATATTCTTCTATACATTTGTGTTTCTTTTACAAATGACGACTAAAGACACCAGAAGACTGAAATGACCTACAACAGCCATTCTATATATATTTAAAAATACAATATTCTAATCTGTGATGGTGATATTTTAAGTGCAGAGTAATATTTCTGATAACTAGTTTATCTTTCTTGCAAATATAGCAAATTGGCATTTTGAAATATAAAACTAAAATAACCCAACTATTTTTATTATCTTATTAAATTTTTTTGAAAATATCTCCTTACATGGATTGCTTTCTACTATCTCCACATACTAATAACTGAATTTTACCCATAAACGTAAGGAAAATGGAATAAATGCAAAAAATCGTGAGTTACAGTATACGCGCAATTTTTTGGCGCATGTGGGTACCTATAAACTTTACAAAGTGTAATATTCTTAACCTTAGCCACCACGAACATAAAGAAGAATCCTTCAAATTAGTCTTAACATAAATTAAATTTGTACGATAGTTACGGTACATGGAAGGGAGCGAATATTGGATCATTCTTGATAATAATTCGTAGAAAAAGAAGATGAAGAAAGTTACCTGAAATTGGACTGAACGTGAGCTCTGTGAGTAACAATTTGCGTAGTCTTCTGTGGTCTTCTGCAAGTGGAAGTGAGTGATAGGGATGATGAAATCCGTGTTTGCTATGAAATGTTACGGAAGAGGAACATAACATTCTTGAAAAATTTCTCACTTAAAGCGATGGTATTTAGTGTTCATTATAATCCAAGTTAAATACCCACTGGAGCCGCTTAGGGTAGAACGTAATTCGAGGAATGGTGAACTAAGTGTTTCAAAGAATCAAGCAGAAATGACAACGATGAAAACTTCTCGAGCGGCATCGAGAACTAATGTTAATTTTTTAAGTCATGTGAAGTATGAACATTTGGTGGCTGGAATTTCTGGAGGAGTTGCATCAACCCTGATTCTACATCCACTGGATTTAATCAAGATCAGATTTGCAGGTACTTGTTTACATCAACTTTTTCCAGATTTTTAAACTAGAAACTTGAAGGAAATTCGGGACTTGCGCGTTTCTCTTTTCTTTCTTTTTTTCTTTTTTTTTTTAAAATTTTTCATTATTATGAAATGCAACACCTTAATTAATTAATCAGTTCTTCTTTGCATTGAGTATATATTTATTTCATTGTGGTTTATGCGGTTTTATTCTTAATCTACTTATTTAAAACATACTTTCCGAACTGCTGTTAAAGCTAGAGGCACTTTCACTGTTTAGCTGTAATTGGTGAGAATGCATGCAAGTTAGTATACTGTTCCATGGCGCAGTTTTAGTATACGTATCCACAGATTATAAAATATACAGAAAAAATGGACAAGTCTTTAATTTGCTCATTTTATGTCGAGAACAAGTGCAGTTTTACTATACGGATCCATAGTATACGCAATAGTAGTAGTAGGGGAACGGGTTAGGAGAGCAAGGTTCTAGAACACAGGTCCCCCTTCCCATTTAGCTGTAATAAAGACAGAAAACAACGAGCCCTGCAGGGCTCTAACCCGCCTTCACTCGCTCACGCTCGTTCGGCAATTCTATGTGAATGAATTATTAAACTTTGGTGAGAAAGGAACCAACCTTGCTACTAACCTATATCGGGGGATCTATGAACCTTCTCGGTTAGGAGCCTTGCAGGGGTTGGTTGGGTTCCGTTTTACAATCTGTGGATCCGTATAGTAAAACTGCACCATATAGACCCTATATAATATGCTGGCCATTTTAAGGCGTAATGTTGCAAAATTTGGTAAAAGTTTCCTATAGGCATTTCATTCAATTGAATCGTTGGTTCTTTGAACGATTCAATTGAATTAAATGCCTATTGGAAACTATTGCCCAAAATTTAGTAGTAAGTTAAAATTCACTACTCTGCAAGAGAAGACTTGTTATAGAATATAAATTGCAGAAGGCGGCAGGTTTGCAACTGAAGAGTTACTAGTGTAAAATAATCATAAGTGCTTTACGATGGTTAAGATGAGTGTGTACATATGAAGGAAGACTGTATTAAATACTATTTTCCACCGGCGGAGTATTTCTGCACAGTGTAGAAAAGCTGTATTTTTTGTTTAAAAGTTTAGCGTAACTATGGTAAAACCACCACAAGTGCTATTGGAACATTTATCATTGCCAAAACCCACGCGTTTTGTCTACGTTCGTATGCACTTTACCCACCGTCGCTGACGCGCCTGCTCCCCTCGGGCGCACTCCGCGGTGCCGTGTTCTGACTCGTTTGGATAGTATTCGTGCATTTTTTTGTCCACCTGTGTCAGGTTGGTTTGTGTTTTTTGCATTGATGTTCATACCACACATTCCGACGCTGAGTATATATATGCAAATCGTAAATGGATTGTAATTTTTCAACAATACTTTCTGATGATCGTCTTGAGTTTCATCTGGGGAGTATGGTGGCTCAGTGGCAGAGCGCTTACCTCTGGTGCTTGGGATCTAGAACATCGTGTCCGTAGATTTTCTCAAGGTACTTCCGTTTCTCCTACATTTTTCATGCAACCGTTGTTCACTTGCTTTAATCATCTGTCTCCCTTAGCCTAAAGGGCGTAATCGTCGGACATTAAACTTACAAATTTCCCTTTTCAATATGAATTTTGTGTATGCTAAATGGGGTAATGTCATGTCGTCTAGTGTAAATTATTTGAAGGGGATTAGTGAAAGAATTATAATTCTTCAACAGTTATTTCGGATGGTGTCCCTAAGCTCGAAACTCCCCTGACATAGGGTGACTCTGTTATTATCAGAGTTACAACAAAATGTAAGAGGAGAAACTGTCTTTTTCATTCTAAAGTGAAGGTTTTATTTTAAATTGTTTGAGCCGTTTGGACTGTACACTCTTTATGCGTCCGATGTTAAATGAAAATGCAACCTTGCCATTTACCTGGAACCACAACATAAGTAAATTAAGTTAATGTTTGAAATGGGGGCTGGCCAACGACACAGCGTAAAAGAAGTAACTACTTTCACTTATGTTGTGGATCCAGGTAAATGGTTGGACAAACACCGTGTGCGTGGGTTTTCTCGGGGTTCTCCCGTTTCCTCCCACTTTCTTCATTCCACCATTTCATTCATTTCTCATAATCACCGTCTCCTTTAGTCTAACCGGCAAAACGTGGGACGTAAGACAGATTTCATTTCCAGGTAAATGGTAACATTGCGTTTTCATTTAACATTGGGTGCATAAAGAGTATATAGTCCAAACGCCTCGTCCAGTTAAGAAAAAAATCATTCACTTTAGATTGAAAGTATCATATTTTCAGACGATTAACCCCTCTTACATTTTGTTGTTAATTCTGATAATAAGAGTAACCGTCACAAAGTAGGTATGCCATTGTATAACAGTTTGCAAATATAACACGAAACATACGTAAAAAATTAATTATTACCCAATTTCTCAACACCGTGGGCTGTCACAGACTACAGTTGACTGATTTTAATCAATAAATTACAACTGAAGTCGCAAATCAAACATCATTTAATGGTAATTAAATGAAAGAGAACACTTCAATGTTTCGGTTTTGTGGAAAGTAAACCTTTATAACGATTATTTTCGAAAGCTTGACTATGCTTCGTTTCTGTCACCTCTATTTCGTCTCAACTCCATGGCAATAGAAAAAATTATCATTGCTCTCAACAGATAGCATGGTCGTCCACATTGGCAACATCCACAAGAAGACAAGGCAGACATGTTTGACTGAAGAACAGAAAAAGTTGTGTGCATGTGTTAAAAGCTACAGGAAAAATATTTTTGTGTGTGGAAAGCAGGTGCGTATATTAATTGATACTCAACACCATGGTATTTATTACTGAATGTATTTGTATGGTATATAACTTTTTTCCCTTGAGGAACCTACGCCTTAACGTAAAAAATTCGTACACAATTACTCACATGTACTGGTTAAAAAGTGGGCCGGTAAAGATAAATTATATTCGATTTTCTCAACTCCATGGTTCTCAACTCCATGTCCATCTGAAAACTAAGGAATCCACGGTGTTGAGACAAGTTCACGGAGTTGATAATCCTATAGTGTTTATTATGCTCATGCTCTTCCAAATATTTGTTCTTTCAATATATTGATAGAAATAAAGCTCGTTTATGGTCTAGTGACTAGTATGCTCGCCTTTCGTTTGTGGTTCTGGGTTTGTTTTCCGGTGGAAGCTCAAAAATTAATGGTGTTTAGGCAAGTCTTTACGTTGACTCCAACTGTGACTTTAATCGGTTCTTATAGGTTCAGTCACTTTCTGCAAGTGCTTGTGCGTGAGTCACTTGTTGGAACTGTTCGTGCCTTTGGTGTGACGTCTTAGTTCATATTTTTCCCACTAGGTGTCTGTGTAGTCATATGGTAGTTTGTTAGTGTGATGTCACGTTCTGTGTGCATGTATGTGTGTACTGCTGTTTGTGGCATGCGGGAAGCGCGTAATTGAATTGGTTGAATTGAGTTAGAGAAAACCTATCATGGTTGTGGTCTAAAGCTGAAGATATTTTCGACGTATGGTAAAAGTGGACGTTTATTGGTTTTTCTTGTTTGTAATAATAGCAAGTGTGCTCGGTTTAATAAAACGACGTGTGTGCGGAAAGGAACATTTTTCAGTAATGTTGAGTATTGCGCATGTGTTCTTGGTATCTTATTTTTTCGTGTGTGGAATCAGCAGTTATGAGTTCATTATTCATGAGTGTTGTTCTATGGCGAAATGGTGAGTGTTTTCTTTTTTTAATTCATATTATTTTTATTCTTGATTTGTTTTGCATTTGAGTATTAGGCAAAGTATTTGGTTTGCTGCTGCTTGTCCTATTGTCTTGTTGAGATGTATTTTTTTTTCTTTGTCATGCACTGATTTATGATTAGAGACGAGTGTTTTTTTTAAAATTTTTTCCTTCTTATCTTAGCTTTATAGTAGTGGTGTGATTATTTATTATTATTTTGGATGTTTTTATGGTACTTGAGCGGGGGGTTTGGGGGGCGGTAGCCCCCCATGTAGATCTCAAAATTCATAGTCACCGCTTCACCTGAATTGATGTTTAGTAACATTGTGGCCCTTATACTTATAGTATGATTCTTAACTTCGTATTGTAACATTGTGGCCCTTGTACTTATAGTATAATTCTTAACATCGTACATTACTTTCACTGTATTAGTAATTGTAATCGATTCATGTGATCCGGTTCCAAGTGAAAATTTCCCTTTTTCGTGGAATCACCCATATATATATATATATTAGTAATCTTTCATTTTACCATTATGAATTAAAATCTAGAATACAAAGCACAATACGAAAGATTGCAACACGGTTACGGCATAACCGTTTATTCTCTAATTTTCATCGATTACCTTCCAAAAATACATTGAAACAGCGCTATTTCAATATCCATATTACTGATCTCAACTCATGTACTGTACGTTACGAATAAGAGAGCAGAAAAATAAATAAATAAAAGAGTCACAAAATTTAACAACTAACTCCGATAAACAGTAGAAGAAAAACTACGTGCTAACTGATTTCGTAACTGTTTAATTCACAACCACACAGACACAACGGATAACAACATTACGCTAGCAACCAATTATGATTCTTTAATATCATAAATCATCACAGAAGAGTGATAATACCACCAACAACCAAAACAAAACAGCAAACTTACTTGGCTGGAAATCGAACCAGTGACTCCACGCACCACAGGTGAGCGCTCGACCACTGAGCCACCGTGCCTCCGACTTCTACTGAAAACGAAAGCTCATTCCTGAATTGATTTGTTTTCTTAAACACAGCAGTGTAATCTAAATATCGCTGAATTTATGTATAAATTACTCGGGCTGTACAGATATCCGAAAATGTAAGGTACACGCTTGATCTTTCTTAATGCAAGCGTCTATGTTTTAATGCCATAATTCTCTGTAATTAAAATTTATTATTATTTTTGTTATAATTTTGGTGCAAAAGAGTATTTGTGTCAGAGTTTATTGGTTGTATTATTATTGAATGAAATCCCATTGTTTATTATTCAGATTGTATCTAATATTTTTCTATAGATGCCACCATCTACAATACTGTTGCCAACACAACGAGAAAAAGTGGCTAAAATCAACAGCTGAAAATTGCTAGAAAAAACAAGCTTCCTCGCTGAGTCAAAGACGAATAAATCCGAATCCTTAATAACAAAATTAAAACAGAACTACCCTCACAGAGATAAATATCATCATCTTCAGGATGAGGCGATGAATTTTACTTCTTTTGTCTCGGTTCTTTCTACTGGGCTGCATTTGCTTCAACTAGTTGCAAAACTGTGGATGGCACGGCGCAACCCAAAACTCAATATTAAAATTAAAGAAAGTGTTTTCGTTTTCAACCTGTTCTTGTCTTTTTTTTTATTTTTTTATTTTATTCATTGAATACACGATTCATTTCCGCGTTCGAATGTGGAAGCATTAGAATTTAAAAAAAAAAAAAAAAAAACCTGAAAATAGATTCTCTCCTCCATCATCTGTAGCTATTTACTTCTTGCAAAAGCTCTTCAATTGAAGACTTGTTTATTTATTTCATGAAATTTATGTTCGCCACTTATTTTTAATTTTGTTGATATTATCGTCAAATTTCAAGTGAAAGCTGAAGCTAAATCAGTAAAAGACTGTTTCACTGATTTTAAATCCTTATTGACACTGAAAAGCGACCCCGAAGGCTGTTTATGTTATCCTGAAGTCTATTTTGAATTTCTTTAAAGAGTTTTTTTTAAATATATATATATATATATATATATATATATATATATATATATATATATATATACTAAAACTTACACGTTTTCCTCGAAAATTTTACTCACCGTCTGCAGTTAACTTTCGTGTTTTGAGCCCATTCTCTGCTGCGTAACCAAGATATGTGAAGGGATCAATATAATCATCAATGCTGTATTTTATGGGGACAATTCTAGCAGTAGGATTTAGAATGTTACCACTCAGAGAACGCATCAAACTTCAGAAAATAGCAAAATGACACACAATATATATATAAAAAAATGGCTAAAGGCCGAAAGCATATGACTAGAAAAGCCCTAGTGGCTTTTTGGAAAATTTGTGGCAAAGCGAAGTTCTCAAAGTGGCCAGATCTAGCCATAAAGTAGCTAAATTGGCAACCGTAATCTACAGGCTATACAATTTAATAGGACGTTGTTTTATCTTGTATCTCAAGTTAAGTGATTCATTTGGACAGTTTCAGTGCACTCTGCCACTTCTAGTAACATCTTAAAATTGCTAAGTTGGACATATTATTAGGCACAGTCATCTTATGGAAGTATCCGAGAAAAATATAGTAAAACTTTTATCCTCGGAAATTATAAAACAGGGTGTCTATCGGTTACGAAAGTCATGAATGTGGCGAAAAAGTCACGGAATCAGAAAACGGTCATGAAAGTCACGAAATTTAGCTTTTGGGTCACGATTTTTTTTAAACTGTACAAATGTAAGTACAGATTGAAATATTTTGTGCTATAAAACATCAAAGTTCAATACCAAAAATGTCTATCGTCGGCTTTAGACGCTACCAAATCGCAAGCAAAGTACATTTCTATCGCATGGATGAAAATTCGGCCTAATTAGCATTGAAGATACTAGGAAATTTTATGATTTGGTAAATAAAAGGTCACGAAATTTCATTTTGGAATTTGAGCAGACACCCTGTAAAACCAGTTTTTTCTTCTGTTGAACTCTGTGTTAAATACTGTTATTAAATCTTCCTGTCAGCGAAGAAATAACGAAAATTCCTGAAAACTTTTGACCACTTTCTACACTTCCAACAAAACAGGCTTCTCGCTTTTGTTGCACGAGGTTCCGGGGTTAATTTCAGGAGGGAGAGCTTTTAAATTTGAAAGGATTACTATGGTTCGGATTGTACTGAGAAATGGAGATCCACGTATCATATAGCCTTAGTGCTGAAAGGTACACAAGTCTATACCAATCAATCAACTGAAGTAGGGTTCTTAGAAAAAGTATAATGTACTGGTAAATGTTATGTCTGAGTTTGTAAACTGTGTGTATAGATAGGGGAATAAATTCCTGGATCACTGTAGATTCTCTTATAGTTGGTTGCAGAAATAAATATTTAATTATAGTGAAGTGAAGAGTAAGTGAAATACAAATTTTTATATTTTGCATATGACTCCGGCGGCAATTAGGTTTGCAGGTTGACTTAATTTATACACTGTTTGGTTGCAAGGAAACAAAATATATTTTTTATATAAAATACAAAGTTATTTTCTCGATGACTGAACACGATTCCAAAGATTGTAGGTATTCCTGAAGTGGCGAGTAAGGTATGTAATTCTATCTTTTCTTTGTTACAGTGAATGATGGGAGGACTGCTTCACGACCTCAATACAGAGGTCTTCTTAATGCTGTAACGACAATTGTCAAACAGGAAGGGGTTAAAGGATTATATAGAGGAGTTACACCAAACGTTTGGGGATCCGGCAGTGCATGGGGTTTCTACTTCTTATTGTAAGTACTCTAGTAATTTCTTATAACTAGTCAATTACTTATGAATTATTCATGGATTATGAAATTGTTTTTGGATTTTGTGCAATATTTTCAGTAATACTGAAGAGAGAAAGTAAAGTATATACCATTGGAAAGAGTGAACTTTAGTTGAGCCGTTAGTACACTCATTCTTTCTAAACCATCTGTAGAATGTCGTCGTTGACATTTGTGGATGGCAGTTTTGGTCTGCCATTGTAATAACTGCATTGTCTGTGGAGTTGAGGAAACGTGAACATTATCCTTTAGGGCTGAGTAAGATTTATTTGTAATCAGAGGAAAGGACGTGCGGGAGGGCCAACTGTTATCGAAGAGACGCTCGAGAAAAATGCATTGAACATGTACTCAGAGCTCCAAATCTGCGCGAAGAGTCCGTCTGAAATTGAACAGAAAAGAGTATTCTATTAAAATGATTTACAATTCTACTTGTACAATCTGGAACTGATACACATCGATCACAAAACCCGAGACTGCCTTCCAGAGTCTGTAAAAAAAAAAAAAAAAAAAAAAGTTGAACTAAGATTCTTACATTTCTCAGATCTGCTTACAAGAAAACTCCCCTTCATTCTGTTACAGAGCAACATGGCTATTCTCTAATAGAAATAGACCATCTAGGCATTGCCGCAAGTAGATATTCAAGTGACATGTAAAAAACAATAAAAATATACCCCCCCCCCAAAAAAAAAATAAAACTGTCATACTACATAATACGAGATTAAAGTCTGTGGAAAGTACAGCACCAACAGAACAATAACAAACAAACGCAGGAGGCTAATATCCATGCACTCTTGGTCTAGTGTATAACAACGGGTTCGTGTACCAATGTTTATTTTAACAAGTGTTCGAATCCTGTCTGTACAAGCTGTTTTTAAATGAAGAATCAGCACTTAACTGATAAAGAGCATTCATGTTTGAATGTGAGAAATTTATAGATATCAGTGCTATGTAATATAGTACTAGGTATATTAGAACATATATAATAAACAAAAAATGGAAAAATTAAATCTTTAATGTCCCAAAATTATGCCCATTAGGCTAAGGGAGACGACGATTAAAGCAAGTGAATGATAATGGAAGAATTGGTGGAATGAGAAAATAGGAGGAAACGGCACTACCCTGAGAACCTACGAGCACGATATTGTCCACCACAAGTTTACTTGGCTGGGAATCGAACCCAGTCAAATACCAGAGGTAAGCGCTCTACCTGTGAGCTACCGTGCCACCTATATCGCTTCTCTTTTCTCTAACGTTTATTCCGGCGTGGGTGATCCATGTTTGATATTCGCCGGGAGGCCATATGGTCCGGATTCCACTCAGTACAGCAGTCTGTTTACTCTTAAACAGAAAGCAGTATGGAAAGATATTCATCCTAGAATATAATTCTTTAGTATTTCGCGTAAGGTGAATCATCGTTAAAAAAATAAATAAATAAAATCTATATTACAAGAAGGATTCCCTCTGCGTACGGGAAGAATAAGGCGTAATAAATGTAAAACCAGAAATTTAAATATTGTAAAAAGTGTCCTTTTCCCCCTTCAGATTTGGAATTTTCAAACATGCTCAATCATGTATTTTTAATGAACAGATTGTGTACCAAAGATCACTCTTCCAACTTAAGCAAATCCCATTATTGGGTTCTTTGTGAATAAAGAAGGAAAAGACTTTAATATTTTAGAAATGTTCCCTTTTTCTTCGTTATAAGGTCATTATATTATGAAAATGGTACCTGATAGCGGGAAGCTGTGAACGCGTGTTTCGGACGCTGACCTGCTTTATAGGAAGTTGGTGACATACCTTTAGTTCAGGTATCTAACTAAACTACTGAGGTAACGTAAAAAGTGGAGTAATTAAACAAACTTAAAAGAAAAAGCAACATACTTCAAGAACACACTAGAAAACAAAAAAATAAAATATTTAAAAAATATATACGGACTTTAACTAGAAAGCGGAAAATATTAAAAGCACTGAAAAGCAGAAAATAATAAAGCGTTTAAAACAGAAAAGAATAAGAAAGCTTATTACGAGGGTCAATCAAAAAGTTAGTTGCACTGCTTAAGAAAATAAAACATGATAGAAATTTTACAATAACTTTATTTCTATCGTAAAGTTCGATTCACAATCTCTACTTTTCAGCGTAATTACTTCCGTTATTTAAACATTTGTCGTGGCGTGGTACAAGTTTTTCTATGCCTTCTGCAAACAAATCCCGTCCAATGCCCGATAACCATTCTTGGGCTGTAGCTTTCACCTCGCCATCCGAGTGATATCATCACTTTGAAAACTCGTTTGTTCATGGGAACAAACACATGGAAATCACACAGTGAAAGGTCTGGGCTATAAGCAGAGAGCTACGTTTTGTTTCCCCTCGCTCTCAGCATCGTCAATGTTTGTACGTTTGTTCTCAAACATGTTTCACCACTTCGCGATAGCGTGACGTAATATTGCATTTTCACTGACACTTCATGCAACTACCGATTAACTTCAGTGCAGTTACACCTTTTCGCTCAAAAGAAGCGAATCACTGCACGCATTTACAATTTGGACGCCACTTGGCCTCGTGAAATCCGCTACGTTACACGATACAGCTACATGTCTGCAGTGTTGCCACACAGTTTCATCAAAATAGCCTTTGACCGAAAATACTTACGAAGAAGTGCAACTAACTTTCTGACTGACCAACGTATATGTATTTATTTGTTTATTTTACTTGATTGTTTGAATTAAAAAGAATAAATAAATTATTATTAATCTTCTGACAAAAGGTAGGGTTGCTACGAAATTTAGCTAAGTGGCGTACGCAAAAGGGAGTTTCTAGGTCTTAACTTTCCCGTTGAACAAGATACGAAAAGGAAAAAGCTTACTATATTAAAACATATGTATAAAAATATTGACATGATTTGAACTTGGAATTGTGAAACCTCCTTTGATGAAATTCTACGTATGCTGCTGTCTTTAAGTAGTAATTTAAATTGTCTTGGTTCATATTTTGAAAACTGAGGTTACAAACAATGAAAATTCATTTTAAAGATTTCTTCATATTAGTGTTTACATGTTTTATTTCCAACAGAAATTAGATACGAGCTCCCTCGTGGCTATGTAGATACCGCACACGCCTTTGGCATGGGAAGTCCGGCGGGAGCTCATTTGGTTCGGATCCTACGTTAAGCTATAGATCGATGTCTCATATATCCTCACTGCTGAACGGTATGCTAAACTCGCATCCAATCCAAAGTCAATAAACACTACAGATTTACTTGTAGTTTGACGTCTCGAAAATTATTTTTGATATTGCAATAACAATGTAACAGAAAATAAAATATAGTTTTTCTAAAGATATATTTTGGGGTTTTAAGTTAAATTAAGTATCAAACTTATGACTTCAAAGTTAAATTAATTTTCTGTACGGTTGCTGCGTTTTGATCTACGTTCTCGAACCCTATCTTTAATAATAATAATAATAATAATAATAATAATAATAATAATAATAATTAAAAAAATCACCTAAGGAAATTTTTAACGATCAAGTTCATTTTTTGGAGAGTCTCTGGGGAGCACCCTCTGTTTTTGTGACCAGAAGTGTACAAAAATCTAAAGCCTGATGATCCAGCTAAGCATGTCTTTTTGCGACAATTTACTGATTAAATTTGAAGATAAAGGTTTGTCGAATCGCATCATTCCACGTGACATTACCCTTAAGGACAAATGCTTCTTCGTCACTCATATAGGATAATTTGCACGTCCTTCCAGTTCTTCCACTTCCACTGATATTTATCAGAAGGACGGATAAAAATTACCATCCACAACGCCACAGAAAGTTGCATATAAGGAACACTTGTTTACATAATCTAATTTATTAATCTGTTCTCATATCCGCTATGATCTCTTGTGTTAACTATGTATTTCGGATAGTATTCCCGTCTATCCTTCTTTAGTAGTAGGTAGATGTATTTCATCTTATGAAGAAATGTTGGTCACATGATAAGATGCTGCGACTCCAGTGGAGATAATTAAATAAAGATTATTTTTTACTATAACATACCACCGCTTAACATTTTAGGATCCATTATATTGGATGTGGACTATTATAGTTCTTGTTCTCGCGAAGACTAGAGTTAATGAGCTTATCAACAAATATTTTGTAATTATTTACTTGAACAGGTGTATCACTCACATATTTGTCTGTGGCTTCTCATGCGTGTTTTCACAGTAATATTTCAGAGGTAAATCAATTAAAATTTTGCAGTTAAATTTCAGGTGCAGTTAAATTTTGACATTGTAAAGTACATTAAGAAAAACTGTTTTGTTTCTGGCTTCATAATGTGTGTATGAGCGTCGCAAAGCATGCAAATCCACTGTAAAGTCTCTTGTTTTTGAAACAGGATGGAAGAGTCTTTCTTTTGCGAGAATAAAAAAAATCTCACTCATTAACATCACGTCAGCACAGAACTGAGGGGCTCCGCCTTATTTCCTTTTCCTGCCCGCCGCAAGGAGATATGTGAAAAACATGTTTCTTCAGTCACGTTAAAAATGTGATTGTATTATACGTGAAGACAGGCGTTTAAATTGCCGATATGTGTTCGCCAACGCGCCAGACAAACGCGAGGAAGAACCAAGTTTATACACCTGAACAGAGGGTAGCACTGAGCACCGTGCCTTATCTTGTGTTGCCAAATCTCTCATTTACATCATAGTTGCAGATTCTATATTAAAATAACTAATATTTTTGTTCGGTCGTTTTTCATTTGTATACAGGAATAAATATCCATAAACAGAGTCGTACGTTGTTTATGGGGAGGCATTTGACTTTGTCCTACATTACAGAGCTGACCCTAGTAGTGGGTAACACATTGACACGGTAAGCCAGAGACGTGGATTCTGTTTCCTAGTTGTGCATTTTTTTTTTTCACATTTTGTTTATCACATTAAGGAACATATTCATTTTTTTTCTTTTGATGTTTTTCTTAATAAATATTATAGACAGAGAATAAATTTTCTAGCGTATAAATTCATTTTTTTTTCACTGGCCCCTACTACATCATTCGTTCTGAAGGAGATGAAAGAATCTAAGCATCTTGCGACTCAAGTTATTTACTCTTACGTTAATGTTCTCAGCATTTTGAAGAAGTAAAAAGGTGAGATTAGATAAAACTTGCGTTAGAGATAAGAGGTCATTGTCATAATAAAATTAATATCAGTTCTACACCATACTGTCGGCAATGAGTTCTGTAAACTAAAGGTCATATCATCTTGTATTCTTGATCCTAAACAATCAGTATTTAGTGTGTTTAGAACTGTGAAACGAAAAAAGAACTTAATAGAACACATATATTTATCTTATCCGAAACGTTATCTGAAAATGTGTGTAACGTGTTGTTACGAGCAGGCGGATTGACTAAACTGTTTCTTAAGAACTAGAGTGACGAATGAGAAGTGATAATTCGGCATTACAGTTTATCAATTATTCAGTTTTTAAGAAAGGGTACGGCCCTGTTGAAAAATTCATTTTGGAGAGATTTACAGTTTCCGAGAAGGTTGTAAGATTAATGAAGACCTTTTCAATGAAACCAATAGTAATGTCCCTTGTCGAGTTAACAGTCTTTCGATTAGTTTGAAATGAAAATGAAATCTTCCAGTTTAACGTCCCGCGTTTAAGTCCTTTAGGCTAAGGGAGACTGATTAAGGCAAGTAAATGATGATGGAAGAATTAGTGGAATAAGAATGTTGGCGGAAACGGGAGCACCCCGACATTCACGGACACAACATTACCCACGGCAGATTTACTTAGCCAGGGATTGAACCAGGGTCTTCATGTAACAGAGCTAAGCGCTCGATTTTCAAGAAAGGCGTAGCTTATACTGGTACAGAGGAAGAACGAAAGTTCTCGTATAGGTAGTCTTGTAGTTGTCTTTCCAGCTAACACTTTCGTTTCCTCCTGCATTTTTATTCATCGTAGTCCTTCACTTTCATTAATCATCCGAGTCCTTTAGCGTGTTTGCACACGATACCGACAAAATCGGAGGAAACCCCGATAATATCGGTGTACTTTGCACACGTCGCCGACAATATCGTTGCCGGTAATGAGCGAAGTAAGCGACACACACACAAAAATCTTCTCCATATATGAAAACAAATAAAAATAATAATAATTGGGAAAATTATTTTTTAAAACAAGGACTACAAAAACTGTTCTGAAGAGGTGTGGAGGACGGTAGAAAAAATAGTCCTATGCCTAAACATGTTTAGATTTAACAGTGCCGTTTTAAATAGATGCTGTAAACATATTATTGTCGTTTCGATGAGAATTGATACTGCTGTAGATTGCAAACTATATTAGTTTTAATTTTTGTTGGAACACTGTTACATATTGTATGTATATTATTTTGTTTTCCATGCAATTAACATTAATGTCATAGTAGATTAAATGATAAGATTCGAATTAGTAATTCTGTTTTACATTGCTCCATACATACACTGACGCAAATCCCGGGGGGTTAAGGGGACATGTCCCCTCCAATCTTGGAACTGGGGAGATTGTCCCCCTCAATAATCCGATTTGAAATGTGTTTTTTGGGAGAGAAATTTGATTGTGTCCGATCGCCAGAAAGGAAAAGGAGATGAAATTAATGTCCACTCAGAATAAGCCTCAGATCTGCCCTCCACCCAATGTTGAAGACAACTCTGCTCCCCTGATCCTTCACAGCATTGTTTCTCGACTACAGAAATAGTTTGTACATCGTTATATATATAATATGGGAACGATCTTACCCGCACCCCCCAATGTTGAAGACAGATTTGCGCTGTTGCATACATACCTCTCGTTTCTTTTTGTCCATGAACTCAAAATCCTGGGCAAGGCTTGCATCAACTTTTCGCCATGCTTGTTGCTTTTCAATTCTGTCTTGAAAGAGTCTGTTATCTTATTCCGTATGCAAGGTCTGCATTCCGCAAGTTCAATAAGGGTTTAAATATCGAATGGAAAAATTCCTGCTATCTCTAAAAATCTAAGCAAAACTAGAAAGATATGAATGCAATAATACACAACCTTTTCATTCAGTCACTGTAGCTAAACTGCAGAACTCTTATCAGGGGTTCGATCCCAGTACAAAGGGGAGAGGGAAAACTTGGATACATAGCTTTGGTCTTTGTTTTCAATGGCCATTCCACAAATTATTTTTTAAAAAGTGGGATTTGGGATAGTTGTGGAAGTGAGAGAAAAAATCTGCAACAAGTGAAGCATGAAGTCACATCCCTATTGTTGAGATCACAATCAAGAAAATGCCAAATGAGTAACTTGTCCTTGGAGCTTTGGAAAGAGTGTTTGATTGTGCTGGTTTCGTTTCAAAATAATAATTCTACTTTGACTTGTCAACAAATATTCTATTCAATCATTGCTTGTTGAGCGGAACCGGGAAAAGTGATCTACACACAATTCTGATGAAAATAAAAGAAAGTAGTAATAATCAGGATTTTTTCCATATGCTTATGTTCACAGTGTATCAAACCGAAAATTATGCTTAAATTAATTTTCAGAATGTATTAAAATTTAAAAGCATTAATAGATTAAAAAAATATACCATCAAAGAGTGTGTGTGTGAGAGAGAGAGAGAGAAAGAACAAAAATAAAAAAAGGAGTGGAAAATAATCAAGAAATTTGTTATCTAAATTTCCTATATTCTATTTGGTAATAGCTATTTGGAGGGAAACCAGTACTCTTCAGACTTTCCACATTTTATGTTTATTTAATAAAGGGAATTAGCTACTCCAAAACAGAGACTGTAAAAAAATAATAAGCTGTTCCGAAGTTGTTTATAGGACAAGATAATAATAATAATAATATATAATTGTAATAGAAAAAATGGAAACAACAAAATTCCAAAGACAAGAAACGAAACAAAAATACACTGTGCCTTGTCACTCACTCTCTTCATCAAACCCGCTGGCCGGCCGACATTATCGGTGGCGTGTGCATCCAATCATAAGAAAACATTGCCCCCGACAACATCGGTGTCGGCGATACCGCCGACAGCATCTGCGTGTCGGAGGATCGGCCGATAATATCGGTGGCGTGTGCAAGCTACGATTTGAATACATTGAAGTCGATTTTACCGCCGACATTATCGGTGCTTCCACCGATATTATCGTTGCCGTGTGCAAACGCACTTAGGCTAAAAGGCTAACGTGGAATGTAAAATTAGAAGTTTTATTTCCTTTCATTTAAATTGAATGACAGTGCGTTTAGAAAACAACGCGAGAGCCTTTTTTAAAATCTAAAGTATTGAAGTTTTCGATATTCATAGTGAAAACATGCACGGCTGGAGCGAGAATCGAACTCCGGTCTCAGACGACACATCGCTAATCGAGTCGACTCACGTTGCAGTCGTACATTTTTCACTTTTTAGCATATCATTGAAGTAAACCTAAGAAGAATCGGTATAAGATAATATCGCTGTTTCCTCCATTTATCATATAAGTATAAAAATGAATTTTCAGTATTTTGAATAGAATTGGTGTCTGAAATGGAAATTGTTCGTGTTCTTGTCACGAGTAATTTAAAAACCAATAAGATGCAATTGACCACTAAGCATCAATGAGTTTCAATACTGATACCTAATTTCTTACTAATAATCACTTGATAAAATGAAAGTTGTGCGCTTTTGTCGTGAGTATCTGTAAACTTACTGCCGACACTATGCTGAAAATTCAACCTCATTATTATGGTTTGGGTTTCACCTTAAAGTGTAGGCTCTTGTACTGTCGGTGCAAAAAATGAACGCTAAACTTCAGTAAATCTGATTCTGTTATACCTGCAAACCATCATAACGAACTACTATTTTCTGCGCGAAGACGTTGGTCTGACGTAACAGTTGCAGGTCACAGTAGACCTGCTGATAGGCATCTAACTTAACCAGTCAGTGTGGTGCTTATGCGTGGAAAAAAGGCCGGCAATATATCAGAATTTGATAGCGGACAGATTGTAATTGCCATATGGCTGGAATCGAGCTTATCAGAAACATCGCGACTCTTTGGGTGATATCCCGTGGATAGTGTCTTCAAAGGTGGGGAAAGGACGATGAAACCACACTAAACGACAAGACGTTGGGCGGCTACGCCTCATTAAAGATGTCGAACGTCGTAGATTGTCGAGGTTGGTGAAACAGACTAAGGTGCTAATTGTGGCACAAATTAACGTAAGACTTTAGCAGTGCATAATGTACGAGCGTGCCTGAGCTCACCATACAGTTCATTGTACTCTGATTCTCCACAACCGACGTCCCACATGTGTACCATTGTTAACCACACAACATCGTCAGTAACGACTGGAATAGGCATGTGCCCGTCATCCTTGGGTCGTGGGAATAATAACACAACGTTGCAAAGCGCGATGAATCACGATACTGCTTTCATTACATCGATGTCCGGATCAGAATATGTCGTCTTCAAGAGAAACAGCTACTCGAGACGTGCAAAGTAGGATGTGATTGATCCATTGTGATTTGGGAACCTTCACACGGTTCTCCGAGGGCACCGTGATGGCTCTTAGCTATCGGCAGGTCATAGCTGTTGATCATGTACACTCATTTATGTTGGCTATGCTTGGAATTGGGAGTGGCATCTTTAGTAGGACAGCACTCCTTCTCACAAGGCCAGTGTTGTGCTGCCGTGGTTAGAGAAGTACAGTGGTGAATTTCATTCGCCGCAGTCTTAACCCAATTGAAGATCTTTGCGATATCATTGAGTGTCAGATCGAAGCTCATTACCCCCATCCCGTCCACTACGGAATTTACACTAATATGTGTACACACGTAGTAAGCCAGGCCTCTGGCTATTTGCCAATACCTCATTGCTTGCATGCCGAACCGGATTGCTGCTATCCTGCGAGCCAAAGATGGACATACTAGATATTACATCGTAATTTTTTGACTGGTGAGGTTTGCTTATAAAGTGATAAATATTCGTTGTATCATAGATCAAAAATTGGAAAGTAGGAACGTGATTTCGCTAAAATTAGTCAACGTGATTTCGTTAAGTTAATCAACTTCATTTTTTAAACATGAAAATCATTAGAAAGGTACGTAATTGCGTATTTACCAATGGTTAATGAGCACTTCTTTTGCCACTTCATTCCTTAAAAGTGTCTGATTAAAAAGTACTCAGATCAGCTGGTATAATCAAAGTGATAATCATTAAAATTATATAACGTTTGTGTTAAAGGTATAGTATGTTGGAAGTTCTTGTTATAACAAATGACTACAAGTACTTATTGTTAGGTTTCAGCATTTTGTTTCCTGGTTGGAAATTCGAGAGAGGAATAACACTTTCCCAGAAAGGTGTGAAAGAGGAGCACCAAACAGAAGTTACTAATCCTAGAAAAGAAATAATTATTTCGCATGCGCCATTTGAGGCTGTCAATTCTATTATACAGTAAAACGCTAAGAGTTATTATAATTGTTACATTAGTCTTTTTTTTTATTTGCTTTTGTTTGTGTATATATTCTTATTTTTCTTAACAGAACAATATACAGGATATCTGGAAAGTTTTTATGCACGAAGAGTAACACCATTCTGAAATGTTTACATAAAAAATGTTAAAAAAGGGCCTTTTCGGACTGTACAGACATGTCTTCATACACTTCTGTACTCGAGCTCCCTTGTGGCTAAGCGGTTAGCGTACGCGTCTTCGGCGTGGAAGACCTTCGTTCGATTCGCGGTGGAAGCTCATGTAGTTCGGATCCCACGTTAAGCTGTAAGTCCACGTCTCATGTAGCATCGCTGCTAAAAGGGACGCTAAACGGATAATCATTCAGTCAACTTCTGAATGGTTAGTGTAGTGAAGACTTTGTAGAGTATATACGTACGTATAATATACTTTATTTGGATTACAGGTAATATATTACATACATAGGAGCATGCGCTCGTAGTAGTGCTGTTAAAATTTGATTAATTAATTATTCGACCGCGATGGCTCAGTGGTAGAGCGTTCATCTCTGGTACATGGGGTCCTTGGTTCGTTCCCAGCTCGCGGCAAGTGAGCTTTGTGCAAACATACCATGTACGTGGGTTTTCTCCGGGTTCTCCAGTTTCCTCCCACTTTCTTCATTCCACCATTTTCTTCATTTCTCATCATCATCATCTCCTTTAGCATAGCCGGCATAACCGCGAGACGTAAAACTGAAACGATTTCATTTCATTTTTCGAATAATTATTCGACTTATTATTTGAATATTGAATATCAGCAGAAAAAGTAATAGAATAACGAATATTGGAATACTTTTAACAGCACCAATTGTTAGTGCACAGTAACTTGACGATCATCCTGCACTGTTCGACAAAACTGTACAATATAATTTTTCGGTAGATTATTGTGTATCAGCGGTCGGGAATAAAATAATATTTTGTATTAAACTTAACAGTGCTTGCTATAGGTCATATTTTTTAAGTAACGAACTGTACAGGGTGGCCCAAAAGTAGGATACACCCCTGCATTGATCAAGCATAATATTCTACTTTGCCATAGATTTATTTGCTTCGGCTGTTCCAAGCTTAAGTTATAAGTAAAAAGAGGTTAAGAAAAGTCGTTAAGAGAAGTTATAAGTGAAAAGAACAAATAATAAAGAAACTAGTTCTACCTGTTTGATAACAATAAGAAATGATATAAAATACGGGACGGGACTGTATACCTACTTTTGAGCCACCCTATATAACTCGAGTGTTGGAAACAGTTAATAGAGACAATCCGTTAACTTTAATCTGGGAAATTTAATGGTTCACTAATGTTTTGCAAAATTGGCCAAAAACTAGCTGAAATAGCCATTCTTCGCACGGAAAGATAGTTGACGGAGCAATCTTGCTTTCTTCTTTTCGTAACATTGGGTTTGGGTTTTAAAATCGTTAACTATTCCAACGGGGAAATCACCATCGGCATTTAAGACAAAAATTCTTTTTTGTGCGTGCCTCTTTGTTCCCAGATAATAGGGCGTATTTAGAGGGATCCTATCCCTTCTCCAATTTTTTAATTTTTTTTTATTTTATAACTTTAGGCGAAATTTATGTATTTCATGTCGCAAGCTAGCTCTGAGTTTTTAAAAATAGGCCCCTGCCAAATATAAGTAACTTTTGTGGAAAAAAAAGTGTCATTGTAATAAACGTTGCTGTACTTTTTCCTTAATGCTTAACCTTTTAAATTGTATCACCTATTTTTAGGTGTTAGGGTAGAATCTTCATTATTCGATTAAAAATGTTCCAATAAGGCTTTTTACTTGGTTTTCTTCAAGACTGGAGGCATTTTAGAACACGTTACTTGTGCTTTCATGCCTTTCTGCGTTGAGGCATAGTGTGAGATGACGTCATAAATTTAAAAATATATTTTTTGTTATGCGTATTATTATTATTTTTTGGCGGGTTACATTTTGGATTCAGAAGACTGAAATTTTGCATACTCGTTCAGTGCACCCCTTAATAATTTTCAGATGTTTTCAGATCTCTGCGTGGAAACAGCGGGGTTCAGAGGGGCAAAAATGTTTAAAAAAGAATATTTTTAACAAAAAATAGCTTTTTTTGTGATTTTCCCGCCTCAGATGGAGACATATGAATGGTACCGTTTAAAAGGCTGTTCTGTCCGGAAGAAAATTGTGTACGTACTATGCTCCTAGGATAAATAGGGATGTCTTAGGAAACTGTTACCTGAGATCCTGTTTTATACGGGAATCTGGGGTATTTGGGGAATATTATTTTTCGCGGGCTTACTTTTGCACCTACAAGATTGAAATTTTGCACATTTACTCAGTGCACCCCTCAGTATTTTTCAGATCTCTGCCTTAAAACAGGGGGGTCCACAGAGGTAAAATTTTTTAAAGAAAAAAGATATTTTTAACAAAGAATTCCTTTTTTCATGATTTACCCGCCCCAGATACATGATGGGAGATATTTGAAGGGTACCGTTTGAAAATTTGTTTTATTTTGAAGAGAATAATGTACAATCCGCGACAAAAAACCTGCAACATGAGCATATAAGTTTATTGTGAAATGACGAAGTCTTTTGCTCCAAAATAAGTGTGCACTGGAGGAGGCCGAGGTTTATCCTGGCGTGATTCGTTCCACTTAGACGTTATGTTCATTCCCTGTGATGTTAGGCGTAGTTTCACAATAAACTTACATCCTCATGTTGCAGGTTTTTTGCCGCGGGTTGTACAAATCTTGATTCTAGACAGAGTTGGCTGGTTTAAACCAAGGTGGTTTAAACCAAAAAACGAAAAATGTTCGTAAAATCTTGATAAACACACATTCGTGGGTTATCACGTTTCACTCTCGTATATTATTCGTATTATACTCAGACCTAAATTCCCCATTCATTACTCAGAGATTATAGTACAAAAGCCATTTTTTTTTAAATATATAAGGTTATGAGTGTTTCTTTTGTGATTTTTTAATAGTTTTTTATTATTGTTAGGCAATTGCAATCAAAGAAATTCTAATTTGTTTCGTTTTAATAATGTTTACTATTGATAAAATACATTGAAATGCCGTACTTTGGGGCTGGGGGGTATACAAACCCCACGAGAGGCATTTATTGAAATCAGAAGTACCTTTTGTGTCTATTTATGTATAAATGTGTCAGAGCCAAAGTGGACTCAAATAATTCGTATCTTTATTCACTTTTCTTACTGATATGCAAATAAGTTGTTGTATTTCTTTTCGTATGTTTATTCACTTTTCTTACTGATATGTGTGACTTCAAATTAAGTCGTTGTATTTCTTTAACTTGGACTAATAAAAGCCGTAGTGAACTAACTTGGACTAAATTAGTTCTTCTGTACTCTGCAGTACTTTGACATTGTCCATATGTAATTCTGTATAATGGTTTCACTTGTGCAATTGATTATCTTTTTTCCTTCTGAAATGAATCTTGACAGATATATTAACAAGTATGTAAAGATTAGTACAATGTATTTTTTTATCAGGAGTCCTTCGTGAGTCAGTCGGAAGACGTATCGCATTTGTGGTCAATTAGTCCCGGTTCAGAGTTCAGACGGAGGATAATTTCTCTCGGATGTAAGCCGAGAAGCGGTGTGGATTTCATTTTGGGCTTATGTGACCCCTTGTAGCATAACCCGGTTGTTGCATAATAACACCAAGGCGGAAAAAAAAAAAAACTTGTTTCTGTCTATATATGGTATAAGTGCGTAGAGCAAATTATTTAAAAAAAAAAAAAAACTGTAGTTTTCTGTTTTCTTCAATAAAAATCATGGTTTTTGCCAACCCTGATCCTAGGATAAATAGGGATGTCTGAGTAAATTGTTATATTACATCCGGGTCATCTGGGGCATTGTGGGAATGTTCTTAGCTCATTGTTTAATAGTTTCCTCACCCTTATTACTCAAGATAGAAGCTTGAAATTTTGTACACACATTTCGTACACCCCTTAGTATTTACCAGTTGATTTTGAGATCTGTGCGTTAACACAGAGGAATCCAGAGGGGATCGAAATTTTAAAAAAAAACAAAGTTAAAAAAAAATGCGGATTACTCTCAAAATTTCCCGCTTCAGGGATATGGTAAGGAAATGTGAATGTTACCGCTTCAAAAGCTGTTCTATTCTAAAGAGAGTGATGTATGTACCATGATCGTAGGATAAATAGGGATGATGCTGTAGCTGCTTGACTGAAAGTCTATAGTTTACCTTTAGAGAGAGCCACAATTTAAAAGAGTTAAGAAACATTGTTTGGGATTGATATAGGTTAACTATTGGAGATAATTCAAAATTCGACCCAAATACTTTCACTTAAATGGCATTATTAGCATTTAATACTAATTCCTAATGCTTTTTCGTCAGTTCGCGACTTGCATTATACGAGGAGAAAGATTTGATTTAAATCAAAAAAATCGATTTAAATTTTAAAAAAATGAACAAAAATGATTTTTTTTCCCACCCTAATAGGAATCCGCTTTTTCTCCTTAGGATAAAGATTTGAATCGAAACTAAATAATAAAAGCTCAGCTCAGCCCAAGTGATATGTTCAAAATTTCATATAAAACAGTGTACTCGTTAATTTTATGAGAAATTCAGAATTCGTTTCCTTCCTTACAATACACATTTCAATCAAAATATGATGATACGTATATGTAAAAGTATTACGTATGTCCAAAATATTGTTTTCAATGGGTTTCTCACTTCCAGTATTTTATGAATACAAATTAGAAACTTAAAATATATAAATTACCCCCTTCTTCCCTTCAATAGCGGAGTTCTCGAATAGCTTTGACACATATATTTTCGTTAAAGATTTCATGTACGTAGTTTCACCTTCCCATTGTGTATTAGAGGTACTCTATTTTTGGCATACATTTTAAATATCTTCTTTCTTCTATCATATTTATTTTAATCAGTAATAAAAACGGAAGTCGACCCAAGTGTTTTCAAAAAGTTCATTTTAAATCATCCGTTGGTGTGGATTTGTATACCAGACAAACATACAAACAAAAGTAGAATATCCAAACCTACACTATGTACCTTGAACATCATCCTATATGAAAAGAAGAGTTAAACTTCTAGAATCATGATGTTCAAATGTATGGCTACAATTAAAAAAAAAAAAAAAAAAAAGTTACTGGAGCATTGCTGCTTCTATTAGGTTCTTTAAAAATATGTTTTGTTTTATACGGTAGTCATGTATTTTGTACAGTTCAATCTTGGGTCTGCATGCGTGATAAGTTTACATTAACTAGAGCGATTTATTTTCATGTCTTTTAAAATATTTTAGATGTAGATGTGCAACTATGAAAATAATCTTCATATTATCATAAGAGTTGCAATCATTATTTACGTACAGAGCTCTAAATCCGTTATCTGTCACTGTTAATAACGTCATTATATGTCGTCATTCCTTTATCATGACTGCTTGTTTTATTGCAACATTTATATTACGCGATAGCAAACTTTTTTTTATTTATTTATTTATTTTCTTTATTTATTTATTTTTTATTTTTATTTATTTATTTATTTTTTGCTTAACTTATATTTACATTTGTGATCTTTAAACACCTCTTGCTAAACTTGTTACTTGGAGTTTGAACTTACTATTTTGTTAAAATGATTTCGGATTGAATGCAAGAGAGTTTTGTTTAGAAGTTTATTTTCTATTTTATTATTATTATTATTTTAATATTACATCCCTCAGTTATTCACTAATGAATACAAAAGCCCTCACCGACAGTTAAGCTTGGCACAATGTGAAGCAAAAGGTAGCACGGTAACCACGTGCTAGTGAGCCTGCCCTCTTCGTATGGACGTTATGTGGGAGCTACCTCGTTGGCTATATGGTTAACTAGTTGAACCCATCGACGCAAACCCAGAATCGATTCCTGGAAGGAGCTCATTTGGTTTGGATTTCATGTTAAGCTATGGGTTCGTGTTTCATATAACCGCGCTGCCCAAAGTAATCATATTAAACCACAACCCTGACGTGGATTCCAGAAACAATGTAGAAACAGTTTTTATCTCTTGAGTACTTGGTATCAACTCATGTCATAAGTAATGTCTGTCTTCGATGACCACTGCAGTGAGACCATTTGACGAGCGTAGTGAACTAGATGACACATGCCATAGCTGTATCATATAGGGCACTTTATTGTGCAGCAGTGTGTAGAAGAATGATGTACTCCACATTTTGGAATTGTACCTTCTGTTTGCCCTAACATTGTCGGAGGAGCACGTAGTGCTCAGAGTCGTAGCTAGAGATCTCGGCGCCTCCCTACTCACACACCAAACTTTTCCTTTATTATTATTATTATTATTATTATTATTATTATTATTATTATTATTATTATTATTATTATTATTATTTTACGCTATGTTGATTTCTTTTTTATCAAGCTGCTTGGGAAGACCATTGTAACAGCCAAAAGCGATCGTTATGTATTCTTTTACAAGAGCTGTTTTCAAGAGGCTTATTTTGGACTTTTTGTTAAACTTGATAAAACTATCTTTGATAGGTATACAAATCCACTTATGGAAATTTGCAGTACAACTATTTATAACGTTTCGTATTATCTATAAGAAATCAAATTTCAATCCATTAGAAACTGTGTGCTTTTAAAATGTTCGAAATGGGTGGCAGCATTAATTTCCAGTATTAATTGTAAAAATTTGTAATTTTATTCCCTAAGTGACCACACAAATAACATTTTAATTTCAATTCGTTTAATATCAGCAATTAAACGGGCTGAATTTGTTAATGATAGACTTTCTTTTCTATTAAGGGTCTGTGGTGTGATATTGTTTTAAATGTACATGTCCCAGCAGAAGATAAGGATGAGGATATAAAAGAGACTTTAAGAAAAAATATCACGGGTATTCGACCAATTGCCGCGATACCATATGAAAATTCTATTAGAGGATTTTAATGCGAAGATAGGGCGACAATATTTTCAAACCGGCTATAGGGAAAGAAAGTCTGTAAGGAAAGTAATGACAACGGCGTTAGTTTCGTGAACTTTGGAACATCCAAAAACCTTATCGTGAAGAGTACAAAACTTCCACATCGTGACGTTCATAAATACACATGGACCTCGCCAAATGGAAGAATATATAATTGATTAATAAATGAAAGAATTTTTAGTATTAGTAGTGATGAGTATTTGCCGCTGTTAATTTAAATATGTTGGTTTTTATTTATTTTATTTTTTTTATGGAAGTAAGTAAAAGAACCGGAAGGATTATTTAAGTTAGCAAATTTTACTTATACTGAGAGAGATTTTTGAGAATGTAAAGAATAATAAAATTATATTGAAATGTAAATTTGTAACTATAAAATATTTTACACAAGAGACTTTACTTAGCTTAGATTTTTTTTAAAATTAAGATTTACAAATAGAAAAAGGTTTTACATGAGTATAAGGTGTCCTCTCACCCACATGACTTTGAATTCTTCTCTCATCTTTGGCTGCTTCCGTCCGCCCTTTTGCCAGCCTGTATCTTCCTTATATCCCTCGTCTTTATTACACTTTAATTATGTTTTTAATAATTAAGAAGTTTCTCTTGTCCCTTAGGCTAGGTTGTTTTTTCAAAAAAACATTTTAATAGTTTTTCTTCTTAGTACATATTAGATTATGTTATCCATTTTTTTCCTTGTAAAATCTGTTTCCCAACACATAATCAAATTGATCACGTTTGAGTAAATAGAAGAAGATAGTCTAGCATAATTGATGTTCGCTCGTTCAGAGGACCCGACTGTGACACTGATCACTACCTGGTAGCAAGAGAGAGATCATCGTTGAATGAAGAGAATATTCAACATCTGGAAACGGAGAGGTTTAGTTTAAAGAAATTAGAGAAGAACCAGGCGAAAGGCGAATA
This sequence comes from Thermobia domestica, assembly GCF_964235325.1. Lineage (NCBI taxonomy): Eukaryota > Metazoa > Arthropoda > Insecta > Zygentoma > Lepismatidae > Thermobia > Thermobia domestica. The sequence continues at coordinate 224,569,864 of NC_137457.1, read as the reverse complement.
CCAGATTGAAGGGTAATAGATTCTCGTTTTTAGAAGCTTGAGAGCACTAATGTCGAGGATACTTGGGTTCAGATTAGGGATAGCATTAACATTTCAGCTATAGAAACATTGGGGCACACGGAAATACATAGGAACAAATCATAGTTCGACTAGAAATGCACTAAACTAACAAAGAAGGAAAAATGGGCGAAATTGCGTTGGCTACAAAATTCGAACGATATAACTACACTAAATGTCGTTGACACCAGACGGGAAATTTCCAAAACGTTTAGAAGAGAGAAACGCGATTTATTTTTAAAGCTTAAATTAATGAACTTGAAGATAATAGTAAAAGAAAAAAGATCGAAGCATGTTCAAGGGCATCAACGGATTTAAGAGAAGGTATCAACCTCGCGCGTATATATTAACCGCTTAACTTATATATTTTTTTTTTTCGGAAAAGTCGTTCCAAATTTTATATATTTTTTTTAATTGGCTATTTTTGTTGTACGTTGAAGAGAGAGGTACGTGGGAGCAAACATTACTAAAACTGTCTAAAATTTAGGCCCGAATTAGGTATTTGAAAATCACCGATTTTAAAACTACGAGTATATTCGTTCGTAATAAAAGCAGATGTATCTTCTTGTTAGACTTACTTTTTGGAACACATTTTGTGTACATGAAGCGACAACGAATCTTTTAAAATGTTTTATTCAGTTCGTTCAATTTATTTGAACTTCAAGCTGATCAAAATTGAGATTTAAATTTTCCCGCAAGAAATATTAAAATTCCGGATATGTACGTTCCACAATGAACATTACCAAATTACACTAGCATCTTGAGAAAACAAAACAGTAGGGAAAATGAGTATAGTATAAGTAGATATTCCATTCAGTCTACTACAAATTTTTGTATTCTTTTTGCAAAAAAAATAACATTATTTCAAACAGAAATAACAGACAAACGATTTCTCGGTACAATGTAGATATGCTGTTTCAGTTCCGTCACTTCGTCAATAAAGTGATTCCATTTCAAATCGTCCAGGGTTGTCCACACGACAGTCTCAGATTTAGTTTATTTTTTAAAATAAGAAACTACATATAAAATCATTAGACCCATATTTTTTCATTTTGCTGAAAAAATTTTTTTCTTCGATATACAGCCTTCCAAAATGGCTACCCTCCTCTCGGATTGCTCGAAAAACTGAAAAACATGTCAATTTAAAAATTTTATTGTAGAGAAACTAGTGTACTTAGTAACATAATCGCAATAGCACGAAGAGTATAAAGTTGTATGTTTCGGTGGAGGGCCAAAATTCGTCTATTAGTCCAATAGGAATTGCGCAATTCACTCACAATGTCGCCAACTTTAGTGAATTTTTTGCTAACTTCAAACATTTTTTTTCTGTTCTCACGAGCAATATCAACCATCTGCTTCTAGCATCGAAATCTACTCCATAAAGTCTCTTGAAAATGTAAAGGACTTATTTCTGATTCTTCTGATGACTGATTCTGATGATTAGATTCTGATTATTACATTCCACGTTATAGCATGATGAAAAGCGGAAAAGTTCATTAAGACGCCATGTTTGGCTGCCATTTTCTAAAAAAAAAAAAAAAAGAAAAAAAACACTTAAAAATCTTTTTTTTTTTTTTTTTTTATACAACTATTGGAGAAGTACCTAAGTATTTAATATCCGTTAACCTTCATGTGGCTGTAGCCCCTAACATTCGCAATTAATTATTGAAATTTCGCTTCTTGTACTTGGAATATAAATATTTCCTATGGGCATTTAGGTCCTATACACAAGGCGAATTGAAAGGGGGTATGAAAATTTTGAGAGATGAATCCTGATATCACATCCAGTAGAAAAGTTCCTATAAACATGAGTAGAATTCCGCTTCGTTTTCGAGTTACAGGGTTTCCAACTCGGGACCCAAAATCGGCTCGGGACAATAGAAAATAAAATATATATTTCCCGTTAAATCAGAAACAGTGTGTTAAAGCTTTGATAAAGTTCAGAAAGTTGATTTATATATGAATATGATGATTTTTACATGCGTTGCAATTCGGTTGGCAATATTGGCAACTTGGTAGAACTTTCATTTGTTTCCAAATGACACTACGTGAATTTTATATGATATTTGGTATTCATTAATGATTGTAAACATCACATGAAGCATAATTTTCCCCACATCACTACAATTTTCGAGAACTTCCATGTATTTCATTAAAAGGTTTTATCGTGCGTTCTTGATAGTTTGCAACATTAAGTGTGAATTTCACTTGATGTTTGCCATCATAGTAAAACCAAAGTGTCGAATAAAAACTACGTCTGTGTAAGTTGTAATAATAATAATAATAATAATAATAATAATGAAAAGAAGAATTTATTTATTTATTGCAACACCTCTCATAACTAACTCCACGCATCAAGTTTGAACTTGTTAAAGAAGTTCTCCTGCAATCACAAAACAGTTTATTACATGATTCGGAGGCCGTAGGAACTGTGTGATAAAAGGACTTGCTCTTCTGCAAAGTAACTGAAATCCATTTTGAGCTCTTGCCACGTAACCACACAATCAATGCTAATGCTGCTGGTCAGCCGCTTGAACCTACTCGGTACATTGTTGCAGGAACATTATGCTCTAGTTCATTACAAGGAGTATTCATCCATGTTGGTAACGCGCGCCCACACGGCGAGAAAGATCTATGCTAAGGTCGAAGAATATGGCTGGAAGAAAATCCCCACAGATCCCCACTACCAATACTCTCTCTTTCGCAGCCTGTGAAACCAGTTGCCCGGGCAGAAACTGAGAGATGAGGATGACGTGAGACTTTCAGCGGGGGATTCAGCAAGTGGTTGCATGTGGTAGTGTTGTAGAGTCACTGCCCACTGTCCCTTTCCTTTGACTTAGCATATCCACTGATGTTTCAAGTCAAAGATGGACGGAAGATACAATTTAAGTTCCGAAAACAGAGGCGATTTTAACGCATTTTGTGCAAAGCTCGTGAGCCAGAATCACAAACATTAAACTATTACACATACATTTACTATATGGTATGATGTGTAGAAGCAAGAAAAATAGTACACTCACCAACACAGTTTCTCCCCATGAAAATATCGGATGGGAAAAAGTCGCATTCTGATCTAAGCATTAGGAACATATATTCTAATTTTAATTACCGTTGGAAGTTATTTAAAACTAATTGTATAGAAGCGTCCACATTGTGGTGGTGGTTGTATCTTAAGTCCTCTTAACTCGAAAAGCTCATTTGGCTTAGCATCGGGATGTTCAAGATTCATTTCCCGGAATAGGCTGGATTGATATCAAGGTTATATCCTAAAAAAGGAATAAAATGTTTCCTGTATTTTTCACTTTGTTTCATTTCACCCTATTAGTGACTGGCTGCGACTTGGAAATACAAATTGAATAAAAATCCAGGAAAAATATTTTTAATTTTTTCATTCTATTTTTAACAGCACACGCTTCTCGCTGTTACTGTTATAACTGTTACTCCTTCTGTGCATGCTTTTCTCTCTCTCTCTCTCTCTCTGTGACGCATGAAGTGATAATGTATAAATGATTTCAAAGTTCATGTGATGAAATTAGTATATCTGTATAGTCTAATAATAATTATGAAATGTTACAAAGAATTCACTGTTGCATCACGATTACGATAAGAATACTGGTTTTCAACCCAATTTTGTTTTGAGAAATGACCTTTGGGCAAACAATAAATAGAAATTTAAATATAACTTTGTTTTTTTTTTAGTAATGAAACGGTGAGTTGAGTTTTACAAGAAATCAGTAAATGCATCCTCATACCACGCAACCCTCCGCGTTATCTAGTGGTTATCGCGCCTACCCTTGATGCAGAGAATCCCGGGTTCGATATTCGGTTGGAGAACATTGAACGCGTTACAGTGGTTTAGATTCCATCTTAAACTGTAAATCCATGTCTCATATAGTCTCGCCCTGTGTCCATTGTATTGAATTCATGTAGGTGAATAAGCTATTTGTATTCTGTGAAACACAAGCCTCCCATCTACGGAATTTCATGCATGTCGAGAGGATCAAAGGAACATGTATGATTTTTAATCATTCCTCTCCTCAAGGGGCGAGTTTCAAAAAATTCTGGTTTAGTCTGGGACTTAAGAAAGACATTTACAAAAAAATCGATTCTAGTATGTGGCTTAGCCGGAGATCAATCCTGTGTTTTATGCTTACAGTTCCATAAGTTAACCGCTACACTATTCAGTTCTTTTCCTTACCAGCTGTTACACTAAGATGGATGAGTCAATTAATCTGTTCTTTAAGGTATTATGTGTGATACTTCTTTCTTGGAATTTGTTTGGAGATAGCGCATCTTCCCAACGTTGCAACTGAATGAGATAACGGATCCATAGTTTAACGTGTGATCCGAGAATAGAGCGTATTTTTATAAAGGTTTTTTGAAAGTCAGTGTCTTTAACTACCTAGAAATTCCAGACGTATTTTTCATATTGGAAAATTTTCCAAATTTGTTCCGAATTTTACATTTTCGTTTCATTGGCTACAAATTTCGACAAAAATTGTAGATTATTGGCAGACGATAGTTTCGTAGAAATGTTTCAGGAAGCATTCAATAAGTATTTTTATGCTGGATGTTCGAAACATCATCATTTGTAACCGATTTTACCTTTCTATATTAGATTATTTTCTTCAGCGCAATATTCCTTCGATTTAATATTGTGGTAACAACAAATTGATATTTCACTTTCCTGAAGGAAAATATGTTCTGGGTTTTCACTTGCTCAGTTTTAAAATTTGAATGATATATATATGCTGACCAGCCAGAAGATTATGACTACTTACCTAATATCTAGTATGTTCACCTTTGGCTCGCAAGACGGCAGCATTGCGGTTTGGTATGGAAGCAGTGAGGTCTTGGTAAGTGGCAGAAGGTACGGCGACACATCACATCTGCACACATGTCACTTAATTCCTGTGAATTCGCGGAGAGAGCTGATGGACTCAAATTTGATGATCAGTGACATTCCGAAGGTGTTCAATTGAGTTAAGATCGAGTGAGTTTTAAACAAATTGCAGCAATTGAAATTCACCACCTTGCACCTCGAACTACTGCAGTACAGCATTAGCCTTGTGACAAAGAACATTGTCCTACTGCAATATGCCATTCCCAGCTGAAATATGTCTGATCTGACTGGATATACGTGATCAGTAATGACCTGCCGACAGTTAGGAGCTATCATGGCGTCCTCTGCACACACTACCAGACACATGAATGACCATGTGAAGGTTCACTAAATCATCAGCCACCACCAACCCGTCATCATCTTTCTGTGCACGTCTCGAGCAACTGCTTCCGTGGAAGACGACGGATTGTGACCCCTTCGTCGATGTAATGAAAGTAGTATCGTGATTCATCGGATCATGCAACATTGTGCCAGTACTCTGCATTACAATGACGATGGGTAATTGCTCATTCCATTCATTACCGATGAGGCTGTATGGTTAATATTAGTACACTTGTAGGACGTTGACAGCGGGTGTCCATATCTAACAGTGTACAGTGACCCATGTGCTCAGACACCTTGTGCTTTGCCCATTGTTAAAATCTCCTCTATCAAACTTTAATATATCGCCATCCTTCTTCATTCTACGCATAAGCATCACACTGACTGATCGAGCGAAATCCCTATCACCGTCTGGCGAGCGATTCTGTTGTGTTCCGTACTTTACACCTACGTCAGCCCAACGACTTCGTTCAAAAAGTAGCTGGTGCTCATAATGTTTCGATTGGTCAGTGTATATAGTAAAATCCTAAGGTAAAAGACCTTGGCGAGCTGGAGGTTGGGGGTGGCTCAGTGATAGGGCGCTCACCTCTAGTGGAGGAGCCTCTTTTCGATCCCATGCCGTGCGAGTTTGTGGTGCACAAAATCGTGTCCGTGAGTCCTCCCTTTCTCCTCTCTTTCTCATTCCACCAATTCTTTCATTATAATTTACTTTAGGTAACCATCCGTATCGTTTAGGCTACAAGGCATAACCGTGGAATATAAAACTAGAAATTTCATTTCACCTTGTCAGTCAGTCTTAAATAAAATTATTAAAAGTTTGAAAAGTATTTTCAGTATGTAAAATCTCCTAAATATGAAATAGCTTTCACAGTCTTCAAAACTGTGATTAAGAATACATGCTTAGAAGTATCATGTTAACGGTGTTATGCTGATGCTTGAGCTCGACTGCTGATTTTGAATCATCCTGCATTACCCTACAATAAAGAGACATGGAATTTAACACCAACTTTACTTCTGTTTCAATACTTTTCATATAATGTAAACCACTAATGCCATTTTTCAAAAGACTTTTAAATAAATCAAAATTAACATGATATAAAATTACATTTTACATATATGTAAGGTCCATTTTGAAATAATAACGCTGCGTGTATGTGGATGTTTTACGAAACATTTAGAACTCAACAAATATATGATATGCAAAATTATACAGAAGAGACACATATACATACCATATGTGATTTATTTGCAAGAGAATTACGGTGGAAAGAAGAGAAACTCATAAAAGTTAACTGTTGCGAAATAAGAACGCCACTTGTAATAGCCAGTGAAAGAGGGATAGCGTAACTCTTTTTGACGTACCTGATCAGACATGCCGTCTATCAGGTATTTCAATAAATTTACTAGTGATTGATCCCATAGACAAAGATGACATCCTGGAAGTCCTGAACGTTGTTGATGTGATTACTGTGGCGTATTCCGATCAACACAAAATACCCTGCGGATTCTCTATCGGATTTATACCTAGGGAATTGGCAGGTCAGTGCAAATCATGTTGCGTCGCACGCCTCTTGATAGCGTAGATTTATGTATACGGATGCAAAGCTCACATGAAAACTATGCTAGAGATGTTTCAGCACTACTTAGCGTCTGATTAACGTCTTTATCCGGTTGTGGAGCTTAGTTTCCGTATACTTGCTGGGAATTCATTGGTCCCATACTGTGTATCAAGTCTCAGAAAATTGCTCAGAACACACGAGTTTTGCCTAAGTAGACCTGCTGGCTCATTAGAAGAGCGGCTTTTCTTTATTGCCTCTTTTCGCCCTAAGTCAACACTTTTCTACGACCTAGTGTAATCATTAAGGCACCACTGTTCAAGGATTTTTCCACACAGAACATTAGTATTTCAGACATCTGTCCTGCACTAGTTGTATACATTGCTTTGTCATCTGGTACCCTTAGGTTTAGTGGCAACTACCTGCTTGTGTGTAATTTCGATGAACATCGCCCGTTTTTATTTTGCAACAATTTTCTTACGAGTTTTGTGATGTTTATCCTATAGGATGAAGATTCAAATAGAGTAAGCATTACATTAGCTAGTAATTGATCGAATATTTCGCCCGAGCGTTAACGACGAAACAAGTTATCACTTGAGTAATCGCTTCTTTCACCGCCAACCACACATAGGCAAAGATTCAAACAATCATTTTAGACTAGTGAACAGAATGAAACTTCAGCATCGCTTGTACTGAAAAAGAACATAAAAGAATAATTCACTAGCATTAATATATTCTGCAGTATGGAATAACATGAGGCTGCAATACACAATCAAACTGACACCATATTACGAATAAAATATGTGCTGTATTTTGAATAATTTTATACTTACATTACCTTTCATGACAAGGAAATTACATTAAAGTTATTAAAATGTGTAGATGTACAAGATACATAAAATTTACACTAGATTCCCATGTTTGCTAATTTTTCTATGAATTGTTTCGAGCAGCTATTGTGAAGTGCTGGTCGTTTTTACACAGATCAACCGGTTTTTAGGAGTCTTGGCGCCGAATGCCGGCTACGTCACGCAGCTTCCTCTTTGTCCCCGCTGCTCACGTGAGTCCCACCTACCAAAGTGACGTAAGCACAGGTAGGACTATGATTGGCTGCTGTCGATGGCCAAGGCCGTCGGCTGCTTCGTCTGCCTGGTTGCTGATATATCCGTTGCAAGAACGTACAACGATTAGTTACACTATGTGTCAGAAAGTAGCAGCGTTTAAAATAAAAGAATTAAATTGTCTGAGCAGGGCTCATCAAACATAATGCGCAAATAAGTTTATTACAAATGGCTTCCGAACAGCCGATAGGTAAAGTTCTGATGAGATACCTTTACCTTAAGAACCCTGACAACACTTATCGTTTATACTTGCGTATGAATGGGACACACTGCATGTTATTGAAGTATACACTGGTAAGTCATAGTTTGCACATGCACTTGGATTAACACTGCACTCAGTAATATAAATTGTTTATTCAGTCCAGATTGGGAGCAGATGTCTGTGAACAACAGCAGTGCCCGGCTTGCGGAAGTTTAGTGGATAAGAAAGGTATACATGGCCTATCATGTGTTCACAGTGCTGGCAGATACTCTCGACACTCCACTGTTAACGATCTCATTATGAGAGCCCTCATCTCCTCTGGAACGCCTTCCGTGAGAGAGCCAATGGGATGTAGTCGCTCTGATGGCAAGAGACCTGACGGAATGTCTTTGGTGCCTTGGAAACGAGGGAAGGCTTTAATATGGGATTTTACTTGTACCGATACCCTAGCCCCCTCTAATCTTCCTTCATCTTCCACAAAAGCTGGGACGGTTGCAACTCGCAGGGAACATGAAAAGAGACGAAAATATAACAACCTACTGGACAAATACCACTTCGTCACCATAGCCATCGAAACTTGTGGGTCCTGGGGTCAGGAAGCTCTAAACTTCATTAAGAAAGTTGGACACCGCATAACTATTAACACAGGAGACACCTGAGCTTCATCCTATCTTACACAAAGAATAAGTATGGCTGTGCAAAGAGGGAACGTAGCAGCGATGCTAGGAACTCTCCCTCCGGGAAAAGCTTTGGACGAAATTTTCCTTTTGTAATCACTCTCCTCTCATTTATGATATTAGTCTTAGGAAGTAACTTGTTAGAAGAAAAGGAAAAAAAATAATATAAAATAGTTGTTGATTAAAAGAACGAAGATGTATGAAATTTAATTGTGTAACGACGAAGGATAGAATTTATAGACAAACCTCGTTAAAGTGAATACAGGTTACTAACTAGTAATACTCAGGATTTGTTGCATATTCCTGTCAAAAGTAAATTTCCAGATTACTGTTTAGTGTATTGTGATATATATAATGAAATAAGTATGTGCGAGTAAAAGAACTACGGGTTCCCTCAGCTACTTCTCTGACCCAACGATGAATAAATTTTAATTGTATTAAAAAAAGTCCAGAATTATATGATATACGAATAAATTACATTATATATATATATATATATATATATATATATATATATACGTGTTTATAATAATAATAATAATAATAATAATAATAGTCCAAATGCAAATTCACTTAACTAATAATTGTAGAAAGGAGTATTAACCCTTTTAAGTTTTTTCGATCGTTTTCGACCGATATTGTAGTGTCTTGAAGATTGGATTAAAAGAGAACTAAGAATGCAGTTTAATTCCGTTTTTTTTTTAATTTTCCAAGAGAGGAGGCATTCAAGAAAGCCTTGGAAGGGTCTATACGCTTCTGAGCGTCAGAACATAGGGGGGTATGACGTCATCTATTTACAAATTCCCCCACTATTTTTTACTGAGGTCTAACTTCAACATTTTTTGGTGACCTTCTCTTTAATCCTAGAATCCTAAAATTTTCCATAAACAATCAGTTTTTATGAGATTTTTTTCGGGTCTCTTCGTCAACATAGAAGGGGGGTTCAGAGGGACAAAAGGGTAATAAAGGGATATTTTTTTTTTTTACAAAAAATCCCACTTTCGCGATTCTTGCTCCGCTCGGCTACATGATATGGACATTTGAGTGGTACTTTCTGAAAGCCTACTCGACTCTGAAGAGAACGACGCATGAATCATCATCCTACGATAATTAGGGACGTGTCAGATAATTTTTGAACTTTGTATAGTATCTTTGAGAAATTTCGAAAATATTCGCAGAAGAGGAAAATATTTTCCCGTCCTTAGTGTTGAAGATAGGAGATTGGTATTTGGCACAAGCAATTAGTACACTACGTAGTATTTTTGTAAGTAATTTCTGGATCTCCATGTTTACCCAGGGCCGTGCCAGAGGGCTCCAAACCGGGAAGAAGGGATTTTTTCCAGCAAATATCCCTATTTTCCTCATTTTTCTCCTCCTCAGAGATGTCCGAGGGGCATATGGGTGATACCATCTGAAAGGCTACTCCATTCTGAACTAAACGACGTATGAACCATAATTTTACGATCATTAGGGACGTGTCAGAGTTTTTTTTTAATTTGTAGGGTGCATTTTAGGGAGTTTTTGGGCGTTTTTTGAAGCTCTCTCAACATGGTTAAAAACTTTTCCCGCCCTTACTATTCAAGACAGGAAATTCGAATTTGTCACAAGTAATTAGTACACTACGTAGTATTTTTCCAAATTTTTGGAGGTTTGTGTGCAGACCCGGTAGAGCCTCAGGGGGCCCCAAACTTTGGAGAAGTTTTTTTTTTCAAAAATCCCGATTTTTCCTCAAATAATTCCCTTCTGGTACATCATTGGGACATGTAAGTGGTACAGTTTGAAAGGCTGTTCCATTCTGAGAAAAACGAGGTATGAACCATGATCCTAGGTTAAATAAGGATAACACTGTCGCCTCTTATCTGAGACTCAAGAAAAACGCCGAAAAAGGCAAGAATTTAAAAGGGTTAAACACATACACTAAAATATTGCAACATAAAATGATTAAAATGAGAAAACACTTCAAATAGTGAATAAACTTCAAATTATAAAACACTTATCACTTTCGTTGCAATTGATTGAAAAATAAAAGATAAATATTAAAATGAATATATATATTTGAAGAATAAAATTTCACTGGTCACACATATATATTTGAAGAATAAAATTTCACTGTTCACACAGAACACAATACTTATACTGTTTACTGTCTGCACACTAAATACTGTCCACATTATCCACCAATTTAAGGGAATGTCCTCTTCGTCCATTCTCTTCCCATTGAATAGGCCTAGGTCCAACGGTGGAAGCTCTTGACGTTCTCTGCTTTCCTCTCTGTCCTACCTTAATTTAGTACTTCCTTTTTTTTTGTATTCGAATGTAGCGCGCCAACGCTTGTATTTTATCTTTACTGTACTGTACTTTATTGCGCTGAGACTGATTAGATTTATATTTTGCGTCTTTTTTTTTTAATTCTGCTGCCGCTGCACCTGCATTCGTGTTAATTGGAAGTGAATGAAATATTGTTATTGTTTGGACTTACATGTGTTCTTCCTTGTGTTATATTCTTCGTGTATGTATATCAAATGTATATCCTTTAAGTGTTACATGTGATTATTACAATAAGGGTAAATTAACGTATCCATGGTTAAAAGGAAGTTGACTTGTGATGAGTTAGCAAAAGAAACGTAAGTATTTCTTCATTTCCTACACTCATTCTACGCGCATCACAGTGACAGACATGATCCATCATCGCCACCTGCATGCAACTCCACAAAATAAATACATGGTACACAATATATTGATACTTGATACTTAAATATACGTATATAGGATATGATGCTGAATAAGAATATATAGATAACACAATAGGCCTACGAGTATAATCTTAATGACTACCATATGGATATTAATATGAAGAGGGAAATAAACCAATATAAACTCGAATGATAGAGCCTTATATTGGGGCAATGTCAGATGTCTACAGATGCCAACCTGTATCCATCTTAGGGATGGTCTGACGACTACATGAGGAAGAGTCAACCCACAATAACTAAATAAACCTACCCACTATAAGTACGACCACGAAGACACAAGAGATGTGCTTAACAAAAAGAAGTTATGCTAAGGAAACCCCATAGAGTTTTATAGAAGACAAAATAATAATAATAATAATTGCACATGAGATTTATAGCGAAATGAGTATAATTCAACAACTAATATTATAATTCAACAACTAATAGTATAATTCAACTACATACAAGCTTGCACAATATATTCTGGCCATGAAGAATGAGAATCACGACACAACACACGCAAAATTCTTTCTAAATCAGCATGGAATCTTTCGATAACATTTCCTTGTGCGTGGTAAGGCGTAGTATAATGTATTTTGATATTATAAGCTTCCATGGCTTGCACAAATTCTTTGCCAGTAAATTGCGGTCCATTATCTACCAAGATGAAGCATGTACGATTTAGTAAGACATCTCGCTACACTTGCACTTGTTGCACGGCGAAGCGGATATGCCACTAAATAACGAGAGTACACGTCACACACTGTTAACAAGTAAGTTTCACCATGTTTACCTCGAGGAAGAGGGCCCACTAAATCTACTGAGACTAGATAACGAACATTTCTCGCTGGCACAGATTGCATTAAACACTTTACAGGATGATGGTCGACCTTTGTTCTCATATAGACCTCATAATCAAGAATGTACGACTTGATGTCACTGCGCATGGTTTTCCAATAAAACATACGTAAAATAATATTAAACATTTCATGAGTCCAAAGTGTCCATAATGATCATGATAGCCAATCAGGATATTTCACTAAACATAGGGGTACGCACAACTTCAATCTATCTGGAAAATGAAAATCTGTTATCATCAAAATACCATTTTCAAAGTGTAATTTTGTTTCCAATTTCTAGCACTACTACGGAAAGAACTTTTATTTGCGTTAATTTCACTTTCACTCGTATTTCCTTGTAGGTAACTAATAACAGGACGGTATTCGTCACATTCCTGCTGTAATTTCGTAATTGTAGATGAATCTAAGTCGAACACTTCTGATTGAACAGCCTGAAGGGGCCGCGGTGGCTCAGTGGTAGAGCGTTCACCTCTGCTGCTTGGGGTCCCGGGTTCGATCCCAGCCCCCGCCAAGTGAACTTTGTGGTGGACAAACACCGTGTGCGTGGGTTTTCTCGGGGTTCTCCCGTTTCCTCCTGCTTTCTTCACTCCACCATTTCATTCATTACTCATCATTACCGTCTCCTTTAGCCTAACCGGCACAACCATGGGACGTAAGACTCAAAGATTTCATTTTATTTTGAACAGCCTGAATGGGATTCACACTCACCTTTAAATCTTCCTGAGTTGGTAATATACGACATAAACAGTCACTTAACTTGTTAGATTTGCCATTGATGAATTCGATTTCATAATCATAAAATTGCAATTCAAGGGACCACCGCATAAGTCTTGCATTCCAGTTACGCATGCGTCTTAGTTGTACCAATCCCTTATCAGTTCGTATGTATATTTTCGATCCTTTCAGCCAAACATGCCACTTAACGAATACACCATACGAACGCAAGACATTCGAGCTCAATAATATAATAGTTTCGTTCGTGTTTGTTAAGGGTACGGCTTGCATATTCTAACACACTTTTCGTCATATATAATTTGGTAACACACACAAGCCAACCCAAGTTTGCTCGTATCACTTTCGAGGTAGAACGGCTTATCGAACTGAGGTGTAATTTCATGTCTTTCACTAATTCCGCTTTTAATAACTCAAATGCCTTTTTATATTCATCCTCCCATTTCCATTTCTGTTCTTCCTTTAAAATTTCTTAAAGAGGTTGAGCGATAACGGCATGACTTCATCGTTCTTGAATGCCTCTGAACCGCACCAAAAAATGAACGTAACATCTTTAGATTTTTCGGCACTGGTAACTTCTCGATTGCTTCGGCTGATTTCGGATCCTTTCGTATATCTTCGGAAGATACGTAATAGTCTAAATAATTGATTTCGTTTACACCAAAAACACACTTCGCTAAATTTGTCATATTTGCATTACTCAACTAGCTAAGCACTTGATCTAACTGCCGTAAGAATTCAGGAACTGTTTCACATGCAAGGGCTACGTCGTCCATATATCTTATTAATTTCTCTCGTAATGGCAGGGCTCATAGCGAGTCACTTTTTTAAACTAAAAGTTACTTTTTATCAAGTTGGTCACTAAATAATACTTTTTAAAAAAAATTGTCACTAAAAGTTACTTTTTTAGGAGGTAAAGTGACTTTTTCTTGTGATTTGTGTTTTGTATTGGCAGTTTTCTAAGAAAAATGTAAAAATAAATGGAAAAAAGGCAGAAACTTGTTACTCATTACTCTTCTGAAAACTTCAGTACTTGCTGCCAAAGGTGGCAAAACAGTCAGCTTTATTCTCACTTCAGCTTTTATTCTTTCTAAAGCACAGTGGATGCTTAAGCTCTCAAGGTGGGTTGATGAGAACCCTTCTGTGTCTATTCTTTCTTCTATCACAATAGTCTCTTAGTTTTCTCTCGTAATAGTTATCGCTCCTCTCAACGTTGGTGAGTGTGTGTGGTTCATCATGTTCGTCTTGTGTTATACTTCTTGTATGGTCTTCTTAAGAGTAGGTGATGAATTTGAATATTTCACGGCTTTGGGAACTCTCAGTGCTAAGTTACATATAATGTCTGAGATGAAGAAATTCGGAAATAGGCCAGAACTGGTTCCACTTACTCAGAAGCTTCTTACATCTGCTAAGTCTGCTTACCGTAACTACAAAGTATACTACTTCTTGTTCACCTCAACCATAGGTTGATGGGCAACATGAAAATTTTGAAACTTTTCTCTCGCTTGGGAGAGCTGTTTTATACTTTGATAAGGCCTCTTCTTCGTAACTGTATCTAGATATTCTATTCTTGGTCTTCCTCTTCCTGGTTTTCCTTCTGCCTTTTCCTCTATCAGCGCAGCGATCCAATCGGAGTGTCGGATAAGATGGCCAAGCATGCTGTTCCTTGTTTTTCCTATTATCTTCATGATCTGTCGTCCTTCATTATCTTCCTTTAGTACGTCTTCATTCCTTTTCTTTTCGGTCCATGATATGCGCAGCATTCTGCGCCAACACAGAAAACCCAAGAAAGGAGAAAGCTCAAGAAGAAGAAGTAAAGAAGAAAAGATTAAACAAAACAACAAACAGAGAGAGAGAGGTGATGGGGAAATTGACAAAAGAAAAGGGGGTACGATAAGATTTTGGTCACTTTTTCGTGTGCTTTTTGTCACTTTTCAACTATTTACAAGAGACCAGACCACTATGAGCCCTGTAATGGCAATGGGAACACTTTGTTTAAGCACAATTGCAGTACAGATGATCCGTTCTTCACTCCAAAAACCATACATGTGTATTCGTATAACGTTCCTTCAAACAAGAAAGCTAAATATTGTACGGAGTCTTCCGTAATACCACACTGTTGATACGAACTGGTAAAATCAAAAGTTTCTAATACACGTTTACCACTAAATTTAGCAAAGAGGTCGGATAACTTCTACACGAAGAGCTGGATTCTTAATGTGCACGTTCAAAGGCGTACAGTCCGTGACTGTTCTCAGTGCTCCACTCTTCTTCAACACTACGTGCAACGGTAACAGATGACACGATGAACTAGGTCGAATCACACCCCACTTTAACAATTTTCGGATCTCTTCACGCACTCCTTCCTTGTATTTGTTTGGAATATCGTAAGGACGAGCAATAGGGTGGAGCGAAAAAAATTTTTTTCGAAATGCGAATTTGGATAGGGGGCAAAAGTTGCATCATATCATAATACTTTACAATAGAAAATTTCAGCTCTCTGAAATAATTTTTAGCCGGGGCGCAAGGGGCCTTAAGTTTGCGATTTTGTAAATCAATTTCCATTTACTATGTAACTATTTGGCAGATCTTCGCTGGAAGCAGACTGTAAGTTTTAGTGTAGATAGGGTGCAAAAGATGCATCCTGTATCAGTAGATAACAACAATAACTTTTAATTCACTAAAGTTATTTTTAGCCGGGGCGCAATGGCCCTGAAATGTGGGAATAATTAGACGAAAAGTGATCAACTATAAGCAATTTGCTAGTTTGCCATAAAGAAGTTTTTTTTCCTATTTAGTAACAGTCTTTTTCTGGTATAATGAATTTGTTGGCAGTACTAAGTCATTAGTATAATTGTTTGGTGGGTGGAGATAAGAGGGTACAGAACAAAATCAGGGCGCGCGCTCGTGCAGGTGCTAAAGTCTTGTGCAACTGTTTCGCAGCTTGACGATTGTTATTAGTGTGTTGTACCTGTGTGTTATTAGGGGGCACGTGTCTAGTTAGCGGCCGTGTTGCTACGTTAGAGATTTGATTAGTTTTGCGCTTTTGCAGTTACTGATAGCTTTATTATCTACCACTGTATTATAGCCTAACATCTGGTGTTTTTGTTTTGTGCTATAAAGAAGAAAGATGGCAAAATCAACCTGGTAGAATATGTCAAGAGCACAAGAGATGTTTCGTAGTGCCAAAGGTCGCGACTGGAGAACGCTTCCAACTTACGAAGACGTTATTGCATGTTATTTATTTACGCGTCAGCAGCTGAAGGGGGCGGAAGTAAAGAACCAGCAGAGACTGGTTTCCACGAAGGTAGCAGAAAAGGTGGAAGACATTTGGTAACGTGTTTCAATTCCTGTTGTTCCGCTCGGCTGTGTATCAATAGTGATCAACAGTTACCACAGGAAACTGAAAATATTTTTAAAATTGGGAGTAAGAGGGAGCATGAAAGAAGAAATAAATTACAAGAATTGAAGAAGCAGGGCAATAAACCATTTGATATAGCAGCTTGCAAGTGTTTAGATTTCACGGTGTGTCGTTGCACAGGACACTCAAAATGCCTGAATCGGAGAGGGTGTTTTATCAGACCAAAGGATAAGTAGAAAAATGGTAATCGGTTGTATTGATGTTACTTGGACAAAAAAAAAAAAAGAGAAGAAAAGAAAGCCAAAAAGCAACTAGCGGTCAAACTTTCAACCAAAATAGTACCAGTTACATTATTGAATCTTTAGACTCCTCGTCATCTTTGGAAACAAAAAACGAAGACAATAAAGAACACGCTAAAGCTGGAGGAGATCCTGATTTTAGTTGGAAGTATCCTTTAAAGACAAGAAAGCAATCACAGATTAAATGCATAGAAATGAGAAAATTCCTCCCAACATTAGCAAAAATGAAGCAGAAAGCCGGCGTGACAGGAAGAAAAATTGCATCTATTGCTACTGAAGTTTTGGAAGATTTTAATATTGTAAGTCCAGAGCAGCTGCAAAACATAATTGATAGAAGTAAAATACAAAGAGAGATTGCGAAAAATTGTAAAAGTGTAAGAACTGAAGTGACTGTTAATAAAGAGAAACCTTGTACCATCTATTTTGATGGTAAGAAAGACCAAACACTCGCAATGTCCGGCTCCGGAAGTCATAGAAATATGAAGAGGAAAGATCATTATTGTGTCCTTGAAGAACCGGGTAATAAATTTCTCAGCCATGCTTCTTTGACCGTTTCAGCGTTAGCAAAGAATACTGCTAATTCCGTCTGCCGGGAATTACAAGAAAATAATGTGGACCTATGAGATATGGTAGCTATTGGCTGCGATGGTTCTAATACTAATGTTGGGTCAAAAGGATGATGATTAGAGTGCTCGAAAACCATTTGGAGAGACCCTTGCAGTGATGCATACGTTTATTGCACATCATTGAACTACTACTTCATTATTTACTGAAAGAAATCGATGATGTGACTACTGGTACTTTGTCTGGTCCTATTGCTAGATCATTGGTGAATTGAGACGAATCCAATGTGCAGCTTCGGAAAGATTTCTTCACAACTCCCTACATACCTAAACGTGCGTCATCTCAGTTATGATCAAAGATATTTGTATGAAATATGTCAGTCTGTCGTAAGAGGAGACTGTGATAAAAACCTAGCAGATAAGAAACATAGGAAACTTGCGCATACTCGCTGGTTAACAAAGGCTGTAGACTTGCGCGTCTATATATATCAATGCCAAATTCTTCAGAGAAGCTCTAAACTCTCGTTAAATTTGTAGTAAAAGTATATGTACCAGTGTGATTCAGCATAAAACTGAAACCTCTTGCCAAATACGGAGCTAAACATTTGTTCTTGACCATAAGACTTTCGAGATGTTTGCAAGAACCATACAAGACTTTTGTCAATAAAGTAATTTCCAGAAATGCATTCTATGCGAATTCTGAAAATATTCTTATTGCCTCGATTGGTGACTAGCCTCAGATCAGCTACGCGAATCCTTGCTACCGATAAAATCCCCCAATCCAGAAAACAATGTAAACGTGAAGCTCGTTCCTTCCAAGTGCCAGTGTTAAACTTCGAGGCTAGTAATTACACAGAAATGATAAACTAAAATGGGTGTAACAACAGAACCGCCAATACTGACTCATATCACAGATGACAAATTGCGAGAATTTGTTCTTGAGAAAGTACAAATATTGATATCCCTGAGTTTCCATGTTACACGCAAGCAGTGGAAAGATTAGTGAAAATACTTAGTGAAGGCTCTTCGTCAGTATGTGAGCGAGGAGAGATTTCTTTATTCGTTCCAAATTTGACTTAAGAAAATACATGACTACTTTTCAGATAAAGTCGCAGTATTTTGCTTAAAAACGTGAATGAAATTTATGAAACATCCAATCTAATACTGGCGGGTAAGTGGGATGGAACTCGACGATAGCCACCTCCGTGTGGTGAGTTTTGGGTTGATGTAGCCTGTAACATGGAATATAAACTTCGATAGCTTTAGAAATCTACCTGGACACGACAACAAATCATAATACCTTCAAATTACAGTCTCCTTCAAGCGAAGAGCTGCCTAATAATTATACAAATGAACAATAAGCGTGCATTTATTTACAAAACCATCAAACTTAAAACCCATTGCACTCCTGCTAAAGAATATTTTAGAGAATTGAAATTTCCGGTAGTAAAGTGCTACAACATGATGCAACTTTTGCCTATATCCGAATTCGAATTTTAAAAAAATAAAAATTTGAGTTCTTTTCACTCATTTATAAACTCTATCAAACTTAAGGCCCATTGCGCCCCGGCTAAAAATTATTTTAGAGAATTGAAATTTTGCATGGTAAAGTACTACGATATGATGTAACTTTTGCCCCCTATCCAAAATCGAATTTCGAAAAAAAAAAAACTTTTTGGCCTCTTTTCACTCCACCCTAACGAGCAACAATAGGTTCACTTGTATCTACTTCTAAACGGTACTAAAATTTATTACACAGGCCAGGAAAATGAGCGAACACTTTTCTGTGTTTCAATAGCAACTGAAATAATTCTTCTTTCTCATTCTCGGTAAACAGTGCAGCGCATGTAACTGCACCCCTTATTTCTTCTACGGTGAAGTATAAATCTGGTGGGAAGTCCTCCATTTGGTCACTAGCTTCATATTCCTTTTGTTTCGGCGCACCCACTGCGAAACACATTCACTGTTTTCGTACCCTGTGCACTGTGTTCGCGTGTAAAACTCATTAAGATCCTTTATTTCAGACAACACAATAAGAGGGGCTACCTCACACTGAATTTCACTAATATTAGCTACAGTGACATTTTCACTATTTCTCTGTATTAAAGGTACTTCACTACTAACTCCTTGAAATTCAACACGCAAGTTACTTCGCTTAAAATCTATAACACTTGTGTAATTTCTCAAGGAAATTTGCACCAAGTATCACATCTCAGTGTTAACTCTGGAAGTACGAGAAATTCAACTGGCACCTCTACATTTTCGATTCGTACCGGTAGAATGACCTTTCCTTTCGCACTTTTCTTTTTTCTTCCGAGAAAATCACACAAGACAATATGCTCTCATTTTTGCAAATGCACATTCGTTACACATTTATACAAAAACTCAGATTAGGATCAGAACGGAAGTGACGACAGTTAGCAGGGTTGCCAGTACGTCAGGTAGAATATGTTGTTTATTTTAGTGTGTGAGCGTGTTCAAACCTTTAGAGCAGGAAGAACAAGCTAGGCATATACAGAAATGAAATGTGGCGGATGGCAAAGATTTCATACGCATATATATGTATTTCTTTTCTGTACAGTAGTATGATTTTACATTAGTTCCACAGGACATCCACTTAGTTTTTCTTTTTCAATTTCGTCACAATGATCTTTAGATGTGTCAAATTATGCGTAGACGTTTGAAAGAAGAATAAACATAACAACTGCAACGGTAGTTTTCTTTGTACCAAGTATTAAACGAAGCAGTGTCACTTTAAGCTTTGAACGATATCAGAGATTACAAGAAATAAACATTATTTTATATCTGGGATTATGCTTTGTCGATATATTTACAACTTACTTAAAATTATTTCTTATATTTGATTTATGTAGAAGCGGATCTGCAGTTTTCTCAATTCCATGTCATGACATTTGCCAAAATGCCGTGCGACTTCGGAGGAACTTGATTCACATACATCTACTATAGAAACAGAGATAATCTCTGCACCACTTTGACATTCAATTCTTAGACAATATGCGAGTTATTACATTGAAAGAGATTCTTCAAGATGTAACTAAAAAATAACTATCACACAGAACTGGTGATGTGATTTGCACTCGACCTTTCATTTTGTCCCAGATTAAATAGAATCGGAAGGGGACGGGCGGTGGTTCAGTGGTAGAGCGTTCACCTCCAGTGCTTGGGGTCCGGTTCGATCCCAGCTCGCGCCGTGTGGACTTTGTGGTGGACAAATACCGTTCTCGTGGGTTTTCTCGGGGTTCTCCCGTTTTCTCCCACTTCCTTTATTCCACCATTTCACTCATTTCTCATAATCACCGTCTCTTTTAGCCTAACCGACATAACTGTGGAACGTAAAACTCCAAGATTTCATTCCATTTAAATGGAATCGGTTTGAATTACAACTGAATTCCTTAGCCCTGAGATAGCAGATCAAGAAAAGTTTCCTTTTTCCCAAATATATCAACCTGAAGTGTGAACTGCAACTGACAAAAAAAAAGTGTTTCAATCTTATGGATATTATTATTATTATTAAATTATATTATTATTATTATTATTATTATTATTATTATTATTATTATTATTATTATATAGAGCTTCTCTAGCATTGGTTGCTGGGCAATTAAGATCGTGCGGTACAAATACTTCCGACAAATGTATAGTAAATAATATGGGAACGTTTCCGCTGTAAATTGTTTTTATATGGTACTATGGATGCAGATATGTTTTTAACATTGATGGAACGGGTAAGGGCGTTCGCATAATCTACTTTTAAAAAAAGCGGTGGTTAAGATATTTATAAAGTTGAAAAACAGTGTTGTGGAGGATCAGAGGAGCAGGGCTGTCTTCAACATTTGCATTTCATTTTCAGAAATATGTGGAATAAAAAAAATGTTTAGTGTTTTAGCTCTTAAATAACATACAAATACATAATTATGTCTTTTTTCTGGTATATATTTCACAAACGAAAGAGAAAGCAGCCTCCTCCCCCAGTACTAGACAACGCTAAGTACAAGTTCTCGAAAGATATTAGTGCATGAATATGAGGTTTACAATTTTCACATTTCAAGAAATAAAGTTAGCAAAGCCGCCTGAAACAAAACCGTAAATACCCCACTGTCCTAGTAAGGCAATCTCTGATGAATCCCAGAATACCCTTTTAGCCGAATTCTAAGAAGGATGGTCATGCACTGGCAACCGTTCATTGACAGAAGGGTAGGCCTTGGTAGGGGTGGGTGTCAGTGTTGTCGGATTTCCCGTGTTGCTGTGTGTGACATATGGCTTTTGAAAATTAACCTTAATGCATTCACACAGTCTTTGCGGAAATCCGACAACTATGACCGGAGACGTTGCCACGGGTTGTCACTTTGACATTTTGGTGTCTTTGTAGTTATCGAGCGGTGGTGTGCCAAGTGTTTTATCTATATTGTTTTAATATTAGTTTGCGGTAGTGTTTAACATTTTGTTTTGTTGTGTTTAGTTGTTATTCTTGATTTTCAATTTGCGAATAAATTGCAATGGCTTCAAATTCTCCTCAGTGCTACAAATAGCAGCAGAAACAAGGTAAACCTCCCACTACAGGAAAGAAAAGAATGTTGTTAAATGTGTATACATACTTTCGTAATTATGGGGAAAAGAAGGCATGGAAACTGTTAGAGAGACTTTGAGAAAAAACATCTGAAGCAACTCTCATTTCTCCCTCCACTATTATGAACGTAAAGCGGGAATTTTTGAGTAATAATGGTCAAGTGTCTACTCCTAGGAAGAAGAGACCGAATGATAGGAAAGTGACTCGGCTACAGAAATATGATACCTTTACACAAGCAGCAATACGGCACAAAATTCATAACATGTATAGAAAAAACGAACTCCCTACTTTAGCGAAAATTCAGCGCGTTATAAATGAACATAGTGACCTATA
Organism: Thermobia domestica; assembly: GCF_964235325.1. Taxonomy (NCBI): domain Eukaryota; kingdom Metazoa; phylum Arthropoda; class Insecta; order Zygentoma; family Lepismatidae; genus Thermobia; species Thermobia domestica. Next base: position 224,547,559 of record NC_137457.1, on the reverse strand, counting down.
GAAGTTTTCTTTCCTATTCTTCGAAGATTCATCATTGATATGGGGTTTAAATTTATAAAACGTGGCCACAAATCGTTGTTGATTGCGTAAAAAATGTTGAAAAGGAAATGTGGGAAGCAGACGGTCTTATCAAAATAATACACGACAAGATATTAATAAATCTCGAGAGTGACACGTCTACTACTTCTGAAGAGGAGGGCTATTGTGGCATTTGGGACGGAACAATTGATAATGCAGTGGACGAAGGAATGGAAGACGAACAGGATCTCGGAGTTAGTATTCTACAAGATTGACCTTACATGATAAGTTTTTCGACGAATTTATTTCTCTCATTTTATTTCCATGAATTTGCTTTACTTTCTCACAGTATGCAATTAAATTATGAAATTCATAGTTCACGTTAGATAACTTACTATGAAACTAATGTTACAGTGGGAACGTAATCAATATTATTTGACCTTATATATATTTTTTAAAATTTAGTATCTGAAAACAAAACAATGAAACTATTTTCTTCTCTTCCTTCTTTTTTGCCTGCCTGTTCAGTGCTCGACATTGGAACTCCTTGGTCTGAAGCAGACGACACCATTTCCTCGCGTTAAGCAGCGGCAACGCTGCACTTCGCTTCCCCTCACTTCCGCTTTGTTCCGAACTAAATGTGAATTTTAGTATAGTTACTTCTCGAAAAATGTTACATCGTAACAGGCACAGTTCCGATCCACTATCTAATAAACAAATTTTGGGTTGTTCGTTTAACAAAATTTTCCCTCTCATAGTATTGCGACCTAATTCACACGTAATTACTTCCTCTTCATTAATAATGTCTACGTCATCGTCCGCTTGTATGTCTTCTTCGTTGCACATGTGCGGAAAAGTAATCCTGTTTACACTACTGAAATCCCTGCCCTTTGCAACCAAGTGGGAGAACGCTACTAGTTTAAAGGCATAGCGCTCTGTGTATAGAGTCCACCCTGTTGGTACGTATACTGACGTTGTTGATTGTTCGCGTTATTCCCATTGGAACCTTTATTAAACGTTAGAAACCAATTACCGTTCTGATTCGAAGTACTCGGAAGATTTTGTGCATTAGCTTGATTCTCTTGTGCTCTCGCACTCTGCATATCACTTCCATTTTCATTTACAGTTAAGTTCTGTTGCGCATTACCTTGTGAATGATTACCCCCGTTCGCATTATGATTTCTATTAAAATTACCACGTGTCCACGTTTATAGAATTTATTTTTCCAACCCTGTTTGAAATTCGGACGCGAATTCTGATCACTGCTCACTTCTGTTCATTTCTGCCTTCACATTATTTACATTAACACTGGCACCACTTTGCTGTTTCTGCTTATTACGCTGATTATCGTACATATTCGTTATACCTGACAATCCTTCAATAGACTGCACACTTGCAAGAAATTGATTGATATTGTCGGGCATGGAACCCATCATAACTAATTGGTACCGCATGGGCAGGAGAGTGATGTGAAACAACGTAATGGTCGGGTTTTCGTATTCTTCGAAAGCTTGAATGTGGCTAAAACGCTGTTACAAAATCAACAACACTTCTGTAACGCTTTGGATCAAACGGAATAGAACGTAAATTTCGCAGGCGCGTAGCTTTCACCAACGGACTTTCAAATGCATTCTGAAATTCTACTACAAATTCCTGGAAGGTTTAGCACTTCTTATCGTGCAAATCATACCACTTCAACGCACTAATCTTGAGAATGAGCGACATAATTGTTAAATATTCACTTTGTGGCACTCCTGCGAATGACATTTCTCTACCGAAATTCTCTAAAAAGGCACTTGCACTTTATTTCATCATTTCACCTGAAAATGTCGAGAGTTGTTTAATATCGGCTAACCGCAACGAACAACGCCTTACACTAACTTCACTGTTTCGTGCACGCTTAGTATACGGGCTTTCCTTTTCAATTTTTAATTTTGACATAGTCTTCCGTATTGTATCACTTTCCACTTCAGTATCGGACGCCGTTTAAGGCTCACTGCTCGATTTCCTCTCACGTTTCATACTTCGAACGCAGCCGGTATTTCTTTGCGACTTATCACTTTCTGTATCTTGGCGCTCATTTACTAATTCTATGCGGGACACTCGCTCTGTTAGTCTATCTACCTCTCGTTTGACCTGTTCACCCAATTCACTAGCACGCAAACAAGTTTCGTAGCACTGGTGGCTTAACTTTCTTTGCTCATTACACACTTGAATACATTCTTGTACTGCCATGTTATGTTCACTTTGCCTTATTTCGCACTCTTGTAATCTACTTTCGCGGAAGCTGTCCAAGCTTTCAACCAAACGCAATCTCTTCTCGTAATTATTCACTTTATTACGACATTCATTTAATTGCCGTTGTTGGTCATTCACTTGGCACGTATTTTATTCAACTGTGCCCCGTACATCCTGCTTCGCTTCAGCTAATTCTCGGACACTTCTACGCACTTTTTCACTTGTATTAAAACATTTCAGCTCCACTGCCTTAATTTGTTCCATTAATTACTGACGCACTGCTGAAATACACTCACTCCAATTCTTAATTTCCTCTTGCATTGCCTGATTCACCTTGTTAATTTGACCAGTTAGGCCTTCTTTGCATTGGGATATATTTTCACGCCACTTGCTACGCAATTCTTGTGATTTTTCACTCATCGCCACAACACTTTCACTCACACGTTTTTGATTATCACTCAATTCATTCTGATCTCCCTAATTTCCTTGATCGCTGTGGTCAATTCTCGCTGTGTAGCGAGTATGACCGTTTTAAGATCACCTTCTGCTATGACGACGTGAAGACAACAAATTTGCTAACACAAACAATTTAACTAATTCTCTAAGAAATCTAAAGTTGCTAATTATAAAAAAAAATAATTCTCTAAACTTAGAAAAGGAATTTAGGTTATTCAAGCTTAGGATGAATGTGATTGAATTGGATTTCGCCACGAAATTTTCATGCACCTTGTAACACGTCAAGATGGCGGCGAATATTACGCAGCAAGTTTCAATCACCATGAATGCCTAGGCCTACACCAATTAACACAAACACTGAGAAAGGTTACTGATTCGACACATATCCTGGCACCATTTTTGTGATGTTTACCCTATAGGAGTAAGCATTACATTAGATAGTCATTGGTCGAATATTTCGCCCGAGCGTTAACGACGAAACAAGTTATCACTAGAGTAATCGCTTCTTTCACCGCTAACCACACGTAGGCAAAAATTCAAACAACCACCTTAGACTTGTGAACAGAATGAAACTTTAGCATCGTTTGGACTGAAAAAGAACATAAAAGAATAATTCACTAGCATTAATATATTCTGCACTATGGAATAACATGAGGCTGCAATACATAATCAAACTGACACCATATTACGAATAAAATATATGCTGTATTTTGAATAATTTTATACTTACATTACCTTTCATAAGGAAATTACATTAAAGTTATTAAAATGTGTAGATGTACAAGATACATAAAATTTACACTGGATTCCCATGTTTGCTAATTTTTCTATGAATTGTTTCGAGCAGCTATTGTGAAGTGCTGGTCGTTTTTAGGAGTCTTGGCGCCGAATCAGTGATGCCAATTCCTTCAGAGCCGTTTTTCCTTCACAAGCTTCAGAATTCCCCTTTTCCGGACAAAATTTCCCTTCATCCAAACCGTTCAAGTACTGTATTTAGTAATCGTATTATTAATCATTTTCGCTTCCACCCACTCACCGCAATCTTATAACCACATACAAGCAGATACCTGACAGCCTTCCTTTGAGCTTACGCAGAATTTGAACTTGATTTGTTGTTTAGGTATCTAAGGCGTCGCGATAGTGGAGGGGAAAGGATATGGAAAGGTGTAGGTCGGACCTATGTTAAAGGTGCAATCTCTGCATTTGCCTGGCGTGACTGAGGAAAAACCCTACAAATACCTCGGTCAGGACGGACAACCTAAATAAATCATAAAAAATATAAAATAAATATTATGTAAATTTAATTTTTATCCTAGATATCATGATAGATTTTAATATTAATGTAACCTAAGGTACAAAGAAAATATTAAGTATATATTTGGTATGTACTTACTTAAGAACAGCACTCCGGTATTTACTGAAACGAATACCAACAGTTACAAAGAAAACTCTAGCTGCTACTGTCTTTGGCTGTACACGAGGAATGTTCGTAAGCACAATACAAACTAAATCAAAGTTTAGAAATGCGGAATTCTTAAGAATTTATAATTCTTTGCGCACAGTCACCAGAAAATTTGTAAACTTACACAAACACACATACACTAATGTCCCAGTATTCGCCCATATTAAAGAGAGGTTCAAATTTCCCTGCAATATTGAGAGATTACAAGCAATTTCCCTTTTCTCCAAAATTTACTCAAAATTTCCCTGCGCCAAGGGAAATTTCCCTTCAATTGGCATCACTGCGCCGAATGCCGGCTACGTCACGCAGCTTCCTTTTTGTCCCCGCTGCTCATGTGAGTCCCACCTACCAAAGTGACGTAAGCACAGGTAGGACAGTGATTGGCTGCTGTAGATGGCCAAGGCCGTCGGCTGCTTCGTCTGCCTGGTTGCTGATATATCCGTTGCAAGAACTTACAACGATTAGTTATACTATGTGTGAAAAAGTAGCAGCGTTTAAAATAAAAGGATAAATTGTCTAAGCTGGGCCCATCAAAAATATTGCACAAATAAGTTTATTACAGTTTCTATAATTTTTTCGTGAGTACTGGCACTTACATAACTATATCTCCAAGGTACCGGGTAATATTCAATGACTATATGTTTCTCTCAGTTAATCCCTCGGGGTTTCATTTCCAGATTTCTATGCGTTGGAGAATAATCATAGGTTCGTATCATTGTGCAAACACCTTATAAAACAACAACAGAATTTTTAACTACTAATTCAACGTTGCTTACAGACACAATTTTGACGTTCGTGATAAATATGATACTGTGTATCACTAGTTACAGGTGTGAATTAGTTTAAGAAATTGTAGTTTCCTATGTTTAGAAATCGTAATTGTCAGTGTTGATATCAGTCTTTGTTAACTGTATTTCGAAAATCATAAAAAAAAAATAAAAAAAAAGCTCTTAACACAGCGATTGTTCCCCGATATATAGTTACACCTTTGGGCTAAATGAATAACTTCTCTTGAACTTTAGAACTTCATATTTCTTCATTCTTACTCTACCAATTATTCTGTAATCGTTCACTTACATTTGCCATTGTTTTCATTTAACCTACAAAGCGCAACCACAAACTAAAGATTTGATTTCGTTCCAGAGTTTAGGATTCTGAAGAAACTTTAATTTAAATATTTTTTTTAAATTTCAGCTACAATGCCATTAAGACTTGGATCCAAGGTGGAAACACGAAGAAACCGTTAGGACCAACCTTACATATGGTAGCTGCTGCAGAAGCTGGTATTCTGACGCTTGCCATGACAAATCCGATTTGGGTTGTGAAAACTAGGTTAGTGATGATACGTTCTTATTTTTTTAAAATTCACTGTGTAGTACAAAAGGGGCATTTTTCTCAGCAGCTATGTTGCTGAGCTGTATTTATCCATTCTTTAAACAGTTACATCAGGCGTGGTTGCTTTTTTTCATATATTATTCTTTATGTATATAGTACATAATGAATCCTGCCCATTTGTGGCCACGTGTGTAATGGAAGTAGCTCCGAGTGTGAATCTCAATGGAGATACTTGTTTCATATAAACCAGAGAAGTGGTAAGATCTCACATTAACCCCTTGCGCACCAAGCCAATTTATCTATAAAAGAACCGTAATTCCAAATTATTACATTCTGTTTAATAAATTTGTTCACCTGTTATGGCTATTTAAATAGTTTAAGTACTGGTACAATTCCACCTTCATCTACTAACGTTCATAAACACGCCACGTAGTATGTTTTCAGGAATTCAGTGACTACTAATGCCATCTAGCGAGTGTAAATGAAGGCTAAAAATATCCAGACGTGAAACAATTACTGCCTAGAATACCAGATAACAATTATACACTAGGTTTAAGAATACCAGGTAGAAAAAAGTTAAGTCTATGCAATAATACCACGAACGTACACAGGTACGCCTATGGTATTTATGTGCGACGTTATAAAAACGTATGGACTGACTTTCCTCGTGCGCAGGTGGTTAATTAGTAGGTTATGTCTTAGCCTTAATTCTGTAAAGAAACATTTTTCCAATCAATCAGTTCTGCCAAAGGAGTGTGTGATTAGTTTCAGATACGTTTTCAGGAATGAAGTTAAAATTTCAATGAAAACGTTGTTAATTACATACTTATATTTGATTGTCATATAATTAAATTTTATGAATAGGATACAAAGAATTGAGTATTATGTAGTTGGAAGTTTCTAATGTAACCAGTTATAATTATTGCAATATTTTTGAAGTATTATTATTACATTGAAGTAATTACATTATTTTAAAATCCTCTTTCTTTCCAGACTGTGCCTTCAGTATGGTAGAATTGAGCGGACGAAGCTCAGTAGTAGTAAGCATTACACAGGTATGCTTGATGCTCTGATAAAAGTGTATAAGTATGAAGGAATCAGAGGGCTGTATAAGGTTAGTACTGCACTATTTATTTATTTATTTTATTATTATTATTTTGTTTTTGTTTTTAATGAAATGCTTGGAAATGTATGTGAGTTTGTTCTTATATTGCTTACTGAATGTAATGTTGATATTGCATCAAAAATTATTTTAGGTAGAATGATTTTAGTGAGTACTGAATTGACAAACTTTTTTGTACAAATAAAAGAAAAGACTGGAAAATTTTGTCCTATCAAACGTCAAAATTCAGTACCAAAAATGTCTGTAATCGGCTTTAGACGCTATCAAATCTCAAGCATAGCACGCTTCTATCTCATGCATGAAAATTTGGCCTAATTCGCACCCAAATTCGCTCTTGATAATGTTACGAAATTTTATAGTTTCGTAAAGAAAAGGCCACGAAATTGAATTTTGGAATTTCAGTAGACACCCTGGTTTTATTAATTTTTCCCTCCATTTAAAGCTGTATTCCTACTTAAAATACCACTTAAGCACTCATGTTCTATCGTACATATTTAAAATGAAACTGAAATTCCCTTGTTGCTTCTAAATACTGCATAGAATCCTCTGCGATTCCGCACTGGTTGTATGATGTAAAATCTAAGGTTCCAGGCACTGGTTTAACGTTAAATATAGCAAACAAACCAAATAGCTTTTGTACACGTAACGCTGGATTTTTGACACGAACATTCAAAGCACGACAGTCAGCCACAGTTCGTAACTGTTCTGACTTTTTCTACACTGCATGTATAGGCAGCAGATAACGAGATAAACTAGGCTTAATTATGTCCCACTTTAACAATCTGCGTAGTTCTTCTCGAACACATTTATATTTCTGTGGTGTATATAAGGTATATCATACAGTTTAATTACAGAACGGTACTGAAAGACATGACATGACACCAGGAAAATGCGCAAACACTTTACGATGTTTCATTAATAGTTTGAACAGTTGAGCTTTCTGACTTTCCTTTGACAATATAGCACGAGCAACAGCATCCATAATCTCTTCTGCTCTGAAATACAGATCTTGAGAAAATATTTCAAAACTCACTCTTACCTCTACACCACTTTCGTACTAACGTGAATTACAATTACTTCTTAAAACCTTTACTGTCTTCTTATAAAATTCATCAAGATCCCTTACGTTGGACATAGTAACAATAGACACGAAGCTACACTTCACTTCCTGTGCACTCACAATAACATCATTCTCACTATTTCATTGTATGAAAGGAATTGCACCGCATGCGCCGTCGTGTTCAACTCGTAGTTTATTATTATGAAAATCTATAACACTGTTAAATTTTTCCATAAAATTAGCTTCCAAAATAACATCTTCATGAAGCTAATTTAATACCAGAAATTTTTCTAATACCTCCACATTATCAATCTGTACTGATAACAATACCTTTCCCTTAACAGCACGTTACTTTTTCCCTAAGAAGTCGCACAACACAATAGTTTCATCCTTTCGTAACCGTACATTAGAAATGCACTTGGTGACATCACTAAAAACACCATTTCGGAACCAGACATACCTCAGTCCAGTATCTAACAGACATATTTTGGGCTTATCATTCAACAAAATCTTAAGACGCATAGTACTTTGATCTGATTCACAAACAATTTCTTCATTATCATTAATACAGTTATGTCATCTTCACCTTGGATCTTATCACTATTACACAAATGTGGAAAACACACGTTTCACGATTCGGGGGAAAAAAATCCTATCCCCTTTACGTAAAGGAAGAGTACCCTTCTAGTTTGAAGAGCCATTTCGTTGTGATGGACCTGGTTGTACAAAAGCCTAAAAGCAGAACGTTTTTCAACTTTCTGTGACAGCTTACGAAAACCCAAAAACTTTCTGCAAGCATTTTAGTAATAGCGTAGTAAGGTTATAACTAAAATTTTCAAGTACTTAAAAGCGAAAAAAATCTATTTTCTGATTTTTTATTTTTATTTATTTATTTATTTACTTTTTGTAGGCTTATTATTTATGAGAAATATACAGGAGGCTTGTAGGACTGTATAATAACTGAATAAGAAACCAATCAAGAAATCCTCATGTGTATTTACTCAAAAAGCATTTACAGGTGTTTACTTTCTTTTTAACATCTTAAAACATGGCAATGAATAATCGAAGTCTCCTTGTATTCTTCTTACAAGTTTGAAGTTGGTACTGATTATCAAATTTCTGATATAAAGCCAGTTTGAAGAAACTGATTGTTTCTCTTGTAATTAGCAGAAGATGCATTTATCTGAATGTAAGTCAACACATCTGTTGTGCCAATCTCTTGAAACGAAAAATCACTGACTGCAGGGCACTTAGTCATAATGTTGCTAAATAGAGACCTCCCACCTTTCACAAATTGCTTCAGATACCGAGGACTGAGCAACCACTTCAGCAATTTGATACCAAGAAGATGTTTTTCTGGAAGGTCCATTACTGCTCCCTTGAATAAATATTTGAAATATAGTATATTTCCACTGCTCTTGCAGAGTTTCATTTTTCAAACATTCAGAGTTGTTTAACTTGCTTGTAATCAAAAAATAGTTTTATTTCATCAACAGTTGTCAAAAGTAAGTATGAACAAACACTAACCATGTCGTAAAATGCATCGAAAGAATCGAAACGTTCGTTTGTTTTGTCATTAGCTACATTGTTTCTTGGAAATATCAGGTAGTTCAAGTTAAACAAAAAAATCTGTTATTTTAATATCTTTGATAGTGGATTGTGGTATTCATTTGTATTCAGGTAAGTCTGGCATTGCTCTTTGAGTGACACTAAAAACTTCAAGAATTCTTGAACATTTTACAATTTCATGTACTACTACGCTCCCAACTGGAATAGAAAGTAATCTTAAACTTTTGGTATTCACGGGAATATCAGGTAAAAGCACACTTTTAAAAGTCCTATCCATAATAAACTCACAAAACAATTTGTATGTTTGAGGAAGGCTTCTGGTAGTTCACTTATAGTTTGACACAAACTATTCCTAAAGTTGGCCAAGAAAATATCATTTACATATCTAATTATGATCTCTAACTGTGCTTCAGTATTTTTATGCACTGCTCATGCTGCCAAGGTAAATGATAGCTGGACTGAACTTTCTTTAATAAAGAAAGAAAAAAATGGAGTGTCAGTTAGTAAAAGAATAGAGAAAATATTTGTTTTTCAAAGCAGCCAGTCTCTCAGGGCAAAATTTCCTGGGCTCTTTTCTACTGCGCAAACTAGACACATGTAGTTTCTAAAAAAAAGATTCAAACACACTCAGAATAGCTTGCAAATTTAATGGTTTTAATGGTTTGTAAAAATAAACTGACTGCAAAAGTAGGTCATACTTTTTTCCTGTAGGGAACTCTTTCACAACTTTATCAATGTGACCCTTCTGATTTAAATGAGGAACAGAAAAATGTTTCGCAGCGAACTCAGTTCTATGCATTGTCTCAGAAAACAGAAACATTTTCTGAAACAAGTTCATCTTTGTGTGTTTTACTACACCTAGTTGAATGTATTTCCCATCGAAAGCAATATCAACTAAGATAGCTCTTAAAAATGGTGCATCAAATCCAAACTTGGTATATGTACTCAAAATGCTTATTGTGAATTCTATCCCGATATAATCAGCAAAGTTGCGCCCTAAATAAATACAGTTGAACAAGTGTTCACATGAAATGTCAAAAATGGGGTCTCTTATACCAACAATGTGTTTAGATCTGTGATTGATTGTTATTTTGTCAGCTAAAATACCAACAGGAAGGTCATTATCATCTAGGTATTCATTTAGGTAGGATGCAAAGCTGACAGCTTGTGAACATTGATTACAAGGGCACCCTAAATGGAAATTAGTTCAAGCGGCTTTTCTGCTTAAATAGATTAGTGTGCTTAACATCCTAAAGTTTCCTCTATTTCCTTAGTTATTTCACTTACCGTTTACTTTCTCCAAAAGTATCTTTATTTGATTAGAATGAAAATAACTATTCCATGATGTAGGCCTAGATGGCATATTGTGTTCCTCATCGTTATGCATCGTATCCAAAATACTAACACTAGGCCTAGCCTTGCCGAAGACAGTTCATCTTCGTCATTTATCTTCTTTCTCTCGCCGCGGAACCGTCAAGAAATGTACTCATACTTTTGGTGGTGGTGGACGTAAACTTCACTGGATAACTTGGATGATGTCTTGAATAATGAGATTTTACGAACATTTTCCTCCGAGCAAATAGAGCAATCTACACGATCACTAGAGGTAGCCATTTTCTAAGTATCACAATCATGTTAGGGCTATAACCACGACGGAAGCATCGCGAAGCAATGCGCAGTAGTTCAGCAAGCATCTCGCCACCCGACAGGCGTCTGCGAGATTCTCCACTCAGCTGCATGCACTGTAGCAATGGCAACTGTACATATTGCTTACTCTTCCCGTTCGCACCTCTCAGGTTTGTCAGTATATTATCATGAGTATCAATTGTTAAATTGTTCTGAATCGTGTTTTATTTACAGAGAAGGAAATCTTTCTGCAGCGTAATTTTTATTTACACAGTAGACAATCTTTCTGCGGCCCGCAGTTTCTTTCTGTGACATTCTCGCACCGTCGCACAGTGGAGTATTTACTCTTGAAACCCGGACAAAAATATTTTCCACTTAGTATCATAAAATAATTGATTAAGTTAAATTAATTTGTGTTTACCTACAATTTTAAAGATACATTATAGCCAAAACCTGGTCCTGCAGTTTTGAACAGTCAGGAAAATAAGGGAAATTATATTATCTTGTGTAATAATTATTTTTTTATTGCTTTAAACTGTCTATGGTAAATACTTTGAAACATTTTAAGGGAAAATTCTTAGTTTTGTTATTAATTGGCATTTGCTAAATCAAATAATAGATTAAAAAAGTAACATAAAATAAAATTTAAATAGCAATACACTTTTTAAGATATACTGTACAGGGCGTGGACAAAATTCTGCACCGGACTAAATATTTGAGAAACTGTAAATGCAGTCGATCCGAAGTCAGTTGGGAGTAATGTTGGTTGTAGGGAGAAACATTATAACGTGGTTAAGGTTGGCCGCCATATTGGAATCAACTTGCTTATTTTAAATGGAAATATTGTCATGTGACATTATTAAACAACATCCCTATTCGAAGAGAAATCCAACGGTAAAGTTATTTTTCCAAAATCTGCAACGGTTTTGAAGTAGTAAATGAATTTAGGATAGGTTATGTTATTTTTCAGACTTAAATTTTGTTATGTGTGGAGCATTGTATGGACGGAAACTGACTGTCTCTATTTCTTTCTTGTAGGTAGGATGTTAACTCGAGAGGAAAGAATCGAAATTATCTTTTTGGCTAGAGGACGCGATTAGAATGTCAGTCATTGAAGAGGGCTGCTACTATTGCTGAACTGTGTCCTCTAAGTCGAAAATGTTTATAGTTTCAGCTTCCTCCTCTCAGAGTTGTTCAATAGGCAAAATAGCATGTTTTATGATTGCTTGGCCATGAATTAAAACTTTATATGGGGCTGGAGTCATCGGGTACCAATTATATAGTTTCAAATAAAGTTCTGCAGTGGCAGTAGCGAAGTTCTGAAATTTCTTCACGTCTATTTCATGGCCACTAGAAATTGCCTACAGAATAATCTTGATATTTTTTTTTTTTTTTTTTTTTTTTTTTTTTTTTTTTTTTTTTTTTTATCAAGTTCAAATCCACACCAGTTATTCGCTCAGCATTTCCGTGGTCAGCAAAAATCCTACTTGAAGTGTTCTCATCGTTCGTATTGATATGGCCTTGCGTAGGGACGTGCACTGACAAACCCATCTCTTCTCTGAAACTGGTTTGAACTTCGTCTCTTTAACTATGGTTTTCTCTTCTGATTTCCCTTGCCATTATTTAATAGGGATTTTGTAGGTTAAGTGAAATATTGATTTGATAAACGTGCTCTTTGTATGAAGGATAGACAATCCAAACAAGGACAAAACAAATTTCATGCATCGTAATTCCTGCTGCAGTTAATGAACTTAAAAGTCTCATTAAATGTCATTTGTTATAGAATTAATTGCATAAAACCCTACTTGAATAAATTAATTCTACTTTTCTGTATAAACTCAATCAAGTAAAAAATTAAACTCATAGGTTTATGTCAGGAAACTGTTGTAAGGCCCTTTGAACTCACGTGAAAACCAAATGAGACATAATTTATATATATTTTTTTTATTTTAATGGTGCAATTTCGGGCAAAATATTATTCTTGGACTAAGCTAACAAAAGATTTAACTTTTAAATGCGAAAGGAATCATTGATCAGAACATAAACAAAAACACTTCTTAACTTATAAACTTTCTATTTTTTCTTTATATTATATTACTAAAATTAATACCTCAAAAACTGTACGTGCGGCCCCACTAATTTAAATTTGCTTGGCCAGAAAAATTGAGTGACTTCAGCAATTATCTGCGTTCATTTCATATTTTAATAATAGAATCTATGTATACAAGATCCGCCAGTTATCGAAGAACAAGAAAAAAACTTTATTTCATGTATTCTTCAAAGTGTATTTTTTCGACTTTTGTCTGGGTTTTAGGGTCAAATACTCCACTGTGAGTCGTCTGGTGTTCTGCTTTGGGTTTACAAAGGACTATTGCTAATTTGAAAACACAGACCAATTTGTCATATCACTGTTTGACACATTATTAGCTACACTTTGGCCACGGTTACATTTACATTAGAACGGTTACGTTTACAATTTTTATTAACTTGTTGACCACTACAGCAGTTTCAGAACTATTTTCACTATTGTAATTATCATTCCTTTGAGTTTGATATTTAGGCTGATTATCATTTGAACCTTGATTGAGATTTCGATTATCATTATTATACCTGCGAAAATTTCTGTTACAATTATTTTTCTAAAACCGTTCTATATTCCTATTTCCAAACCTGAGACGTAACTTGTCTATTTTCGTCGTCACTTTCACTTCCATGTATATTAGTATTGTTTACATTTACGTTTGCACCACTGTTTTGCGCCTTAGTCTGCATGAATTATCATAAATCTCTGTTAAATTCGATAATCTTTCAATCAATTTAACACTAGCAATAAATTGGTCAATGTTATCGGGAATACTACTCATCATAGCAAGTTGATACCGTTTTGCCAACAGTGCAATAGTATGCGACAGCGTTATTGTTGGATCTTCAAATCCTTCCAACGATTGAATTTGATGGTAACGTTCATTAACAAACCCTTCAACACTAGAATACTTTTTGGGGTTGAATGGAATTGATCTTAAGTTACGTAAACGGGTTGTCTTTATAATATGCAATTCAAAATCTTGATGAAAAGCTACTACAAATTGTTGGAATGATGCAGGTCCACATCCCTCTATATATGTACTTAATAAACTGAAAGGATTCATCACCAAATGTCACTTATTATTATTTCATTAATTACTGATTTTTTTTACATTTCCCCATGCAAAGGAAAACCATTCTGATAAATGTATTCAAATGTCGTATGCTTTGTAATAAAAGGCAACTGCAAATATAACTAAATACGATTAACTTACATTTTTGTCATTAATCTAGGGATTTGTTCCTGGCATGTTCGGTGTTTCTCATGGAGCACTTCAGTTCATGACTTACGAAGAAATGAAGAATTTTTATAATCAGTACAGGAAATCACCAATAGACACTAAATTGGTAAGTGAATATTGTGTACTTTTCGTATTATCAAACCGTTTTCTATCAGGCATAAAATACTTAGCACTAATTTCTTTACTATATTGACAGAACACGTAGAGAGGCTGTAAGCCATGTAATTATTTTTAAAATTTTTGCTTTGATACCTGTCGACAAATACCTAGTACTGCTATATACGAGGGTCATTGCAAAAGTCATGACAACTATTTCATGAACGGCTCTATTGCGTGCTATGGAAGGAACGGAAGGATAAATCCAGGTCAAAATCGACCTAGCAAAATCTGCAATCACATATTTACAAGTGTTAAATGCCTGAAGGGCAGGTAGTTACGAATATGGGAGGGGCCTTTTTCTCCTGAGGGGGGAAAAAGACCCTAACTACAACTGTTAACTAACCCATGTCACTAGAATATATTAAATTCCGGAAGAAAATAGGGCCCCCTGAAACTAATCTACTCTTGCATATTCATATATTTACTTGACATTCCGAAACTACTCAATTTCAATTCTACTAAATAATAAAGAGAATTTTACAGTCACTATACGAAAACTAAGAATTATCCTAAAACAGGTCGCAAACTAATCCAATATTAACTGAGTTCCATGTTCGAAATAAGGGGCACATATTTACGATTTTATCCTTCCCGGTTTATAGCAATATGGCGGTTTCCAAAACAAGGTCCTATATCTGGATTTGAGGATTTCACTATTTAACACTATTTCCGCTGAAATATTAGTCTTTATTCGCGTCTAGTTCATCACTATGACTTTAGAAACTGATTAATCCTATTTTTACCTTGGAATTATATCAGCAAACAATAAATTCTCTCACAAAATTATGGCCGGAGCAACAACGTTCTGCTTGCTATCACTGTCGACCACAAAAAGCCAGATCAATGCGCCAAGAACAGACAACGAAGAGGGTATCCTCCAATCATGATAAGGTATTTCGGCGCGGAGGAAATCAAAGCAAATGAAATTTGGTAAAAACCAGATATAACCAGATCTAAGAGTAAAGATAGGCTGTAGAGGGAGATGAGACGAGTTTTAGATACCTGGCAAAAGTCTATATTGGTCTGAAATTCTGAGAAAAGAAAAAAATGATACCCAATGGGGACTATATTTGAATATGACGTCAGAGCCGCAACTTTTAATTATTTAACTTGCATATCGGAAAGCAAAAGATAAATATGAAATATAGTGATTTAGACATAAATAAAAATTTTATTCCCTAATAAGTAGATTTCTAATGAGATAATTCGATTTAATACATTAATTTGGACACAAGAAAATCTATACACTATAGAATTACCCAGAAGATGAAATATAGGAAATTGCACTAGGTACAGTATGGTAAAGAAAAAGTTACCAGCTGTAGGGGTATACTACAGGGATTCTTGAATAATGTTTTTAGTATGTATTGAAATATGAACATTCCCAGTTAGTAGTGGTGGTTCAAACGACATTTCAACCACTAATTGACTAATGGTTGTTTGGTTCAAATGTTAGTAAAAAGTTGATATAATGTTATGTAATAAGCAGGGTATAGATAAAAGTTCGTGTGTTAAATGTTAATTTGTATTACAGAAGGCTGTTTCATCCTTATGGTAGCAATTTGCAGTCGCCACCAGAGGCGCTAGTTTCGCGTCAGCAACGTGACGCACGCAATACGGAGTAGCCAGACATTTGTGTATAAGCCTTGCAGAGAAGAGGCGTGTGTGAACAGAATGTCGCCGAAAATCGACCCTTTTTGGGAGGACTACATCGTAGCACTTTCTGATATAGGCTGCAGCTATAGCCGAATAAAAACACAGTGCAAGAAGAAAGGTTTCACAGTGTCTGATAAGGGAATTAATGCAGACATCCATCGCAATGCAAACCCAGAGCAAACCATTGCCATGCGTCGTCAAAAGGGGTAAAAGAAGCAACCGGCTCCACAACGCAGTCAAGACGTCATTGCCAAGGTCCGCCGGTTTGTGACCCAGGAGAATCCACCCACCCAACATGACATAGCGAGGCGTGTTGGACGGTCAGCTTCAACTGTACACCGAATCATACGCGACAATTTGGGACTCAGAAGTGCACACAAGCGGCGGGTCCATGTTCTGAAGCCAACGCACATCGCAGAACGGCGGGGGGCATGCAAAAGGCTGTATGAAGGTTACCTGGCAGGTGACAAATGGTATTATGTGATCACCTTAGATGAAGCATTTGTCTATTTGACAGGGTCCCAGCAGATGCGTGCGATTTACTACCGCCGCAGTGATGGAACCGATCATGCAAAGTGGGTTCGCTCCTGCAAGGAGAGTTTTCCAAAGGGATTTATGGTAGTGACCGGTTTCTGTGCAAAAGGAAAGCTTCCAATACACCGGGTGTCATCAAATGTCAAGGTGAATGCAGCGTATTATATCGAGCATGTACTGGAACCCATCTATCGCCAACATGCCCCGGCTTTGTATGGCAATGACACTGACAGTGTTCATCCATCAGGACAAGGCCAACAGCCATACTACCAAACAAACGTGGCCTACATGACACGTATGGAACAGGAGGCAGATGTAAAGGCTATCCCATTTCGAGACATCCCCGTCAAGTCACCATATGCATCCCCTATGGACTTCTGTGCTTTCGGCCTCCTTAAACGGAACTTCAATAAGCGTCGTCCAACTACACTTGGTGGCCTTTGGAAAGTGTGCAAGGAGGAGTGGGCGAAATTGGATCAGGCAGTGCTCAATAGGGGTCTTCTTCAGTGGAAACTACGATGTCGTGCAATCGTACATCAGCGGGGCTCTCACATCGAACATGATCGCTCTTGAAAACGGGGTTTTACGCCCTAGGGCACGGATCTGTACTTCACTACCATAAGCCTTCTGTATAAGTACACGTGTGGAAGTATAGGTACATTTAGATCATTATAAATGTAGCTGCAATTATGGTCAATAAATGGGAGTGCCCGATTAAGCCTGTTATGCTTTTCATTTGTTGCAAAGGGACCTACGACTTTTGAATGTTACATTGTAAGAAAAAAATGTTAATAGTTTTATATCTTTCATTTTCTAATGTAATTATTGGAATCCAAAAGTCATATCACAGAAGGGAAATTTCAAACCTATCAAAAACAGAAAAATCTAACTGTTGGACTAGCGGGGACTCGAACACCGATCTTTCGTTTGGTTATTTCTGTTGTGCTGATATAAAAATGCAAATACCAGCAAAAACTAGTTTGACAGATGAACGATTAGCTCTCTCAAGTATGCTAGGATCCCGTGGCCTCCCAGCTCCCGCCAGGTGGGTTTATGGTGGACAGGTACGGTGTGCGTGGGTTTTGTTCCCATTTCCGTCATTCCACTATTATTCATCTCATCATGCCATCTCTCTCAACTCTTTGAGGCACGGTGGGAAGTTGTGCTTACCACCTTTGATATTCATTTTTTTTCGTCCAATTATTAACTAAAAAATAAAATTAAATTTATTTGGTGTGTTTTGAGATTGTCTAAATGTGAATTAATGAAAAATTTAAAAAATTTAAAAGAAATTTTTTTCGTTCATCAAGGGGTACAAAATAACGCTGGCTCCCGTACCTCAAAGAGTTAATCTCGGTGCATAATCATCGGACGTTAACTTAAAAATAAAACTGGCCATTCTGAAAGATTTTCCGCAATTCCTTCAGCAAATCCTGGAATGATATTTTATTATATTTTGTCTGACTTCTTCCTTCTAGAAAATCTTCCATTACCAACTGATAATCTTTCAGATATAGAGCTTTAGCTGGAAGAGTAAACAAAATGTTAATAATAAATATTAAACAACATAAAATAAGTAGTTAGAATAATGAAGGTAATAATTTACGTATGATTATATTTATTCGTCATAACGTCGGCGGCAATTCAAAACCTGCTATGTGCATTTTGCAGGAGAAGCGAAAAACAGTGTCCTGGTTAGCTTTTTGGCTTTAGAAAAGTGATGTTATAAGTAATATTTGATGCTGCACGTAACTGGTACCTTCTCAAGTTACTTGAGAAGGTACCAGTTACGTGCAGCATCAAATATTACTTATAACATCACTTTTCTAAAGCCAAAAAGCTAACCAGGATACTGTTTTTCGCTTCTCCTGCAAAATGCACATAGCAGGTTTTGAATTGCCGCCGACGATAAGCTTCTTCATATGATTGAAATATGCTTAAAAGAAATGAAACGATATTTCAATATAAAGGCAAATAACATGTGCTTTCAATTTAATAAATATTTTGTTTTAATTATAGGGAACGATGGAGTATCTCGTTTTTGCAGCACTGTCGAAGCTCATTGCAGCTGCAGCCACATATCCGTATCAGGTGGTTCGAGCACGACTACAAGACCAACATCAAGATTACAAGGGAGTATATGACTGTATTGAGAGGACATGGAGGTACGAAAGTGTAAAAGGTTTCTACAAAGGATTAGTTCCTTATCTGCTTCACGTGACTCCAAATATTTGTCTTGTTCTTCTTATTTATGAGAAATTTACAGGTTATAGTTGATGTAATTCTGATTCTTAGGCTTATTGAAGAATGGACATTGTTTTATTGTTTTTGTTTTCTCCCTAGCACAGAACAGAGCACTGCATCCAGAATTGCATTATTCTTTCTGTGTGCTCTTGTGATTCGCTTACTTTGTCGTGGAATATCCATTTATTTATTTATTAAAAAAAATTCTTCTCAGTGTAATATTTTCTTGAAGTGGACATAAGTTATTATATGATGGAAGGAAAGGTAGAACCTCGTACATAGTAAAGGTGATGTTAAAGTTGAATATTCATGTAAATCAGCTTCAAATCTTCGTTATGAAATCAATTCTCGAAGTTAGATATTTTGAATTTCTAAAGGAGTAACTAACAGTGAAGTTCGCAACAGTACAAACATTTTAATAATGGGCAGTGAACTTAATGCGTAGGTAAGAAAACAGTCCTAAATCTTAACACTTTAATTAGTACGAAGTTGACACTTAATTTTTGCTTTCTTAAGTAACAAGCATTTTTGCCATCTGTATGCAATACTACTATAGCTAGTACAATTTTATGAGATTAAATGTAGTAGTACGAAGCCATTCAGTTACGAAAGTTTTGTCTATCTCGTAGTTTCACAAGGCTTCGTTGAATGGAAGATCATCTAACCGTTGTCATTATTTCCAGTTTAATGCTTTTATTTTATTTTATTTTATTTATTTATTTATTTATTTTTTGGCTCTCATTATTCAAGACTGGATAAACATGAGATTAGCAAGCTGAAAGAAACCATTTTGTGTTTATTATATATGTATTTATTTTTAGTGGTGTGATATACTAATCATATCTGTAAGAAATTTTAGTGATGGTGGTTTTGTCATAGTTTATTTCCCAACGCATTGGTGCATAATGTAAACGTAACTAGGTGGAGGTGACAAAGCAGATAACATTGCACTTTTTTAATTTTTTTAAATTTACATTGTGTGCCCACAACATTTCATCGTTACTATGTTTGTTTGAGGTTCAGTTCCTTTTCATCTCGTCATACTAACAACGTGTAACCTGTTAGTTTCTCATACGTTAGTATTTAGTGAATTATTTAGTTCGTAGTGCAAAGATAAACCTCAGCATTGACTTCCATTGGTACACATTTTAGACAATATACAGCGTTAGAAGCTCATATAATACGTGGAAGGATTAATATATTTTTATTATTATAATGCTTAGAAAATCATGAAACAATCTGTTCTTTGATTAATTCTCTCTAATATATTGACATTTTACTGCCAGCTGGTGAACCGCGCTGCATTTTTATTGTACAGTACAAACATTGAAGCACTACAGATCTGGAAACATTCTCTTTGTTATCAAAAAAGAAGAAAAAAAAGTATACTGTGATAGCGGATCTATACTGTTCATTATATGACAGTTATCAGTGAGTGAGTCGTATCATAAGCATACACACATAGAGATAAAGAGGAAATGTGAAGTAAAGTGTAAATTCGATGTTGAATCTTCGAAATGATTTGTCTTAATAGAGTGAGACTGCGACATGACCATGAATAAATCTAAAAGTTTGAATGGATGTTCTAAGAGAGAGAGCGAGAGAGAGAGAGAGAGAAAGAAACAGAAAAAATAAAAAACATTGTAGTAGGTGAACATGTCATTTTGAATAAAGAAGTCTTGAATAAGAGCTAGTTTATTTAGTTACCTCTTTGAGAGATATTACTCTTTCTTAAAATCGTGTCTATAATATGGCTACTCCTTCTTAACCTTAAGTTCGTATATCTGTGATCATTCCTTCTATGCCATTCCATATTTCCGCTCCCAAACCAAACGAAAATCCCATCATTTTAAGTGTGTGTAGCAGCGTTTTCATTTTTCGTTATAGCTGTCTTGTAGTTGGACTTTGCATGATTTTTTTCTCTAGTAATATATATGCACTGTACTGTCGAATCATATGCGAACCCTGAGCTAAGGGCTTCAAATTCAAAGAGTGATATAATGATCAGTTAAAACTTTAAAGATTCACTAATATATATATATATATATATATATATATATATATATAACAACTTTTTTTTACTCAATTTCTTCGTTAATTTCTGATTCGTATTCTTTTAGTTGTAAGAAATCATGTTATGGTCTTTAAAAGTAGTGTAAAGTTAAATACAGTTTACTTAATCAAGCTATTGGATAATATTTATTATTGGGAAAGACTATTCTTATATAAGAGACATTCTCCTTACGTTTTTATACTCCTTGTTTTCATGTTTTATTACGAATGGGGGATGGGTTTTGCAGATTTAAAAGCTTTAATGTCATCCTCGAGAAAGTTAATCGAGTGATTTGTATTTCATTTCGTATGTCCACTGTTCTTGTTTGCGTGTATATACGAGGCAGTTAATTCAATTCAGATACTAAATACTCTTAGAAAAATCTTGGGTGTTTTGAATAGTGTCAGTGTTGTAACTGTTCCTTTCTCCTGCATCTTACCAGTTAGTCCAAAGTTGCTTCCACTGAAGAATGGCATATTGGATATTTTTCTTTCATGGTTCCCGGTCGGATCTCAGTTTACGTCAAGTGGGCTTCGTGGTAGACAAACACCGTGAGTGTATGAGTTTCCTCGGATTCTTTCCACTTTCTTCATTCCACTATTATCATCTGTCTCATAATAGTTTTCCTTCAGTTTCGATGCATAATCGAGGGATGTTAAGCTAAAAAAAGGAAGAGAAAAAGAAAGAAATTGAATGATCTAAAGATCATTTCGTGTTCCTTTCTCCTGAGTTACCGGAAAACTGAGTTTTTCAGTTTAAGAAATAGAAATCACAGAAGCCAAAATCAGTGGATGGAGAGATCACAAGATTGAAATCGCTAGCGTTGATGCAAGTATTTGCTAGTGCTCTGGTAATTTTTTTTTTATTTGCAGTTTCTTGCTTACAGTTTTTTAAATAGCGAAATTTTTCCTAGAGACGCTGGCTGAAATACTTCAGTTATTTTTATTGTTACAAGTTCCCCTGAGTGGTGGTAATTCGTTGTACATAAAGGACAGTACGTACTAACAAAGACAATCAATGAGCCATTTATTCGAACAATCCTCCTTAGTCTCCTTTGGTCTCGGAGAGATCAGTTTCTTTTATTGTGACAAATTCTTTTTATCCCATAGCTGTAATCGTACAACAAAGATTATGCCAGCCAGTAAGTTGTTTGTAAGGATGTCTTACCAAGTTGGACACAGAATGAATGCTGATTCGCTGTTGATACATTTCATGTCACTACTCGATGGGACTAGCCGATGGCACCTTTACACTATCGCGTCTGTCACATCCATCACATCCACCTTGTTGTTATTGCCATGTACTCTAGCAGTATTGAATGACCACTTATCCAGATAAAATACATATTTATGTATATGTGGGTATTAAATAAACTACCTCGTATATAAATCTCTTAAACTAGCTACTAAACGAAGCGTTTATTGATCTACTTTTAAAATATTTTTGTGTCATTTAAAACCGAGAAAAGCCTTCCCAGCCCTACCCATTGGTCTATTGCTAGCACGTGAGCTTTTGGTTCATATGGTCCTGGATTCTATCCCTGGTGGGGAAAGCACGTTTCATGTAGCCTTGATGCTGAAAAGGAAGCTAAACTTCTACTAGTAGCAGAGACCTTCCATAGTTTGTCCAGTGCATGCCAAAATACTGTTATTTAAAATAGTTGTTGTGGACTTCTTTTCTATTTTAAATGATAGTACATAAAAATATCAATGCGAATTGACGATCACACTGTTCGTAGTGTAGTTTGTACAGCTACATTCGCGTTTCGACATACTGTGACTTTCAGTAAATATTTTTGTCTAATTTAAATTAATAATCAATTGTATAGAACGAATTAAATTAAGTATTATAAACATATATGAACAAAATATATTCCTTAAATATGAACTACACATAGAGATATTTTGAACTTTGCCGAAACTTGGCAAGCATGAGTGCTTAGTTGTAGATCGCTCACTTGTTCGCGAAATTGTATCTAATATCCCAGACGATGCAACATTGCGGGTTTTCTAGGGACTTTCACGCTTTTTCTCTTTTTCTGATTTTACAAGTTACGTCCTACAGGCTATTAACGTATTTTAATATTAACGATTTTTATTAGTTCATTTTTTCACGTGCGAAGTGCACGTCACTTCAACCATATCAATTTTTTTTTTTCAGTACTTCAATTTTTCTTCTGTGATTTAGTTCTACTTCTTATAATTGCAAGATAAATATAATTCACCATTAGTAATATCCCGACAGCAATATCTTACGTTCCCTTAAATGAAATGTATAGCGGTCTGGCATCTGTAATTTGATATTAAAGGAGATCGTGTTGTCTCTGTGTAGGTTGAATTACCATAATAATGTGCGAGTTTCTCATGTCTGTAGCTACTGTGCTAAGAAGAGAAATACGGAAAGTAAAACTAGTCTGGAATTGGAAGTCGTCAAAATTGAGCTGAGTGAGCTTGAAGCAAACAATTGCGTTAAGTGGATCTATTATGAAGAAGAAGAAGAAAAAGAAAAAAAGACGCTAGTAAAAAAATTCTGGATTAACTCGTGCCCGCTAAACCTGTCATTGATAGGAAGGAAATTTTCTCTGTACTTGTTACTTCTACACTAGCGTCTGTGTAATGTGATATTGTTCATTGGTGAGTCTTATATTAATGTTGAAGAAATGGAATATTTAGGCTTCTCTTCAGGGTGAGTTAATGTGGGATGATTTTATTCATAAACCTCGTCGTTAATATACGTTGTCACTGTCCACAGTTCGAACATTAGCAAATTTTGA
Source organism: Thermobia domestica (assembly GCF_964235325.1). Classification (NCBI taxonomy): domain Eukaryota; kingdom Metazoa; phylum Arthropoda; class Insecta; order Zygentoma; family Lepismatidae; genus Thermobia; species Thermobia domestica. Next base: position 224,523,927 of record NC_137457.1, on the reverse strand, counting down.
TTCTCAAATTAAAAGGGGCTTCGCAAATGCTCACCGAAATTGAAGAATGAATTTAATTTTCACTTCCGAAGTCTTTTTCTCCCAAGCACATTGAAAATTCACAGCATTGTTCCATTTTCTTCAAAATTCAATTTGGCGTTGCGTATTTCCACGATAGAATTAATTCAGTATTTTTGATATCTGAGTAGCAGTAACAAAATATATATTCAATTAAATTAAACATAGACTGGCCATACAATACTGGGATATCCGTATGCAGCATCAAGGTTATGAAGGACGAGACCTACTATGTACGTGTGCTCGGAATCAAATTTAAATCCAGTCCGCAGACCATTATACAAAATACTTTGCACAGATTGTTTAAGGAAGCTGGAAGTACAGTACTACGTTACAGGTTACGGTTTCCCTGTGACTTTTTTTTTTTTCACCGATTGAAGGAACATCGGTTTAGCTAAAATCAGGGAGTGAAAGATACTGTCAAACGGTTGTTCCAACAGTAGTGTGCAACTTTGCAGGCATTATCGAAAAACTATCAAACCATTGCAACGTTTGCCTTAATGTTGGGCGATAATTTCTAGACGAATTTAACCCTGGTACATGTACATAGTCGTATGCTCTTTATATGATACACAACTATATTGTGCACTTCAAAGGCTTAGCTTACTTTTCTTTCAAGGGTACCATTTTTTGGTAATCTATTAAATTATGATTACAGTAAAATTGAGTTACTTATTAACTCTATGAAACAACATATTTGCAATCACTTGTAACATTTTAGTTTGTGATTAAATAAAAGAATTATTACAGAGAACCCATATAAGATTGAGAGTTACATATGCATTCCCATAGAATATGGAAATTATTCTAGTTTGAATAAATGAAGTTTATTTTGATAACATATTTTGTCACCTAGTCATCTAAAGTTAATCTCAGAATAGATTAAAATGTAGTTGGTTTCCAAACTGAGGATGTCCCCTTTCGAAGGAGGCGTGACAGGCTAGTGAAGAGTACACAGATTACTGAAAGAGTGTACTTTACATGCTAAAGGAGATGAGAAATTCAGTGTATGTTTGCCTGAAATCAGATATTTAGAGATATCAAAGGCACACATGATACAGACCATCGAGAGGCATGGCGGTGATTTGGAACTGTGCTTCATAGTTTTTCATAAATCATTCTAGAAATTTCACTTAAAATCCCACTTACTGATTTTCAGTTTTTAAACATACGAGTTACTCAGTTTTGATACTCTTAGCAATTACAGTAAAATTATGGCATTTTCACAGTTTATGTGTAGCGTACTTAGCACACTAAAATTAATTGGTTTCCTTCCTAGAAATTCACATAGTGAAGTAGAAAGCAATATTATTGGTGTTAACCTTGGTAAAAGGTAGTAAAATGTCATTCACTGATGCATATTATAGATAGTGATGGGCAAACTATAGCCTGCAGGCCAGATGCTGCAAGTAAAATGTTCTGTCTGGCCTTGACATCATTCCTAATGTGACGAATGTAAAGAAGAATCGGGTTACTTCGAAAGAGTTGTATCAGAAACAGACTGACAGATGAGCATTTAACTTCACTTCTGAGAATAAGTAGATTACCAAGTTCAATTTAATAAATTATATTGGCCTGTGGCCTGTCTGATTTTTTTTTTTTTTTCCTCATTTCTTTGGCCCTCTCCTGAAAGAAGTTTGCTCATCACTTCTGTAGAGTTTTAGACTCAGTGGGAATGGTATAGTCAAGATTTTGAGAATTTACATTCAGATTAAGTGAAGCGATAAAATTGAGTAAATTGTGTTCTGTATGACCTACAAAACACATTCTTCTCCTTGCTGACAAAGCGACATTCGAATTAACCCATCTTGCGCCAAGTGAGCTTTGTGATGGAGAAAATATTGTGCATGTGGCGTTCTTCGGCGGTCTTCCGTTCCTTTTACTTTCTTCATTCTACTATTTTGTTCATTATCACCATCACCGTCTCGCTTTAGTCTCCGATCGTAATTTTGAAGTTTAAAAAATCTACTATCATCATCAGTTCATTCCGAAAACATTAGTTATAAAACGTCACCTTTATGACTACATCACATTTTCGTTTGTCTGTACAGTAAATTTTAGAAAACTGTAAATTATGTCATATAATGTTGACTTTTTAGATCTTGTTCATTATATGTTGTTCTAATGTTGGCTTTTTTTTTTTGGTCTTGTTCATGATATGTGGTTCTTAAAATGATGATCATGCTGTTCAAAATATTACATAGAACTGAATTAGTAAGACTCCAACAACTGCACTAGAATGCACTGCTTTGCTCTGTGATAGGGAGAAATATGTTACAGGAGAGATAAATTTCTTATTTGGTAATTTTACATACTGTTTGTTGTGTTGTGTGTTATGCTTGTTCACAAATCCACAAAATTATAAAAGTGTCAAAAGTACATGAATCGCATGATTTCATATGATTAAAATATAGAAATTGGAATTAATTAGTATTTTAATGACATTTTTCTACAGAATTGTATGTAATTGTAGAAAACAAACCTTATATAAATTACAGAAAATAGATACCGCATTTAAATACGTTTTGATTGGATTTTTCAGATTAAATTTAACTGAAATTTTGAAGAAAGCATTGGCTATAACTTACCTTGTAATGCGTCGCGGTATTTATTTACTGGAACGTTTTCGATACGCTTCCATGTTATTATTATCAATGTTATTTAAAACAGTAACTGTTAATTTTAACTCATATGCAGCGTCAAATAATTACTTTTACCACGATATGAAGTTCAAAATATTCAATATAGACTTAAAAATTTCAAAAATTAAGATTAATAAAAATTTCTGTTCGTATTATGAACTGCTTCTCTAGCATAAGAAAAATTTCAGTGAAATTCAGATTCCTCACAAAATTCTACGTCATTTTGAATTTTCAGATAATTCAGGATTGGTTTTTCTTACTGCCGTATTTTGCCGTACTGCCATTTTTCATTCACCAAGGTGATAACGGTTCAGCACATCTGATTAGTACATGTAAAAGTGTAGAAGTATACTTGAATCTGTGTTAGCAGTAGAGATAAGGGTGAAATCTAGTAATCTTACCTTGTACCCCTAAGGTTTTGAGTTTTCAACTAAATACCCAATAGCAAAGTTTAGTGAAATCTAGTGGTTGATATTTTGAATAACACTGCTGAAGAGGACAGGGGAGCCTGTCGAAAACGTTCCCGTAAATAAATATAACGATGTTGGTTGATTGAGTGGGAAGGGGGGGGGGGGTTAATGGAGACGTCAGCAGCGTGGCAATCTGTCTCCGTTACGATAAAGACTTCTGACCAAATATAACTGTTTTTCCATAAGCAATTTTAGGAAGGTAATTTTAATAATTTGTATTCAGAGAAGATAAAATATTGAGTCTAACAAAACCAAGATATTTTGTAAACACAAAATCAGAACGTTTACAGAACTTTTTTTTTTTTTTTTCATTTTAAGTGAGACTTAAATCATAACTTAAAATTCAAAGTTGTATCAAAATATGAAAGATCAAATGTTATATTTAATTTGGTTCACTTTCATAGTACGTTTAGCAGTGTTAAAATTTAAGTATTCCGGATAAATGTTTCTGCTCTTTTGATGCAAACCCATTGCATGAGCATAATGTTTTAGAAGACTATGTGCTCCTGTCTGTTTCAGGGGGTCCTCAGTTCTTATTTCATAGTTACATTGTGTCAGTATTTGGTTTCAGTTTATAATATTTTCACTTAGGAGAATGGCATCGAGGGATGAGTTCATATTAATGAGATGGAAATTTTTGACATTTTTATTACTTATTTATTTGGCGTAGGTTTTGTTAAGTTTGCACAAGCTATATCTGTACTTCTGAATTTGGAATACTCTTATTTCAATTAATCAAAATCTAATATTAAATTATACGGAGTAACATTAACAAAGAGTATGTAATTTGCCAAAAAAGGAAGAAAAACGTGTAGTTCTTTTGTGTGTATGAAGCTATGTACGTGTGTGAAAACTTATCTGAAGGCTTTAACACAGAATAATTAATAACATTAACATTGAAAAAGTCTCTAATTCTAGAAAATTCTGGAAAGCAATTTAGGATTTCTTTCTACATGTATTATAATTTCTGTATATCATTTGGAATTTGTTTCCTTGCTCTACTTGACATATTTGTCTTTCACAAATTCATGAACGTAATTTTATTAATATAATAATGAGTGTGTCTGGCATAGTAAATAAATAGCATACTCGCTGGCGCAGTACATGTAGTAATACAGGCACAGCACTAATGACTATACCATTTAATTACTATAACTATTTTCCTGACAATGGCTTTATTAATAAGGTACTGACTCAATAAATGCAGATACACGAGTATCGTGAATATTTTCGAAGGATATGAGCTTTTTATAAGCTGTTGGAAGAAAAGTTGGTAACTTTCCTCTCTAATTTGCATTTAATCTTGAAAGTTCTATTTGAATACGACAAGGAAAAGTATATGTTATTGTCTCCTTTAAATTTTTCAAAAGCATTTTCAGTGCATAATTCGCTGGAAATTTCCTTCTGTCATTTTTCAGATATTTGTTTTTTTCCGTTTTATGTTGTCAGTCGATGACTGCATAGTTGAAATATATAATAGAATAAGGAATACAACATAAGTAATATATTAGTATGAAACAAGTCGTTAAATTCTGGTTTATTGCGTATGTTATATACAAATTATCGTAGGATGTCAGTAATGATTTATAGTTTCGTATACTAGACAGCCTCGGACTTCCTTCAAATACTGTTTTAACCTCTTAGTCGCAGACTACTTTGCATTGAAAATAACAGTTGAGTAAATGTATACTGCCTGGTGTGTGTAATATTGATTGATATTATCTGAAGTTTCCAGAAGTATCGTGACTATTGTGATATAAATACATTATTAAGTGTTTTTATTTTTATGTTGAATAATTTGAACTTGCCCTTACTATGCCATGTGCTTTAAGATGGTTTGAATTGATATTTTTTTAAAGTTTATATAGTATTTTAAGCCCTTTTTCCCTTCAAATCGCTGTAGCAATTTCGTAAGATTCATAAACTGTAGTGTGTTAACATTAAACGTATGATTTGGGGAAGGAATTAGACATAATCTGTGAACTGTCAGTAGTGAAAGAAAGAGGACTATTCCAAGAAAGCAAGAAAAAGATATTTAACCCATTGAACTCGTTGTAGTTACATGGGAGGAAACTGATTTCGTGTCGTAGTATTTTTTAGCTTGAATGGAGTCACAAAGTGACATAAGGACGTAGAATTCATTTAGATACCAAAATAAGTTTTTTTTTTTCCTTTTGGGACAAAAATGTATCTGGGATAATTTCCTCTCATGCAGTCAATAACGTCAGTAAAAGCTGCACTTTTTCTCTCATGAGACATTTAATGTGAATTTGAGTGCGTAAATTTTTGGAGTTTTAGAAATAATTACAGTGTCTGCTTTTGTAAATTGTTAAATGCATGAAAATTTTAAGTAATGTAATAAGTTATTGCACACTATTTGCACTGCAAGTTATTTGTTGTAGTGTTTTTATCGAAGTATATTTATATTGAGTCTGTACTTCAACCATTCATCTTTTGCTATTAAAATAATATTTGTATTTTATTTTCTGAAAAACTTTCCTACATATTTATAATACACACAATTGAATGTGGAGAATGAAATGAAATCCTTCGAATCTTGTTGACGAGTAGAAATAGCGGAATAGAGGTATTGCTGTCGTAATTCCAGTGCAAAGTGTATGTTCAACACTTGATGTTCATATGTTCTTCAGTAGGTTTGATTTTTAAAATTATAATATGATTAGGAAACGATGCGTTTGATAAATCTCTTGAGTATGCAGTGTCTTATCTCTTGTATGCTATTTGCCATTGAAAGTTTTCTACTAGTTAAAACTTCTTTGTGTATGGATATATTGCAGATTTATTTGACTAGCCTGGTAATTGAAATTTTTGCGAAGCGTAACATTAAAGTATATTGTGAACAGTGTCAAAGGAAACTATTTTTGATGTACATTTAAATGTTTAGTTATTTAAGTAGGCTGTCGAGCTGCCAGAAAAATTAGTCCTTTTCTCGTAATTAAGATAATTTATGAGATAAATAATTTTGCTTTTTTTCTGTTTGCTTAAAATCGAAATATCTTTAAAATAAGAGTGTGTGAAGAGGTCGATAGTGATTGGTAGTGCATATTTGGCATAGTAAGGGTTAATTTTAAAGTGCCTTGCTGGTTCAAGGCGAAAACTGTGATGTTATATTTATAGTTTTATTGTTATGAAATAATATATTCTGAATCGTAGTATTGGTAAGTGAAAAACCCGAGAATGATCTCAAGTCGTGTTTCTTTTATTATTTAGTGTAATTGAATTAAAGGTCACTCCTGTACATTAATAGTTAACATTTTTTTGTTGCGTAATCGTGAGAATTCTCTATTCGCTACTTAAATCTTTTGGAAGAACATGTGCTTTGTTCTTTAATGTCTTGTGAATTTATAACGATGAGAAATATGTGTATGTAGATTCCCTTTTGGTGAATTTACCTAGATTTATGTTACGCATCTTTCAGCACAATTATGTAGTAGCGAAATTAAAAATTCTCGAAAAAAATTCAAAATTTTAGTTGGTCTGTTGCTTTTGTGTATGTGTGTCAGTGAATTGTAAGTGACACGTGTTTCATGGTGTTCTTGAAAAATAGTTTCAAATAAATATTTCTTCCAGTTTGCTGTATAGAAGCATTAATCTCTCATTTTTTCAACATTAGCAATGCCTGTGTACTGTATACTCCTTGCACATTACGAGATTCAGCAATCCAACTGGGGTTCGAGAATCATTTACGAGTGCCAACAATGTTTTTAAATTCAGTTGAAGTTACTTTAAATTCAACAATGAAAGGATGATGTTTGATAAGGCTCATTTTTCGCGTATGGGACGATGTGTGTGTGTATATATAATCATTTTTGGAATGATTTCGATATATTTTTAGCAAATAGGGAGTATATACTTACATAATTGGAATACAATTATACAGAGTGTTTCAAAAAATACCGACAACGTTTGGGAGGTGATTCCTGACACGAAAATAAAAAGTGTAGACCAATCTGGGTGCAAAAATCCGTCATTTCGTACTTATAGGCTGCCGAAAACATAAAATAAAAATGAACTTTAAAGGTCCTTAGTTCCCATAATATGGGAACTAACATAGTCGTGTCAAGACTTCACTTAGGAACTAGCATGTTCCCTATCCAAATAGCCATGTTTCAGAATCCTGCGGTACTTCCGCAACAATTTTTATAGAGAGAGTTGGTGAGTACTTCAAATCATATTCCCGTAACTAAATTTCCTCTATAAATTGTTGCGTGAGTACCTTAGAATTCTGAAACATGAATTTTTTATAGAGCACATATTAGTTCCTAAGTGAAGTCTTGACCCGACAACGGTAGGTCCCGTAGTTCTGGAGCTATGGACCGTTGAAGTTCATCTTTCCATGTTTTCGGCATCCTCTAATTCTGAAATGAAATATTTCTGCATCCAGGTTGGTCTATACTTTTTGTCTTATCTTGGTGTCAAGAATCACCTCCCAAACGTTGTCGATGTTGTTTTGAAACACCCTGTATAATTATTAGGATATTTATTACTAATGAAGGTAAATTTTATCTGCTTATGAAGTTCATCATAAAAAAAAAAAACTTTATTGCATACTCGTGCTATATTGCTGATTGACAGCAAACATACTCAGACATCCATTTTACTAAAGACTGTTTTAATGTGGGCATACTAAAACATGAAAGTCATTCTTACATTTAGATCAAACTTACGTGCAGCGGTGTTGTATCCAATAGTTTTTTTTTTTTTTTTTTTTTCATGCTTTGAATTCGCGTATCAAAACTTACTTTTAAAAATATATTCTCTACAAACAAGAAATTAACACATACAATCTCGCGCGTAAATCATGTATAAACAGAAAAAGTTAACTTACACTATTAACGTGTTAACACAAATATTCTTATACAATTATACAGCATATATCCTGCAATTACTAAAAATATATCAAGAGTATTCGAAAAAAAGTCTATCATAGGCAAAAATGGGCCTTACCAATCCTTACCTTTAACTCGAGATACACATTTGATGGTATCTTCTGTTATGTATTTTAAATGAATAATATTGATAATAATAAACCTGTACGAAAGTGTTTTGGGTTAGGATTTTCAAAACAGAAGAAAAGATATATAAAAGCAGCGTATACATTAGCCAGAAAACTCCTTGTTTACAAGTTGTAGGTGGTGCAAGTAATGTTCACGAAAACTGTGAAAGCCAATAGTTGCACAAACTGAGTTTAAATTTCTTCATTTAACGTTCCGATAAATACTCGCTACTTGCGAATCTTACTAGGCGAACCAATATTCACTACTAAGGGAAGGAGGCACTCTTTTCTTTATTCATTCCTAGTAGTACTAACATTAATGCACTACAATAATAAATAGTGATGTATTTGCATTGACAGTTAAGCATGGACTCTTAAAACTGACTTCATATTATATCTTTATGACATAACACAAAATAATTCTTTCAACAGGAGTATTTTCACAATATTTAAGTGCTTTTTTAAATAATGATTTGCAAGATGTATGAAGTAAGTAATTGCTATAACCTCAAACAGCAAATAGTGGTTGCTTATTCAAGACTATTAAGGTTTCAGTGCCTGTGATTCACTTTCATTTTGTGTTCATGACAAGAAATAGACTGCTGCTGCATATGTCTAATCATGGAACACGATATGGAGGAAATGCTTTTCCAGCATATGAGAAGCTTCCATTGTGGTATAACAAGTGAGATATAACGTGTTCTATATAATTTTTGCCAGCTTTTATGGCAAGTGCAGCTAAAATAACCTTTCTGGAATCAATCATATTTAAAACTCGATGAAACAAGTCATAGTCAGCGGCAGTGAACTTTGCCCATTGACGGGGCATGACCAACATTCCCCTAAGAGATGGATATTCAGCTCCTCCGTAATGTTATGTATGGCAGACGAAGTTGCAGTGCGACATACAGTGATTTAATCCATTACCAATAAGGCCTGTTTTCTACAATTTATATTACAGCCAGCATACATTTTGATGTATCACTTCGTCTTACTGCCGTATTCCATATACACAATCAAAAATTTTTACTGTCCTGGGATTCCTCTCTTTCGATACGTTCCTTTATTTCAAAATAAACCAGTTTGAATCATTGTTCCGTACATTTCGAAGGAAAACTGAACTTGTAGGAAAAACTACATTCCCTTAATTGTCTACATCCTTGTAGAGTTCCATAAGACTTTCTTGTAAATCTATTTGCACGAGATTTTGAAGTGCCTTATTGTGTAATATCAGGGTGTCTATTGGTCACGAAAGTCATGAAAAAGTCACGAAATCAGAAAAGGGTCGTGGAAGTCGAGAAAAAGTCACGAAATTTAGCTTTTGGGTCACGATTTTTTTTATCTGTATAAATATAAGTACAGACTGGAAAATTTTGTTATATAAAACGGCAAAATTCACCGCCAAAAATGTCTATCGGCGGCTATAGACGCTACCAAATCGCAAGCAAAGCATGCTTCTATCACGTTTATGAAAATTCGGCCTAATTTGCACCCAAACTCACTCTTGAGAATGTTACAAAATTTTATGGTTTTTAAAAGGAAAAGTCACGAAATTTCATTTTGAAATTTTAGTAGACACCCTGAATATGATAACACAGTCTTGATTGAATATGCCAGGCGCTATAGGACAAGTCGATTCCTGTTGTTCAATTCCAACTGTATAACTGTACAGTAATTAGTGTTGTTCCAACTGTACAACTGTAAAGCCCGAGCTGTAGATTGCATCTGAACTTCTATGAACATATCTGTTGGAGTATTTTGGACAAACTGCAGAAGTTCTATCACTGTCGTACAATTGTCTCTCTTCTAAAGCTTTTTTTGTACAATTGTTGCAGCGAACTTTTTTAAGTTTTGAAAATTCGACGCAAGAAACTTCATAGAAAATTCAGGAAACTGTTCGATTATTCCTAAGAATGAGTAAACTGCATAATTCTAGATGCCTAACATGATTGATCAATGTTCATTCACATAGAATATGCCTAACTTTCAAATTTTATTGAGGATTTCGAAACGTCAATAACTAGTATAGTGTATAGCAACTAATGTACCTGCTATTGCATGAATCCTCCTTCGTGCATAAGTTTTTTTCTTATCATAGGTATTCTGCAAAGGCAGGTCACTTTCCACAACTGAGAAGCTTGCGTGCTCCACGGTCTTTCGCTAGCCTCTTCGTCTTCACGTATGGTGATTCAGTAATTGTATATTTTCTAAACTTAGTCTTAATCTACTACAAATCCAGAGAGCAAAAACAAATAAATTAAATGGATATATATGTCTGCTAATTGTCATTGCTCCAGTTTGACTCAGCTTTGCTTAACAACAGTAACACAAACTTACCAGAAAATTACTTTATATCCGAACTAGAAATGTGAGCTGTTAAGGTATTTAAAGTTTGAATCTTCCATTCTGATCATTGATATGGCAACAGTTTTCCTCACGTGAATTGATTGCCGGGTACTGCAGCGTGACTATCCATGGATGGAGGAGAATAAAGTCTATACGCTGACTAGTTCATTGTGTCGCCTTTCCGTGTTTGAACAACAATGGCAGATACCAGTGACTTCACTTTGGAGGAGCGCTTATTGGCAAGTATGTGGGTCTATGAAGAAAAACAACAAGGAAAATATAAACCAACAAAGTTCTGTCGCTTCTTCACCCACCACCTTCGAATATCAATATGTCACCTAACACGTATCTGAAAGATTAAAAATAGTCAGCATCGACCACCTGCCAACGTTCTGGAAGGCTATGGATTCCATCGCGGTAGAACTTGGTGGACCCGTGAAGCGAAGAAGGTATCAAGTGCATTTTTCACCTCTACTAGGGATTTGAACTGGCGTCCTCTAAAGTGATTGCCCAAGGAATGGAACAGGTGATAATTGGACGATGCAATGACCGGGGAGTATGTTGGATGACACAATAGTGTTTCCCATCCAAGGCGTAGAATCTTGTCCAGGGTCATCCTAGTCACATAGAGCTAAGCGTTGTCCTATAACAGAAAGACCCCTTTGCGATTTAGAAGTGCTGGCTCCACGGTTTTGAGTTTTTCTTGAACACGGCTCAACTGGTGACAGTACACAGTTACATTGATGCTCTGACCAGCTGGTAGCAGTTCCCGATGTACGATGATGTGAGCAATCCACGAAACATAGGACCACCATCTTGTGCAGTGCTGGTTTCGTCTGTTTTGAAACCAGTTCATGGGATGCTACCCAAAGATGACGGCGCCGTGGAGCTTTGTACAGGACCCACTTCTCATAAGTCAAACCCTCAAATCATGTGGAACCCATCGACCCAACTTGTAGTGCTTCCCAAGTTGATGGAGGTGTTTCAGAATGCTTTCTCCATTCACACTGAATTGTAGTTTCAGTTCCTCACGTGTCTAGCCACTGTTCGCCTCAATTGCTGTCTGAAGATCTTCATTTTGTGTGTGTGTTTGTCTTCCGGCGCGTGGTGCGTTTTCGATTGTTTCGTCACCGTCCTTAAACTTTATAAACCACCGCTGCACTGCCCGCGTCGTCACGAGACCTTCACCAAAAACCTGGCATATCATCCGCCCCGCTACAGTGGTGTTTGACCCCAGTTTTGAACTTGTACAGCATATAATACATGCCCTTAACGCTCTGTGGAGGTCCTATATTCTCTCTGTCCGTACGCAAGTTCACGGTGTAACTGAACTGCCATAAGGTAGTATGTTGGATATACCCATACCAGCAGTTTGACTTTCGCCTTATTTCCATTCGCATTCAACTCACGGTATGAGGGCCAATTGAACACAGACCATAAAAAGCGACAAAACTTTCTTGGTTACTTCTATGTCGCAGGTGATGGATAGGTTTCGTGAACGGTTCGGTAAGGAGCGACCAAGTCGTCAGACTTTGATCACATGGGGGAAGAAAGTTTTTCACCTGGGAAATGTTACGAATGCTCCTCGTTCGTGTACAGAAGTTAGTGCGTCAGTGATGCGTTGACCCTACAAGTTGACCAGAAGAAAATGGACTTAGGCTTACACGCTTTCCGGCCAATGGCCATCAATGAACTAACCGACGATTACTTAAACCGCCGACAGGAAGCACGTAGGACCTTGGTAGAGGCCTTCTCCATCAGTCCTACTCGGAAGTGTGTTCTTTCCTCTGATGAATATACTATTTATCAGTCGCGGGATAGGAACGTCTTCATATGGACAAAGGAAAACCCATATATATATATATATATATAATATATATTAATCAAAAAATTGACAGTTCTCCGCACGACATGCTTTAGGTGTGAATGACTGAACAACACATCTTTTGTCTGTACTTTCTGGAGGGTTTTGTGACCCAGATTACTTACCTGAATATATATTGAATGACTGATTTCTTCCACAGCTGCAGAATCTAGGCATCAAGAACACAGTTGTTTAGCAACACGATGGAGCACCCATTCACTTCGCATTTGCTGTTCGTGAATGCCTGAACGCACTCTTCCCTGGCCAGTGGATATGACGTGGATCTCCAAATTCACGAGTCCCTTATCATTGGCTGCCTCGAAGTCCGAACCTTACGACACCAGACAATGCCCTGTGGAGTATCACAAATTACACGTCAGGAAGAAGCGGTACATGGACAGTGATACTTCGCAGGCAACTGTATTTGAGGCCTTCCAGCTTGTGATGCCGCAGCTGCTAAAGCGGATGAGTAGGAGGAAATGGAGGCATATTAAGCTGTGCATGGATAATAGAGGTGCAAATACAAACCTTTTGCATAAATGACTTAAGTATTATTAATGTAGGGATAAAATAAGTGCAAGTGTTAAGAGACTCTGGCCACCCTGTACACTTACTAATGGGTTGGTTGGATAATAGACGGAAGGTATTAATATGGGAATATTTGTAATGTCCTTAGGCTAGTCTGGTTGGTGATTATCTTTCTAACCTACGCTCTATCGAATACTTCAGTTGAGCAACTTGCCCCCGCCAAGTGAACTTTGTGGTGGACAAACACCGTGTGCGTGGGTTTTCTCGGGGTTCTCCCATTTCCTCCCACTTTCTTCATTCCACCATTTCCTTCATTACTTATCATCACCGTCTCCTTTAGCCTAACCGACATAACCGTGGGACGTAAAACGCAAAGATTTCATTTCATTTTCAATTGAGCAACTCCTTATTAGTTATTCTTTTAATTACCTTCATCTGATATTATTTCCAGCTACGTAAGGTAAGTACATACTAATGTTAGGAAGATAGTACAAATATAAAGAATACAAAAACACTAAAGAGGAAATAATAATAATAGCGAATTTATGCAAAGTTGGAAGAAATATCGTATTACTGGAAAACTCGAAGATCTAAAACAAAGGAAAAAATCGTATGATTTAATTGGATTGCAGCGTTACGTCTCTTTCAGCACCGAGGTTATACGAGACCTGAACCAACAGTTGAAAATGAAATTCGAACCACAGTAATGCGTTCAAATTTCAAGGCTTTCTACTGAGAATTGAACTTGGGTTCTCGAGTTAACCACTAGATTACTGGGAAGGGGATCAATTGCAGTTATTGTAAATATTATTTACGATCGACGATTCTGTTGTACTGTTTGTAGAAAGTGATCTTCCATTAAAAATTATTTTTTTTAAAAGGTTAACTTTCTAATTACTCGAGCACTTCTTCAAGTGACCTCCTATTAAAAGTAGAACTTTTAAAGGTTAGCTCGCTTGGAAACTCATGGTTCAGTGTCAACTTCCAAAACTAGTCGCCGTTTGGATTATTAACAACACGTGTGTGCGCTAAAATGTCGCAAGATCAACTCATGCAAGCTAAATTCACATTCAAACCATTGACAAAATTAATCCACTGCCTTCACCTGTTGACAAAGATGTATTTTATGTCGAGTCATCGCTTTTTGCTATCTTAAATACAACATGAGAGTCTGCAGCACTCGTTCAATATCTTTCCGCATAAGATCAACATGTTTTTTTTTTCGGTCATGTAATGTTTAATTTATTTTGGCTCCAGAATAGTCTTCTTTGCTTTCTTCAGTGTACACGAGAGGAGATTGTCTGAAGAAACGTTCATCGTTGCACCTATGTGTATGAATTTGCGTCATATGATCATTTGAACTATATATTGTTTCTTCGTCTATGTTGTACTCTATCATCAACTGCGGCATTAAACTTCTGCATCCGATAAGTGTCGCTTCCATTCTTCATATGTTATCTAATTTTCAGTGTATTTTAAAGTTGCGATGGAGGCTTCGCAGTTTTACTGGTTTCATGTGACATTTTGACCACAGGTGCTCTTGCTGTAGATGGTGGAAATGGATGCATTGAGACAGTGGGCATTATTGCTACTCCTTGTTGCTGTTTGTTCTTTAGCTGATGTAGATGCATTTCTCGCCTTACTTTGTACGGTCCAGGAAGCACATTCTATTAACAAGAGAGATCTCTTGCTGTCATCTACATCTACTCATTGGATCAGTGCACTATTACCTGTGTTGTAATCTGCGATGGGCAGCTCTGGAACAGTAATGCCTCCTTCATTTCCAAGGTCTTGGCGATAGATTAGAACCTGCTAGGTTGTGGTCACGCAGAGGGGATTCAGTACCTAGCGGTGTTGAGGCGCCTTCTGACACCAGAAGAAAAATGTGAGTTTGTGATTATCCAATTACGACACTGGTGATCTCAGTCGACTCCTACTTGCTGTGATAGTTTCCTACATCAGTAGATATAGCTGGGAGATGAGCTATATCTCGCAAATGGGCGTATCCTATTCCTTCCTTTCGGAATCGATGAGTGAGCCTTGCACCATTGCATAGACAACTTTAGAACGAGCACATTAATGCTGCAATCATGGGCTAGTTTTAAGTACGAGGGCCGTTTTCTTCAGCTTCCGATGACCGAAAAAAAAAATCGAGCAAAGATCAAAATGATTTTATAATACGAAAGTTATGTACAAACATGATTACATTTCTACATAATCACCGTGAAAATTCAGATATTTATCGTGGCGGTGGACTTGCTTTTCGATCCCCTCTTCAAGAATGTTGCAGCTAGTGATGTGAGATGGTCTGGAAAGCTGTTTTTAAAGCTTCTCATTGGTCTGGAACCCATCGAATACACAGTTTTTTTCTTCCTGTATCGTAGGTGATCAGTGAAGATCGCGTAAAGAGATTATCTCGACACTTCAGGAAATTCACACAATTCTCTTATGGTAAACCTTTGTTTCTCTCGAACCACTTCGGTAACTCGTTAAACAGTCAGTTGCAACATATTTGCATCCTTGCTCCCCTTTATCGTTCATGTCGTTTGCTTGTATTTAAATTTTCTACCTATTCACGCACACCATCACTAAGTCATCATGATATACTAAGCTCATTCTTCGGTGAGTTTCTGCTGTACTACTGTCCCTTTCTGTTTGAAGAAAGTGATTAATACTGCACAGTTCACACTTGGCGAGAGCATCAATTGAACCAGTCATGTTTACGCGCTTACAGCTCAGCTCAATCTGCGAGTTCGAGTTGGTAGTAGTAGAAGTTATGGTTAGAAAAATACGCAGCTGTACAGGAAAAAAATGAAGCAAACACTTCATCAAAGTATGTGTACTGGAATACCATTCAATTTTTGCGTTTACTTTCATATTCCATGAAATTTTAATTAAGTTATTGAATAATGCAAGCTTAAATGAAATTATCCAAATATAGAAATGTAATTCTCAATTTTGAATCCTATTGAGATCTTTAAACGTTGACACTACAGGTCAAAAGTTTTCGAACATCCGGATTGGAGTGATCATCTACTGTGCACCTATTTTGACACGAGAACTTTTCTACCATTTGTCAGAGGTACCCCTGTGTAAAGCATAAAATTTGGCGACAGTTGAATCAGAATCTGAGATATACTCCAAATGATATATCTAACTGTAATTCTTAAAATGAACACACAAAAGACAACTTGATATATGCATAGCATAGTATGAAAGAAAGCACGGGAAATAAGATAACATTATTTTTGCTTGAAAGACGAGGTCAATGCAGTGACAGAAATTCGGAAGGAAAACAAGTTTTACATGCTTTGTTGTTCTTTATACATTGTTAATATGTTAACGTTTAAACAGTCAAAAGTACCGTATTTTTGAAAAGTGTTTACGACGGCCTGTGTACGGCGTTCTGTGTTCAATTGTCACTCAGTGTAAGTGTATATTTAAGCTCATAGCTATTTCAACGAGCAAAAATAAAGCATACTAAGCCATCGTAAATACTTTTCAAAATATGACATTTCTAGCATTAAAACGTTACATATCAACAAGATATATAGAACTGCCAATTCGAATAATTTCCTTCGAATTCCTGTCATGACATTGATCCCGTATGTATACATTTTTCAAGCAAACCTAAGTATTACCTTAACTTCCACACTCTTGTTTATATGATGCAATATCTATTACAAATTTCTTTTTCTTTTTTTCTTTTCTTTTTTCTTTGTGTGTGTGTGTGTGTGTCCATTTTAAGATTTATAATTAAGTATATCATCTGGAGTATATTTCAGATCCCGATCTAACTGTTGCCAAATTTTATGCTTTCAACGGGGGCACCTCTGACATAAGGCAGCCAAATTTTCGTGCCAAAATAATAGACGCTCAGTAAATGGTCACTGCAATCTGTTGTATTCGAACATTTTTGAGCTGTATTTCAGTTCGTGATGAATGAGAATTATTTATTGTCGTTAAACAGCATGATGTAATAGACAACGTCAAAATTTAAGTTTGCGTACATATAATATTTACAATTATAATTAATCTATACAAATGGCAATATGTTATAAAATTTCATCCCTATATATTTATAACTACATTGCGTTTTGCACAACGGCACATGGGGAATATCTATTTCATTTTTGCGCCTTGTATTGTGTGAGTGAACATTACTTCGAGTAACATAATTTGTACAGTTTTCTTTGATATACATAAGGCACAATAATATGTACAAGGACGGGATGGTCATTATTTCAAAATCTTTGAAAAAATGTCTACAAGATTCTCTCTCTGAAATTCCTGCTATCGTTCTTATCGCTCTTTTTGCTACTTAAGTACTGTTTGTGTCCCGGAAGAATGACCCCATAATAATATGCCATACGACAGATGAAAGAAAGCATAATATACAGTGATTAATAGACTTTTACTTACAGATATTTTTAATTTGCGTAGTTACATAGTATGCACATTCCAGTTTAATTTCGTATCTAAGTATATCCCTAATAGATTAACTGAGGAGCATTCTTCTGTATCAGTTCTGGAGCAGCTGAGATGAAAGTATAACTTCTCTGTTTCATTGTTATTCAAATGTAATTTATTGTGGAACAGTCAAATAGTAGATTTATCTATTGCTTCATTCTTTTTCGTGTGTATTGCATTGATATTATTATCTTTCGTTATAAATGTAGTGTCATCGGCATACATAACAGTGGTTTCTAATAAGTAGTCAGGTAAATCGTTAATATATACCAGAAATAGGAAAGGTCCAATGACACTTCTCTGTGGCACTCCTGTTAATATTTCAAGAATGTTTGACTGTTTATTTTGTACACACACAACTTGTTTTCTACTTTCTAGATAGAACCTGATCAATAAGAGCTCAGTTCCTCTCACCCCATAATACTGTAATTTCTGAATGAATATTACGTGTGCAACAGTATCAAAAGCCTTACTTAAATCTAAAAGCGCAAGCGAATGAATTGTTTTCAAAGGGATCAATTATCTCAGATACAACTTTTTCAACGGCTTTAATTGTGGACATACCTTTCCGAAACCCATATTGTGCACAGTTAATGAGATTGTTATTTTCAAAGTACAGACTTAGTTGTTCTTTCATGCAATGTTCAATAATTTTTGATACAATTGGTACGAGAGATATTGGTGTCATCGATACTTATGTACCCCGACTCGGAAGTAGACTTCTGGCAAGAAAAGTGTCTTATTATCTGGATTCTTTTTTTCTTTCTTTTTTTCTTTTCTTCTACATGCAAATTTTCATTTTAATACTTTTCGGTACTTGACCATCTGTCATATTAGGCTTCCTCTTTTCTATCAGAAATTGTTCGTTTTCAAAGCTTGCTTGCTTTGCTTTTATGTTTTCAAGTCTACTGATATTCATTGTATCAGTTTTCGCATCCGTAGCTTAATAAGTATTAAAATAAATATGGAAATTTTTACTCTTACTACTATTTTCCCATTTTTCAAAGAAAATTTAATTTGATTAGCAATTCAGTATATAATAAAAAGTGTAGAAATGAACGAAAATTACTAAGTACAGCTACTAGAGTTACATATAACAACAAACCAATATGTACTAAAAATACATGAAGTATGAATGGAAAACAAAATATTCCTTGCTCGACTGTATTCTATCATTATGCTGACATATGCTTGATTACTCTTGGATTTCTAAATATTATTAAGGAAAGTTAATTAAGGAAAGGATTTATAAATATTGCGTCATTTTTTCTAGTAATAGTACAATTTACAGTATTAAATGCATTAAGTGGATTTTCTTAAATAAAAAATACTAGAAATTTTACAATAAAGGTTGTACAGATGGAAGTCATGCTGATGTTAGTTGTGTAAGCTATTAGTAATGTTAATAACTAGTATTTATCAGCTTATTTGATAAATTATTTTGTAGTAACATCATTATTAATTCAATTTCTCATCAGCTGTTAGAAATTAAAGAATGCCATTTTTGCCTGATTTGACTATGATCTAAACGTTAACTGTTTTTTATACTTTTATTTTATATATATATATATATATATATATATATATATATATATATATATATATATATATATATATTAGAAAACCTGATCGTCCACATAATTCGTATTACTGGATATTGTGTTATTCAGTAAAGCAGTATTTATGAATACTGCTGTGTAAAATTTCTGGACGCTCCGCCTCCTCTCTCTCCCTCTTCCTTTCTCCCTCTCTCTCTCTCTCTCTCTCTCTCTCTCTATATATATATATATATATATATATATATATATATATATATTGTAATAGCCTATGTGAAGTTGTAAACAAACAGTTTCACGCATCAGTGTTTACGAACACCACCACGTGGTTCGGCAAGAGGATCTCCCACCAGATGGATCTACAGTCACATACAGACGACGGCATCTGGCCCCTCCCACGGAGCAGAAGACGACATCAGAGCAGCAGCGCCACCGCCACCCAAGGAACCGTATAAATTGAATGGACAAAGGCAATTCAGTGCCAGTTTTCTGGTGACCCTCCTCTAGTCTGCTACGGGACTACGCCTATCCTATCTCCTGGCTGAGCCCGCTACGGGGCTCTGTTGGCCACTTAACCTGCCTCTGCTTGCTACGGAGCATTGGTTCCTTAATTCCTCTCTGCTTAGCCTGCTACGGGGCCCTGTGGTGATCCTGTCTGCGACCTTACGGTTAAAGACGACCTATTTCTAACCTTTCATATTAGAGAGATTATTTTGTATAGTATTTTGTGAAAATACTTTTATAGTGGAAGCTTTTATAATAAAACTGGTAGTGGGAGTCGATTCCGGACGCTCTTTTTATTAAATGCTCTACCTACAACCTATATGAGACAAAGTTTTACATGGTAGAGGCTTTGACCGGCTCAGTTTTTGTCTAAATACTCCCCTACCGGACAGTATTTTTATTAACTTGAAAGTTAACTCTTTTTTTAAGGATGTGATTTTCTTAAGTGTTCAATTAGTGAATCGGACTTGACTTTATTTAGTGCATGCATCAAAGTAGAACAGGAAAGAACACTTTCCCAGAGGACGGTACAAATATGGAGCAAAATTCGCGCCCTTCTTTTAATATACCACAGCTCACTAAGTATTCGGGACACGTTACGGAGGATTCTGATAGATTTTTTATGCTTTTCGACCATTGCATTGTTGCATTCGTGGAATGAACAGGAAAAGAAAGAACTATTACCTATGTACGTACAAGACGTAGCACTTGATTTAGTCCTACAGTTAAAGGCCCAGAACCAGTTAGATGCGCTGAATTATGAACAATTAAAAGATAAATTAGTTGACTTGAGTAGACCAAAATTATCGGCATATCGGGCGGAATTTGAAATTTTTCAAGTCCAACAAGGTGAAAACGAGCCAATAGATGCGTATTTTCTTAGGAAACTGAGAGTTATTCGGCAAGTTTTGCCTCAAGCAACTGAAGAACAGAAAATAAATTATTTATCACTAGGGCTAAAGAAAAACTTTTTACTGCGTAACTCTGACCATTGTAGCACGGAGATAGGATTGGAAAAGACTCCCACCCATTGCAGCGTGGAGAGAAAGGAGTATCTCTTGCCCGTTGTAGCTAGAGATATTAGGTGAGGAGTGACCAGTTGAAAACTGATGTCTTCTGCCTTGGAACGTTCGTATATGTCCAATCTTCAGAGATCCTTGGCGGTGTTCGTGAAGGGGTGTCGAAGTGGGTCCTATTAGTGTCCCGTCGGTGACGATGATATACATCGTCTGCTAGTAATGCACGTGAATTTGTTTATCAATATGAGACATTTGGTGTTCACCACCAATATGACGGGATATTGCACTATACAATATGAAGCAAGGGCTAGAGGGAGTGATACCATATCTTGAATAGGAGTAATGGTGATAGAACCACATCTGTTACTATATAGTACCATCATGCAGCTGTCTTGAATTCCACCATGTTCGATTCAGTCCCAAAATTTGTAATAGGAAGGGTCATGTGACATATCGTTTTGGAATTTTTTGCACTGCAGATAGACACATCTAACATAATTTCCAAGTTATCTTTAATTATTTAATAGTTATTACCTTCATTATTAACTTACAATTATTTAATAGTTATTACCTTCATTATTAACTTACAATTGTTTTTCCAAACTTACAATGTATCTGTGCCTGTTATTGTATATTATAAATGCATTCAAAATGTGAGATCGCCATTTAATATTATTCAATTGATCTAATTTTTGTCACGGGCCTGATATGGAACCATTTTAGGAAATGAGACAAACCTCGAGACTCGAAAAATAAGAACCACTCTTTATATGTCATAGGCAGGTTATGATTATTCTTTGAAAACACTGATTGTAATAACATATAATATTTCTAAGCTAACTTGAGAGCAGACATGGAAATTATTAAGAACTATTGACAACTGCAATACAAAATAAAACAAATTGATATTAGATTGTAGTTGCCGTTAATGTACCTTATTTCTGCGCATTAAGCGGACTAGATTAATCAGTCTGACAACCAAAGTAAATTATTTTGAGGTTTAATGGCAGGCAACATTTTATATATACTGTATTTGCTCACACCAGAGCTCCCTTGTGGTTAAACGGTTAGCGCACGCGCCTTTGGCACTGGACACGTTTCGAATCCCGTTGGAGCTCATGTGGTTCAGATCTCACGTTAAGCTGTAGGCCCACATCTTATATAGCCTCGCTGCTGAAAGTGGCGTTAAATTCAAATCAAACCAAACTTGCTTGGGGATTGTCACTCCTTTGTAGTCAAATTTGTTAGCATTCTATCTTTGTTCCTTCTTTTCGGCTATATTTGTCAACGTATTTGGATAGATATGAATAGCAATACCATATTGAAGCAGCATACATGTACAGAGATGTTTTTAATATTCTTACTAAGTGTTGTGTGATAATGTTTTTAATATTCTCTAGTTTTTATTTTCGTTTTCCTTACCTGCTTCTAGATCTCTTTCTTCTAATCATCTATGATCTCACTAAAACTCAAGTCTTACCTAACCATCTATATTTCACGCGACAAACTAAGATCTCATACCTTACTCCAAAGCCACCGATTACCTAAAACCCAAGAACCGATTAAGATCGGTTGTTTCAATATTGGCAGCCTCACCGGAGGCGCCTTCAGCATGTGAGGAAGGATTTAATTTTATTCTGATTCTGATTCGATATAAAGCTGTAGGTCCTGTCTGTATAGCCTTGGAATCATACAGAGGCGTTAAACCAGACGTCTTCGTTTTCTTTGACTACTACGTACAACCTCACGTCTAGCTCTTCCATCACAACTCAAATACAAATACAAATACGAATCAAATACAAACCACTTATACATTATATGCTCCAACATTTAGCACGTGCTACCTCATACACCAATATACTTCTCACCCAAAGTCTCAGTGCCCATGAAGGATTCCCAAATACACACCCCAAACGTCAGAAGCCCAGCACGCAATTCCTAATCTAGTTAACTCAGCTTGTTCTAATCATGTGCGTTTTAACATTTGACAATAACATTTAACATTTACATTCACATGACTCTGTCGTATAACGATCTATCCTTTGGATGCCTGAAACAACGAATTGTCCGCTCGTAATCACTCCAGCCTTTCTTCTGGCTTCGATTCCTAGACATTCCGTTAATACGAACCTGCGATTTACTACTACTGGAACCGTTCCTATAGTATCCTAATGACAAGTGCTCAGATTAATGTGATTGTTCCCCAATTATTCCATTATCTTTAGTTACATCAGGTCTCAAAATGGATGACTCGAGACTAACATACAATCAAACCTACCAAAAGTATACAATATCTGTATTTCAAGAGATCTTTACCTTCACCACCTCAAACGTTTCCTGTCATATACCTTGGCTGTTCGTATATGTTTCACCACATAGTCCATTAACAGCACCTCAAGATCATGTCAGCTCTTCACAAACAGATACACCTAATTTTAACACCGGTCAGTGTAGTCGAGAGGTATAAGACGTTAGGCTGGCGATCGCAAGATCAGTCTGCTCGTCGCGCTCAGTATATATGCGTTATGTATTGTCTTTTCACAATTGATTTCTTGGTGTCTCATTTTGCCATGACTAAATCGTGGGACTAATAATCAAACAAGTAAATAAATTAATTAAACCTTCTCTCAGTCTCATTCGCAGTCAATTCAGTCAAGCAAAATATCCTCAGAAAAAAACTTAGAATTATCTATCCTGAATTTTCTCACGCAGTACCGTTCTACTGTACATTACCTACTGCCTTCCTTGGTCTAGTGGCTTCTTTGATACACGAGATCTCGGGTTTGATTTCCGGTGGTTCCATTGATCCATGTCTGATATCACCTCGTTGTCAGTGGAGATTTCTCCATGGAGCAGACGGAACAGCCATTCTCTCCCTTTTATACCTCGCTAAGTAAGAGTTGCGTTTTCTAAAACTTCACTTTTATGGGGGAGGGGAGTCAATTTGCTGCCTAGCTGCAGGCAAGCACCGTGATCACCTTCGTCGACTGCTCTGTAACGCCATTAAACATTCAAGTATTGTCGGTGGTGAGAGCTGTGTGCTCTTCTGATAAATCCGATATCAATCTAGCGAATAAACCAGAGGAAGCTGTGTCTTCAAACTGTTTCATCCAGTGTACTGAACATAGTGATAATGTTCCAGTTTACGTATTTTCATTTTAATTCGTTAAATAATAAAGCTAGTTGTTCATTCTTTGGTACAACCGTATGTGTGACATTATATTACTTTTCTGAAAAATTAAAGGCTTAGGTTTCCATACTCCTAGTTAAATCTTTGCAAATAAGACGACAGTAGAAAAGGTGAGTACTAGCCGTACCAGATTCATGAACTCGGAATTTTCTTCTTGCTTAGAAATAAGCCAGTTAGTGTATGATTGACCAAGTGAAATTATGTCCTTTAGGTTCACTGAATTTTATGGTAATGTGAGATTATTTTAGATGGAAGACCTACCCTCACCTTACACAAGTTGAAACAAAAACAAAATCTTGTATTAGCCATTTCCAAACTAGTTATCATAGTTCTGCGAAACGGTTATCTGGATGTTCAGTAAGTGATAATTTATCATATTTGCCAGGTTTTCTTTGTTACTGAAAAGGAATTTCCGCAGATGGAAACGTAGGGCTCATGCTTGTCACATGAGTTGATATTAGCTATACAGGACCACCATTTGAAGGTGTGAAATTCTCTGAGTATCGGAATACGGAATAACCGGAAAGGTTTACTGTCTATACTGTCATTTCTGATGAAAATGGATCTTTTACGACAATCGTAAAAGAATAGGACAGTTTCTGGATCGTGATTAATGTCCAGGATAATTCCATAACTATCCCTCCAAGCAAAGGTTTCGTTTCGTATCGTAATCTATAGTAGCATCATGTCCCTCTCATTCGAAATGAAATCATCACTGGGGATCGTTACAATATTGAACTCCGTGTAATGCACTGTACACCTGTCCGCAAGCAAACAACAATAATGGTCAACAGATACAATGTTCTAAGTTTAACTTCAATGCACGCCCTCAATGGACGGGGCAAACTGCCCATGACCTGCAGTATAAGATCCATCTTTAACCACAGTATTCTCCTGACGTTTCTCCCATCGACTACATCGTTCGGTATTTCGATCATTTTTTGTTTGGAAAAAAACTTCCCTGATGACTAGACGGTGTAACATATGGTTCACTACTTGTTCGCATTGCAGACTTCAGATTTCTTTCCTCATGGAATCCGATTTGTGGTTGAGAGATGAGAAAAATGTGTAGCTCTAGCTTGAGATTATTCACTAACTTGGTATTGTAGTTTTCTATTTTTTCACTTTTGAAAGTTGCACATGTCAACAGGACATTTCAGTCACATCAACAGTATTTTTATAATATATGCTCGTAACGATGTTTTTGTTTGTTTGACTGGTTCGATTTTGTTCGTTTAATACTCCTTTCTTACGCCGCAATATTAACGCCGACGGTGAATTAAATCCGGGACCATACTCTTTATCCACCTGGCCACAAGGAGCCACATCGAACTTTTTCGTTTCAGTTTGGTCAGCAATGTTGTGAATAAGAGTAAACTTTAAAAATGTGTTGAAACAAAAAATACACACCAACACGAAGTTGATAATTCGTTACTCAAAAAAAGAAAATAAATAATAATAATAATAATAATAATAATAATAATAATAATAATAATAATAATAATGGAACATTGTTATTATGTTCTCACGCTAGAAAGGAAAGGTTGCTAACACCTTTCTTTGTAGTATTTCAATATCAGTATTTCACTCTTTTTTGTTTTAGAACAGCATAATTTTGATTCATATGCATGCTATTCTTTCGGAGTACTCTTATTTCACTCATCAAAACTTATAGAATTTATTTATTAATTAAAAAATTATCTTTTACTCCGTAGCCAAACTTGAATATGATTACACTTCTTGCTTAGTACACCCTCACAAAGAAAGAAAAAAAAATTAAAAAACATGCTGAAGTGTTCAGAAGCTTAGATGGATTAATTTCCCATCGGCTGGTTTGATGACTACAACTTTTTCTTTTTAATTCTCGGTAGTACGACTGCGACGTGTCTATGTCTCACTTTCTTTGTCTGTTTATCTGAGATCGAAATAGATCTGTCTGCTATGCAACGAAGGGAAAGGGTGGGAGGAGGAAGTATACAAGAGCTATTACCGATAAAATCTGCCTCTGAGTAAACATTAAGCAAAGGAAAAACTTAACAGTTACTTAGTATGTAGTGTCAGTTCATATGAAAATCTTACAGGTATCTTTCTATCCTAAAAGAAATGAAAAAATAAATAAATGAAATAAAATTAAAGAAAAAAAAAAGACAAGAAAGAAGGGATGGGATTCTATCTGATGTCAAAATGCTTTGAGAGTATAGTTTTTTACTCGACCCACTCATCCATGGGGACTTTGTTTCCACTTTATGCCAAACATTGAACTTTTTTATCCAACATTGGTTTGAGGCTCAAGAGAATAGTTTTTCTGTTTCTATATTCACGTATGAAATCTTGATTACAGAAGCTAATATATGTTTGGCAGACACTATAGATACTGGGTTTAAACAGATTCAAAATTTTATTATCTTTCAAAAGGTGGTTAAAAATATCCTTTACCGAAAATTTGTGAATTTTCCTTCGGAAATACATAAATCCCGCAGTAAGACGATTGCCTCGACGATTCACTCAATTGA
Source organism: Thermobia domestica (assembly GCF_964235325.1). Classification (NCBI taxonomy): domain Eukaryota; kingdom Metazoa; phylum Arthropoda; class Insecta; order Zygentoma; family Lepismatidae; genus Thermobia; species Thermobia domestica. The sequence continues at coordinate 224,497,751 of NC_137457.1, read as the reverse complement.
TCATAAATTTGTTTTTTGTTTATATTTTTTTTATTGTTTTCCAATATATCTTGGAAATCTTTTTATACAAGGAACGCTTTCTATCATCTCCACCTACTAATCGTTCATCTTTAGTCAAAGGCGAAAGAGAATGTAGTAAATGCGAAAAATCGTGCTCTACAGTATACGTGCAAGATTTAATGAGCATAGGTGTGTACCTCTGCCAAATTTTGAGAAGGGAGCATATCTATGTACCTGTATCTTACGAAAGAGGGTGGACCCTGTACTCCACTGTAGGTGAGAGAGGGGGACATTTTTACACGGGGCACATATGTACGAAGTAGATATTTTATCACTGTGAAGAGGTAAATGGACAACAGTTTGGTGTTGGCAACATTGGTGACAAACGAACATCGTGAGGCACAGTTGATGGATGGACGCAGCGTTCTTTTCTCTGTGCAGAAAAATACTTGATTTCTTACAACAAAAGTAAGTTTCCGCTTATGTCTTTGCAAGCTTATATTTGTAATAAGCACTGGACTTTTGAAAACTTATGTATGTTGCATGAAAGTGTATTTCTTTATAAATAATTTCCTTTATGTTCAAAAATTGCCATGCGTGGAGCAATTTTTCAGTTATAGGAATTAATGATCCTAAAATTCGATTGGGGCACATTAATACATATGCATGTGGGGTGGATTGGCACGGACCAATGTGCCCCCACTGTTCTGTACCCATCTACCCCTTCCATTTGTAATTATAAGAGTGGACTACTCTTTGTGCATTTCCCGTGTATTACAGTTTTCATTGTGATTAACATCAAGTAGAAAAAGTTACTAATAATATAGGCTATCTCTTGTGTGATCGCTTGATTTCCATAATCAAAGCATAAAAATAAATTAACCAAAATAATATGGAAAACTTTCCTATTATTATATTTCCGACTTTTTGGATCTATAGGTATAGCTGATAGGTACACAAACTTTCGAATGAAAGATTGTTTAACCATTTAGGAGCCATGATACGAAAATTTTAAGATCCTTTTCCCCAGATCATAATATACGAGTGATTTTAATAGGCACATGTCGAACAAAATCAGCCTCAAATATATATTTGTACATGGACGCTAAAAGACAGCGTATAGTAAGCGACATATTTATTCGACTTTCAGCAACCTATTTGAAAGTTATTCGGCGAAGTTCTTGAAACTTTATATTATAAAGGTAACCATGAAAGTTTGGTCGCTTTTCGTGGAGATCTGTGTTCAATTGGCCCTCACACTGTGAGTTGAATGCGAATAGAGATAAGGCAAAGGTCAATTGTTGGTGTGGATATACCAAACATACTACCTGATTTTGGCAGTTCAGTTACAGTGAACTTGCGTAAGAACAGAGTGAACATGAGACCTCCACAAAGAGCCCTAAGGGCGAGTGGTGTACGAGTTCAAACTGGAGTCAAACGCCGCTGTAGCAAGGGAGAAGATATGCCAGGTCTTTTGTGAGTCTGTAGTGACTAAGCGGACAGTGCAACGGCGGTTTAACAAGTTTAAAAACGGTGACGAAACACTGGAAGACGCACCACGTGCCGGAAGACCAACACATGTACAAAATGAAGATCTTCAGGGAGCAATTAAGGCGAACAGTTGCCAGACATGTGGGGAACTGAGACTACAATTCAGTGTGAGTGAAGAAACCGTTCGGCAGCACCTCCATCAACTTGGGAAGCACTACTAGTTGGGTCGATGGGTTCCACATGATTAGATCTGGGCCAGAACGCAACGCGAGCAGATACTTTTTGTTTCTTTGCTGTCTGAGGAAGGAGAAATTTCTGGAAGGGTGTTAACATATGATAAGAATTGGGTCCTGTACGAAGCTCCAAAGCAAAAACTGCCAAAACCAATATTGCACCAAAAGAAGGTCCTCCTGTGTGTTTGGTGTGTTTGGTGTGTTTGGTGGAATGCTCGTGGCATCGTGCATTGGGAACTGCTACCAGCTGGTCAGAGCATCAATGCAACTGTGTCCTGTCAGCACTTGAGCCGTGTCCAAGAAAAACTCAAAACTCTGGAGCCACCACTTCTGAATCTTAAAGGGGTCTTCCTGTTACAGGACAACTTTAAGCCCCACGTGGCTAGGATGACCCGGGACACCATTCTATGCCTTTTATGGGAAACTAATGCATCCTCCATACTCCCCGGATCTTGCACCATCCGATTACCACCTGTTCTACCGCGATGGAATCCATGGCCTTCCAGAACGTTGGCAGAAGATCGTCGATGCGGGTGGGACTATTTTTGATCTTCTAGGTACGTCTTAGGTGACATATCGATGTTCGAAGGTTGTAGGTGAAAAAGCGACAGAACTTTCTTGGTTACCTTTATAATAACAAAGCTCTGCCTCCTTTGGAGACAAGGGGACGCTCGAACCAAAATTATAACATCTTTTCCAGTTAGTAGTTGAGGTATGATAGATTTCAAAATTTTGTAAACTGTAGGTAGCCCTTGGACTATTTACTTCTACTTTTCCTTATTGAGACAGAACCTCGTTTATAGTACGTTTTTATCTTTGTAAATAGCTTGTGGAACCAGTGGCGTAACTAAAGGCTTGAGGGCCCTCCTGCAGACAGCGTGGGGTGGGGCCCCTTCTCTACGTCCTACTTTACGATTTGGGGCCCCCGGATGTCTTGGCGTCCTCCCACAATGCGGGGTCTGCGGGGCCCTTATTTACGCCCGTGTGCGGAACTTTTAAATTTTGATGATACAAGCAAGCATTGGTCTTTTATTTTATTTTATTTTATTGTTTTTGTAACAGGTTGAACTAGATCTATTAAATTACTAAAGATTCTGACAAATCTTCACATTCTTTTTATGAAACATGATTTTATTTTGCAATTTTGCAGTTGTAGTCAAATCTGTTGTTAAAATACTTGAGTTTGTGGAAGTTTAATTGAATATTATGTCTCAAAATATTTCATGGAAAAATAAAACAAAAAAATTACGTTATCTCTATTATCAAAAAGTCTGTGTGATATTTCACTTTGTTCGTACCAATCTGCCCCAAACAAGTACCAATCTGCCCCCACATGGGGAAGATTGGTACAGATTGCATACCTTTCGTAAAATGTAATTTACTCCAAGTAGGACATTAGTAGAAACAATATTGTACATTATAAATGTAGCTAAAAAATCACAGTTTAAGTAGAAAAAAAATCATGTTTCTCAAGCTGACGATAAGTTCTAAAATCTCGGGTAAGTAAAAATCGCAGCAATGTCCCAATCCCTCTCCCCTATAACCATGAACTTGATATAGTCTAATCAGAGGATAAAATAGGCCAGATCTTCCAAAATTTACATTTTTGACAAATTTGTACCCATGAAAGGGGACAAGATGGACCAACATATAACTAACTAACCCGTCCTAATACTATCATACTAAATTTTTAAATTTGGTAGTTTGCAAAATTTAAGGGGTGACCTATGTACCCCTTTTTAAAATTGAGGAAGTGGCCAAGGTACCTATGTCAAAATCAAGAGGGCATTGATCCCCTATGACAGCACACAACGGGATAAGGTTACCTGATGTTTCTTAACCAATCAATGCCAAGGAGCCATAAATCATCCCATACTACTCTTGTTCTCATAACTACCTTGCACATACTGTATATGAGACCATATATTTAAATACTCGTTAAGTTAACCACCTTCAAATAACGGATAATTCTAAAATAAACTTACAGACCGGTTCTTTTTATGAGAGCTATTTAATTGAAACAGGGAAAGAAAAACAAAACAGTTACAATTTCGTCTCAAAGCTAAGAAATGGTTTATTTCGTCATACCGTTTTTTGATCTGTACTTGTAGATATTGCAACGTGGCCTTTGTAAAATTGCAAAAACACAGATAAATAAATAAAAAATAAAGAACACTTTGAGTTGTTGAGTTGATTTTAGTTTAGCGTCACGTAGTTAACACTTGGCGTGCGCTTCGATTTTACATATATTTACACGCTCGCTACTCTGTAGTGATTGGATAATTGAGTCTATCTGTCAGGGTGGGGATGGGCGAGTCCAATAAATAATTTGTCTTATCTCCGTTTCGTCATTTCACGTAACGGAGGTTGATTAAATAAATAGCCCTCGCAGTTCGAGCCCTCCGTTAATCTGTTTACTTTTCATTCCACGTCCACTCGTGCATTCGATATCGTAAGTTTAATTTAAAAGCCGGTTTCGTTTTTATAGATACTATTTGCTTTTGCGAAGTTGTCTTATCAGCTTCTACAGTTTTATGAAACCGGAAACGAACTTTTGCTAATGGATGTACAATCAATGCTTTTCTCAATGTATAGCTTAATTATTTCAGTCTTTTTTTTTTTTTTGATTGATTGCTTTTAAGTATGAGTCGAGAACAGTCGCTGTTTTTTCACCTTTTCAGAAATTGTCAGACATATATTAAGCCATTTCACTCATTTGCATACATTTAAAAACTATTAACTCGAGATGAAACAGCCAAAATCGTTTTACGATTATAGATTAGCCTCGACTAGGCAACTCTGGATGACTCTCCAGGCTTGTGGACTGGAGCGATGTCTCTAAGATTATAAAAGGGACGTGCGACATGTTCTGTGGATGTCTATCCTTAAAAGGCCAAAAAATAAGGCAACAGGCAATAGGATCAATACAATATGCTGTTGACGGCTTGATACAATCTGAAACTCAATGCTACGCACCTGGACCAAGAACTCGTACATGTATCAGGAGTAAATGTTTCGATACATTGCTCCTAATTGATTTCTGGAATGCATAATGAAGGAGGTCTCTCATAATGGTGGCTCTTATTAAGCATAATCTTACAGGTTGGTCACATGAACACAACTAGATAGGAATTGGACACACATCAGTAGGATTGTACATTATCTTGCTTTGCAGTTTCTCCAGCACACAGCAACAGAATTCGTGTGGGGGTACGTTCCAGAGATACAGTGATGAAATTCTTGACTAGCTCCGCTGACGTACACACCGGTGAATGATAAACGTCCATCTTCACTGCTTAATCATCAGACATGTTCTACAGAGGCGTAAAATTCATTGGATAACCATAATCACATATTCAGCTGAACTCAATTGTATTGACAATGTATGGACACCTGAAGGAAGCTCTCGCCGTTCACCCAAACCAACCAAATCGACAGTTCATAGAGACTGCCGTACAGAAATATGAAGTCTTCCGCAAGATATATTGGATATTCTTGACTGAAACATCACACAGGCATACATGTTCGAGAGTGCCAATTAGCTTTTGAGGACCAAGAATATCTGCATCTGCGACGGATGCTGAAGGTTATTTTACTCGTTCGAAACTTCTTTTTTTTTTTTTTTTTGGTTATGTTCATATCACTGGAGCTGTAACGTTTTTCTATTGTTTTATTCCAATTTGTCTATGCTTCCAAGAAAAAGACTTGCTTTTTATCTAAGGTCATGACATCGTATTTGGCCATACATCATATTCAGTTCTTTACACATTACATTATTCAACAATTGTTTGGGGTATTTAATTTTGCGAAAGGTTATCCGGAATTTTAAATTGCTCCCCTCAGATATTACCTAGGTACATATATACTTGTATAACCTGAAACTATCGATATTCCGAAATGGTTGCACGATCCATTCCTCAATATTTAGTTATAAGCTTACACCTAGAAAATAAGTTTGTGATTTTCTTGATGAAATAATATTCTTTCATGTTTGTTTATATTTTAGGTTTGAAGGAGTTCGAGGATTTTACAAAGGTCTTGCCCCCAATTTGCTGAAAGTTACACCTGCTACAGCCATCACTATCTCTGTGTATGAACACTTATCACATTCTCTGTTAAGTCTTGGCACACCTGAAGCGAAACCAGGTTAATTCTGTTAGTACGTTGTTAGGCAAAGAGATCTATGATGGATGGCTTCATATATTATGTGGTTGAAACAAAATGTTATTGCTTGAGCATTGAGTATTCTTAAGTACAATATTACAGTTATGTTGTGTACATTTATGTGTGTTTGCACAAAGAATGTGTATGCAGATGAAATTAATAATACATGAGGAATATGAAGTTCAAATTTCATCTTTATATGTGTGCCATATGTAGCTTTATACTATTTTTTCCTGTTGAATTAAAACTGTGATAGTCATGTACATATATAGTATTTTTTGTGATATGGGCAAATTGTTAAAAGAAACTTTTTGTTATTTGGAGAGTACTGTTTTATGTTTTAGTTATAGACATATATTATGAGGATAATTTGTTAGAATTTAATTATTATGTTACAGTACACAGTCAGATTGTTGTTAGTCAATATTTTAAGTTCCAATAAAATAGTGGATACAAGGGATGGATCTCAGAATGAAATTAAGCACATTTATACAGTAGGTTATTAATATACTTAAGTACCCACCCATTTCTAATTTTGATTTTTATAATTTCTTTATGTATACACATCCGAAATATTTAAACATTACTTACTGTCAATTGTAATATGTATTACATGATGAACTAATTAGGTGTACAAAAGAAGCCTTTGTATTAATCCAGTCTAAGTCTCGTTCTATGTAGTAAAGATTCTAAAAAGCAGTGGAATTTAAAATTTGGGTATATCATTTAGCCTAAACCGCGCATACACAGGTGCACAATCTGAACGATGTATTAGTTGGACATTCTTTTGAACAGTGGTAATAAATATATTCACAATGAAATGCATTTTAGTGCAAAACAACCTGTGCCTTTAGATATGAGAGAAGTGATTGAAAATTAACTTCTATGGGGTGAAGCCAGAGAGTTCTCACCCTCACTGTGGTAAAGCGAAGAATCTGCAGTTTCGTGTTTTTACGTTTCTTATTTCTATGGTTAATGCCATCTGAAAAAGAAAAAAAAAAAAGAAGTCCGGAATTGGAGGCAAACTAAGTTTCCACCGCAGTAATGGCCTCCTCATCATCCACAAAACGCCTCCGACGCAAATGTTTCTTCATATTTGTAAAGAGAAAGTAATCTGATGAAGTCAGATTAGGTGAATATAGTGGATGGGGCAAAGATTCGTAGCTATAATGGCGCACAAAAGTGAGTGTTTCTGCTCCTTGGTGTGTCAGTTCGCCAACAGCAACATGCCTTTCTTTCTGCTTTCATAGTACTCTGTAACTTTTGCAGCAGGTTCCTCGTTCCTGTAATGTATTCATGTGATCGTAGTTCCATTTTGTAAATACCGGTAATCAGTTAAACTCCACAGTTTTATGATCCTAAAACATGGACATAATTTTGCTGAATGAATTTACTTATTTTCTTTCTTTTAAAGTAGGGGATGTTTCCTTGTCGTCTTCATTTCCCTAGTTTCAGGTTTAAGTAGATAATATTCAGCATTCATCCATAATCACAAATATGTTGACAAAAACATCCTTAGCATAGGTCCAAAATGCTTTATGCACATTGTATACGTTGCTGTTTTGAAAAGTTGTCTACAATTGAAGAACTCATCTTGCCGCCACCTTGCTCATACGCAGAATGCCATATAATATTGTGTGAAAGGACACTCTACAGCTATTCACCTTCCAGACAAAATAATAGTTACACGTCTATCTTGAAGTACTAGCTGCTCAACTTTTACTACCGCTCTTGAGTCCGTAGCCATTGAGCGACAGCCTTCTTTACGTCGTTCTGTAGACTTGTGCGGTCACATTTGAATTTTCTCTTACAGCGTTTCACTTTGTCGTAAGATAGGCATTCCCCACGCCATCTTTTCGTGTATCATTTTTGTCGATTTTCCTGGAAGATTGGTGAACTAATCACAACTCGATGCCCGATTATGTTGAATATGAGGCCCCCCATCTAGGTTTTTTTTTACTAACATCAATCCAACTGTGCATGTAAAGACACAAATTAGTACATGTGTTAGTGAAATGCCAACCTATAGTAGTAATCGCGGCACCTGAGGACACTTTTTGGCCCCTGGGTCCCTGCCTCAGGACCCATGGTCCCTGGCCGGGGTCAATGACCTAGGGATACATAGGACCACCCCCTCTAAATTTTGGCAGGGGTACCTTGGCCCACCCCCTAAATTTTGGCAGGGGTACGTAGGACCACCCCCCTTAAATTTTGGAAATTGCCAAATCTAAAAATTTGGTATGGTAGGGTAGGACCATAGTATGTACCTCTATCAGTATTGGGGGTCTATGTCGTTCCCTTTCATGGGTAAAAAATTGCCAAAAAGTCAAAATTTCGGGTGTTTTTGACCTAATTTATCCCCTTGGATGAGGTGTTATTATCCTATATGGTTATATGGGCGTATACAGGGGTCCATTCCCTTTCATAAGACATGGGTATATTAATGCACCCCTTGAAAAATTTCGGAGGGGTACCTTGGCCCACCCCTTAAATTTTGGAAATTGCCAAATCTAAAAATTTGGTATGGTAGCCTAGGACCACAGTATGTACCTCTATCAGTATTGGGGGTCAATGTCGTTCCCTTTCATGGGTAAAAAATTCCCAAAAATTCACATTTCGGAGGTTTTTGACCTAATTTATCCCCTTGGATGAGGTGTTATTACCCTATATAGTTATATGGGCGTATACAGGGGTCCATTACCTTTCATAAGACATGGGTATATTAATGCACCCATTGAAAAATTTGGGAGGGGTACCTTGGCCCACCCCTTAAATTTTGGAAATTGCCCAATTTCAACATTGGGTATTATAGTATAGGACCCTAATATGTATTATGATAAATTTGGATGGTCCACCTCGTTCCCTTTTAGGGGTACCAAATTGCCAAAATATAAACGTAAGCAATACGTAGTACCACGTGTTTGGTTTTGACCTAATTTATCCCCTTGGATGAGGTCCTATTACCTTATATGTTTATATGAGCGTATACAGGAGTCTATTACCTTTCATAAGACATGGATATATTGGTGCACCCCCGGGAAGGGTACCTTGGCCCACCCCTTCAATTTTAGAAATTGCCCAATTTAAACATTTGGTATAATAGTATAGAGCCCTAGTATGTATCACTATAAATTTGGGTGGTCCACCTTGTTCCCTTTCATGGGTACACAATTGCCAAATTTTAGTACAACCACGTGTTTGGTCTTTTGACCTAATTTATCACCTTTGATGAGGTGTTATTATCCTATATCGTTATATGGGCGTATACAGGGGTTCATTACCTTTCATAAGATATGGGTATATTAATGCACCCCCAGGAGGGGTACCTTGGACCACCCTTTAATTTTGGAAATTGCCCAATTTAAACATTCGGTATAATAGTATAGGACCCTAATATATATTAATGTAATTTCGTTCCCTTTTAGGGGTACAAAATTGCCAAAATATAAATGTAAGCAATACGTTGTACCACGTGTTTCGTTTTTTTACCTAATCTATTCCATTGGACGAGGTCCTATTACCTTATACGTTATATGGTCACGTATGGGGATTCATTTCCTATCATAAGACATAGGTACATTTGTGCACCCGGGAGGGGTACTTTGACCCCTCCTTTAATTTTGGAAATTGTCCCTTTTATATGTTTGGTATTATAGTATAGGACCCTAATATAAATTACTATAAATTTTGGTGGTCCACCTCGTTTCCTTTCATGGGTACACAATTGCCAAATTTTAGTACAACCACGTGTTTGGTTTTGGCTCAATTTATCCCCTTGGATGAGGTCCTATTACCTTATATGGTTATATGGTCATGTATATATTGGTCCATTTCCTATTATAAGACATGGGTACATTGATGCGCCCCGGGAGGGGTACCAGGCCAACCCCTTAAATTTTGGAAATTTTCCAATTTGAGCATTCGGTATCATAGTACATGCCTCAACATGTATCATGATAAATTTGGGTGGTCCACCTCGTTCCCTTTTAGGGGTACAAAATTGCCAAAATATAAACGTAAGCAATACGTTGTACCACGTGTTTGGTTTTTGGCCCAATTTCTCCCCTTTGATGAGGTTCTATTACCTTATATGGTTATATGGTCATGTATATGGGTTCATTTCCTATCATAAGACATGGGTACATTGACGCACCCTTTAAAAATTTGGGAGGGGTATCTTGGCTCATCCACTCGGTTTTAGAATTTTTTTAATATAAGCATTTGGTATCATAGTACAGGACTTCAATATGTACCACTATAAATTTGGATGGTCCACATCGTTCCCTTTCATGGGTAAAGAACTACCAAAAAATCAAATTTCGGAGCTTATTGACACCTATTTAGCATGTTATATGGTTTATTACCTTTATATGTTTATGTTCCCTTTTAAATTTGGGAATTATCAAATAACAAAATTCGGTAAACGTTTTCTAGGACCCATTGGTGTTCCTCTTATGACCAAATATTCAAAATTTAAAGGTTATTGACCGGCTTTATTATTGAATAAGTACAGGATTTATTACTTTTTCATAAGACACAGGTGTATTTGTGTACCAATCTTAAATTTTGGGAGGAGGTACATTTCTTATTGTCATATCAATAATTGTTAATTGGATAGTATCTCATTCATTGGGTAAATCATTATGATCACGTGATCAGTTATTAACCTATGATGGGATTAGGAGTCCAGAACATTGGTACATTGAAACTTTGTAGGATAATTTGAGAATGCGTCATTGGTTTTGATTATTCCCGCCAAATATAAACGTAAGCAAGACGTTGTACCACGTGATTGTCCTTGATGAGGTAGTGTACAGGGATTCATTTCCTTTGTTGTGGTACTTCTTAAGTTTGAGTACACACACACTTCTAGAAAACAGTTGGTTCTACTCAGGTAAACAATTGACGGACATTATTGACCTTATTGAACATATAATGATATGATTAACTCTAAGACTTAGGTATATCAAGAGAAGTATTCTTTAAATTTGGGAATGGTGATAAACAGAATTTTAACATAAGGTGCGAAATTTGAAACAATACATTGAACTTTAGTCACAGCTCATAGTCTAAGATCATTGGTGGTGATTGATTTGAAATCTGATAGCTAACCTTATTGAATCTTATGACTCATAGACGAAAGGCAATACATGCTACAACACTGGCAAAGTTATTGTTAATGCAATTTGATTGGATGATCACTATCTTTCCTGAAATCTGATTGGTTGATCACTATCTTTCGTGCAATCTGATAGGTTGATGAGTTTAAATCTTTTTCTGCATTCAGTTTTGTTTTAACATTTAAAAAGTTTTTGAATTTTTTTTGTTTGAAACTTTGGTTTGAAATTTTTCGTTTTAAAAATTTTTTGTTTGAAAATTTTCAAAATTTTGTTTGGGATTTTTTCGTTTGAAAATTTTTTTCGTTTGAAATTTTTTGTTTGAAAATTTTTGTTCGAAAATTTTGTTTAACATTTTTTTGTTTGAAATTTTTCGTTTCCAAATTTTTTGTTTCAAAATTTTGTTTGAAAATTTTTTCGCTTCAAAATTTTGTTTGAATTTTTTTCGTTTGAAATTTTTTGTTTGAATTTTTTTTCGTTTCAAAATTTTGTTTCAAAGATTTTTGTTCTAAATTTTTGTTTCAAAGTTTGGTTTGACATTTTTAAAAGTTTGTGCACCCATTAGTAAAGAACCGGAACTGTTTAGAGCAAAAACCTTTGACAACATTGTGGTGCAATAGTACACGTCAGAACATGATAATGCAACGTCATCAGTTTTTCATCATATATAAGTATCGTTCGAGTTCGTATTCATGATAACATCATCATGGCTACTTGTCTGCAGTTTCTAAACACGCGTGATGTGATGAAATCATTTACCAAGATTACTGATTTACAACAGAATGTACCTTATAGAATCTTAGCTAGCCAAATGATCCCTACAAAGTTTGGATTAAGAATCGTAGTGAAGCTTGAAAATGATAAGAATATAATTTTACCAGCAAGATATTTACCCATGGAAGCATCAAAACAAGAACTGCTGCGTTTCTTAAATTCTGGATCTGTATCTTTATGTTACAAAGGATTCTTGGGTCGAAGACATCAACTTGAATTTAGTACACAGCCAGATTCGTCAGCAATTGTGATGAAATCATGAATTCAAACGTCAGCACATTCCTTTACGTCAGACGTAGTTGTATGAATTTGGTTGGTCGGCATGACGTCAGTAACTGTGATGAAATCATGAATTCAAATGTCAGCACATTCCTTACCAATGACGTCAGCAATAACTATAAACCAGCAAATACAGTGTCATCCCACGAAATCATTTGAGCAAGTGCTTTTCAGGAGGAAAGATGTGTACTTCTAACGATAAAGAGTTCATCTTCGCAAGCTATTATCCAATAAATATATTTCAAACAAAACATGTGATGATTGGTATCAGTGCTAGAACATTTGAACCTGTGATTCGATTGGGCAAAGCAGAACAATTTGGTGTACAACTGACCTGTGAAGAATGGCAAATATTATGTTCACGAATCGACCAAATGAACGATTATTTTCATGATGAGCTAAATGTGACCATAGTCAAATCATTAGGCTCAAATCTTGAAGTGGTGCTGCGTACAGTCCTCGAAGAGAAGATGGTGCTGTTACGTAAAAAGAGTACATTCCATGTCCCTCGCATCTAACACAAACGTAATGGAACAAATTCATCGGCGTATTTCAGTGTGTGAAACATGCAGTGGAAGTGTGCAACAAAACTAGTATATTCCTGAAAAAGTACTATTTTGAAAAATGTGTTATGCATATTGTACAACATGTATCTAGATATTGTGATGGTTGTCAACATCGTTCGTGGGTGCATAACTGTATTGATAAACAGTTTATTTGTGATCAAATGGACATTGAGTTCCCACCAATTGATATTGCAATAGACCTTAAAAGACTTCAACTGGAATTAAAATTATACGCTAAAGACAAACTAGTGGAAGAAGTTCAAAATACATTGTATCGACAATATCCAGAACCACTATCTGGTATGGATGTATGTGGAGTGTAATAAAATGATCCATTTCAATGAATTGTGTTTTTTTTTTCATTTCAAGTACAACCCCATATTCTGATGTGTACTATTGCACCACAATGTTGTCAGAGGTTTTTGCTCTAAACAGTTCTGGTTCTTTACTAATGGGTGCACAAACTTTTAAAAATGTCAAACCAAACTTTGAAACAAAAATTTAGAACAAAAAAATCTTTGAAACAAAATTTTGAAACGAAAAAAATTCAAACAAAATTTTGAAGCGAAAAAATTTTCAAACAAAATTTTGAAACAAAAAATTTCAAACAAAAAATTTGGAAACGAAAAATTTCAAACAAAAAAATGTTAAACAAAATTTTCGAACAAAAATTTTCAAAAAAATTTCAAACGAAAAAATCCCAAACAAAATTTTGAAAATTTTCAAACAAAAAATTTTTAAAACGAAAAATTTCAAACCAAAGTTTCAAACAAAAAAAAAATTCAAAAACTTTTTAAATGTTAAAACAAAACTGAATGCAGAAAAAGATTTAAAACTCATCAACCTATCAGATTGCAAAAACAAAACTGAATGCAGAAAAAGATTTAAAACTCATCAACCTATCAGATTGCACGAAAGATAGTGATCAACCAATCAGATTGCAGGAAAGATAGTGATCATCCAATCAAATTGCATTAACAATAACTTTGCTAGTGTCAGATTACATCACCTTATGATTAAATTTCAAACTGTTGTAGCATGTATTGCCTTTCGTCTATGAGTCATAAGATTCAATAAGGTTAGCTATCAGATTTCTAAAGCTCAAGGTCAAATCAATCACCACCAATGATCTTAGACTATGAGCTGTGACTAAAGTTCAATGTATTGTTTCAAATTTCGCACCTTATATTAAAATTCTGTTTATCACCATTCCCAAATTTAAAGAATACTTCTCTTGATATACCTAAGTCTTAGAGTTAATCATATCATTATATGTTCAATAAGATCAATAATGTCCGTCAATTGTTTACCTGAGTAGAACCAACTGTTTTCTAGAAGTGTGTGTGTACTCAAACTTAAGAAGTACCACAACAAAGGAAATGAATCCCTGTACACTACCTCATCAAGGACAATCACGTGGTACAACGTCTTGCTTACGTTTATATTTGGCGGGAATAATCAAAACCAATGACGCATTCTCAAATTATCCTACAAAGTTTCAATGTACCAATGTTCTGGACTCCTAATTCCATCATAGGTTAATAACTGATCACGTGATCATAATGATTTACCCAATGAATGAGATACTATCCAATTAACAATTATTGATATGACAATAAGAAATGTACCTCCTCCCAAAATTTAAGATTGGTACACAAATACACCTGTGTCTTATGAAAAAGTAATAAATCCTGTACTTATTCAATAATAAAGCCGGTCAATAACCTTTAAATTTTGAATATTTGGTCATAAGAGGAACACCAATGGGTCCTAGAAAACGTTTACCGAATTTTGTTATTTAATTTAAAAGGGAACATAAACATATAAAGGTAATAAACCTCTGTACATACCCATATACCGTGCTAAATAGGGGTCAATAACCTCCGAAATTTGATTTTTGGTAGTTCTTTACCCATGAAAGGGAACGATGTGGACCATCCAAATTTATAGTGGTACATATTGAAGTCCTGTACTATGATACCAAATGCTTATATTAAAAAAATTCTAAAACCGAGTGGATGAGCCAAGATACCCCTCCCAAATTTTTAAAGGGTGCGTCAATGTACCCATGTCTTATGATAGGAAATGAACCCATATACATGACCATATAACCATATAAGGTAATAGAGCCTCATCAAAGGGGAGAAATTGGGCCAAAAACCAAACACGTGGTACAACGTATTGCTTACGTTTATATTTTTGGCAATTTTGTACCCCTAAAAGGGAACGAGGTGGACCACCCAAATTTATCATGATACATGTTGAGGCATGTACTATGATACCGAATGCTCAAATTGGAAAATTTCCAAAATTTAAGGGGTTGGCCATGGTACCCCTCCCGGGGTGCATCAATGTACCCATGTCTTATAATAGGAAATGGACCTCTGTATACGCCCATATAACCATATAAGGTAATAGGACCTCATCCAAGGGGATAAATTGAGCCAAAACCAAACACGTGGTTGTACTAAAATTTGGCAATTGTGTACCCATGAAAGGGAACGAGGTGGACCACCAAAATTTATAGTAATTTATATTAGGGTCCTATACTATAATACCAAACATATAAAAGGGACAATTTCCAAAATTAAAGGGGTGGGTCAAAGTACCCCTCCCGGGTGCACAAAAGTACCTATGTCTTATGATAGGAAATGAATCCCCATACGTGACCATATAACGTATAAGGTAATAGGACCTCGTCCAATGGAATAGATTAGGTAAAAAAACAAAACACGTGGTACAACGTATTGCTTACATTTATATTTTGGCAATTTTGTACCCCTAAAAGGGAACGAAATTACATTAATATATATTAGGGTCCTATACTATTATACCGAATGTTTAAATTGGGCAATTTCCAAAATTAAAGGGTGGTCCAAGGTACCCCTCCTGGGGGTGCATTAATATACCCATATCTTATGAAAGGTAATGAACCCCTGTATACGCCCATATAACGATATAGGATAATAACACCTCATCAAAGGTGATAAATTAGGTCAAAAGACCAAACACGTGGTTGTACTAAAATTTGGCAATTGTGTACCCATGAAAGGGAACAAGGTGGACCACCCAAATTTATAGTGATACATACTAGGGCTCTATACTATTATACCAAATGTTTAAATTGGGCAATTTCTAAAATTGAAGGGGTGGGCCAAGGTACCCCTCCCGGGGGTGCACCAATATATCCATGTCTTATGAAAGGTAATAGACTCCTGTATACGCTCATATAAACATATAAGGTAATAGGACCTCATCCAAGGGGATAAATTAGGTCAAAACCAAACACGTGGTACTACGTATTGCTTACGTTTATATTTTGGCAATTTGGTACCCCTAAAAGGGAACGAGGTGGACCATCCAAATTTATCATAATACATATTAGGGTCCTATACTATAATACCCAATGTTGAAATTGGGCAATTTCCAAAATTTAAGGGGTGGGCCAAGGTACCCCTCCCAAATTTTTCAATGGGTGCATTAATATACCCATGTCTTATGAAAGGTAATGGACCCCTGTATACGCCCATATAACTATATAGGGTAATAACACCTCATCCAAGGGGATAAATTAGGTCAAAAACCTCCGAAATGTGAATTTTTGGGAATTTTTTACCCATGAAAGGGAACGACATTGACCCCCAATACTGATAGAGGTACATACTGTGGTCCTAGGCTACCATACCAAATTTTTAGATTTGGCAATTTCCAAAATTTAAGGGGTGGGCCAAGGTACCCCTCCGAAATTTTTCAAGGGGTGCATTAATATACCCATGTCTTATGAAAGGGAATGGACCCCTGTATACGCCCATATAACCATATAGGATAATAACACCTCATCCAAGGGGATAAATTAGGTCAAAAACACCCGAAATTTTGACTTTTTGGCAATTTTTTACCCATGAAAGGGAACGACATAGACCCCCAATACTGATAGAGGTACATACTATGGTCCTACCCTACCATACCAAATTTTTAGATTTGGCAATTTCCAAAATTTAAGGGGGGTGGTCCTACGTACCCCTGCCAAAATTTAGGGGGTGGGCCAAGGTACCCCTGCCAAAATTTAGAGGGGGTGGTCCTATGTACCCCTAGGTCATTGACCCCGGCCAGGGACCATGGGTCCTGAGGCAGAGACCCAGGGGCCAAAAAGTGTCCTCAGGTGCCGCGATTACTACTCCTATCATTGTATACATTTTTATATTACTAGCACATCTTATCATGGTGAGGGTAATCTGGCCTCCCCTCATACATTTTCTGCCTATGCAGAATGCATTGAATGGAATTCTAAAGAGTATGATACAGAAATGTATCCAAGTGAGAGCGAATGCTGACATCATTTACTTCTTTCCTGTTCATTTTAACGCTCCCTTACTTTTATTGGATCCCTTCAGTGACCACTCATTTTTTGTGTCATGTCAACATTTAACAAACAAACATTTTGATTAACAATTAGATTAACATCCATCTCAATTTAAAAAGTGAGTAGAAGAAAAAAGAACATTGGATAGCCTCTAAGGTCCACAAATAGATGCAGCCGATAAAATGCGTGGTAAGCAACTACGATTGACACCGGCCGCTTCGCTGAATTGCACTACCACAGCTGATTACAGGGGTGGAAAAATAACCGACTCTGACCCGCTTTTGAACCGGTTCAGGCACCAACAACCCATGCTAAAGATAGAATCCTTTCCGCCATCTCTGCATTGAATTATCTGAATTCACGCCGAATAAGGCCCAAATACTGCACAGACTTATGAAGAAATTAGTGCTGTTTATGGGCAAGATACCTTATCAGAAACAACACCCAAAAGATGTTCAGTCGCTTTTGTTCTGAAAATTTCGATGTCTAAGATGCTCCTCAGAGCAGGGACCAATCAGAAAAAGTAGAGTAAGATCAGGATGTAAGCAATCATGACATAGGCAGTATTCTAAACATCCATCACTAACTAGTGTTAAACCATTTGGAGAAAGGTGGATACAAAGTGAAGCTGGATAGTTCGATATCACATGATCTGACTCAAAAGCATTTACTCCACCGAATTTCTGTCTCTGAATCTCTAACAAACCCGAACCATTTCTGAAGCGCCTAATCGCAAGCGATAAAAAACAGATAACCTACAACAACAATGGGCGAAGGTCGTGGTCGAAGCAAGCAGAAATTTCACAGCCTATGGCGAAGCCCACGCTGAAGATAAAGAATTATTCTGTGCATTTGCTATAATTGATAGAGGATCGCGCATCACGAGCTGCTGCCACTGGGCAGAAGGATAGATTAGTACCTGTACTGTCAACAATCAGAGCGAGTGCACCGAGCAATTCAAGAGAAACTCCGGGAATTGGTGAACAAAAAGGGTGTCGTATACTACGTTGACATAATGTCACCGTATACATCTTTATAGAAGTCAGAAATTGAGAACTTGGCGGGGAAATTTTAATCCGTCCACCGTATAATGTGGAACTGATCATTTGTTTTGGTCTCTTCAGGATCTTCCTGAATTGCGTTAGTTTCAAAAGAAGCCGGTGAACTCTACATGTCACAATTTTGTGACAGAAACCACGTGTAAGTTCTATAGTTAATGTACATTTGGTTTTATAATGTTATTTTCAAATGACAATAAATGTGTTCCTGATTTTGATCTTCAAAGGCTCAACACTTTTTAGATAACCTGAAAGAACAACTTTGTCAGTCTCTCAACAAGTACCAGAGTCAAAACGGTAAGAGATATCGAGAAGCGGCTGTTCGCAATCGATTCAGCCGTCCCAGGAATAGGTTTAATCTCTGTTAATGTTATCCATAAAGCAAAACAAAATAAGTAGTTGACAGGTTTATGGTTTATTTCACTTTGTTTGGCAGATTTGATCGCGTGACGAATCTGATTGGTTATAAGAGATCACGTGGTCTTAGGCCACGCCACCACGGGAAATTCAAAATTAATCCGCCGCCTAGTCGCGTGATATGCCGTCATGAGTCACATGGTTTTAGACCACACCTCACTTGGCTCAAGGGCCATGTTTATAGGACCACCTCAAAAGGTATGTATAGGACAGAACTTATACCTCTAGATATTTGGGGGTCCATCTCGTTCCGTTTTAGAGGTTTCTAACCGCATGTATCTTCCTTAGTGTTGGTTTATTATGTTATGAATGAGTGTAGGAGTCCAGGACAAGAGAATTATTGAGAGGAATATATCGGCTCTACCCTTAAATATTGAAAATTGCAAATGTGGAAGTATAGGGCTATGATGTGTACGTCCATAAATTTGGGTGACGTATTTTGTCCCTTTCATTTGGAAGAAATTGCCAAAAATATAAATTTGGAAAGCTTTTGACCTCATGCAACCTCTTTAATGAAGATTGAGAATGTTACACGGTAGTATGAATGAGTATAGGGTCCCATTATTTTTATAGGATGTCCATACGTTAGCACACCTTTAAAATTTCGAGGGTTGTGCATATTCTTAAATTTTGAAAATTTTAAAATTTGATATGGTAGTATAGAACTATAATATGTACAGTCTACAACGTCCACAGCAAAAAACCTGCAACATGAGCATGTAACTTTATTGTGAAACTACGCATAACAGCGCAGGGAATCAAAATAACGTCTAAGTGGCGTGAATCACGCCAGGAGGTTCTTCACTGTCCTTCCCTGCACGCTTATTTTGGAGCAAAAGACTTCGTCGTTTCACAATAAACTTACATGCTCATGTTGCAGTTTTTTTGCTGCGGACTGTACCTCTGTAGGTTTGAGTGATCCATCTCGTTCCTGTTTATGGATAAAAAAAATGCCGAAATGATAGGTTATTGATCTCAATTATCCACCTCTTTGATGATAGTTTATATGTTATGTGGTCATATGAATAGATACAAGACACCAGGCCAAAGTTTGGAGGTCAAAGGTCAAGGTCAAATTTTGGCATTAACCAGATTAAATTTTGGGGTCAAAAGATCGAGGTCAATTGTTTGACAATAGGGTCATGACCCTGAACTAACCCGTCTATTTTTTGACATTTGATCACCTCTCGTTCTCTTTAGTGACTATAAAATTATAAAATATAGAAATTTTGTTGGTTTTCCTAATCTCTAAGGTAAAGATTTATTGTCAGATGTATGAATTTGATCATTTTTGAAGGTTCAAAGGTCAAGATTAGTAAACTAATTGGTGATTTTGACAGAACATTCATATCATTATTTTGAGAGGAAGAAAAGGGCATCTTAAGGTTAATGTACCCTTGAAACTAGATTTTGGGGGATGACCTTAATTCCCTCTTGAAATTTTGAGTATTATGACGTCGCATTTCCTCTTTATCATCATTTGCTGAATTCTGATTGGAAAAGAAAGGTTATTGTTTCTCAGATCTGATGTTTTGGGCCAGGACTAATCAACTCCAAATTTTCACATACGATTATCTTGTATTCCTGGAATTTAATGGAAATTTCTGTCGATTTCAAGATTCACTATACTTCATTATTCTTATTGATATAACATCTCGCGGCAACTGCACCAGCACACTAGCAAGCTTATTTTACAGCTTATAAATAACAAGACGATAATAGAGGCCAAGTTACCAGATATACAAGGGAGGGGGCATAAAGTCGTTTTTCCCAAAACAAGTAAGTAAATAAGCAAACAATTGCGAGCGTTTTTTGGTACTTGAACTGGTACTATTGTGTCTCTTAGTGTGGCTGGGACTGGTAACCATGTTTTCGTAGTGTTTTGTTTAAGAATTATTTAATAAGTTAGGTTGTTCATAGGAGTTAGGTTGTTCATGATGCTGAGATGAATGGCAAGTTACTAATGGAATAACGTATTTTCGTGCTACAAGCTTGGTGGAAACGCAACAAAATCACAAATGTGGTGAGAGCAGACCTCAGATTTACAGGTAAGAAACCATCAGATGAAGCCATTGGAAACCTGAAGTAACAATTCGAAGCTAAGGTTTTGTATATGATCTACCGCGAAGCGGACGACCACGAAGTGGAAGAGATGAAGAAAATATTGAACTCGTTCTGAGATTTGTATTGTAGCGCCCCGAGCGGTTTGGGCGGCGTCTCTTCTGGCGTCGGCTGACGATCGCTAGTTCGACTCTCAGGTAGAGTACCACAGTGTTCCAGAGGAATGAAACGTAGATAAGAACTTGTTTGTAGTCGGAATTTATTAGTTGAAGAAGATGTACAGTTCAGAGAAATAAAGATTCACAAGAAAATACACAGACTGATTGAACGCAGACTCTCACTAAGAGAAATACGTGAATAGTACAACGTTTGACAGCCTAAGTCCAACTAGACACAACCGCAGATGACAGACCGGACCTCTTCTAATGAAGTGAAATTTACGAAGTTGACGAGCCGAGATTCAGTGTAGAGAGAAGGGGTGACAAAAGTGGTCCCTTCTGGAGGTTTTATACTCTCCAGTTTGATATCATTGACGTAAGCCTCATGTGAGAGTCCAGTGTTCGTACATCACATGATTTTGATACATGTCATTGCCATCTTTTTTGTATTAACTTTAACAAAGAAATTTAAGAACATTGCACCTTTTATCTTTGAGTCCTTCACAATGTTTTCGCATACATCGGTCAATAGTACTAACCATACATACATCTAATGTCGTTGCTTCTTCATAATCAGGTTGTTGCTCTATGATGCGACTTTTCCTTATCTTTTAATGAGAATATTACGTTCTCCAATGTCTCTGTCATGAAAGTTATTGACACTAGTGGACTCATTTACATGTCATGTATAAATCACTTATCAGTGAAAAAAGAAAATTAAGAAAACAAAATAAAAGAAAAAGATGATACACCCAAAAGGTAGGTAAAGGTGCCAAGGTACGACACATCCCCCCTTAAGATAATAAAAAAAGTGTTACATTAACGCTTTTTTTATTATATGCCATATACATATATTTCTTTTTAATTAGATACATAGACACACCATCTTTATTTTATACCATAAAAATATTGAGACTACTTGAGAAATGGCTGAGCTGAAAGGAGATCAGCGACTCTTTGTTCTAGGTAGTGCCTTTCTGCTGGACAACCTAGATACAGTTCCCATTGGATTGCTCGTCTGGGAAATATTGCGTGATGCATCCTCAACTTCCCTTAACTCTAACAATTCTGACTCGCTTTTATTAAGGTCAGAGAACGCAATTGGGGTTACAGTTGCCTTATGTGGGTCAGTTTGAATTTTATTTATTATGGTTGGCTTGAAACAACACAATGCCCTGTAACAACTATTATCTTTAGTCCACCTAGTGTACAACTTGTAACATTTACAATATTTACAACAACAAAATATCATAATAAAAAACACTATAATAGAAATAATGTAAGCAAAGATTGATATCTTAGATATTTTAGAAGAATACGCAAGTTTCCATTCCTGTTCAGTTATAGCCTGCTCAATATTATCAATCTTACGAGAAGCGTATCTTAGATCATTAAAATTGTTAATTACATGCTTAATTGGTACATTTAATTGTATCTCGTCCAAACTTATTATTTGTCCATGTACATCATAACAATCATAGGTAAGATTCAATTTTGGTATTAATTCCTTAGACGTAATATTGGATTCATAAATACTATGTGCCTGGATCATTATTTGTTTTCCATAACCTTTACAATTTAGTTCTAATATGAGCTTACCTAAATTAGTAATAATAAGGTCATAAGGTTCTTGATTTGGACACAGAATTGTTATTTTCTCTTTGTCGGGACTAATAAACAACCATTCGTTTTTATCTAATTGTGTCCACAATGTTTGTTCAAGGTGAACAATTCTTCGATTACAATTTTCAGGTAATTCTCTAGTATATTGTAATAATTTACTTCACATTCTTCATGTAAATGGGTTGACATAATTGGAAAACTTTGTTTACATACATATTGGTTGGTTTGCAACATTTTAGATTTAGAGAATTCTACTTCACTTAACTTAGCATAGTACTGCTGGGTGTTATCAAGTAACAGATATTCCTTGGTAGGTTGTACATAAATATATTTATTGGTAGTATTTTGTATTCTAATAGGCAAAGGAATGATGTGATACATATCGAATTGCAAGTGTTCAGTTAAGGGTAAACTAATTACATAACCCAATATATTATCATGAATGAAAACATCTAAAGACATGACTTTAAGGAGTAAGTATCCATATGCCAAATTAGTTGGAAAAGATAAACTTAGTCCAGTGGGTAAACTAGTGGCACTCGCCTCAATTGGCGAAATATCTCAGCAGGAGTTATTATATGGGGTTGAAGAATTCCCTTTTGAGCATTTATAATCGCTTGCAATATTAGTTCGAAATCTTGTCGCAGATCTTTTAAAAGACGGTCAATCTTTTGGATTTGCTCATTTAAGGTGAGCCTCATTTCTAAAGTAAGAAAGTTTTGGGAAATTTGTTTGATTCTTTTATTAATTTCTATAGTCAATTTATCTAAACTTTCTTTTAAGTTGTTTTCATTCTCTTGTATGGTAGAAATTGTTCCATTTAATGTTAATAAGGTACTTTTTACAACCATCATTTGTTCTTTACTTAGTTTGAGAAAATCGCTTTGTTCTTGCTCTAATTTAATTATTTGCTGAGTATACCATGACGCATCGCTAGCATCCATTATACCATATAATGTTTTACTAATTGTACCCACAAAGTCAAAGAGACCTCGTTTTACTCTATCTTGACGGTTTTCAGTTACTTGGTTGATTAATAAACGAGTATCTTGGATGGACTTCATCTTTAAGGTCACACCATTTGTTTTACTTGACTGAATAAGCTTATCATTACAAATATTTCTGGTTGCTAGTACATAACGAGATATAATAGCAAAGTTTTCATCTAACCTAGTAAGATTAACATATGTGACGAGCCTCCATTCAGTATGATATAATTTTGTGTATCCTTTGAACTCATAGTATAACCCTGGGCTGTCTTGGAATCTTTCCAATCTAGCCTTATTGTATGATGCACGGACTGTGCTCATTAATAGTGATAACAGAACCAAAGTCAACATCTGTGGGAGAAGAGAGAGAGAGAGAGAAAAGAAACATTACTGCAAGCTTGGATGCATCAGATGCTTGGAAGTACTTTTCCTTAATAATAATGTTCAAACGATTGGAATGCACTTTTATTGTTTTATTCTTTCGAATCTGCAATGTACAGTTGACACCTTCCACTTTGATCAGTTTGTGTGGTCCCACCCACTGGGCCATTAATTTTTTGATCGCACCCTTCTGACTGTTTCGTCAAACAATAGCACAAGGTAATTTTCTTTAAATGTCTGAAAATTTAAGGATTTATCATAATTATTTTTATTTTTGAACTTAGACTTTTCAAGGTTTCTTTTGGGCTATAGCATAGGATGCTTGAAGTTTTTGTTTAAGTTCTTTAACATAATCTAGAGCATAGTTGACTTCTAGGAGCTCTTTGTAAGACACCTGGTATATTCGGGGGACTTCCGAAAAGTAATTCAAAACTCGTGAAACCTGTGCTCGCGTGTTTTGTTGTGTTTATAGCAAATAGTACAAAAGGAATCCACTCGTTCCAGTCCGTTTGCTGCTCTGAAACGAAATTTCTGAACATTTGGATCAACGTGGCATGTTGACATTCAACCGGATTAGCTTCCGGGTGGTAACTAGTGGTATGTAATTTTTCTATCCTTAGTAACATACATACTCGTCGAAACATTTGACTAAGGAAATTAGATCCTTGATAAGTGATTAAAGCTGAAGGACATCCAAATTTTAAAATTATGTGTTCCACAAAAGCGCGAGCAATTGTGTCTTCATCTCGTTTTGGCAAAGGTATGACAATTAAGTAACGGAACAATAAGTCTAAAAAGGTTAATATAAAGCGATTTCCTTGCAAACTGGGGCATAAAAAACCAACAATGTCCATTGAACATTTGGCAAATACTGCTTCAGGAGTATGAGTAATTACAAGAGGCATCGTTGTTTTTGCGGAGGTTTTGTTTCTTTGACAGCTATCGCACCTTTTCACGTAGTTTTCTACCTCTGATTTTATATTAGGCCATGCGTTAACATGGATATTATTAAGATTGAGATGTTCTTTTATCTTTTCATATGTTGCTTTCATTCCAAGGTGTCCGGCTATGGGGCTAGCGTGAATGCTGTGAATGCTGTTTTATGACGATCCTCCTCACATACTTTTACTGCGTGATATCCCGAGTAAAGATCGAGGGTAGTAAAAAATTTGGCTTTTCCTAGTTATTCTAAAATTTCGGAAATATTAGGTAATGGAAAAGCATTTCCGACGGTGAGAGAGTTAACTCTAGAAAGATCCAAACAAATTCGATATTTCTAGCTTTTTCGGCACTACTACAAGGGAAGAATTAAATGGCGATACCGAAGGACGGATTATTTCATCTTTTAGCATTTGATCTACTTGTCTTTTTATTTCATCCCTATATAGTTCAGAGTAAACGGTAATTTCGGCGATTTATTACTGTATGTTCATGTTGGAGGAGAAAAGGAATTTTATGTTCAACCGCTTGAGTGTACTTGATTTTATCTCCTGGGAGAAAGAAAACATCGTTAAATTCCTCGCAGATTTCTAATATGCTGGATTTTTCGTCTGGAGTTAAGTGTCCTAACCTTAAGTGTTTAGTTAATCCTTAATTCTATCAAAATTTGCTACAGGATTTATTGAATGATTAGATGCTTGAATTGACAACACTTTAGTTATGTCATCTGAACAAGGTAGCGGTTCCAAAGTTATTGGGGATAACTCTACTGTAATGGGATATTCGTTAGCGTTTAAAATAATACCAACGCATTTATTGTTTTCTCCTTTAGTGATTGTATCACCTAAAATAACATTTTCTTTCAAAATGTTTCGGTTTAGAATTCCTATACTTTCTGTTATTGTAGGGACCTCGACTATTTGTTCGCACCTCGCAGGAATGTGTAACAGAGTCATGTTTTGACTAAAATCTAAAATACATTTTTGCTTCGTAAAGAAATCTGACCCAATGATTCCCTGAATGTCTGAAGTAAGATTTACATTATCTGACACCCAGTGGAATTCATGTGTTATTTCTTTTTGGCCTAATTCCAAGGTTGAATTAATTCTTCCGTTTGTAAGCAAAGGAGTGGAATCTATTCCTTGTATTTTTGTACCGGAATGTTTATCAACTAAAGACTGGAGGTGAAGTGTCAACTCGCTTAATCGTACGAGATAATTGAGACCCTGTATCAGCCAAAAGAATTATTTGTTCTAGTTCTTTTGTGTATATACTGACCTTGTTATTTAAGATTAACGGGCTATTATTGCAGAGGCCAAGAGAGAATTCTCTTGCCTCGTCATTTACGTTTCCCGAATTGCCAACACTTCCACGATATTTCCTTTCATCATTGGCGTGTTGCGCGGGACAGCTACACACATTTCCCCAATTACCGACACTGCCATGATATTTTCTTTCATCAATGGCGTGCTGCACGGGACGACTACCCCTCGGGGAGTCTTCCTTAAATCCACTGGATTTATTTTTTGAATATATTTTACTTAAGGAATTTTCCTGTTCTTTTTAAAACAGGCCGAGGCTACATGGCCTTGCTTCTTACAAAAATTGCAGACTACATCGTTAGGAGGTGGCCGGCCTCTATCTACTTTCGTTTGCACTTTCTCTTTCTGGGAGAGAATATTACTCTGTTTCAATGCCACTTCTACTGCTCTTCCCAAATTACTCGGTTCCTTACTTCTGACAATTGTTTGAATTCCTTCGTGGGCTAGTCCTTGAATAAAATTAGCCTTCGAAAGGTGTTCAATCAATGACATGGCGCCGCAAAGTTCCTCATCGGTACAAATGCGACAAGCGGCTTCCTTCAGATCAGACTGAAGCGAGTCGATTCTGGAACCCCAAGAGACTATATTCTCTTGTTTCCCTTGACGGGCATTAAACAGAGCGCATGCATAATAATCTAGAGTACGTTTTGTGGCATAGTTTTCCTCAAGGATACCTTTTACTTGCTCCTACGTTTCGGTGGAGCTTCGAACAAGCAGCTTTGACTTTGCGTCAGCTGTAATTTTAGCCCTAACAAACTTTAATAATATGCTGCTGGGGGTCTACGATTTGAAAAGCAGTGTCAACATTGTCAATAAATTCTCTAAGCTTATCTCCCGTAAATGGTTCTGAAATTAATTTTAAAGCTTCGCTAATGGAGCAATAAGTTGGAGTAGTTTCATGTTCACTGTCAGTGTCCCTAGCTTCAGCCATTTTTTGTTTTAAAATGTTGGACTTAAATTAAAATTAAGTAGAAACCTCTAAGCAAAATTTACATTTGGTTACAATGAAAGAATTAATAAATTTAATTAAGGAATGTTAAATTGCGCTTCAAAAATAGTGAATTGATTGAGAAACAACAAAAGTTTTACAACTTACAATTATTCTTGATGCGAAGTTTCCTTGGAGATGGACTGCTGGTTGCCAGTTTCACAGGATGATGTGGTCCTCTTGGATGACACTGTGTCCTCTAAGGCGGGAATCCAGATATGTTGTTTCCTCAGGCCAGTAGAATTTCTCCGGTGTGGTTCTGTCAAATGAAAGTAAGACTTGGTTTGTATTGGAGTGGAACCTCCTCCAAATGTGGAATTACACATAAGATAGCTTCAGAAAATGTTCGTTTTGATGTATACCAGTCAAGGGAGTTGCCTCCTTACAAGAATATAGTGTTTTTTGCTTAGGGGTGGTTGTGTCAGATTATGCGATCTGCTACTACTTCTTCCTCTTAAACTCTGGAGCACTGGAACTATCACACTGCTGAACACCAAAAATGAGTTTGTACTGTAGCGCCCCGAGCGGTTTGGGCGGCGTCTCCTCTTCTGGCGTCGGTTGACGATCACTAGTACATACATCAAATGTCGTTGCTTCTTCATAATCAGGTTGTTGCTCTATGATGCGACCTTTCCTTATCTTTTAATGAGATTATTACGTTCTCCAATGTCTCTGTCATGAAAGTTATTGACACTATTGGATTCATTTACATGTCATGTATAAATCACTTATTAGTGAGAAAAGAAAATTAAGAAAGAAAACAAAATAAAAGAAAAAGGTGATACACCCAAAAGGTAGGTAAAGGTGCCACGGTACGACAGTATCTAGCCCTAAGAAGTCTAACAGAAGACACTTACGTGACCTAAAAATGAAACTTACTCCTTAAAGGAACATTTTAAGGTTCCATGTCAGAAGGGCCCGAGTTAAAATGGCCCCACGTTAGAAAGGACCGAGTCAAAAAGAATCCCACAACAAAGGGGCCTCAGTCAAAAGGATCCGGGTAAATACGTCCCTATGGCAAAAAAGTGAAATTAAAACAGGATTGTAAATCAGATTTTTACGAGCGGATAGAGCCCCCTTAGTAAGTGGGTGCTTGTGCAAAAGAAGGAAGAATATCGGTGGTTATTAGTAACAAATAGGAAACTTGAATGACAGTCTTGATTTTGTTTGGTGGTTGTGTATTCTGCGACAATTCTTGTCACTTTAGTCAGTTTCCTATGAAAATTTGCTTGCGCCCCGTCTCTCTGGGTTTGTATTCTCGTGACATAGCCCGATCAAACTATATTAATGACTGTTATCTTAGTTCTGGAATTCAGTTTCCACTCCTGGATCAAAGTATAAAAATATTTATTGATATGAAAAGCATTCTGAGGAAAGCACCTGTTTAACATTGTTGAAAGAGCATACATGCGGATCTGTATGTAGGGTTAGCCAAAAGTATTGGGATAGGCCTGTAATAACGACACTCGTGGAGGGAGGAAAAGAAAATGTTACAATTGGTTTTATTACATAAAGAAAATGCATTGCTTGGGAGTGAGATCACTGTGGAAGCCATCTTGAATTCCACTATATTTCATATCACATAATATTTTTTAAACGGAAAGAGTATGCGTTTACACTTCAATTTAGACTAATATTCCCACAAGTGAGAATGTAAAAATAAATATTCCCACGGCCCATCTCCATCAGTTTATGAGATAGGTTATGTTGTGTTTGACGTGTGTATCTAATAGAAAAAAGTACACTATGTGATCAAAAGTATCCGGACATCCCCAAAACATACGTTTTTCATATTAGGTGCATTGTGCTGCCACCTACTGCCAGATATTCATTATCAGCGACCTCAGTAGTCATTAGGCAGCGTGAGAAAGCAGAATGGAGCGCTCCGTGGAACTCACGGACTTCGAACGTGGTCAGGTGATTGGGTGTCACTTGTGTCAGAAGTCTGTATGCCCGACACTCCTAAACATCCCTAGGTCGACTGCGTCTGATGTGATAGTGAAGTGGAAACGTGAAGGGACACGTACAGCACAAAAGCGCATACAGGCCGACCTCGTCTGTTGAATGACAGACCGCCGACAGTTGAAGAGGGTCGTAAAGTGTAATAGGCAGAATCTATCGAGACCATCACACAAGAATTCCAAACTGCATCAGGATCCACTCCAAGTACTATGACAGTTAGGCGTGAGATGAGAAAACTTGGATTTCATAATCAAGCGGCTGCTCATAAGCCATACATCACGCAGGTAAATGCCAAACGATGCCTCGCTTGGTGTAAGGAGCGTAAACATTGGACGATTGAACTGTGGGAAAACGTTGTGTGGAGTGACGAATCACGGTACACAATGTGGCGAACCGATGGCAGGGTGTGGATATGACGAATGCCCGGTGAACGTCATCTGTCAGCGTGTGTAGTGCCAACAGTAAAATTCGGAGATGGTGGTGTTATGGTGTAGTCGTGTTTTACTTGAAGGGGGCTTTCACTCCTTGTTTTGCGTGGCACTCACACAGCGCAGGCCTACATTGATGTTTTAAGAACCTTCTTTCTTCCCACTGTTGAAGAGCCATTCGGGGATGGCGATTGCATCTTTCAACACGATCGAGCACCTGTTCATACTGCAAGGCCTGTGGCGGAGTGGTTACACGACCATAACATCACTCTAATACACTGGCCTGCACAGAGTCTTGATTTGAATCCTGTAGAACACCTTTGGGATGTTTTGGAACGCCGACTTCGTGCCAGGCCTCACCGACCTACATCGATACCTCTCCTCAGTTCAGCACTCCGTGAGGAATGAGCTGCCATTTCCCAAGAAACCTTCCAGCGCCTGATTGAAAGTATGCCTGCGAGAGTGGAAGCCGTCATCAAGGCTAAGGGTGGGTCAATACCATATTGAATTCCAGCAGTACCGATGGGGGGCGCCACGAACTTGTAAGTCATTTTCAGCCAGGTGTTCGGATACTTTTGATTACATAGTGTATCATGATAGGGCAGTAACAAAGAGACGCGGGAACGGAGGAAAAGCAATGTTAACAAGTTAAAAAGTGTAAAAACTGCGTTGTATGATTTGTGTGTACATGATGGCAACCATCTTCAATTCCGCATTTTGTATATCAAACAATATTTTTTAAATAAAAAAGGCACCGTATGTGTATCACATTCACTTTGGCAAGACTCTACAAACGAGAATCTGAACTGATTTTTAACCATTGTCATTCGTTTACGAGATAGCGTGTGCAACGTTTGACATTTGTTTCTAGTAGAACAAAGTATCGGGAGAGGCAAGTAATAATGAGGGCGTTAGTCGTGTTCTTCACGTTTCTGTTTGTTTGCGTTTGTAAAGTACTGTAGAGTGAGTTACCACATATGTTAATAGTAAGTATAACATTTTAATAGTAAAGCATATTGGTTATTGATGATTACGACTATAAAACAATAAGAAAGCTCTTAATATGCAAAGTTTTAAATATTCAGTATAGCTCAACGACTTCGTTCAGATAGTAGCGGGTGGTGACAATGTTTTGTCTGGTCAGTGTATTGTGTTGTGTGGAGTTAATACGGGAAGAATATAATGGTAAAAAAGCTAAACAGAAATCATATATTATCCAAAATAAGAAATATAAGATACTGAATAAAATATAAATATAAATTACTTAGAAATATAAATTTGATAGAGTTTTCGTAGGCAAGTCCAAAACTTGGTGGGAATACCGACGAATCTAAATTGAATCTGCAAAATATGATGGTAGAATATTTTTTCGACAAATTTCCAGCCTACTGTAAAACTTGGATAAGAAAATGTAATTGTTTGAATTATATATGTTCATCAGGATTTGCGTACAAAACCTAACAGCCAGAACTTCGCGGACGGAAACCTCGCCTGGCCAGAACCTCGCGTAGTCAAAACATGTACGCCCAAAACCTAGCGGGCCAATATCTTGCCCGACTAAAAGAGCGAAGCCGAAATCCTCGCGTCCCAAAATCTCGCCTTGCCAAAACCTCGAAGACCTAAATCTTGTGACACAGAATCTCGCCTGGGCAAAACCTCGAAGACCTAAATTTCGTGACACAGAATCTCGCCTGGCCTATACCAGGGGTCCCCACAAGGGGGGGCTATGACGCAAACTGCGTCATTGAAATATTTGGGGGGGGGTAAAATCTATATAAATATGTTTGATGAGGGGGGTAAAATTACTCGAAAAGAAGATTTTTTCATGGAAGAACACCTACGGATGGACAATTGGGGGGTGCGTCATAGACATAAGGGGGGGGGGCACCACTGCCTATACTACACAGGACGTAATCTCGCCTAGGATAAAATGTAATATAAAACTTCATCACAACGGTTTCTTCGATGTAGAATGTTCTATATATTGCTGTATGTTTATATTTAGTAATAACAATTATTTGCAGTGAAATAATGAAGAAAAAAATCTAACGTGTGCTTTCGAAATTTATACGTAATAAAAGAATAACTCCACTGACTCACTCATTGATTCACTTACAAACAAATCTATGAAAATATTAGTCGTAGACTCTTGAAATGTTGTATAAATATTCTTCTTGCACCCGAGGATGTAAGAGAGTGCTTTTTGTTATTTTTAGGCGTTCGCCAGATTTTCGAAACTATTAGGTGCAGGACTTCGAAATCTTTTATAAATATTCTTCTTGGATCGTAGAATAAGATTGGAGTGTTCCTTTTTTTTTTTGGTCATTCGCCATATCTTCGAAAATGTTATGCGTGAGTTAAGTTTAACGTCCCTTTAAGCAGCGAGACTATATGAGACGGGACATACTGATTAACGTGGAATCCGAATCACATGAGCTCCCGCCGGGACTCGAACCCGAGTCTCCCACGCCAAAGGCGCGTACGCTAACCGCTTAGCCACGAAGGAGCTCAATGTTATGCGTAAAATCTTGAAACTTTGTATAAGTGTTCTCCTTGCACAATACATTCCAAATAGGACTGCGTTTCACGAAATACGGTCATAGTAGGGGGAGGGGATGATACTTAAATATTTTTTGTCATTTCCGAGATCTTCAAAAACTAATAGTCTCAAACTTTGAAAATTTTGTGTATACGTTTTCCTTACATCGTGTGAAAGGACAATGTTTTACGAAATATGTGTTCAAAAGGGGGGGGGGTTGAGAAGGGGGCTTGAATGAATTTTTCTCATTTGCCATATCTCCGAAAACGTTAGATGGAAAACCTTAAAATTTGATACAAATGCTTTGTACCATACTCTGCAGTCAAGAGGGTGTTTTTCTAAATGGGAAAGGCAGCTTGAGGTTTTCGCCCCTTTTCCAGATTTGCGAAACTATTACACGTAGAACATTGGAGTTTCGTACAAATGTTCTCATGGTATCATAAGTTTAATAATAATAATAATAATAATAATAATAATAATAATAATAATAATAATAATAATTATTATTATTATTATTATTATTATTATTATTATTATTATTATTATTATTATTATTATTATTATTATTATTATTATTATTATTATTATTATTATTATTATTATTTGTAATATGGAATTGTATATTAAGAAACTCATGGGTAAATTTTATGAAGAGGTTTCATCCCTCGAGGTTTTGATCAGACGAGATTTTTGTCCACGAGGTTTTGGGCGGCGAGGTTTCGATCTGCGAGATTTTGAGCGGCAATGTTTCGACCGCGAGATTTAGTCCGTATCCCGTTCCTCAGGTGTTGGAGAGAGGATGTGTGTTTGTTGACGAGATCATGAAATGATAGAAATATATCTTAACGTTCTTATAGCAAATCATCAAAGTATGGAAAATTGGGAATTAGGAAGACTTCTAATTTTATCAAGATATTGATACCAAACATAAAGTGTACGTTGTAAGGAAATGATTGTTTTATAACTGCCCAAAGTATTAGAAATCTCACCCCAAAGTACCTACTTTAACCCCATTGAGAATCTTCGGAATGAGTTGAGTTGATTTTAGTTTAGCGTCCCTTTCAGCAACGAAGCTATATGAGACGTGGACCTACTGATTAATGTGAAATCCGAATCACATGAGCTCCCACTGGGAATCGAACCCGGATCTCCCACGCCAAAGGCGGATACACTAACCGCTTAGCCACGAGGGAGCTCAATCTTCGCAATGAATTCCAACGTAAAGTCAGTAAATAGAGTAACGGTGAAAGAAGGTTTGAGAAAAACATTACGTAGGCCTACAGCGTGGAACAAAATTTCTTCACACTATACTAGGAAAATCATAGCAGCTATGCTGAAACACTTAAAGGAAGTTACAAATCGCTATGTGTGTGTTATTAAATACTAACTATATTAACTTGGAGGGAGGAAATAACTTTTGAGGACATGTTATAGTAGTTTGTTTCATTATGTCTGAATATATTAATGTAATGAGATAAACACAGAGTAACTGATGGAAATTTAATTTGGTATATGTACGTAATTTTTATGTTATACTTTATATTAATTCAATGATTTTTTATAAGTGTCGCAAATATGTTTTTCAGTTTTGTTACAAATAGTATATGTAACAGCCAGCTAGTAAAGGCCGAAAGTCTGTGTTGGAAGTGGTAGATATAATTAGGAGGAAAGTATTTAAGAATTAGATTAGGAGTTGCTATGGTTTATGCTGTGTGAAGTAGGTCAGAGAATTGAGGTGATTTTAGTTGTACAATATTAAGAAGATATGTGATGATGAGTATTTTTAATGAGTAATTCAATTGGTAGTTATTGAAGTATTAGTGTAAAGGGACCAACCTAAATAAAGAAAACTACAATCAGAATTCGTTTCTATTCATGAGTCAGAAGTTTTTAGTAGTAGGCGACAAACACGGTTATTTATTAGATCAATTAGCTCATAACGACTACAACTTCAGATTACGTTAGAATATAACAGTTAGTTGCACTTGTTATTTTACTTGCGAACGTTCTGCATGTAGGTTTGCACAGTAATTTGAAGCTACTTTCCCCGAACGTAACCAACTTTCGAAGTATTCATCGAAAGAACTATTCGACATTTTGCAGGAAGTGGAAGTAATAAAAACCATGTGTGATCAGGAAGGCCGAAATTCAGTAGCAATGAGGCAGTTTCTTTGTATGTGCTAGTCTTTTGTGGAAACTCCGAGAGTTCAATATTAGGAATTCTAGTACAAGTAATTTTAAACCTTACAAAATGCGTTAGTGCACGAGCTGACGGCAGATGAATACGTCACCGCAATGAATTTTGCGAAGTAATGATGCAAAATGTCAACGGTACCAGTATGGATGTAAATGGCATTGTACCTGATCAAACTACATTTACCTTGAACGGTGGGATAAACTGACATAAATTGCGTTTGATTATGAACATCTTATTCTAGTGGAGCGATGAAAACTCGCATTGGATGTTGGAAAATCACACCCAGTATCCACAGAACAGAAACTGAATGTTTGAGTAGAATTATAGACAACATCATTATTGACCCTTTTTCACTGGCTACAATCTGACAGGTGAGAAATATTTGACAGTGTTCGCAAATAAATTCGCCCTGCCATCAAATTTCCAGATATAATTATGATCACGTTGCTTCCAACAGGACGGAGCGCCGCTACACTATAGACTGAATTTTTGACAATACTTTCATAAGAGATAAAGCCTTTCCACAACGATGGATCGGAAGACGAGGTGTGATCGATTGGCGTGTAAATTTTTCCGTTCTTTCATTAATAGAATACATTCCATAGGGGTATATTACGGACAAGGTGTATCACACAAACCACACACTCTGAATGACTTACGGCATCGCATTGTGAAAAAAACAAGAAGACTTCTTTGTGGTATGGTACAGTATGCACTTCCCAATTTTTTACAACCGAGTGACCTATTGTCAAACAATTGACAAAGTGCAAATAAATGTAAGTGAATGTCATATTTTCTTGTTCATGCTCTCTGCAATATGCAGTGTACAGTTACCACCATAAACATAGTAAACCTTTCAGATAAATTTCAATTTTTAATGTCAAACATAACACACCCACTCTCGTAAACAATGAGTTCAGATTCTCGTTTCGGGAAAGATCCTAGCCAATATTGATGTGTCACTATGTCTTTTCACTTTAAAGAAAATTGTATGATATCCACTGTGGCAGAATCCAAAATGGCTACCACGATGTTCACACCCTCATTCAATATAGAATCCATACATACTTGCAACCTTTTCATTTTTTCTGTCTCGTTATTAATTGCCTCCAGCTACTTTTGCCTACTAGATACAAATGCCAAACGTTGCATATCCTATCTCGTAAATGAATGAAGATAAAAAAAATCACATTCCCATTTGTGGGAATATTCTAACCTAAATTGGTATGTCAAAAATGCCCCCTTCCATTTAAAAAAAATATTGTGTGATATCCAATATGGCGGAATGTAAGGTATCTGCCATGCGGTCCATACACCCATTCAATGCAGTTTTCGCATCAGTACTCATCTGCAACATTTACTTTCCCCCGTCCACACATATCGTTGTTACAATCGTAATAGTTTTGACTAACCCCCACATACATATCCATATTATGTTCTTTCAACACAAATAAATCAGGTATTGTCCGCAGAATATTTTTCAACCGCATTTTGATACTTTTCACGCTTTTCTGGCTATACCTTATGCTCTTGTTATGTGGAACCTTTTTGACGTTTTGGTCCGAGCCTTTTTGACGCGGGTTTTTTAACTCTAATCTATTTAACGTGGGGCCCTTTGACCAGGCCAGTTTGACATGGGTCCATTTTAACTCGGCCCTTTGTCCGGGGCCTTTCTGTCCTCGCCCTTTTGTCCGGGCCCTTCTGACGTGATACCACATTTTAAAGGACTTGACGAATCTTATTGGCCAAAGTTTCTGCATACGTTGCACGAATGAGATCCGGACTGGTGTGTTGAGTTCTCTTAGTATATTTTCATTCGGAACGAAGCTGACAGAATTCTGGAAAATAATTTTGCGGGCAGATGAGGCCTCAGTCAAAGTGGACGGTCGCATAAACAGACACAATTGTGTATTGTAGTAATATCAATCCACTCGAATTGTGACAGAAGAGTTAGACGTTCCTTGTTTCACTGTTTGGGTTGGTGGTGTCGTAAGACCATTCTATTATATATATAAACTTACCAGTGACACATTTCTGTAGATGTTGCAGAAAGTTGTCACTCCATAACTTCATAACAGCCCTTGATACGGAAACATTAAGTTCACGTGGCAACACGATGGACCATTGCTTCACTTTAGTGTTATAAGAAATTTCTTGGATCAACATTTCTATCAATGGATTTGTCATCGGTACGATAGATTGGCAAACTAGTTCATGTGACCTCACATAGTTCGACATTTTCATATAGAATATTGTCAAAGATGAGGTGTTTTCCGGGTAACCGCAAAATTCGGATCACTTAAAACAGCTAATAAAACAATCATTCAAGATATTGGTTGAGAAAATCTTCGGTTGTCGTGCAAGGGCGCTGATTTCTCTAAATTTGCGGGGATCCATTCAGATACAGAAAGCATATATGAGGATTTTAAGACAAATTGCATTCAAATTATGCCAAATATTGTATATTCATAAATACAATGCGAAGGCCCACATGAGCTTTGAAGCGGAGTCGGCCCCCCAGGATCGGCGTCTTTGTCATGATATTCATATTCATATTCATATTCATATTTATTTGCCTGTTCATAGCTTACAAATGAGGACAATCCTCAATTAAGCATTACAGTTGTCAGATATGATTTACATTCTCTATATATTATCAGTAAGGTAAGTTTCCACAGAGTAATAGCTTTTTTATAACAATAATTCTAACAGAGTATTTCTAAATATCCGTTTTTCGTTAATGTCCTTATACTTTGTTGGTAATTTGTTATATAATTTTATACAATTCATATACACAGTTTTGCTAAAATTTGCATAATTCTGTTGGATAATATACATATTACAATTCTGCCTAGTAATGTATGAATGAATCGTATTAGCTAAAGTAAATAAATCCTTGTGCTCGATTACATACATAATTGTGCGATATATATATAAACTAGGTAATGTCAATAATCTATATTTTTTAAAAATATTTTTACATGAGGATCGTTCAGGCATGCTAAACATTATTCTAATAATTTTTTTCTGTATTCGGAATGTACTAGCACTTATTCTCGAATTCCCCCAAAATATAACACCATAGTTTATTATTGAAAAAACTTTGCTATAGTATAAGGACATGACAGCTTCCTTGCACAAACTACCTTGCAACCTACGGAATGCAAAGCAGAGTGAACTGAGTTTAGTATTAATGTATTCAACATGAGTATTCCATGTTAAATCTTCATTAACATATACTCCTAGAAATTTAATAGATGGTGTTTGACATAATTCTACACTGTCTACAGTTATTGGTACAAGTTCATTTCTTTGGCCCGGGAATCGAAATTTGACAATGTTAGTTTTTCCTAAATTCATAGTTAACTTATTTATGTTTAACCAACTAATAATTTTTGTTAGCGTCTTTGTAGTGAGCCTTTCTGCTTCATTTACTGAGTCTCCACTGACAAGAACATTTATGTCATCAGCATACAATGTTGACTTCACACAGCCTAGACTGTTAACCAAATCATTAATATATACAACAAACAAAAGAGGTCCCAATATTGATCCTTGTGGTACTCCTTTTGTTACTTTCATTAAAGATGATTTAAACATTTTTCTTCTGCCATTTACCTCTTTACAGATGCCAACAGTTTGACTACGTTCAGATAAATACGACTTTATCCAATTGTTTGCCACACCTCTGATGCCATAAGAATACAATTTTTCTAGCAAAATACCATGGTCTATAGAATCGAACGCCTTAGATAAATCAACAAAAATACCAATTACATGTTTTCCTTTATTTATATCCATTGCTACATCAGAGATGAAATTAAAAATTGCAGTGTTGGTTGACTTCTGGCTTTGGAACCCGTGTTGACTTGTGGATATTATATTATTTAAAAGGAAAAAGTTTCAAATCAATGCTGAAGAGATATACATTATGTATTGAACATGCTCGGAGATAGTTTGAACAGTATTTGTAAGTATAATAAACGTTGTCAAGTCACCAACATCTTTTATTTTATCTCCTCACATATTGGAGAAAGCAACTTTGAGCCTACTCTGTAGAGTTTTAACATTTTTATAAGTTTGTATATTAGCTAAGAACCATAATTTAAATTTTTGTATATAATAAGAAAAAATATTTAAAAGCTTTCTATATTCTTCGGAAATATAAGTCTAACAATATATATATATATATATATATATATATATATATATATATATATATATATATATATATATTCCTTGAGCAGTGGGCTCTTCCTTCACTCCCATGTAATCCCTCCACTGTTTAGATTTTTATGTATGAAGTTTATCTGCTTCACGTTGCGTTTTGTTCAGTCAGACACGACTGAGTTTATGGCGAATAATGTGTGAGTTACAGTTTTCGCAGCGTATAATCGTAATTTTCACAAAAGTAACATTATATTCACATCACAATAAGTAATGTAAAACAGTTTGAATCCGTGAAATGTAGGGAATTATTGTTATTATTATTACAGTGAAACCTCTGAATAACGGACACTAATGGGACGGGAATTTTTGTCCGTTATTGAGAGGTGTCCGTTACAGAGAGGTTACAAAAATTTAATTTTCTCAACGGTAATTGTATGCAGTAATATACAGTAAATACATTATGTATGAGCGTAAATACGTAAAATTCAATATGGAAATACTCTAGTACGCATTTGAATTACTGGGACGGATGAAGGAGAAATTCATTTCTGTTAAATAATATTATTGTTGGAGAATGTGTTAATATGTTCGTATACTGCAAATGATAATGCGTGTATGGTAATTTTCTTAAGGACATGTCATCACCCTGTAAAAAATCCATTAATTCACTTACGGCCTATATTAAAAGTAAAAATAGCTTTAAAAAGTATGCAATATTATTATTAAATACTGAAAATGTGGAGAAGAAACTCACCAAATTTCTTGGGGAAAAGTCTGCAGTAGTTGTCTGCCGTGTACATCCTACGGACACTAGTTTCTGTTCGAAATTTGCTCGCAACTGTTGGATCAAATGGAGAACTTCTATTTCACCGTGATTAATGGCAAATTTCTTTAATTGTTCAACTGTTTGACACACCAATTTGTACAAAAGAAACATTTTTCTTTTCCAAAAAAGTAAGAGAGAAAACATTGCTCGTTGAAAATTGTTATCGCAAAATAAACAATGTTTCTTTTGTTATCTATGAAATTGTTGGGAAAGATGCAAGGCCCAGAGGAAAAAGTACTAAATTTGTTAGGGAAGGGAAGATCTGCATAGAATTCTTGACCATAGGACTAATCCAGCATGAGTGTTAGTGCTTATTTCTAGGATTTTCTAGGATTTCCACCAGAAAACAATTTATTGCGGGTAGAAAAAAAGAAGCATTTCAAGTTCAGCTTGAAGTTGTTCTGTTTGATGATAGATACACTTGTGGGGAAAAGACTTTTCTGTCTACTATCAAATATCGCAGAACCAAGAATAATTCCTGTCCGTTATGAAGAGGTTATTGAAACGTTTGCGGGTAAAAAAAGGACTGTTCGCGTCCGTATCTGAGAGTGTCCGTAAAAGGGAGGGTTTTGTTCCGTAAGAGAACATATATTTTTGCTGGGACAAAAAAAATCTGTCCGTATTATAGAGGTGTCCGTTAAGGGAGGTTTCACTGTATTATTATTATTATTATTATTATTATTATTATTATTATTATTATTATTATTATTATTATTATTATTATTATTATTATTATTAATCTTTATATACTTACAAAAATGGATGTACAGTGTGTGTGTGTGTGTGTTCCAATATAACTCTGGAAGAATAGATCAATTTATACCAAACTTTGTATATACATGTATTACTTACAGACTGGAAAAGAGTACTGTTGGCGTAAAAGAACCCCACCACACCTAGTGGAAAGGAGAAGACATAAAATGATCGATATTAGTGTCGAATCCATAATTTTCGTAGTCCATGATCTGATTGCTGACAGTTCCGATTCTCCTTAAGTCTAATTTTATACCCTCAGTGAATGTAAGACTCCTAGCACACCTAGGGAGAGGAGAGGAGGAGACATATAAAATTATCGAAAACGACTGTTATTAGTGTCGAATCCATAGTTTTCAGGGTCGCTAAGATAAATAGTGACACAACCCGATGCCGTTTAAGTCCAATTTAAGCCCTCATTGGCACCAGGGAGGCGGAGACGTAAAAATATCCAAAACAACCGATATTAGTGTCCAATCTAGTTTTCAGGGTCGCTAAGTTAATTGATGACAGTCTTGATGCCGTTAGGGTCCAACTTCAGCCCCAAGTCGGAACAAGACACTCTGAGCACTCCTAGGGGAGTGGGATTGATAGTGGTGTCGAATCCATAGATTTCAGTTTCACTTAGATAAAGAAAGACACTCCAGATGCCATTAAAGTTAGAGTTTAGTCACTATTAACATCTTGAAGAGTGGAGTGAAATTATGACATGCAAAAATAATCGAAAATGGCCGATATTAGTGTCGAATCCATAGTTTTCGGGATAGCTGAAATGAATAGTGACGCTCCGAGTTCCATTCAAATTCAAGTTCATCCTCATTTGCAGAGGATGATGTAGGGGGGTGGAAAATAAAATGTCAAAAAAATGACTGAGATTTATGTCGAATTCATAGTTTTCCGAGTGAGGAAAACATTTGATTTGTTTACAACGACTTTTGGAAAATAGATAGTACCCACTTCAAGTTGGGGTTTTTAGTAATATCAATTCGATTTTAGACGTATTCTGTGGGGGTACGGTGTTTTAATATTTATGGTAAAAGTAGATTATCTTCTGTATTTTTATCACTACACTTTCATTGAAATAAATATTGTAAAGAGGAAGGGAATTCAAATACTTCCCATAAACCTATTCTTCCAGTGCGATAACGGGCACTTCAGCTAGTAATAATAATAATAATAATAATAATTAATAATAATAATAATATATTTATTTTTAGTGCCATGAACAGCCAGATAGCAAAAATACAGCACTTAGTCATAGAACTAAGGGTTATAACACACATCTTATATTCCTTTTACTATTAACAATACATTTGTTTCGACGATAGGAGGTCATTGTCTATCTTATAATATATATAATTTTATGACTTTTATCTTGTCTGGATAAACATAATTACTTCATTATTCATTAAAATAGTTAGTCAATTTTCTTAAAATTGTCCTTAAAATGAGGATACCGTCAAATATACAAATATACTATAAAAATATACATACCTATTAAAATCTATACGTCTGTTCAATAAATACAATTATCCCGATAATATATTAAAAGAACTTGTCAGTTTTCTTAAGATTATAGAATTTTTATCCATGGGAACCACTTCCGATGCTTTTCTAAGATTATATGTTGGTACCCTTATACCTGTATTATGCAGACAGTATTCACTACTATATCTATTATCTAAAATTTTCTAAAAGTTTTTCTCTATCATTTTTCTTCTTACATGTAATTCTTGCAACTCCCAGTATTCGTTCCAGTAATCATAACTATGAGAGTAGTAATCTTTTTTCTTATTTCTACACAATAGCCTAATGAAACATTTTTGAACCGATTCAATTTTGCTACATAATGTTGTGCATATATTATTCCATATAATTGCACCAAATTCTAATCTGGGTCTTACAAGTACCTTAAATAGATAGACATATGTGTTTGCATTTTTAAACTCAGGCCACTGTCTAAATACAAACCCTATAGTTTTTCGTGTTCTATGTACTATGTCATTAATATGATAATTAAATTTCATATTCATGTCAAATGTTATGCCTAAATCTTTAATCTTTTCTACTTTCTGCAGGGATATCCCATCTATGACATATTTGCTAACATAGTATTGGGTCTTATTGGTATGTGAAATAAACTTAGTTTTATTACAGTTTATTTTCAGTAGATTATTTTTACACCATATACTACTACTATCCAAGTCTTTTTGGAGTAAGTAGTTATCGTATTCGCTATTCACTATTCTAAATAACTTCAAATCATCAGCATATAATAATATATTTGAGAATTTAACCTTTTCCGTCAGGTCATTAATAAATAATGAAAAAAGAAGTGGTCCTAAAGGAGATCCCTGAGGTATACCATTCTTTATACAACCAATACTGGAAGTTACATGACCAATTTTCACTCTATATTCTCTGTTTGATAAATAACTTTGGAACCATCGATATACTGAGAAGATAGACCAACATTGGATAATTTACGAACTAGAAGTCCATGTTCTATAGAGTCGAAAGCCTTTGACATATCAATATATATAGTGTCAACCTGTAGTCTATTTTTAAGAGCTAAGTACGTAAAATCTGTAAAGTGTACAAGATTCGTAACAATTGATCTGCCTTTATAAAACCCATGCTGAAATTCAGTTAGTTTG
Source organism: Thermobia domestica (assembly GCF_964235325.1). Taxonomy (NCBI): domain Eukaryota; kingdom Metazoa; phylum Arthropoda; class Insecta; order Zygentoma; family Lepismatidae; genus Thermobia; species Thermobia domestica. The sequence goes on along the minus strand of NC_137457.1, from coordinate 224,455,296 downwards.
TTTTTTACATTAAAGTATATATGGTTGTGTATTATTATTTCAAATATCTTACTAAATGCATTAACTAATGTGATTGGCCTATAATTTTTCATATTATTTTTATCTTCTGTTTTATGTACAGGTACAATATATACTTGTTTCCATGCCGATGGAAACTCTCCACATCTGAGTGATTCATTGAATATATTTGCTAGAATGGATGATAACTCAGTACCACATGCTTTTATTATATAGTACGGTATGTTATCTGGACCAGGAGAGGTACTTCCATTGATCTGTTTAATTGCACTACGGACATCCGATTCAGAAATATTAGGTATATTAATTATATCTCCGCTACAAATAGGTAGTGTAGAATACATGTTATGGCCATTTACAGGACTTAGTTCCAAATTAAAATTTTCACTGAACATGTCTTTAAACAGCTCCACAACATCAGTCTGTGCAGTAGCTACTGTATCATTATATTTCATTTCATTAGGTAATTTTTTGTCATCTGAGTTTTTAAATACTTTCCAGAAGACCTTATTGTCACTAACAATGCTGTTTTCTAAACTAAGATAACAGGCCTTTCTCGATTCTAGATATTTCTTTTTTACAATTTTACGTAATGTAGAATACCTTTGGTACCACATACTGTCATTGGTTTGTCTTGCTTTGACGAAACATTTAGTTTTCTTATTTATTAAAGTTTTCAGTTCCCTATTCATCCAGGGGTCTTTAAACTTAGGTTTATTAATGATTACCAGGGCCCGGATCTTGTTGACAAGTCAACTTTTTTCTGTTACGCAAAGGACAAGGCAACTTCAAATAAAAACGTTATCCATCAGCTATGGGTTCTAAAAATATAGTTTTTTAGGGTCAATTTTTGGTCACTTTTTGCCGTTTTGAAATTTCAGGTCATTTTTTAATATTTTAAGGTAACTTTTAGGTCATTTATGGTCTTTTTATTCTTTTTCTTCTACATAAGGAAATCTTTAAATGAACGCGGTTTACGAATGTGGAAAAGACGAAGTTGAATAACCTCTTTTCTTGCTTCCTGACTATTGGAGTGGAAAAACTGTATTCTTAACAAGCTAATGAAAACTAAGCTGTAGCTGGTTAACGAAAGGTGGGGGTTGGTAGGTGGCCAAACAGATAGTTTTGGATTGTTGACCACAAATGATGTGATCACGTGAATAACTAAAGGTAATAGTTAAGAACAGCTACTTCTCATCTCCCGTGCACGAGGATACATCTTACTGTTGCACTAACTACAGAAATGATTCTATATCATGTATAAGTGGTAATAGAACACACAACAAACCAAGAACATGTTGTATTCACACTCCAACATGGAGAATACAGCGTGATCTCCGTTTCTTTTGTGTTCTATTACTACTTGTACATCAAATAGAATCATTTTTCTACATAGTGCAACAGTAAGAAGTATCCACGTGCACGGGACATGCGATATGTGTTTTCAAATCCCCCCACATAGTCATACACTAAGTACAAGGGCACATTATTATTCCCATACGATATAAAAAACAGATATTCCTAAAAAAACACCCTAAGTACAATGGCAAGAACTCAGTCTATTACTTACTTTTTAACATCCTAGATAGTCAATGAATAATTCCTGAAAGTATGGCGTTACTCGTTCTTCCCTAAATGGGAAGTACGGCTCCTTAACTATAACCTAACTAAAAATGGATTAGAAGGCGTACAAGGATTTTAAAACATGTTTCTATCTATTATTTTCATGTAGTCTACACTTGCGAACTTGTAATGTTTGAGTGCTTCCTAGCTTCAACTCGGGAGTGAATTGACCCTTTCAATACTTACAATGCCGTACAATGGACTGATCAATAGAAATAAATGATCAATGGACTGCAACTAAGTGAAACAATACTTTTTGAATATGAGTGAGAAATGTTAACTAAAAATTCAATGGATATTAAAAATGTCAATGTTTAACGAAGTAAACATTTAAGAAAACGCAAGTTTTAAGGTCAATTTTTGTGATTTTTATGGTCATTTTACAATAATTTTAGTGTCATTTTATAGGTCACTTTTTAGACAATTTTAGATCAATAACATCCGGGCTCTGATGATTACTTTCTTGGCTACATAAATATCTAGAACATTATATATACTATCATAGAAACTGTTGGTCATAGAATTAATATCACTTGTATCTTCATTCGATTAATTCATTGCCTTGATACCCTGATATACACCTAAGAAGTCAGCATTCTTAAAATCAAAAACTTTTGTTTGGTTAGAGATATTGTCTTGATTGTTATTATTACTTTTAATTATTTCCCATTCAAAAACAAAAGGTGGATGGAAGCGGTCAATTTTTATTAAAGGTGGGACATCATACAAAATGGAACTATTATCCATGTTGGTTAGCAACAGGTCTAGAACTTTATCTTTCCTATTAGGATCATAAGACCTATTCAATTGTTTTAGATTAAGTATATTACTTAATTCAATTACTTTGTCAGCTTTTTTCATAGTGTAATAGTTATATGTGGTTATAGTTCCAGTAGCCCAATCTATTCCACCTACGTTAAAATCACCTAAAACTATAAGGTTACAATTTCTTGTTATTAGAAAAGTGGTTAACCATTCACAATAGTTAATAAAATTCTTTAATGGTAAGTCAGGGGGAATATAATGCAAGCACAATAATAATGGCTTGTTGTCAGGGATTAAAACTTTAACTATAATAATATCAAGAATATCATCGGGGGAGTTATAATTTCCTATGCATATTCCTTTTTTATGATAACTATACAGCCCCCACCCTTAGTCTTGTTTACTAGTGCCAAGTTTCTATCTTTACATGTAGTATTGTAATTATTTGATAATTGTACAAAGTGTTGATTCGTTTCTTTCAACCAAGTTTCAGTGATACAATAAATATCAAAGTCATTACAATTTACTTCATCTATAAATACCTTCTCTTTCGTATTAATTCCATTAGCATTTTGATAATATAATCGCAAGTGCGTCATACTTATTTTATACTAGTTTATGCTATTTATTTACCTTTACTATCCACCTTCTCAGCTCTAACTTCATGGCACCTGGCCAGACATTCTGATTATAGATACAATCAAAATCATTTTCTTCTACAGCTACATAAAATGAAGAATAACTACTGTGTTTTGTTTTTAACTGTACACATTTTCTAACATTAAAACATTAGCACTTTCCTTCACAAATTCAGAAAGATCTTTACACGAAACACTAGGATCGAGTCTCGTCACAAACAGTGCAGACGTACGAGGACCTTTTTTGTTTACTTTCAGTTTGCCCGTGGCATTCTTTCCTTGCATTAAAGTATTACGATTTCTGTTGTCAGAGTCAGATAAGGTCATGGGCGTCTCTGGCGGGGGAACGGGGGGGACGCGTCCCCCCAATATTTTGAAGTGACATAATCTAAAATTCCGCTGAGATACTAGCAGTTAGATCATTTCCTTTAATGTCCCCCCAAATTTTACATACCAGAGACGCCAATGGATAAGGTTGTAGTTTTTGTTCCACTCGGAAGTTCTTGGTTGTTTCGCCTTAGGCGTTTGGTTACTAGCTTCAATTCACCAACACTTGTTTCCTGTTGTAAACTGTTAGAAGGTGCTTCATTGTCCTTGACCATGATATTCATAGAGTTACCTTCCATCTTTTTTTGATCAGAGGGTATTGAACTATTTATCACTTCAGCAAATGTACGAGCTTTATTATTAGCTGATAGCAACTCATTTAATTTTATATTTTCTTGTTTCATCGATATCAGTTCAGCCTTCAAGGAATCATATTTTTCAATAATAATAATAATAATAATAATAATAATAATAATAATAATAATAATAATAATAATAATAATAATAGAATTACAATGACAATTAAGCACACAAAATTTGATGAAAAAAATTAATTGACATGACGGGACTCGAACCTGAGTCTGCCACTTGCTAGTTTCGTACGGTACCACTGCACTACAAGTCCTTCAAGTAAAATTGATAAATTAAACTAGTAGTTACGCACGACATACTTTTGTTAAGTATATTCGACTTTAAAATATCTTGAAACCTAACTTGGAGCTGTACAGTGGCTCATGGTAGAGCGTTTATGTCTGGACCGTGGGGTCCTTGATTCAATCCCCGTCTAAGTTTGTGGTAAACAACATCGTGTCTGTGGGTTTTCTTGGGGTACTCCTGTTTTCTCGCAAATTTTCATTTAATTAATTCTTCCATTGCCCTTCACTTGCCTTAATCGTTTGACTTCTTTATCCTAACGGGCATAATTTTGGGACGTTGAACTGAAAGATTTCATTTCATTTTCAAAAGCTAACTAATATTCCTGCGCGTCTTGATAGAATTTAAGGAATTACAAAATAATGTCTACCATCTTTTCTTCTATACAGGCTGTGGGACCAGCATTAAAACCTAAGCCTCAACTCAGGGCCGTGCTGGGATACTAACGAGAGCGGTGGACAAGTCTACCAAAAGGGCGCCAATACAAACGTGAATACATATTATATATAATATGGTTAACTTAATGTAGTAAAGAGCTACTCCGTGGCTAAGCGGTTAGCGAACGCGCCTTTGGCGCGGGAGACCCGGGTTCGATTCCCGGCGGGAGCTCATGTGGTTCGGATTCCACGTTAATCAGTAGGTCCATGTCTCATATGGCCTCGCTGCTGAAAAGGGACGTTAAACTCAAAATCAACTCAATGTAATAAACGTCAGGAAGTGATTCTTGTCACCGAGATAAAACGAAAAACAGATCAACCTGGGTGTAGAAATGCCTCGGAGCTATGACCACCCCAAAAATTTTCGGAATAATGCATAAACAGCCATAGTCGAGAACAAAACGTCGGATCGAAATCGAGAAAAAGAGAATATCCATTATTTTTAGTCGTAGATTCCATTAGTGTACAATCAAATATAGTGTAGTGGCAGTGTAAGGGTGACTCCAGAAGAAACTGGAGTATTCCTTCGAGTATTTTATCAAACGTTCAATGAGGAAAATGAACAACAATGAAGTACAAGATTTCAACGAACAAAGTAATAGTACCTCGTTCAAATTCGAACACTTATTAATAGAATCCGAAATACATGTGTGTGATTGATCTATTTTCTCTGAGCACAGAATAAACTATCGGAAGAATAATTTAAATGAAACGAAGTATTTAACATATCACAATTAAAACTTCTATGCTAATGGTAACGGATGATAAATGAACGGACTCCTGTTCAAATTAAGAGTGTGTGAAACTGGAAAATGTAATTTTGATCCAGATTATAAGTTTAAAAAGATTATGCATAAAAGTCAGGTGGCAAGGATCATGTATGATGAACGATAGTACAAGGGATTCTTCACATGACAACGATTGTCGCAAATGATGTCAACACAATTTGGTCAAAAGTAAGCTGCATTAAAAAATCTCCTCGTAATACGTAATTCCTTGGAAGATAATAATTACGAGCTCAGAAGCAATGAAACTCGACGAAACACAAGCTGTTGCGCCTATTGCACAATGATACAAGAAAATACAGTTTAAAACTACCGATTTATTCTGTTTCTGCGAAATACTCAGAGATACCTTGTACAACATTTGTGCAATGCAGTATGTGTACACAAGACAGCTATGAAGAATAACAGTTCACAGTCTAATATTGTTGACCGTTGATCGCATTGCAAAGATGACATCGGCGAAGCAAATTTTTCCGCGTGCGGTCAAATAGATACACCTGAAATTTCGGAGATGACTGCAGCAGCTATATTAAATCGAGTAACAAGTTTTTCGGTTGTCGTGGCTAGTGTTACATACAAAACGCGTTCCACACTTTCCCCTAAAAAATAAATCAAGGGATGTAAAATAGAAAGAACGAGGTGGTCATAACGCAGTTTCTCTCTCAGTCCTACGATCTGGGAATGTTTCATTTAGGTAGGTCTGCATATTCGTGTCAAAATGTGCAGGTGCACTGTCAAGCTCGGACCACATCTGCTGCGTAACAATTTTGAAGATCACTACGTAAAGAACATTACGAACTCCCTCACAGGCGGGCCGGTAATCAATAAGGTGTTTATGATTATGTTCTTAAATGTTCGCGATTAACTTAACTGGTAATGGACTGTCTTCTAACAATGGAAACCTCCAATACTTGTTTTTAGTTTTTATTGTACATTACTAATCGCTGGTTTTCAACTAACACTTAAAATAAACCACAAAGTACATATAATAACTGCACTAGTGTTCATTGCACTTAAATAACAAACTTACCTTTAAAATTATGGAAGAAATGTTCGTGCCTCCTGCCTTATGCACCGTCTCTCTTCAACACTTTCCATCTTGAATAATAAATGAAATCTAAATTTCGTAGAAGCAGTGCTTCCAGTTCTTAAAAAATATTACTACATAATATAAGACTTAACAAAGGTCCTACAACAATATTATCCACCATACCGCACCGCATGCTCACACTAATTAAATCTCTGCTACTGATCGTTGACTAGAGTCTCATGTGGATTTGTACGCAATACACGTGGCTACTGTTAGTTTTAGGACGGTCTCTGGTCATCCCCAGTACGCTGTCTTCAAATTCAACAGTCCACGTGGTGTGATTTCCTCCGAGGGAAAATGAAAAGTCCCTATCTCTCGAAGGCGAATATGGAGGCGTGGAAAAAATACAGGGAAAGTTACTCACCTTTGAGTACGACGGTCACGATATAAACGCCTCGCCTTTGGGATATTTTCCCTTGCCTCTCCATAAATAAGGTGCATATTTGCTAGCTCATGGACAGTGTAATATATTATTGCGGAGGCACGTAGAGATTACCACAACTGATTTTACCTAAACACCAACGTCTATAATTTTACACGACCATGAATACCTGAACACAACAATTTACAATTGAACGCAACACTTTCTACCCTGTTATTCAGCAGTGCTACACGTAACAGAGCATCGGGTTATGTATATCATTCACAAATTGCGTAGATACCTAGTACAACACAGCCACACTAATTGACGCCATTCCACAACAAAATTACAAGACAGCCTTCTGCGAGCCATTCGCAATTGGCACACAAGGGACGATAGTTCCGTAGTGTGCGACCAAAGCATCATACCCCTAGTGAAAGTACTATGAGCCACGTATGTGCTGCTATGTGTACGCAAAAGCGCCCGATTACCTTTCCTCTCTGTAGGCATTCCATCCAGCTGCAAATTACATTAGAGCGTCAGAAAAATCCCCCATTTTTAAAGATGTAATTCCAAAAATTTCTCCCGCAGTGACAAAATCAAAATGTAAGAGGGCTAGACTAGGACACTATTTTGGTATATTCACAATAGCAATGTAGTTTTTCGTAGCTCACGGGGAAGGGGCGGTTTCCCAATTCCAAGGGAGGGGGAAAGCCCCTCGAAAGTACTTCTGGAAGAAGATTCACTTAATGGATAAATCAAATGTATGATCTGTCAGGAAAGTAAATGTACACCTATTTTTCGAGTCTGGCATTCCTGCACTCCATCCGTGGAGAGTATGAGAATTAAATCAATCAAATGTTTACTGAGGGGCAAAAAGAAAAGCTTAATCTGAATAAGACATTGCAGAGGGGCACAAGCTGTGAATACGAATAGTGCATTGTGTAAATAAAGGACGACACCGAAAGAGAAAGCCAGAAACAGCTGTTAAACTTACAAAAAAAAGAGTAAAAATTGTCGAAGTGGGAACATAAAACACAAATACAACAAATACCCCGACAACTAAACTGTCACCATGCCATGATCTTGGTGTAGTGGTTAAGGTGCTGGCTTACAAATGCAAAGGACGCAAGTTCGAATCTTAAGCGAGGTCGGACATATTTGATGAACTGTGAAGCAGAAGAGGGAGAGAAAGGTTGATTTTAATTTATTGAACAAGAAGTAATTTAACTTAAAAGCAATCATGCCTCGTATGGCCGGTTTGTCCATGAGCAGTTTGAAGAAGCATCTATCTCTTATTCCATTGTATGTATGCATTGGAGTAGGTTGTGCTGGAGCTTTACTGTATACTCTGAGATTAGCCGTTCGTAACCCTGAAGTCTCGTGGAATAGGAAGGGGAACCCTGAGCCATGGAATGATTACGAATCAAAACAATATAAGTTCTATTCTCCAGTTAGAGACTACTCCAAAACTGAATCGCCTGCACCAAAATACAGCTAAACTGCTTACCTGTGTAATACACAATGAAGGGTTATAGTGTCATGTAGCCAATGGTTTTTTGTTGTACTGAGAACATTTAATAAAGAATGTGATAAAATGTAGTAAAAGCATTCAAAGTGAACAGGAAGTTGTATTTGCAATCCTTACTTCATTGCTATATAATACATTCTAGGTGTTTCCAAATACAATGTGATGTTCTGTATAATTATGTAAATAAAAACAAGAGTTAATTAAAATAAAAAAAATGCAAAGGACGCAAGTTCGAATCCTCGGCAAGGACGTTTTTAAAAATTTTTGTTATTAATACATTAAACTCATGAGAGATGGTAAAAGAGGTCGTATTTAGTTTTTCGTAGCAATTATTATTGGTAATGTTTAGTACTGATAATACTTTTTGTCTTTGCGTATTGCTTTTGTTCTTGTCTTCATTTCGAAAGAGAAGAATATCCGAACAAATGCCACCAAAATTCCTCATATTTTGAATGTAAACGCCATTTGCAATTAGTAACGAATAAAAATTGAACGTTCCGATGTAGCTGCAAAAAGTAAAAGGAAAAACATGGAAGTCGACCATACTCATGGTTACTAAAAATACAATTTCTACATGCCTTACACCTCCCGACCACGTTTCTACGTTAGCAAGTAGAGGTTTGTGTTTAGGTTAGGCTCGTTAATACGTTTTGCAAAGGGGCCCGGTTTAGCTCTGACGCACCACAGGTGCGAGAAGGGAGAAAAACACTTTTTCTCTCTCCCTCTGTGTGTCTATTTATCTATCTATTTGTATATATATAACGCTATTTGTGAATGCCATAACCACCCTAATTTTCAGCGGATTGAGACGAAACTTGGCACAAACATTAATTGTTGAAATATCTTGATGAGTTCTTTAACCAGAATAATCAGATGAAAATGTTCAAAATGGTGGCCCTTCAAACTCTTAAAAAGTTCCAAGGGAAGCAAATTTCGCCCATAAATAGGTATTCAGAAAGTTCCTCTTTTACTGAAATATTTGTGTGCAGAAACTTATTGAAATATTGGACCCGATTAATCGCATAAAGAAGGTTCACGCCCTTTCGCTAAGGTCAATTTTTTTTTTTTTTTTTGCAGGAGGGGGTTATCTTCCTATTGGAACAAGATGATTGTTACTGATGATATGAAATTACACATTAAAAGTGAAGTAACTTGTGTAACGTGTTATTTGAAAGAATAATATAATAAATGTGCATTCCTCTAACACAGAGAACTGTAAATCATGTATTTCGAGTTGGGGAGCCTGAATGGCGAGGAGTGTTATTTGATTTGCTTTTTAGTAACACATTGCATTGCAAATAAAGGTAGGCAACATTAGTGGTAAGTAAAACAACAACAATAATAATAATAATAATAATAATAATAATAATAATAATAATAATAATAATAATAATAATAATAATAATAATAATAATAGGTGTTGTTTGTGGCAAGGCAATATCTTCCTCAGTTCTTCTTCATACGTAAAGATTGTAATGCCATATCTCCCTTACAAACAAAATATTAGCAATTTATATCGAGAGAACGGGAAACTGTAGAACGATGGGACCAACGTTGGACAGTATGCACTCATAGTACTCAGAAAAGTAAGCGATTTCGATGCAAAATGAACGAAGAGTCATTGTCATGGGTACTCATGGGGCCACGGCAGAGCCCTCTTTAGGCAAAATGTCGATAGCTTATATCGAGAAAACAGGAGGTGATACTGGGATGGGACCAACGTTGGACACCGTGGACCCATAAGGCGCATCGAAAAAATTAGGGAGGCGGGCGCCAGCCAGCCTTACTTATTTCCACATAATAATATAAAATTATATTGTCGAAATACACACACGAGTTAGCTACTAATATTTCATATTATTATTATTATCATTATTATTATTATTATTATTATTATTATTATTATTATTATTATTATTATTATTATTATTATTATTATTATTATCATCTACAGCGTCTTTTCATTACGTGAGCATGTTTGACATGAAACCAAAGAGAAAATCCATCCTGTAGCGAAAAGAAACAATACTTTCTCTCAAATGGATAAAATATCAAGCCGAGATTGATTCGAACTCGCATGGACGGCGCGAAAAGCCAGTGCTTTGTCCACTATTTTTTTAACTGACTCACCGAACGCGTTTCAGTAACTTACTTATTGCTAATTTTACTTGCTTCACTCGTTTAACTTGCTTTTTCTAATAACTTATAACGACAGAGACACGAACACAGAAACATCGAGAACAGTTAAAAATGATAGATGCTCTCCCGCCGAGAATCGAACCCGAGACTCCATACACCCAAGGCTCACGTGCTAGCCTCTAGACCAGCGGGAAGGGCACCACTCTCTCCCTGTGTCGTTAGGGATTACGACCACTGTCTTGTCAGCTATCACTTCTGTGGGTTGTATACTATGATCACATGTTTCTTCTTTGCTGGAAGAGTAAAACCTACATTATATGTAATACATGAGGTATTTAGACCTACATGCTCTTCATATAATGTAATAAAAGGGTCATGGTGTCGGATTTTAATACATGACGTATTGCAGTATACAACATGCTTTGCATTACTTGTTTGTTTGTAGACAGCTACTGGCTTAGTGTTCTGAAAGGTTGTGTATAAACTAGGGATAGCCCGTTCCGGAATTATTAGTTTTCGGACTCCCGAAAGTAAAGCCGGACAAATTCCGGAATTCGGAAAATTCCAATTTTGTACTAATTTCGGAATTCGGAAAAATCCGGAATTTAGAAATTTCTGATTTCGTTAACATTCCGGAATTCGGAAAATCCGGATTTTTTCGAAAGTCGGAGTTTTTCTCAATTCCGGATTCTTTCCGAGTTCCGAAATTCTTCTGAATTCCGGAGTATAACTGAATTCCATAATTTTGCGAAATCCGGAAAGTGAAAGTTCCGCTTCCGAAAAATGAATTTATTTTGGTTAATATGAATCGTGGCGGAAAACAATCTTTGACCAGGTAATGGCGACTGCTTTGAAAGAAATGGGGAGTATGAGGATTCAATCTGTCATATTTGTAGTTTCGTGTGGAGAAAGAACGAACTTGTGAACCAGTGGTTTAAGAAAAACTCAAGTTATTAATATAAACTTTGCCGACTTCATAAAAGAAATACGAAAGACATTTTGAATCGAAAAATATAACATACAAGTTTGCAAGCGGAGACAAAGAAACCTAACGTAACCAGACTAAAGACAGATCGTTTACAGCGTAGCGATCGCGGTTCAGTGGTCAAGGTGCTTCTGCGAATGCACGTTGCAATTTTTTTTTTCTTACTTTAGAATTTTTGGTGGCGATTGATCAGCGATAACATACGTTTTATTATATTCAGATATTTGAATACTCGGATGTTTCAATACTTGAACTATCAAATCTTCAGGAATAATAATAGTAATAATAATTATTATTATTATCTCGTAGAAGATTAAAAGCTAGAAGCTAAATTATCGCTCAGGTCATACCATTACAAGGAGAAACGTGACATTTGGAAAGAATATTTCGGTTTGGTTTAATGTTGCTCACGAGAAGAGGAGTTTCTCATCTCGTTTCTAAAACAAATAAAATAACATGAGAATTAACATTTTATATTCGAGACGGGTCAGGGCTAAATCAAAATTTTCGTCTCTCTTTGGAGATGAGAATCGAGACGAGACGAAAAGTTCATAAACATTTCCCGTCTTGTCTCGATTCTCGAAATAATGTATGTCCATTCTTTAAGTAACAATTGCTCTGTAGACTGAATCTCATAGGCTATTTCGTTACATTGTATTTCAGAGCTCATTGAATTATGCTCTGTGTAGGTATTTTTGTAGCAAAGCTTTTATATTTACCTCTGCATATTCTAAAAATTAGTTTATTATATGCGTTACTGTCGCGTGATAATCAGTTATATTTATTACAGTTATTTTCCTCAAAACATACTTTCTACATGAAACTTCAATAAAAGGTTCTAGTTTAAAATGTTGGTAGTTGCAGAATATTATTATTATTATTATTATTATTATTATTATTATTATTATTATTATTATTATTATTATTATTATTATTATTATATCAACTCCATGTATAATCTTTAAAAGATATACGGTTTGTATCTGAATAATAAAAGCTAATTGACTGTCGATCTCGGTCGTCTGGAGGTCTTCAGGAGGCAAGGACATCGGTCACGTTCTGGGTTTGAGTTCCGAAGGGGCAAGTATTCGGGCTCGAGCAAAAAATTGTTAAAAGTTATAGGCTTCATCCAAACATATTCAAAACAGCTGGGACCGGGTTTGGGCTTCCCAACGGCTCGAGCGGCTCGGCTTACAGCTCATTCAATATCGAACCGAATCGAGAAGTGAGCCGAGCCAACAGCTCACCACACCGAGCCGATTTGAGCCATCGGATTAGTTGAGCTGAGTCGATGGCTTGTTCCAACTAAGCCGGCTCGGGTCATCGGCTCATCCCAACCGAGCCGACTCGAGCTGTTCGCTCAGTTGATACGAGCCGAGCCGGTTGATATCACTACCCGAGTTGGTCTTCTGCTTGGGCTCAAGAATTCGACCGTGCAGATCTCAGCCTTGATTTTAAGAACTACAGTATATACTTATATTGGTGATTACGACATTTGAGGCTGTCTCGTAATAATAATAATAATAATAATAATAAACTCTTGCCTTCTCGTTATCTAGACGAGACGAGATACACTAAAATTGCCCCACGAGATGCACTAAAATTACGAGATGAGACGCACCTCTGTCGTGAGCAACACTAAAAGTATTCCACATTACTGCTTACATTTCTCATGGCTTTTGCTTTCCAGTCTGATCAGGCCAATATTTCAAAACGAGTTAAAACGAGCTGAACAAGCGAGAGAGCCATTATCAAACTCAACTCAACTCGAAACTAGACCTCGAAAACAGCGACTTGGCTCGGAACTCAATTCAAGAAAATTACCTTTGACTCGACTCAAATTGTACTCGAGTTGAATTGAATTTTGGCTCGACTTGTGCTCATCCCTATTCGTGTTTGTATTTTATGTTTCCACTTCAACAATGTCTACTCTTTTTTCTCCTTTTACCTGCTGTTTCTGGATTTCTCTTTCGGTGTCGTCCTTTATTTACACCGTGCACTATTCTTATTCCCAGCTTGTGACCCGCTTCAATGTCTTATTCAGTTTAGGCTTTTCTTCTTACATTGACTTCACATGTGATTGATTTAATTCTCACTTTCCGCGCACGACCGATGGAAATGTTTTATTATTATTATTATTATTATTATTATTATTATTATTATTATTATTATTATTATTATTTAAATATTATTATTATTATACTATTGAACTTGCACGGCGAAATTACTGTATAATACGATATCATTTCTGTAATTTTACTCCATTGTATGTTATTTAGTTTATTAATGGGCACTAAATTGTCTCCAGATCAACGAATGAATTAACTACGGCATGCACTTTGGTGGAAATATCATTGCAATAAGATTATTGGTTCGTTCCAAACATGTTCATGTAATGATATTTCCACCAAAGTGCATGCCGTAGTTAATTTATTCGTTGATCTGGAGACAATTTAGTGCCCATTAATAAATTAAATAACACACAATGGAATAAAATTACTGAAATGATATCGTATTATACAGTAATTTCGCCGTGCAAGTTCAATAGTATAATAATAATAATAATAATAATAATAATAATAATAATAATAATAATAATAATAATAATAATAATAATAATAATAATAATAATAATAATAATAATAAAAAAACATTTTCATCGGTCGTGCGCGGAAAGTGAGAATTAAATCAGTCACATGTCAAGTCAATGTAAGGAGAAAAAACTGAATAAGACATTGGAGCGGGTCACAAGCTGGGAATAAGAATAGTGCATGGTGTTAATAAAGGACGACACCGACAGAGAAATCCAGAAACAATAGGTAAACGAAGAAAAAAAGAGTAGAAATTGTTGAAGTGGAAACAAAATACAAATACGAATAGGGATGAGCAGGAGTCGAACCAAGATTCGAGTCGAGTCAATCCGAGTCGAGTCAAAGGTATTTTTCTTGTAGTACTTAATATTATACTGTAGTTCTTAAAATTAAGGCTGAGACCTGCACGGTCGAATTCTTGAGCCCAAGCAGAAGACCAACTCGGGTAGTGATATCAACCGGCTCGGCTCGTATCAACTGAGCGAAGTTGTTGTATTACTATACATCTGCTTCCGCCCCTGTCAAATCTGGTCGATCTCGTTGACGCGACATATTTGCTTTTTTATACCCCTTTCTTCGTTTACTGAACAAAACAGTAACTATTCTGAAATATACTACTGTGCATGCCTCGTAGATAAATATTTCTGATGCCAATAATTTCCGTTTTGTCCAAGGAATGTTCTTTTTCTTATTCCCAGCATGACCCTTTTATTACATTATATGAAGAGCATGTAGGTCTAAATACCTCATGTATTACATATAATGTAGGTTTTACTTTTGCAGCAGAGAAGAAACATGTGATCATAGTATACAACCCACAGAAGTGATAGCTGACAAGATAGTGGTCGTAATCCCTAACGACACAGGGAGAGAGTGGTGCCCTTCCCGCTGGTCTAGTCGCTAGCACGTGCGCCTTTGGTGTATGGAGTTCCGGGTTCGATTCCCGGCGGGAGAGCATCTATGATTTTTAACTGTTCTCGATGTTTCTGTGTTCGTGTCTCTGTCGTTATAAGTTATTAGAAAAAGCAAGTTAAACGAGTGAAGCAAGTAAAATTAGCAATAAGTAAGTTACTGAAACACGTTCAGTGAGTCAGTTAAAAAAAAAGTGGACAAAGCACTGGCTTTTCGCGCCGTCCATGCGAATTCGAATTAATCTCGGCTTGATTTTTTATCCATTTGAGAGAAAATATTGCTTCTTTACGCTACAGGTAGTCCACTCTTTTCGTATTTTTCGCTGTCGTTCACAGTTAAAGTAACTGACTATTATTCTTTCTACGAATGATGGATCTTCTCTTTGGCTTCATGTCAAACACGCACACGTAATGAAAAGACGCTGTCGATAATAATAATAATAATAATAATATGAAATATTAGTAGCTAACTCGTGTGTGTATTTCGACAACATAATTTTATACTATTATGTGGAAATAAGTCAGGCTGGCTGGCGCCCCCCCTATTTTTTCGATGCGCTTTATGGCTCCACGGTGTCCAAAGTTGGTCCCATCCCAGTATCACCTCTCGATATAAGTTATTGACACTTTGCCTAAAGAGGGCTCTGCCGTGGCCCCATGACTACCCATGACAATGACTCTTTGTTCCTTTTGCATTGAAATCGCTTACTTTTCTGAGTACTATGAGTGCATACTGTCCAACGTTGCTCCCATCGCTCTACAGTTTCTCGTTCTCTCGATATAAATTGCTAATATTTTGTTTGTAAGGGAGATATGGCGTTACAATCATTACGTTTGAAGAAGAATTAATTAAGATATTACCTTGCCACAAACAACACCTATTATTATTATTATTATTATTATTATTATTTTACTTACCACTAATGGTGCCTACCTTTATTTCCTATGCAATGTGTTACTAAAAAGCAAATCAAATAACACTCCTCGCCATTCAGGCTCCCCAACTCGAAATACATGATTTACAGTTCTCTGTGTTAGAGGAATGCACATTTATTTTATTATTCTTTCAAATAACACGTTACACAAGTTACTTCACTTTCAATGTGTAATTTCATATCATCGGTAACAATCATCTTGTTCCGATAGAAAAATAACCCCCTCCTGCAAAAAAAAAAAAAAAAAAAAAAAAACTGACCGTAGCGAAAGGGCGTGAACCTTCTTTAGGCGATTAATCGGGTCCAATATTTCAATAAGTTTCTGCACACAAATATTTCAGTAAAAGAGGAAAATTTATTCAAACTTTCTGAATACCTATTTATGGGCGAAATTTACTTCCCTTGGAACTTTTTAAGAGTTTGAAGGGCCACCATTTTGAACATTTTCATCTGATTATTCTGGTTAACGAACTCATCAAGATAATTTATTTCAACAATTAATGTTTGTGCCAAGTTTCGTCTCAATCCGCTGAAAATTAGGGTGGTTATGGCATTCACAAATAGCGTTATATATATACAAATAGATAGATAAGTAGACACACAGAGGGAGAGAGAAAAAGTGTTTTTCTCCCTTCTCGCACCTGTGGTGCGTCAGAGCTAAACCGGGCCCCTTTGCAAAACGTATTGACCAACCTAACGTAAACACAAACCTCTTACTTGCTAACGTAGAAATGTGGTCGGGAGGTGTAAGGCATGTAGAAATTGTATTTTTAATAACCATGAATATGGTCCACTTCCATGTTTTTCTTTTTACTTTTTGCAGCTACATCGGAACGTTCAATTTTTATTCGTTACTAATTGCAAATGGCGTTTACATTCAAAATATGAGGAAGTTTGGTGGCATTTGTTCGGATATTCTTCTCTTTGGAAATGAAGAAAAGAATAAAAGCAATACGCAAAGACAAAAAGTATTATCAGTACTAAACATTACCAATAATAATTGCTACGAAAAACTAAATACGACCTCTTTTACCATCTCTCATGAGTTGTATGTATTATTAACAAAAAATTTTAAAATGCCCTCGC
This sequence comes from Thermobia domestica, assembly GCF_964235325.1. NCBI lineage: Eukaryota > Metazoa > Arthropoda > Insecta > Zygentoma > Lepismatidae > Thermobia > Thermobia domestica. Next base: position 224,438,420 of record NC_137457.1, on the reverse strand, counting down.
TTAAGATTCGAACTTGCGTCCTTTGCATTTGTAAGCCAGCACCTTAACCACTACACCAAGATCATGGCATGGTGATCGTTTAGTTGTCGGCGTGTTTGTTGTATTTGTGTTTTATGTTCCCACTTCGACAATTTTTACTCTTTTTTTGTAAGTTTAACAGCTGTTTCTGGCTTTCTCTTTCGGTGTCGTCCTTTATTTACACAATGCACTATTCGTATTCACAGCTTGTGCCCCTCTGCAATGTCTTATTCAGATTAAGCTTTTCTTTTTGCCCCTCAGTAAACATTTGATTGATTTAATTCTCATACTCTCCACGGATGGAGTGCAGGAATGCCAGACTCGAAAAATAGGTGTACATTTACTTTCCTGACAGATCATACTAGCCCAGTGCATTTCTTTGTATCGTTATGCAACGTTACATCTCGTGTTTCATCCATTTCTATTGCTTCTATGCACAGAAATATAATATTCCACGAAATTACATATTACGAGGAGGAAACCCTTTAACGCAGCTTACTTTTGTCCAATATGTATTCACACAATATTTGATAATCTCTGTGTCATGGGGAGAATTCTTTGTACTTAGTTCATCACATATGATTTTTGCATTTCTGGATACTACATTTTATATTTCTTTACATGCCACCCGACTGTCCTATGCGCAGTCATTTTAAACCTAATCTGCATCAAAGTTATTTTTCCATTTTTACACTCTCATAACTTGGATAGATAGCCGTTCATTTGTCATACGTCACCATTAGCCGAGACGATATAACTGTGATACGTTAAATACTTCGTTTCATTAAATTCTTCTTCCGGTAGTTTGTTGTATACTGAGACAAAATAGATCAATCACACATTTCGAATTCTAAGTGTTCGAATTTGAAGGATGTACTATTACTTTTGATTGTTGAAATCCCGTACTTGATTGTTGTTCATTTCTCTCATTCTACCACTGGCGCAAATCCCGGGGGGGACGAGGGGGACATGTCCCCCCCAATGTTGGACCTGGGGGGGACTGTCCCCCCCAATAATCTGATTTAAAAAGCGCTTTTTCGGATTTGTGTCCGACTGCCCCAAAGGAATGTAAGATGAAATTGATTTCTCTTGGCTTTTCCATTTTTTAAAAAAAAGAATCGTATTCTGTAGTATTTCAAACTGAACTTCGTGCTGTAGTGAGTTTAGTAGTCTCATCAATATGTATTAATTTCACTTCCGCTACTTGGGCACAAATTGCAATAAATGCCAGAGGAGGATATGCCCTCTCCTCATGCTGGAAAGTTGTCTCAGCTGTAGGTACATGCACAAATTCCGGGGAAATGGGGAGACATGTCCCCCCCAACATTGAAACTGGAGGCTCTCCCAATAATCCGATTTGAAAAGTGCCGATTTGAAAAGTGCATTTTGCAGATAACTGTGATGAGTTGTGTCCGACTGCCACAAAGGAAAGTTAGATGAAATTTGTTTCTCTTGGCTTTTCCATTTATAATGAAAATGAAGGCGTGCGACTGTGCGTGACGTAACCTCATATGAAATCTTATCTCCTCCTCTCCCCTAGGCCCTAGCACACGAAGAGTATATAGACTATCCAATGTCAGTAGAACCCATCTTTTCAGTAAATGCGCATTTAATCTATTTGTAGTATCAGGCTAGGCATCTACTCATGCTTCGTAAGCTAACAAACTCTATAGCCTATGGAACTCGGAGGTTTAATGCCGCGTTCACAAAAGCTCTCCACTGACTTCTATTCTCAGCCAACTGGATCCAGTTTCTACTTTGTATTCCTATCTCTGCGAGATTCATCTTAATATTGTCTTCCCATCTGCGCCTAGGTCTTCTTAATAGTCGTTTTCCGATTGGTCTTACCGCTAACACTTTGAAAGCGTTCCTACTTTCTTCCATCCTGGCTACATGTCCTGCCCACCTAAGCCTCCTAGACTTGATGAACTTAACAATGTTTGGTAAGCCATATAATTTACGTAGTTCGTCGTTATGAAGTTTCCACCATTCCCCATTCCCGTTCCTCTTGGTCCGAATATTTCTCTCGGGATCTTGTTCTCAAATACTTTCAGTCTATGCTCTGTACTCAGTAAGCGTATGATTATCGTTTTATACATTTTAAGCTTCAAATCCCTCGACAGAATTCGCGACGACAAGAGGTTTTGAACTGAATAATAACACGAATTCCCTGTTTTTAGTCGACATTTAATTTCTTCGTGAATATGATTTTCGTCTGTTAATATTGATCCTAGATGTTTGAAAGTATCCACTTTATCAAAAGCATTATTTAATATTTTAACACATACATAATTTGCCGTATTACGGTCCCGACGCACTTCCATGTATTTAGTTTTCTCTGCATTTACTTCTAAACTCATGTCCATGCAAGCGTGTCTAATAAGACCTCTGCATTTCTTTCTATTTTCTAAACTTACATAATCAGCGTACGCATGAACACCGTTCAGCTCTAGGCCCTGGTTGCTATCCTTCATCTTCCTTATAGCGTATTCCAGGACAAAGTTGAATAATAATGACGACAACGCATCTTCTTGTTTCAGGCCATTCTTAACGTGAAATCTCGTGGCCAAAACTTTTCCTACCCGGACTTTACTTTGGGATTCATTTAAACATGCCTTAATTAATCTAATTAGCTTTTTCGGTATTCCAAATTCTGTAAGAACGTTGTACAATGTTTCTCTCCTAACCGAGTTATAAGCCTTTCTAAAATCAATAAATAGTTGATGTACCGGACTACTGTATTCCCGCTTATTTTCGAGTATTTGGCGAATGGTAAATATTTGATCGATAGTTGATCGATTTCGTCTAAATCCACACTGATAATCTCCAAACATTTCATCTGCGTATGGGCTCATTCTTGCTAATAGAATGTTTGAAAGGATTTTATAGGATGTTAACAGAAGAGAGATGTCTCGATAATTATTACAGTCAGTTTTGTCGCCTTTCTTGTGAATTGGAACAATGATTGATTCTTCCCACTCTTGTGGCAATTCTTCCTTGTTGTAGATAAGGAGAATGAGTTTGTGTATCTTGTTCCACAATTTTTTGCCTCCAGCTAAAATTAACTCAGCCGGAATTTCGTTTGCACCCGAGATTTGTGTTTCTTTAATTTCTTTATAGCGAGTTTTACTTCTATTCGATTGGGTTCTGGAATATATGATTCTGCCGTGTGTATCTTCCTTTCTCCACGCACATTAGTTTTTGGCTGCGTGTTAAGCAAATCGTCAAAGAAATCTTTCCATCTATTTAAAATGCTATCTGTATCAGTGAGAACTGTTCCATCAGCTTTCTTTCATATATAAGAACGAGGTTGATAGCCTTTCTTAAATTCGTTGACCCCTTTATACATGTCCCGAATGTTTTTTATTTTTACTATCTTCAAGTTCCTAAATTTTAGCTTTCAAAATATCGCGTTTTTTTGTTCTAAAAGTTTTGGAAGTTCCTCGCCTGATGTCTACGAAATTTTGTGTAGTTACTTCATTCGGATTTTGTAGCCAACGTAATTTTGCCTGTTTTCTCTTCTCTGCTAGTTCGAACCACGGTTTGTTCCTACGTATTATTTCCGCGTGTCCCAATTTTTCTTTTGAGAGAGGATGTTTCGTAAGCAAAGAAAAGAATTCAATTGCTGGAATATTTTTCTCTCTAATCTTAAGGTTACATCTGTTAAGTAAAGAGTATGACATGCGTCAGATTTCTGAAACGATTCCTGTAATGTTATTGAGATTATAATCATTTTGCTCAAAGAGTATTGTTGCGTCACACATAATTGATATTCTTTCTTCATAGTTTTGGGGAAGTCGTCATTTATATTATTATATTACTATGTTGGTGTGGAACACTAGTTTCGCTTATCAACTCCTCTTAGTTTTGGTGTTACTGATGACGGCCAACTTGAATCACAACTGACAACGGTCGATAAAGTATGATAGGCGAAATGAAAGTAGTAACGTCAAGAAAAAGAAACAGAAAAATAGAAAGGATGACAGAAAGAACAATTAAGGACGCGGTTCTTACATGGAATGAAATTTGACAAATACAGTATTATTTCTAAACAAAAAGCATAAGAAAATGGAAAGTCAATGACATTCTTAGAAATGGTAAGAAGGATTATTGTTGTACGTGGAATGCGTAAAACTAACAAATTATTTCGAGGGGAGAATGAGCCCGATAGCCTCCTAAATTCGTCACTGAAGACAATTCTGCTCCCCTGATCCTTCACAGCATTGTTTTTCAACTTCATAAATATTTTGAACATCGCTTATATATATATATATATATATATATATATATATATATATATATATATATATATATATATATATATATATATATTTATATATACGGGACCATCTTACCCGTCCCCCCCAATGTTGAAGACAGATTTGCGCCTTTGCATTCTACGTTAGATAAAATATTCAAAGAAATACTCCAGTATCTTTGGTAGTTACCCTTGCGCCGTCATTGCATTATATCCGATTGTACACTAATAAAATCTAGGCCCGGCGGGAGCTCATGTGGTTCGAATTCCACGTTAATCAGTAGGTCCACGTCACATATAGTCTCGCTGCTGAACGGGACGTAAAACTCAAAGTCAATCAATGAAATCTAGGACCAAAAATAATGGACAGTTTCTTTTACCCGACTTCGATTCGATGTTTTGTTCTTGAGGTATGGCTGTTTTTATATTTCTCCGACAAATATTCGAATGATCAAGGGGTCGAAAGGAAGCATTTTTACACCCAAGTTAGTGTATGTTTTTCGTAGCTCACGGGGAAGGAGCGGTTTCCCAATTCCAAGAATAACCTCTCCACGTGATCTGTATATATAAGGGCGTCATTTTATGTATTAAACCCAAATGGTTTCAGTAAAGTAAATAGCTAAACTGTGACAACATCTTTACTAGAGAAATATTTTCCTGTAATTAATTTTTTTGTCAAACAAAATGAAGCATATATATCAATAGGTCAATGTAACTATATTTTAGAAATACAGTAGACACTGATTATTCCAGCACTGCTCTAAAAGACACAGGAACAATAAAATTTGTAAATAAAGAGATTAAAGAAACTTGAATTTTTAAGCTGCGCCATATCGATTGCGCTTAACTTCTAGAATTTTTTTTGGAGGGGGGGGGCAATAAATGAGTAGCATCACGAAAAGCTCCTGTATAGATATACATATTAATTGCTTTACTGTCTTTATACATATTTTTTTGAAAAGTGATTGTACTCTTTACCTGTTCTCTGCCAATAGCAAATGTATGAATGCTAAATACAAAACTGGTATACAGAAGAATTTAAAAAATATTTATCATGTGATATTTTGCAGGCAGCCTTTTATAAGGGCGCATTGTACTCTTCACAGGTTCTTTTGCTAACAGCCACTATATGAATTTACTATACAGAACTGGTATACAGAACAACAACTAAAACCATTTATCTATAATGTGATGTTTCGCAGGACGCTCTGTACTCTTCACGGGTTCTTTATCAACAGTAACAGTATGTATTTATTGTACAGAACTGTGTTATACAGCAGAGTAAATAAAATCGTTTATCTTTGATGTGGTTTTACAAGGCGCCTTACGTAAAGGGCGCACTGTATTAAATCACGGGTTCTTTACCAATAACAATTGTAACAATTTATTATTACGAGTATAAAAAAAATGTATCTTTATTTATAACGTGATGATTCAGAGGGCGCACCGGGCCAGCACGGCCCTGCCTCAACTTGAAACGTCTCGACATGTTTTCCTTATCGAGGAAGGTCAATTTAACTTGTTTCTTAGTTGAAGAAGGAAATGATTTGTTACTCAACTAATGATTGGGTTTTCATACAAGCAGTGCTTAAAGTGAGCCGGTATGAGCCGGTTATGCATCTGAAAGTTTGAAAATCGGACGGTATGGCATACTTTCAAAAATAACTAATTCAAATTGTAACTTATGTGTAGAAGAAAAAACAGATTTTATACATGAAATAAGTATGATGTTAGCATTTAGTCAACAAATATGTTCTGTACTATCAAAGATTGCGTACTGTTGCAATATGCTCTGTACTATTGCGTTACTGTTGCTTCGAAAATAAATAACAGTTCTCTATCATCCTATTCAATGGCAGAATTTATGCTCTTAATTTTTTCAACATCTGTGCAAGCAATTATACCTCCGTTAAAAAAATTAATTACCGTACCACCCGCCGGAAATGTTTAACCTGGATCCGCCCCTGGCAGTGACAGGACTCTTTTTTAAATTCAAAATTATTGTTTTCACATTGTCCGAACTTTTGTGTTTACAATTATAAGAAAATTAATGTTGAACACGGGACGAGACGAGACCAGAAGAAGCTTTTGAAAATGGAAATGAGATGGAAAAGAATCATTAAATAATAGTGGAATACAATACAATACAATAGAATAACAATATTCATTGAATATTAGGATAATGATAGTTAGGAGTAAAGAATTTACATATTAGTATGTGTTTTCAATCTAAAATGTTGGAATTTCGGAATTGGACCAACCGTTTGGGATCTACACTGGTATAGCGCCCAATGGTAAAGAAAAATGCAACGTTGTCACGTCTTTGTTGGACAAAAATAAATATAAGTGCGTGTGGTTCGAAGTATCCTCAACCAAGGAGAATAGAAGGGACGGCCACAATAAAGGATATGAAGCAGAATTAAACGCAACGTCAATTCAAGGCGGTGGCGTCACTATCGGAAGGGATACCAAAAAGAAGTTGAATTGAATTTATTCACGGCAAACTGGTATTAATTGCTTAGTGATGTCAATGAGACGAGACAAAAGGATAATTGAATAAAATTAGGAGGGGCCTAAGTGCCAAAACTCAGAAACCGGAGAAAAATCGATAAACACGAGTTATCGTAATACAAGTTAAACGGATACTGCGATCATGTGAAAACAATTTAAAACAGAAGCAAATAGACTACTTTTGAGCTATAAACTCCTTACAAACGTATTCTGCTTGGTACTAAGTCAACTTTAAACGATACAATTCAATTCTTATTTATTACGACACTTAGATCCTGTCTCATTATTCAATTGTTGTCTCATCTAGAAAAAGAAGCACCAGTATCGTCACGTTTCCAAACGAGTTCAAACGTGACAGATAAATTATGTCGTAACCAGCCGGTGGTGTAGGGGTAGTGTGCCTACCTGCCACACGGCATTTGTGTAAACTAAAGGTGGGTACGAACCTTGCTTCGACGGGACATACTGACTAAGGTTTTTTCTGGTTTCCTCAGTCCTTACCGGGTGGTCGTTTCTCTCAGGCCAGAGCCGCTTCCTTTTCCAGTCCTAAGCTCACCTAAAGGGCTAATGTGACCTTTGAGTAGAGGCTCGATCGCTAATCGTGTCATTTCCTTAAACAAATTAATAAATACGTAAATAAATAAAGATTCGAAGCTGGTGAGCATCATTATAATTTTCAGGTCTCTCGTGTCGGATCGTAAGCTTGTTGCCTCACCGAGTTTTCGAAACGAGACGGGACACTGGAATGTTCTTCTCTCATTGAGCAATACTACTTATGTCATTGCAAAGGGATTAAAAATGTAAAAGCCAACTATTTGAGTTGTACCATCCCAGCATTCGTCTGATGGGAAACAATGGTATATCATCCTTTTTCCTTTGACAAATGAATGACATCAAGAGAACGCAAGTCATGCAAGTTGTACCAGTTCTAGTCATCTACTTGTTAAATAAATAAAAGAACATGAAAAGGGTACTGGTTCAAAAAAAAAAAACCGTTACGTAATTTAATAGGAGGCTGAATTTACCTCATTGTCTGCAGACACGAGAGCGCTTAAAAATGAATCAATGTCCTGACCGAGGTTTGAACTATGAATAGCCTGTATCGTAGTCAGACGCGACAACTGAGCTACGGCGAACTGTATATGAACTGGGAAATAGTCAAAATGAAATAAATAAAGAAAGGAAAAGAAAATGCTCGAATTAGGACACATTAACTGTTCGAATGTGTGTTATTTGATGGGAAATTCCGTTGAAGGTAGACAGAAGCAGCAGGAGAGGAAACCGTCAAATATTGCAGAAAGCGCCGCTGAACGATTTTCTTAAATGAGCATAGTTCCATAATACGCCTATTTTGCCTGAGTGGCAGTACCTCACGTAATTAAGCACGAGCAACAAGCCACTCATCTTTTACTTTCTGTTTAGTTCTGTTTGTGTCATTGTGTTTGGAATTGTGTGTTGCATTCAAGTGGTGTGTTGAATTGGCGTCCTAAGTCTCCATGTTGTATGAAGAACAGTGAATATGAATTGAAATGGAAACAAAGCGGAAATGGTCCTTCACACATCCAGTTTGAGTACACGTGCGACTGCGGAACAATTTCATTACCACCATCCAGAGCTCCCATTGTCATCACATACAATAATTGGCAAGTTATTGACACGTTTCAAAGATACTGGCAGACTGCGATCTGTAACCGACGATAGCACACTTGTTGACATTGTGGCTAAAGTTACGTGCAGTCCAACGTGATCGACACGAAAGGTGGCCTAAGAGAGTAATACTACCCGAATGTCTGTCCAAAGAATTCTGTGTGAGCGTCATTTTCATCCCTTCAAGGTACATTTCATGCAGGAGTTGCATGGATATGATGCCAACCGACGACATGAATTCTGTGAACACACAACATATTCGCACACAACATAAACAATTCAATCTTGCGGCTAACATCATGTTTCCACTAAGCCACATTTCGTCTTAGTGGAACTGTTAACAGACATAACTACGTTTATTGGGCAGACAGCAGCCCTCATATTGCCGAAGTTTTCCATAATTAAGTTGACCCTCGTATAAATATGTGGTGTAGGGGATATTAATAGATGAAACCTATCAAAACTTGCTACAAGCAATACTGGAGCTTTATTTGAACAACCTGCCTCTTGCAAACCGGGAGCATTTTTACTGCCAACACGATGGTGTACCATCGCACTTCAGTATCAATGTTCGACAATGGTTGGATGAAGCAGTTCGTGGACATCGGATGGGGAGTCGAGGTCTGGTGGAATGGCCACCGAGATTGGCTGATTTGACATTGCTTGATTCTTTCTTTTTAAGCGGAGCCACTTAAAATTCGTTGTTTACAGAGATAGCCCTCGTACAATTGCTGCTCTACAACACAATATTCACGAGGCCTGTGCTGTTATTACCACTGAGACTCTGCAACGGGCCTCAGACCTGACTTTGATTTGTGGTCGCTCAAGCGATCATGTGTTTTCCGACAGTTGCCACCTTAGAAACAATTTTTATTGCAATTGGGAACGCTTGCACGGTAAAGAAACCTTCCTCCGTAGAACCAACTTTCAAGTTGTTTGAAATATAAACACTAGATGGCAGGATCTCCACACAATGGCAGCGGTCTTAAAAATACTCGTGTTGAGCAGCACGTGTTAAGTATTTATTTATTGCATATGTTTGTTGATAAAGTTGACACGTTTTCATGCATTGATTTTCGTTTTTAATGTAATATTGTACAAAGCACGTAATAATCAGCGATTGGAACGCTTTCTCGATAAAACTACAGTCTCAAATATATGTATGGTTGCTAGAGTGACCAGAGGTCTCAAAGCCATAACTTCTTGTTTTCTAGACAAACATTCAGGTGGAATTACATGCCTGTTTACAAAGGGCAAACTAAAGAAGTAGGTCTAATTGGTTTAGCACTCTTGTGAATTGACTGAGCCAGGGGCATATCTCCCAAAAATTAAGATTTTTTGTGTTATTAGTATAATTTTTGGCAAGATTTTACGTAAATTTCGCACCCGGATACACCTCGGAGATCCCCAAATCCAACTTCTGCGTATGTACGTGGGTCGAGCTGAATTAATGGGCTGAGCAAATATTATTGGCCTAAGCCCATCATGTGTGGGGGATGACATCTCTTGATGATTACTCTTGCAAGAGTACCCCCCCTTTGTTGGTAGATTCAAGAAACAATGGACCAAGCCTCCGTAGCTCAGTGGTAGAGTGTGGCGTAGCATTCGAGAGGTCTTGGGTTCGCTCCCAGCGGCCTTCCGTCCTGACAATTTTTTCCCAGGGTTTTTCCTTAGTCACACCAGGCAATTGCCGGGATGGCACCTTCAACGTAGGCCGTGGACGACACCATACTGTATTCTTAGCCCTCTGCTGAGCCATCTCGGCCTGAGCCTTAGATCCCTAAAAGCCATAGACCTAAATGAAATTCAATTAAAGAAACAATGAGTGTGTTCTATTTTTATTATGACTCCGAATTATTATGATACTCCCTGGCTGTTGATGCCTTGATAAAAGAATTCCGACTGTACAAAATTTTAAGAACTAAAAATAATTTCTTGTAGTAATAATGTAGTAAATCCATAGTAAAACTATTTGTAAAAAAGCTGATAAGATACAAGGGTAAGAGCAGAAATATCATTGAGATATTTTAAGGAAAAATAAGAAAAATAAAACAGTTACATTGAAATAGTAAGCTTCTCTATCTTTAGCACTGAGACCTACTGGTCGCTAGAGTGACCTATCCACTGCTGGTCAGTGATGACCATGGTTGACCGAAATTGAACAAAATCACTTCAAATGCATGCATTGCAACGGGGCAACGGGAATCATCAAATGAAAATCAAATATACGGTAACAATTCGTTTGCTCTCGGGTCTTGGTCAGTTTGCGACATTGTACGGCAATTTGTGCACAACAAGATGAACGTAACTTCGAACATCTACGTTGAGCTTAGTTGCAGCATCGTTTTACCTGCTTCAGAATTTTTCAACAGCTAGGTGACTTGAAGTGAATGAGTTAGGTTAGGTCCGGTGTCCTTTCTATGAGTGTCGTAGTCCTTTCTCCTTATATCTTTATTTATCAAAGGAAGAAGGATGATATACCATTGTTACCCATCAGACGAATGCTGCTTAATGCAATGACATAAGTTGTATTACTCACGACACAAAAATATTCTCATGTCTTGTCTCGTTTCGAAAACTCATACACGAGACTAGACAATCGTTCAATGAAATTATATGAGGCAACAAGTTTACAAGGCGAGACAAGACCTGCAGATGAATAATGATGCTCAGAAGCCGAGAAACTTTATTCCTTTGTTCAAGAAGTGGCACAAGCAGAGATTGGGCCTTCACTCCGATACCACTCAGTCCTTTCGGTGAGTCTAGGACTGTAAAAGGAAGCGTAACTGGCCTGAGAGAAAGGACCATCCGGTAAGGACTGAGGAAACCAGGAAAAACCTTAGTCAGTATGTCCCGTCGAAGCAGGGTTCGTACCCACCTTTAGTTTACACAAATGCCGTGTGGCAGGTAGGCACACTACCCCTACACCACCGGCTGGTTACGACATAATTAATCTGTCACGTTTGAACTCGTTTGGAAACGTGACGATACTGGTGCTTCTATTTCTAGATGAAACAACAATTGAATAATGAGACAGGATCTAAGTGTCGTAATAAGTAAGAATTGAATTGTATCGTTTAAAGTTGACTTAGTACCAAGCAGAATACGTTTGTAAGGAGTTTATAGCTCAAAAGTAGTCTATTTGCTTCTGTTTTAAATTGTTTTCACATGATCGCAGTATCCGTTTAACTTGTATTACGATAACTCGTGTTTATCGATTTTTCTCCGGTTTCTGAGTTTTGGCACTTAGGCCCCTCCTAATTTTATTCAATTATCCTTTTGTCTCGTCTCATTGACATCACTAAGCAATTAATACCAGTTTGCCGTGAATAAATTCAATTCAACTTCTTTTTGGTATCCCTTCCGATAGTGACGCCACTGCCTTGAATTGACGTTGCGTTTAATTCTGCTTCATATCCTTTATTGTGGCCGTCCCTTCTATTCTCCTTGGTTGAGGATACTTCGAACCACACGCACTTATATTTATTTTTGTCCAACAAAGACGTGACAACGTTGCATATTTCTTTACCATTGGGCGCTATACCAGTGTAGATCCCAAACGGTAGGTCCAATTCCGAAAATTCCAACATTTTAGATTGAAAACACATACTTTCCAACAACTTTGCTCTCTTATTATTTTTTCGTATCTTCAATAGTTACCGAGATGGCCTATGTAAACGGACTTATGGGACACCCTGTATATATACTTCCTGAGGCAGCAAATCCTGGGTCATTATACCTTTTTAAGCCTTCTATATTTTGTTTTGGAGGTTTCAGGTTAGCAACTTCCGGCTTAAAACTCCTATTTATCCTTCGAATACTTTTGTAGTATGTAAAATTCTGTGATATTTTACATAACCGAATCCTTTGTACTCTCTTATAACTATCTTTTATCAAAATATCGTAATCAATGTGATCCTTTAAGGCTGTTTCAAACATAGTTGTTTTGAACAACAAACAATCTGAGTAGTAGCTATTCTTTATTCATTTCTCTTTTCGAATTTTGGGACGAGCAATTAGAAGTTTCAACGGTCGGGAATGTGATCCAATATATCCAACATTCATCTCGCCCATAGCTAAAGCTGTTTCAGATATGTTCGAAAATTTAATGTTCGCTGATGTGCGATCCTTCACAACACATATTTCTTCGATTGTAACAAACTTTTCAAATGATTCTCTGAATTCTCTAATGATGCCTCCTTACAACGAAAAGGCACGAACTTGTGAATCTTGGTACTTGGTATCTTTTCCTGACCTTTTACCATATGATTCATATACTCTGTCCCCATTGAGCACATTCCTGTCATTCACTTCATGTCTTTCACTTATGTCATTTAATATTCCACAAAAAAACAGAAGTAAATGTGAGGAGGAACGCGACGTGACGTCGTTCTCCCACTTCCAAGAAAATATCTATGGCATCCCTCCACTTCCTAAAAAAAATGCAGTGGGGAAAGATAGGCACGGAAAACGGCGTGACGTCATGCGTCCCCCTATCTTCTCAGATCCACTTTTATCAATGACAAAAACACAAAACGTAAACACCGATTCTTATCGTGTAAACGTTATAGATATCTTGCTAACCACTGAGCCACTTTTTCGCTGCAGGGAAGTTAAGCCGTGTTGTCATCTCAAAACAACGGTTCAATAATGACATAAAACGGGGACCAGGGCCGGCTTTACCATATGTGCAACACGTGCATTTGCATGGGGCGGCAAGTTTCAAGGGGCGACAAAATCTGTCATAACTATTATTTAAAATAAATGTTTCTTGCTGGAAACAGACTTCATGATGATGGAATTTAAATTTACTAAGATGACCTAGTTGAATATTACATTCATAAATCATGTTTAGTCGCATTAGTGTAAGGTCACACGCAGGTCCGTCGAGAACCAACTTGGGCCCCGGGGTTGTGTTATCAGCGAGCCCGGTATAAAAACTTGCAGACTATATCTCATATATTTACTAGTTACATTATACTAATTACATTAAATACATATACTAATTACATTACTAGAGTTACACTTGGTAATTTACAAAACAGCCTTTCTTGTTTCCCTGCTAGCAAATATCTATGGTATCACTAAAATTTAGGTGACGGGCTAAAGTATACTCCATTCTAAGAGTTCCCAAGTCGGATAATCTTTGTTGAGTCATCAATGACCGAATGACATTCTTTACTTACAAGTGCACTAAACGATCTTTCAACCTCCGCCACAGACACTGGTAGAGTACAAAAAATACGAAAAGCAATAGTAACATTCGGAAAGTGTTGACTAGTTTTTGGCCAAGAATTGTGTTGATCAACTGAAACGGTGTCAGAGCAGCACTGAAGTTGGTAGATTGAATGGCTTATAGATAAACTACATATTTCTTTAATGATTTCATCTGATACATCATCGCCATATAGCTCTAACCACGTCCTTACTTTTCCCTCAAGTTCATCATTTCTCAACGTTGGACACTTTCACAAGAAATCGAATTTCGTATTTAGATAATGTATTGCCTTATAGACTCATTTAAGGTTGACAACAAAATCCAGAATAATAATAATAATAATAATAATAAAAACTGTTCGAAAATTTCTTCGGGGTTCTTTCTTTCTTGTTCTTCAACATTTCTTGTTCTGCAAAAATTTCTTGATTATGCGCTTTTCTGGAAAATCTGAAGTAGTTCCTAGATTTCTTGCAAAATGTTTTCCCATTTACTGCGTAGTAGTATTAGATATTCTATCAAACTTGTCATAATATCATACAGAATTTCAGCACTAAGTTTGAGTTCTTTCAGATCCCTGATACATTCTTTTATTCCCGGAAGATTAGTTGCAAATGGCTTCACGCATTCAATAGCTTTCTTAATTAAATCCCATTTCTGAGGACTAGAACTGAATATATTATACAACTTTTGAGGTATACCAAAAAATTTAATAGCTTCAGGACAACTTTCAGCTGCCTCAACACCACGAAGATTTGAGGTACGCATAAAGAGAAAATAAGGTTAGAGGATTTTTCTTGAGTATCCCACTTGGCGCACTCTTACACTGCTCACTTTCATTACTTCCATCATTATAGCCTTGGCCTCTTCAGTCACTAACCGAAATGTAATTCTTTTCTACGGTAAAGCAAGTAAGATCTACTATAGCATCTCCAGTTTTCTGGTGACAATCCACAAAGGCTAGGAAACGTTCTTGGGTTGTATATTTCTGTTTCTGTTGTTCATCAATCACCAAACGCAGAAACCGAAAAATGAAAACTATGTGTGTAGTATGTGCGGAATCATGGGCTAAAACGAATAATCTATACCTGAAGATGCTTACTTTTATATACCGGTACGTTCTTATAATTTTGGAATAATTGAACCAGTGTTCCTGTAATTAAAGCCAGTCTGCCGCTCAGTCTAATACATTTCGTAGTTTTCACTTATCGCATTGACCTTGGTGTATTATTTACAATGTAGGAAGCTAACCGTTTTCATTCTATGAGCTCAGCGTTTGGGTTTTGTAAGAGGAACTTCTGTTGTATAGAGCCGGACAGAAGTCTTTGATCAGGTAATGGCAACTGCTTTGAAACAAATGCAGAGTATGAGAATTAAATCTGTCATATTGTAGTTGTGTGTGAACGAAAGGTTTAAGAACAACTCATGCTATTAACATAAACTTTGCCGAAGATTAATCACTTATCATAAATGAAATACGAAAGACTTTTTGAAACTAAGAAAATAACACAACTTTGAAAGCGGAGGCAAAGAAACCTAAGGTAACCAGACTAAAGACGAATCATTTACCGCGTAGTGATCGTGGTTCAGTGGTCAAGGCGCTCGACCAGTAATTTGGAGTTTTTTGGATCGAATTCCCACGGGGAAGTATTTTTTTTACTTTAGAATTTTTGGTGGCGATGACACACGTTTTATTATCTTCAGATGTTTGAATACTCAGATGTTTTAATACTTGAACTATCAAATTTTCAGAAATAATAATAAACTAATAATAATAATTATTGTTATCTCGTAGAAGATTAAAAGCTAGGAGCTAACTATCTCTCGGGCCATACCATTACAAGCAGACGTGACATTTGGAAAGAATATTTCGGTCTGGTTTTATGTTGCCCACGAGAAGAGGAATTTCTCATCTCGTTTCTAAAACGAATAAATTAACATGAGAATTAACATTTTACATTCGAAACGGGACAAGGCTAACTCAAATTATCGTCTCGCTTTGGAAATGAAAATCGAGACGAGTCGAAAAGTATCATAAACATTTCTCGTCTTGTCTCGATTCTCGAAATAGTGTATGTCATCATTAATTAACAATTGCTCTGTAGACTGAATCTTATAGGCTATTTTATTACTGTGTACAGAGTTCATTGGATTATGGTCTGTGTACGTATTCTTGTAGCAAAGCTTTCATAATTGCCTCTACATATCCTAAAAGTTAGTTTATTATATGCCTTACTGTTGAGTGATATTCAGTTATATTTATTACAGTTATCTTCCTTAAAACATACAGTATAATGCTTTCTACATTAAATTTAGTGCAACGCTTTCGTTTAAAATTTGGGTAGGAGCAGAGGTGTGTCTTGATGGTACGGAACCCCTTCCCCGAAATCCCTACTTTTAAGTAAGTTTTGTCAAATTTTATGACAACTTTAAAACTTTTAATACCATTATATTATTATTATTATTATTATTATTATTATTATTATTATTATTATTATTATTATTATTATTATTATTATTATTATTATTATTATTATTATTGAATATTAGAAACCTCAATATTACGTCCTATTCAAATGCAAATAAGCATACTGAAGTTAAGAAAAAATGAAAATAAGTTTTTTGGACCCTCTATAAGGATGAATTGCCTTATAAGAGATACTTTGGAAGGAAAAGAAGGGGTAAAAAGTGTCAGCTGATGGACAATACGAAAATCGAACCTTCAAATGCCTTAACAGAAACTAAGTAGGATTTGTCTTCAACACGGTACATAGTAACGCCCTTTCTTTGGGTAAAAGACTTTGGATTATGTATGCGTTATATTGATATTTTAACAAAATATATATACAAATATAAAAATAGTTCCTATTTACAAATTTTTGTTGAACAGTTACATAAAACGTTTTGGAAATGACGAGTGGCGGAATGACTCTTATTATTTCTAGTAAATGTGGAAGAACTTATAAACAATTCTAGAATGAAACAATAACGTTTTAGACACATTTATGACCCATACCTTATGTATTCCTGTATTGTTTGCTAAACACGCTAAGTTTTCAGATAGTACGAATCCGAATCGCGGAAGCCTAAATTACGAAACGAATGCTCAAGCCACTAGCCCTCCTTGCTGGTCTAGTGGCTAGCATGTGGGCCTTTGGTGTATGGAGTTCCGGGCTCGATTTCCGGAGGGAGAGCCTTTGGAATTTTAACTGTCCTGGATATGTATGTGTTCGTGTCTCTATCACAATTAGTTAAGGTCAAAGAGCCTTGTATACGAGCAAACTCGGATTGCTCAGGAAACTGAGGTATGATCGGTTCATCTTTTTAAAAAATCGAGATTGTAGACTGTGACTTCATGTTGTCAGTATTTCGCATGTGGAGGAAATCATTTCAACTTTAACTTGTAAGAATGAGAGAAAATGACTATTTTTCATGTTATTATACGTCAACAATAACAACATTGTAAATGAAAAAGTATTTCTTAATTTCCTCCGCGGGAATTGAACAGCGGACCTCTAAATTACGAAACGAATGCTCAAGCCACTACCCTGAGATTGCTCGTTTAAGTAAGTCAAGAAACACTCGTGTATGTATCAAATTGCATACGTTTATGATTCCAATATTTTATTAACGATGAAACACAGATTTCGGTCATGATAAAGTACTATAGTCCGAAGAATTCAAATTTAATTAAAAAAAAAAAGACTTACAAACACGCAAGAATATAAAAGAGCAAGTGGTGTTAAGACTAATTCGAATCCTTAGCTGGAACCTGGTGCTTCAGACCACTCTTTTTTAGTGATTCACCGAAACTATCTCCGTAACTTATCTCTATTATATTCGGTTATTCTCGTTTTACAGTTATTTCCAGCGCCTTTGAACGGCAGGGACACGAACACAGATACATCAAGGATATTTAATATTTCAAAGGCTCTCCTACGGAGAATCGAAAAATAGACCCCGCCTACTAAACTTAGGTGGGTGGGATACCTGGTTCCCAAGGCAAGTAAGCTTGAAACGGACATCATGCTCGTGGGTTTTCTCGGGACACTCCTACTTTCTCATTCCACCAATTCGTCCATCATAATTCAGTTGGTTTCATCATAGTCTTCTTCATCCTAACACGCATAATCGTGGGACATTAAACGTAAAGATTACATTCTCAAGCTGTTAACCCAATCCAATCCGAACCGAAAAACAGTTGTATTTTCTACTGCTCATTAACATGTTTTCACACAAATATATATATATATATATATATATATATATATATATATATATGGAACTTTTCCAATATATATATACGGATATTTTGAAAAGTGGCAATATAGTGTCTGTTTTCAAGCAAAACTGAACCAAAATACGGTTCCTTTTCTGAAATAAACGGACACAATCTGTTTCAAGCTTAAACCAAACCCAAACAAGTTAACCGACCAGAGATGGCATGGGTCAGTGAAAACTTGTCCCACGACCCACTGACCCAGCACCCACCGTGATCCACTATGACCCACGACCCACCACTACCTACGATGACCCACTCGGACCCACCACCCACCATGAACCACTGACCCACCAAAACGGCGTTATCAACTCTGACACATGATCCGCGGCCTCTTCTCTAGCGACTAAAGAGTTTACACTTGTAATAAAATCAGGTTGTGAAATTCTAACTAATCGGAGTTTGAACTTCTACGGTCAATCGCTCAAGCAACACTGTGTTACAATAACGATGGATCTGATCCTTATGATATAAAATGGTAAAGTGTTTGTCATGGGTAAAATTACGATGAATCTCAATCCCCCCACCCCACCTTCTCGTAGGGCCTGGTCATACGGACGACTAAAGAAATGGCCAAACAAATCCCAGCCTGAATTGCTTGGTTGCTGTGAATTAGAAGAACTCAATACTCGACCAGTAGCGAATACCTGTTTCATTTAGTTAGTTATCACAGTTTTGATAAGGAAACTAGTCTTGTCTGTCGCAAACAAGCTCTTTGTCATTGGAGGTGGAAATAAGTTTTATTTTTTTTTAAACAGATGTAGAAGCAAAAATCAAGAAATAGAAGAGCTAGTTGCATTAGAATTGCAAACTATGTTGAGATTGAAGCTTGATATTGAATTCTATAAAAAAAAAGATTACCGTTTTTCCTCTGCAGGTGTGTTTGCTTTATCCAGTGGCGGCGATTGAACGTTAAAAGTGGGGAGGCAAGATATGATCTGAGTATGTGTATATCAATGTTAGTGTTCCTGGTTGTTTCTAACACTTTGTTTGACGAAATGGTGTATAAATAATAGGATAATACCTTTTTCAGTTAAAATACTGTATATCGTATTTCATATTTATTTAAGTAAATTGACAAGAGCAACGCACATAGGAGCTAACCCTTGATTCCTTGCTCATGAACATCTTAAAATTCTGTCTGGGAAATTGTGTGATCAGATTATTTAATAACATATTTGTAAAACAAATAAATAGAAAGGATAATGTTAATCATAGTAATGAATAATGAGGCTTGTTTTATAAAGTTATATTAAAACTGGGGATTGATGAACAACTTTTACATTTTTAATTCCACACTTGCCATTAAATGTATGTTACTACTCTTAGAAATTGAAAGACAGTATACTAAATACTACAAGCATATGCTACGACGCAATTATAATATTAATTCCTTTCAATTGCAATTAAAACGCAATTCCTATAGCTGTCTTAACTCCACGGAAAGACAAGTAACCAATACACACTTACGCAACGACAAATATTATATGGTACCATTTTTTTCTATGAACCACTAATATATGCAAAAAAAAAAAAAAACTTTACATTCCCAAATGGAACTATATACATTAACCATTTTAAATTATGGTTTTTTAAAGGTAAATTATTGAATTTCAGTCAGTCAACTACAGAATCATCCCTATTTATCCTAGGATCATGGTTAGTACCTCATTCTCTTCAGAATAGAACAACCTTTCAAACGGTTCCATTTACGTTTTCCTATCATGTCCCCAAAGCGGAAAATTTTGAGGGAAATCTGGATTTTTTCTGCTTTTTTTTTAAATTTTGATCCCCTCTGGATCCCCTTTGTTAACGCACAGATCTCGAAATCAACTGAAAAATACGAAGGGATGTACTAAATGTGTATAAAAAATTCAAGCTTCTATCTTGAAAACTAAGTGCGGGAAAATGTTTGCCAATGAGCTAAGAACATTCCCACAATGCCCCAGATGACCTGGATGTAATATAAAATTTTCCTGAGACATCCCTAGTTATCCTATGATCATTGTTCGTACATCATTCCCTTCAGAATAGAACATAATTTCAAACAGTACCACTCACATATCTCCATCATGTACCTGAGGTGGGAAAATCATGAAAAAATGGATTATTTGTTTAAAAAATATTCCTTCTTTGTACTTTTTTGCCCCTCTGTACTCCCCTGTTTTAACACAGAGATCTCAAACAAATCTGAAAAATACTAAGGGGTGTACTAAATGTGTGTGCAAAATTTCAATCTTCTAGGTGCAAAACTAAGCCCGCCAAAAATAGTATTTCTACAATACTCCAGATTCCCGTTTAGAAAAGGATCTCAGGTAAAAAATTCCCTGAGACATCCCTATTTATTATGGTTCGTACATCATTCTTTTAAGAACAGAACAGCCTTTCAAATGCTACCATTCACATGTCTCCATCATGTATCTGGGGAGGGAAAATCGTGAAAAAAGGGATCTTTGTTAAAAAGATATCCTTCTTTTTACCTTTTTGCCCCTCTGGACTCCCCTGTTTTATGGCAGAAATCTGAAAAGAAGTTCGGAAATATTAAGGGATGCACTGAATGTGTGTGCAAAATTTCAATCTTCTAGGTGCAAAAGTAAGCCCTGCAAAAGTAATAAAAAAGTCATAACAAAAAATATTTTGTTATGACGTCATAATACTCTACGTCTTGACGAAGAAAGGCGTGACAGCATATATAAGGTGTTCTAAAATGCCTCCAGGGTTGAGAAAAAAACAGAAGTAAAAAGCTTTTTTTGGTTAGCCTATCACCGAAAAATAGATGATATAATTTAAAAGAGTTAAGTGATCACTTCAAAAAAGTGGGAGGGCAACTGCCCCCTCTTGCCCCCCCCTAATCGCCACCCATGGCTTTATCTTTCACTAACATAATAGATTAAGAAAAAGAGACAGAACGAGGTTTTATTTGTAGTGCATAGGCCTCTCTGACAACGAGTGCGACTGCTATTTCTCTCCCCTTCGTTGTTCATGGAGTAGCATACTTAAAGTCGTGGCTTTTAAAATTTGTTCTTTCTGGAGAAAGGGGGACGGCAAATAACGCCGTTGCACGGGGCGACAAATTGCCTAGGGCTTGTCCTGATGGGGGCAATATTTCGATACAAAATTTTCTATTGTTTACTTCTGTATATGTAAATCAATTTTCTTGCAGGTAATATCTATAATAATTTCACGATAGAAAAACACTGAATACTCTGCGATAAAGTGTTTCTACAGTATGTGAGTTTCAATCTACTATATACTTGTTCTTCAGAGTTTAGTTTCAAATCAGGACAATGAAAGGATGTTAGGCCTATTTAACTGTTTTGCTTTAATTTAGTTATATTTACGCTTATATTGATTAAAAATACTGAGACTATATTTGTCAGTAATCTTTCTTTTTATTGAAACGTTTAAAAGCTTCGGACTCGATAACCCGATGAAAAAGCCTCGAAATTTGAATTCATTATGTTGGTTCGAATACCTCCTTGCATTGTGAATCTTCGTTTCGTATAGCCACGGTGCCGAAACTCATACTAAAACTTTCATCCAACGAAGAAATCGACCAAATATAAATATAAACGATTTACATGCATTTAGATCAAACGTTTTAACTTGTAGAAAGAAGAGCAACTAACGTGGAATTTATTCCATGTTTGTTTCCGAAATATTTACTTGTGTGTTTCGAAATAAACTGGTTTTACCTCAAAATAATCAACAACTAACGAAAAGCTAACGATTTATTTGTATCTCGAGCCAAGATTTTAATTAAGGAGACTAATGTTAAAGTTGCCTCTTAAATGTGTTTTCTGAATATTTATATGTGTGTTTCGAAACAAAAGAGTTTTACGAGAAAACAAGCAGTAACTTCAAAAATAAATTGAAAACTTCGAGTTTAACGTCCTTTGATTATGCCCGTTAGGTTAAGGAAGACAATTATTAATCCAAATGGAAGAATTGGTGGAACGAGAAGGTGGGAGGAAATGGGAGTACCCCGAGAAAACTCACCAATCGATGTTCTCCACCACAAACTTACTTTTCCGGGCATCGAGCCAGGGATCCCACGCACCAAAGGTAAGTACTCTACCACTGAGATACCATGTCCCCCATGAGTTACATAAAAAAAAGATTAAAAAAAAATACGCAAATATAATGTATGGGCCACCGCAGTAAAGACTTTTTTTTACTCCAATTTCTTAAACTAAATTCTGTTTGGCTGATAGATTTTATTTCAGAAATACGAACAAAATCATAAGGTGTTTTCGCAAAACTTCGTCCAAATAATAAAATAAAAATCACCTCCGCAAATTTAAAAGAACTCACTCCCAGGAATAAACTACCCCTTGTGGATTCTGTCAAGACAAATGAGCTATGCCATATTGTCAGCTTATTAGTCAAATATTTATTTAGGAAATATGAACAAAATCGCTATAAGAGAAATCCTGTAAACTCACCCCGAAGAGTAAACTACTCCTTTTAGATTTTCCCCCCAAAAATGGTTTACACCACAGTTACGGTTGTTAGTGTGGTATTATTGTATGACATATAAACAAAATCGTTAGAGCCGTTTTCGAGGTAATTTCAATTTTATATTTTCACGCTTCTGTAAAGTGCCCTCATTTAGAGTGGTAAGATGATGATTCGAGAAAGGAAAAAAAAATTGGAGAATCAAAAGCCTTTAAGATTGGTGGAGATATTGAAAACCTCTAAGGTAGTGTACAGCGGGCCACAGAAATTCTTGAGGTACAAAGTCCGTGAGCTAGGCAACCCAACTAACGCTCGTTACAAGATTGATTACGCCTGTTAGAGTAGCTAGAACAGCAGCATGAAGTTGCTCCACCTGTTAAAAGAACAAATCGTAAAGAGTGTTTTTGTGAAGGAGTGAGGAGAAACGCTGCCTGACGAAATGGCAAAAGGGAGTCTTTGCATACCTGCACACACAGTACACAGCACAGTACCAGAAAAAAAAAAATACTGTATATACGGACACCAGAGGCGCCGATGAGAAGATAACAGTTGGGGAACTCAAATGAGGGATTATATAAACAAGTTAACTTACTTCAAATGATTATACATATATGCGTATCAAATAATATACGGATAGATTATGCGGTACATATGGTAGGTTATTGTTTTTTTAACTAACTCAAAGCCTTGCGCTGAGCTTTAAAATTATTAACAGTAGTCCTACCTGCAAATCAATTAAAGTATGGATTGATCATTCAGGGGAACAACCCAGCCCCTAATGAAAATTTTGGGGTCTAACAGGGCCTGGGCTCCTAAGTTCCGGCGCAACTGATTGATATGTAATGTTACGTAGAAAGAACTTGTCTGATTTCATTATTCGCAAAATAATTTTTGAAAATGCTAAATATTGTTATGCAGTAATTTATTTGTAAATATTAAAAATGCAAAATTCGATAACACTGTAACGAGTTGGAGAACTTACCCGTACTAAGCGTATTTCTCCTTAGGTTGCAAATATAATTGAGGGTTCGTGATTTGTTTAATATTTGTGGAAATTTACACATTGAGACACAAGGAGAAAAGAGGAAAATGTAGTATCATTAAACAACAATTTCCAATGCACGAAATTAACGGTTAATATCAAATATAGCACCTTTAACAGAATTAACTCTGTACCTCAGTTTCTCCATTCCTTTTTCTGCCTTTATTTTCAGGATTACATCATCACTGAATTTCTCCACTGGAGACTATCTTTCATTTAGCAGCATCAACTCGAGCTCAGCTTTGTAAATGAAACATTCTAAAAAGGGTAAACAGCGAAGGCAGGAATCGAACCGGGGCCGCCAGCTTAGAAAACTACAACTCTAATCACTCATCTAAAGCGTTACTTCTTCCGGCTCGCCTAAATAAAGAGCCTTTCTGTTCGCTCAAAACAGTAGCCTGTTAATAGTCAGATTAATTGGCAAAACACAGGAATGTGTAATTGACTCGGAGGGCATTATATCACTATATTCACTAAATTAACAACATTAAAGATTTTTGAAAACAAAATACAAAACTCCTTTATTTTGAATCAAATACGGTGCGTGTATTATACTCGTGAACAAACCAAAGACAAATCAAATGCTGCGTAGTATTCGTGGTTAAATGGTCAAGGCGCTCGACCAGTAATCTGAAGGTATTCAAATCGACTTGGATCCACGAACTACCAGTACGTATATATACTTTTTTTACTTTAGAATTTTTGGTCGCAATTGATCGGCGATGACACACGTTTTATTTCCTTCTGATATTTGAATACTCGGATGTTTCAATACTTGAACTATCAAATCTTCAGGAATAATAATAAACTAATAATAATTATTGTTATCTCATAGAAGATTAAAAGTTAGGAACTTATTATCGCGCAAGGCATAACATTACAATCAGAAATGTAACATTTGGCAAGAATATTTCGTTTTTATTTAGTGTTACTCACGAGAAGAAGAATTTCTCTTCTCGTTTCTGAAACAAAACCAACAAAATTGAGACAAGAGTTAACATTTTATATTCAAGACGGGACAAGGCTAACTCAAGTGCTAATAACAGTATGTCAGAAGTGCCTACAAGAGATGATGAGTTACAACGAAACTTTGTGTAAGGACAATACGCAAAAAATAAACGAATAAGTATTTTTTATTTTCTGTGGAAAAAATTATTTTAGTGCACAAAAGCCCGCCCCCTAAAATTTTGAAATTTGTCGCCCTAAAATGAAAACATGGACCGAAGCGAACGAAATTGTGCACAAATATTTCGACCCGAAATGAGGGAATATGTGTTTCATATTTTCCTGGGAGAAAAGGTTGGGTGGGCACGGATTCCGGAAAGCCTTTGATCATGACATATCAAAATTGCTAATAACAGTATGTCAGAAGTACTTAAAGGTCATGAAGAGCTGCAACGAAACTTTGTGTAGGGACAATACGCAAACGAATATTTCTTTTTTTCATTTTCTGCGGAAAAACTGTTTTAGAGTGCAAAAGCCCCTTCCCAAAATTGTGAAAGTTGACGCCCTAAATGCAAGAAGTAGTGAACTGAAATGAATGTAATTGTGTACAGATATTGCAGACGTAAAAGCACGAAGCATAAGAACATTTTTTACACAACGACTATGGTAACCATAATATAACTCGTGATATCAATATATTTTCGAAATAGATTATATTTTGTTGCAAGTTACCATGAAATAGTGAAAGATTTTACAACTGATTTGAATATTTCTATTGTTTTAATTCATTATAAACATATGGAGAATTAACATTCTACTTGTAGCTACAAGTGGCTACTTTATTGGTTGAAGCAAAAAACAAAAAAGTGACACCAGTGGTAATCGAACCCGTAGAGGAAGAAGTACAAATATGGAATACCATTTACTTTTTGTTTGACGAAATTAATATATTTGCATAAATTAACACAAAAACTCTACAAATACTGTGTAACATATCCTTAAACAATATCCAAATTTTGTGCTGCGTAAAGGAATGGGAAATATTTATAAACACCAATTTCCAATAAAGTTGCAAAAATCTTACTTTAAAAAACGGGGTACAAATATGGAATACCTTGAACATTTTCGAACAAACACTTTCAACAAGCAAAATTAGTGAGCTAAAAAAGTTTAAAATTAAACCAAGTTATAGGAACAAAGCAGAAACGAACACCACTGACCAGTGGCGTATTTAGGGGGGTGGCTTCCGGGCTTAAGCCCCCCCCGAAATCTTACTTAGTATAGTAAAGTAAATGAAATATCTTGCAGAATTTTCACATTTCCAGGCAAAGCCCCCCCCGAAAGTTAGCAAAGCCCCTCCCGAAATAAAATCGTAAATACGCCACTGCCACTGACATATTAGTCATTGTACAGTTCTCTTAAATAAGTCACAAATGTAATAACCCTTTGGGGATCCCATGGTACAATCTGTACCATACGGGGTGTTTCATGGTACATTGCGTTATAACTCTCCTATTTGAGCTTTTTCGTCCGGTTTTTTTTTCAAGTCCAGAGGCATTGTAGAAGACATTACGCATGGTTTCACACCTTCCTGCGTCGAGACATAGGAGGTGATGTCATAATTCTAAAATATATATTTTCGTGTAATATTTTTTTGGGGGTTTATGTAAAGTATTTTTGGCGGGCTTATTTTTGCACGTAGAAGATTGAAATTTTGCACAAACATTCAGTCCACCGAGTAGTATTTACCAGATTTTTTTTTCAGATTTCTGCGTTAAAAAAGTGGGGAACGAGAGGGGCTAAAAGTTGAAAAAAGGGATATTTTTACCCAAAAAATATCGTTTTTCCTCATTTTCCCGCCTTAGATACATGATGGGGACACATGAGTCATACCGTCTGAAAGGCAGTTCTATTCTGAAGAGAATGATGTGCGACAAATGGCCCTAGAGTAATTAGGGAAGTGTCAGGGAATTTTTATCAAAATATACTTCTCTATAGGGGAATTTTGGACATTTTCGGTATTATTTTTTGCGGGCTTATTTTTGCACCTAGAAGATTGAAGCTGTGCAAAAACATCAAGTCCACCGAGTAGTATTTACCAGATTTTTTTCAGATTTCTGCGTTAAACCAAGGGGGTACAGAGGAGCTAAACGTTGAAAAAGGGAACTTTTTTACCAAAAAATCCCTTTCACGGGATTTTCCCGCCTTAGATACATGATGGGGACAAGTGAATGGTACCGCCTTAAAAGCAGTTCTATTTTGAAGAGAATGATAGGCGAAACATGACCCTAGAGTAATTAGGTATGTCTCAGGAAATGTTTAAAAATTTCACTCTGTATACGGGAATAAGGGGCATTGTCGGTATATTTTTTTTTGGCGGGCTTACTTTTGCACCTGGAAAATTGGAATTCTGCATAAACATTCAGCCCACCGACTAGTATTTACCAGATTTTTTTCAGATCTTTGCGATAAAACAGGGGGGTCCAGGGGGGCTAAAGTTGAAAAAAGGATATTTTTACTCCAAAAATCCCGTTTTTCCTCATTTTCCCGTCTTAGATACATGATGGAGACAAGTGAGTCATACCGCCTGAAAGGCAGTTCTATTCTGAAGAGAATGATGGGCGAAACATGACCCTAGGGTAATTAGGGATGTCTCAGGAAATTTTTTACCTGAGATAATGGTATTTTACGGTAATTTGGGGCATGGTGGGAATTCCTGATAAAATTTCTCCCGCCCTTGGTATTCAGGATAGAAACTTGAAATTCAGTATACCACCATTCAGCACACACATTTAGTATACCAAGTACTATTTATCAGATTTTTTTAGATGGAAACGTTCACACCGGGCCGCTCCAGAGGGGCCCAAAGTGCGAGGAAAAAATTCCCTCCGAAATTTTCCCTTTGACATCATTTTTCCCACTCCTGGTATATGGTATAAGCATGCAAGTGGTAGGGTTTGAAAGCCAGCTCTATTCTGAAGAGAATGAGGTATGAACCATGATCCTAGGATAAATAGTGACGATGCAGTAGCTGCTTGACTGAAAGTCTAAAAAATAGCCCAAAAACCCCGGATCCGGAAAGTGATAACCATGTTCATAACCTGCACAAGCAGTATGAGCCCACTGAGTGCACATCTGGCATATAACCCATTCTTCCCCTTCCTTATCACATGAAAATTTGCCCGAGCAGAAGATGCATTCAGCGTCCTCGCTATAGGGTGTTCCACCTTCACCAATATCAATATCAGAAGAGTCGTCTCTCACACTAAATGAACTATCACTATCACTCGCAGTGTCGGACGTTTCACATCTTGCTGGTCTTCGTTGTTTCTTGTTTCGTTTGGCACATTGCTTCCTTGCTCCCAGAGACATTTCAATGGACGCTTTATATGGTGATGAAGTCAGAATATTGGCAGCTCCTGATTTTCTTCCCCTGCTTCCCCTTTTCTTCCCTACGTTGGGCACAGGCGATATGTCCCATGGAGTAATCACTGTACCGCTGGAAGATGCTCCTGCTTCATCGGCACAAGAAACACTCCCACTGCTTGGCCCAATTCCTTTCTGCTCAGCTTCACTGACACTGTCCGTTGTTCCACTAGATGCAATAAAATCTGCATCTGTGAAAACATTCCGATTTACTGGGTAGAGCCCTGTAATTCGAAAGCCATTCACGGCGATCTCACCAGTCTGGCATTTGAGATAGGCATTACCAAAGAGTTCAGCAATGTCCATGTTACTCAGAGGCCTATCATGAAGCCTTAGCCACATCCGCACTTCCTCGCTATAGTAAGACCAGTGGACTCATGAACGTTCTGTCCAGTGGCTGCATTTTGTGAGTAGCATGAGGGGGGAGGCACAAAATGCAGACATTATTCTCTCGACCCAAGTTAATGACATCTACATTTCTGGAGTGGTTATAATGACCATCCAAAATCAAGAGAACAGGTGACTCAGGTGATGGTTTCACTTTGTCGATGAAGTGGAGGAACCATTGGGTAAAGAGATCATTCTGAATCCACCCTAAGGGATGACAAGCAGCGACAGACCCAGGCGGGGCACCTCTCATCAGCTGATTGTTCATGTTCTTGCGGGGGGAAATGAACATGAGTGGAACGAATATTCCACTAGCACTCATGCAAGTTACGACTGTCACCAGAGAACCTCTCTCAGCAGAACTTAGTGCTGCCACCTGCCGCTTACCCTTCACTGCAAGAACTCGTGGTACTTTGCTCTGCACCACACTCAATCCAGTTTCGTCAACATTAAATACCCTGTCTGCTGGGTATTTTTTCTTCTCCATTTCTTCAGTTAGGAGGTCGAAAAATTTGTTGACATTTTCCTTTGTGAAGCCGGTGGCCCGTTGGAAAGAAGTTGCTTTCGAAACGAGCATCTATCCTTATGCCTTTTCAAGAAGAGGAGGAGCCATCCTCTACCAGCTCTGTCTCCCAGAAATGGATTTGGAATCCTGTTTCTTTTGGCTATCTGAAAGGCCATTGTAAGTCTCGTCTGGTCAGTCCAAAAAATTTGCTTTCCATTGTTAGAGCATATTGAAGTAGTTGTTCTTCAATTTCTTGCGGCAAAACTGTCTTCCTCCCAAGATTGGTTTTGGTGGCTTCATTCACTGTCACGTCTGATTTAGCCAGTCGAAAGAGAGTTACACGTGGAACATTAAATGTCTTGGCTGCCTTCAAATAGCCCATTTTTTTCTGTCGCACCGATTTTATTGCCTCCTGCATAGCAACCTCATCCCACACTTTTCTAGCAGGTGACAATTTTCTACCTTTCGATGTTGTCGCCATATCTACAGTTGAAACAAAGTTGTAGAATAAGGGCCTAAATAAGGAATACCAGGTATTCCATATTCGAGGCACTACTGTCTTGCGAAACAAAACGTCAAAACACTCACAGTTGAAACAAAACGTCAAAACACTCACAGTCCAAACAATAGAAAAAAACTAGATATGTGGTAATGTTGCTACAAATGTCCATTGGCAACATATACTGAATCAAGGAGCCTAACCTCTCTTGTGTCAGTTAATGTGCTAGCTAAGACCAAGTGTTGCAATACGCATTTGTGAGCAAAGCACGTATACAGCACTTAGAGGATTGACGGAAGTTTTCACTTTCAGAGGGCAAACTTGTTTTTGAACTTCATCTCATCATCTTTTCTTTCACATTGATCTTCATTTGGGCTTCGGCCCTAGGTTACCTTCTTACGATGGCGGACTCTGGCATCACTAACGGGCAATCGATTCTCGGTAAACACATAGGATTACCAGCCTCTGTTCCTACAAACACAAGCTCTTCGCTTCCTCAAGCTGCATCCGTTGGACCTTCTAGACGCACTAGACATTTCTCATGGGGTAGTCAGCCGGTAGCGAATTCATCTAGGGATAGACATCTATCCAATGATTCTACCCAGTCTGCAAAAAGATTCCGCGGTGGACCACATCCTGCTAACATTCAATCAATTCATGTCGACAACGCCATGGACACAGGACCACCATGTACAGAATCATCATCAGCTTTTCTCGGTAGAACTCCAGACCCGGTCTATAATTTTCTACTTACCGATTTTGACGCTAAATATACACATCCAAAGATGATCTTTCTGCAGATCATTAAATACGTCCCACGTGCTAATGTTGAGCAAATAGCTCACACTAGAAATGGCTATATCATAAAATCAAAAGACCCGAACTTTGGAACCTACTTGAGAAACAAGGCATCCTATGAAATCTTTGGGAAAAATGCCAAACTTGCTAAGAAAACGGATTCTAGGATCAAACAACCTCCACCTCCGAAGTAGATACCAATGCTGTCTGTGGTCATTCGTGGCGTCCTACCTGAATTCACAGATGAAGAAGTTCGTGAAGAACTTATTCAAGAGGGCATCAATGTTGACAAATGCATTCGTATCAAGAATAATTCAGGACCTACGCCATCCTACGCAATCCATCAGAATCGCCTTGTCGTGATGAGCGGATTGATCTCTCCACCATCTGTTCTCTACAGCCTTCTACATCACACCACATTGATCACAATCATCCTCTTACAAGGCCTATTACCCCGACTGAATTTCATTCAGCTCTTAGTAGAAAACGAAACACAGCACCAGGCATGGACGGAATTTCTTATAGGATGATAAAAGAATCACCGGTCTCTTTTATCACTTTGTTAATTTCCGTTTATAATTTCATCCTCTCAACTGGTTATTACCCGTTACAGTGGAAGGTTTCCAAAGTATGTATGTTCCATAAACCAAATAAGCCCATTCATGATGTCAGTTCATATCGGCCGATTCAGGTTCCGTATTCTTCCGTATTTCCGTATTTAGTAAACTATTCGAAAAGATTCTAGTAAATAGACTTCATGCACATCTTAAGGCACATGATCTATTACCAATACATCAAGCAGGTTTTCGACCTAACTTCTCTATCAGTGATCAACTGCTTCGTTTAACTACATTCATCACAAATCAGTACAATAAGGGACTTCCATCCTGTCTAGTCCTCATGGACTTAGAAAAGGCATTCGATAAAGTGTGGCATTATGGCTTACTACGTAAACTACAGTCACTCCGCTTACCCACTTGTTACCTACAAATAACCTACAAATAACCTTAAACAACTTTCTTAATTGGTGCAGCAAATGGAAATTAACTGTTAACACTGCGAAAACACAAGCCCTTGTTTTCCTCCCTTCAAAACGACGCAGTAAAGTACACCGAAATCCTGGAAATCTTCGTGTGTCAGTAGATGGTCATTTCCTTAGACCAGCAGTTTCTGCAACATACTTAGGAGTGGTCTTTGATTCGAAACTCTCTTGGAAACCTCACTTCCAAAAACTTGCGTTGCAAGCAAAGCGCAGATTAAATCTCCTCCGTCGTCTCACTGGCACAACTTGGGGGCTAAATGCAAAGTTACTACTCAATACCTATAAAGCATTTTTACGGCCTATATTAACATTTGGTAACATTGCCTGGTGCCATGCCTCACCTACGCTATACGAAAAGCTTGCAATTCTCGAACGCCATGTTATTCGCCTTGCACATCGTATTAAATTACCATATCCAAATTACCTCATGTATGAACACATTGATTTTCCCAACATCATTGATCATCTTTCTACTCTTAGGGCACGATATATACACTCTCGCATCACTACTTCTCATCCCTTATATCTCGACATTACGAGTTGATGCCCTTACCGATGCACCGTACAGATTTTTACACTCGCCACTCAACATTCTAACAACGATATATATTCAAACATCGAATCTGGACGCAGCTGAAAGAGATATCTTTGCCATTTACATGATTCACGAACATTTACCTCACATTCTACCATCTTAGCACTTGTTTTTCATTCATCATTAACATTGGGCTTTCATCCTGTCTACATCAGTCTCGAGTCGCCCCGAGACAGAAGATATAACCCTCATGTGTTTAAACTAACTTACCCATTGTGATTGTGGCGTGAATGCACTTCATTTCATCTATTCATATCCACATTATATTTATTTACACTTTTAAATGTATTATTTTTCATATCCAGCACCTTAGTACCTTGAATGTATTTCCTGCACTTATGTTTTCTCAGTATTCTTATTCTTATTCTTATTATTCGTATTATTATTCTTGTTATTATTATTATTATATACATTTTTTCTCATCACAATTAATATATTTATATTTTGTGTTAAATATTAATCTACTCATAGTCGCACTTAGACCAACTACAATAGTTTAAATTCAATTAACTTGTCTTAACATCTGTGCCAAAGAGAGGGCGTAACCCTCTAATGGGTGGGAGTGCAACATCTCTTCCTGAAAATGGATGCTCAAAAATGATGAATAAAGATACATATTTTATACCTTTACTCCCTCACCTAAAAAAATACAAATGTCCTCTTTCCAAACGAACAGAAGTGTATTTGAATAGGCACGTGTATTAGAAATATACGACGAAATGCTCCTTACCTACAAAAAATTCACTTCACCGGGAAAACAATCAACAGAAACCGACGCATTGATTTCGGCTTTAAACTCAACAATGACTACTTTTGTTAACAAAGGAAGGAAGGAGGGATTGTTTCACAGTTTGTTCGCTAGAGTACTCACGTTACCTTACGAGTTATTATAGTATTCCATATTAGTGCCCCTATTCCATATTTGTGCCTGTTCCTCTAACCTTTTGAATGTGAGTCACAAATGCTTCTGACTCTGCCACGCCGTCACTGAATACATTTGCGCAACATACGACAAATGCGGCAATTCGAAAACTTTAAGACGCTTTTTCTATGCTACATAAGGCCATTGCGCTCTCCCTGTTTGTAATATGAGCACTTTAAATGTTCACAATCACCTTGCAAAAAATGGCCACGACGTTAATTTACCAGTCTGCTTTCTCCTTGTAAGTGAAAAAAGAACTTCCGGCATTTTTGGATATTGATATTTGTAATTGCAATAATAGCAAGATAAGGAGATACTTTCAGTGAATCAGAAAAGAAAGTGGTCTGAGGCACTATATGTATATTTTTTTATTTCTTATTTAAAATTGAACTATAGTATTTTATCATGACAGAAATCACTGTGTTTCGCTGTTATCGTAAATATGTGCAATTTGCTTCATAAACGAGTGTTTTTTGACTCTTACTTGACAGAGAAGTCTTAGCGTAGTGGCGTGAGCATTCGTTTCGTGATTCAGAGGTCCCGGGTTCGATTCTCACTGCGGTAAGTTGTTTTTATGAACTACAATATTCATACTTCAGATGTGTAATAAAATGAAAAATGCTCAACTTCTTTCGGTCTTACAAGTTAGAGTGGAGACAGCTTTCCTCACAGGGGAAATACTAGCAAAATGACGTCACATGTCTGTCTACAACCTTGATTTGTACTGTGGTGGAAAACGTAACGTGTTTAGGAAACAATTCATGAATACGACACCTAAGTGTCATGTTTAGGGCAAGGTATGAGTCATAAATGTGTCTGAAACGATATTGTTTCCGAGCAATTATTCCGAACGTCTTTCACTATTACTCCTACTGCTAGAAATAATAATATTTTCGTTCGCCATTTCCAACACGTTCCATATATCCGTACAACCAAAATTTGTAAATAGGAACTATTCTTTTTATATTAGTATGAATATTTTGTTATAATATCAATACAACGTATTCATAATCCAAAGTCTTTTAGCCAAAGAAAGCGTGTTACTATGTATTATGTTGAAGACGAATCCTACTTAGTTTCTGTTTAGGAATCGGAAGTTCCGATATTAATATTGTCCAGGAGCTGACACCTTCTTTCTCCTCTTTCATTTCCTTTCGGACACTAATCGCTCTTATCTTTTCTCTATCACTATCTCGTATCCTTTCTTTTTCTTTTCCTGTCAACTTCAGTACGCTTATTTACATTGCAATAGGACGTAATATTGAGGTCTAAAATTTTCAGTAATAATAATAATAATAATAATAATAATAATAATAATAATAATAATAATAATAATAATAATAATAATAATAATAATAATAATAGTGTCAAAATTTTTAAAGTTGCCCTAAAATTAGACAAAAGTTACAGATAAGTCGGGATTTCGGGAGGGAGTCTGGACCTCCAGGACATATCTCTGCAACTACCAAAATTTTAAACCAAGGCGTTCCACTGAAGTTTCATGTAGAAAGTATTCTACTGTACGTTTTGAGGAAGATAACTGTAATAAAAATAACTTAATATCACTGAACAGCAAGAAATATAATAAACGAACTTTTAGGATATGCAGAAGTAATTATAAAAGCTTTGCTACAAAAATACTTACACAAACGAAAATAAATTCAATGAGCTACTACCAGGCGTAATTAATCTTGGAGCAGGCGTTAGTTGGGTTGTCTATCTCGCGGAATTTGTACCTCAAGAATTTCTGTGGCCGCTGTACATACTTCGGAATGTGCGAACGGACATAAATTTTTTAAAAAATAACTTTTTTCAGCGTGTATGAGCCCATAAAACGTATACTGCGCATCCATTGAAATTTCGAATCCGAATTTTTTTTTCATGACACCATAATCGTCGCTCGAAAAGAGAAAGAATAATCTATAAGTGTGTTTAATCTCCATTTTGAGTTGAGCTTCTCCGTGGCTAAGCGGTTAGCGTACGCGCCTTTGGTGCGGGAGACCCGGGTTCGATTCCCGGCGGGAGCTCATGTGGTTCGGATTCCACGTTAATCAGTAGGTCTACATCTCATATAGCTTCGCTGCTGAACGGGACGTAAAACTCAAAATCAATCAATCAATCAATCAATCCATTTTCAGTTCGACGACTATAAGAGAAATTCATAATCAAGGTAGCAATTTTTGGTAAATGTTTCTTCCATTCTTTGGTAGAGGCAAAATCACATCATCAAGTTGATTAACGCCGGAAATTTAGTGCCCACCCACGGATCGAATAATAATCTGTGAACAGAAGGAAAGGAATTATTATAGTTAGCATCGTCGCTACTCAATCGGGAGGTATAGAATATTATATTTTCTCCAGTCCTACCAGCAGAATGCTGGGATAGTACGTTTAAATATAGCCCTGCCCGATTCCTTTCTTGTTTTTCTATTAATTGTTTCCATGTTTGTTCGCTTGATTGTTCGTTGAATTTTAGAGTATCTTTTGAGCACCGAGGTTATATGAGACATGGATTTTCAGTTTAAGGTGAAATCCGAACCATCGGAATGCATTCAACGCCCTCCCATTACGAATCTAATCCCGGGCCACATGCACAAAGGCGCGCGCGCTGACTAGTGATGGGCAGTGGGAATATTCCCGGTGGGAAGGAATTTTAAAAAATGGGAATATTCCCGGGTTTTTTCCCTGGGCTATAAATTCCCGGAAAGGAATTTATTTCCATTTGTTTACTTTATCTTCCACATTATAAGAACCATATGACAAATTACTTTATTTTAATATATTATGATTTACTTCTAGATTTTAGAGAATTTGGAGGCTAAAAACTTAAATATTCTTTGACTGTATTTTATATAACTAATAATATGATTTTTTAAGTTACATTTCCATTTGCACTAAAAAGTAAGGTAATTATAATAATAATAATAATAATATTGGGGTGCAAAACTAGAAAAATTAGGATGATTTACGGAAGAAATGAGTTGATAGTGGTGTTCAAGTAGTCAAGAAACTATCGAACACAATTTTCTTTAGGGCAGTAGGAGATTTGTATATACAAACCGTAAAGGTAAGTGGAAGTGATTTATGTGAGAAAAGAAAGTGAATTGTTGGTAACGAAGGTAGAAAACAACGTGCCATGTGGGGCTAACCCGCCTTCACTCGCTAACGGTCGCTCTGTAGTGCTGTCTTAATTTAATGTTGGTAACGTAATTTAACGTATGAAACCATAAAACAACCGCATCGGAATAGAATATTGCAAAAAAGTAGGTGCAAAAGCTGACACCCCAAGGCTAAACAATAGCCAAAATTAGCAAAGTACTAATTTACAAATGATGAAAAGGAACCATTTTGTAAAGTAATGTAGAATTATGTAGAAATAGAGATGAAGTACTGTTAATAAACCCTGAACCACCGTTAGTAATAGACGTCGGTTCGTCACCTCTCTCTGAATCGAATTTCTGAAGAGGTACTCGGACTTCTCTTCCATGTGAATTAATGCATGAAATTTCGAGAAATAGGAAGGAAGAAAGGTCGTGTATGGCAATGTTACGTGCTAAATTATAAAGATAAATCAGTATCTTGCAAATTTTGTAAACATAAATGCGTATGCGCAAATGTTGATAAATTGGTGAGACATGTATCGTACGGCAATTACCCAATCTAATTTGTTTATAACATTTAAAAATTTAATATGTTTATAATATCAGTAGTAGAGACAAGTATAGAGAATTCACTTACTTATAAATTTAAACTGTGTAAAAATACGTGAATTTACTATACCATTTTTCCACACATTTACTTTCATACAGCATATTGTAAGTAAATATATATTTAGGCGTATTATCTAAACATAATAAAATATTAATAATGCAACATAGTACCGTCCAGAATATACATTTTAAAGAATCCCCTGGAGGCAAGTGTAATAATATATTGATAAAAAACAAATTTAACTTCGAAATCTTAATATAGTAATAGAATGTACTTTTCTTTGTGATTGTACATAAATTCCCATTTTGGGAATCTTCCCGGAATATTCCCGAAAAATATCTTTCCGGGAATTTACCCATCACTAGCGCTGACTACTATAGTCCAGTGGGGAGAGCTATTAATTGATTCCACTTTAAGCCTGCTTTATAGGCCTAACTGTATCTGGAATTTTGATAATAAAATTTATAAGTAATAACAGTTATAATTTTTATTTAAGTACAGTCATGTGGGCATGAACTTATTTATTGAAGACCACTATTCCAGAAAGCACAAATGTGGTTCATTTCAAATATCCCACAGACACAGTATCCTGAGGCCATCTTTTTGAAGTTGATACGATATTAAATGGGAAACTCAACTGGTTTTGTGGAGAGAAGATAATGTGTTATATCTAGAAAAAGTTCTTTCGCTAATCCCAACTAATTGATTAAACTTGCGGAAGTGCTCTCTTCCCTTGAGCGGAAATCGCTGGTCCTTCAATGTGTTTCCTGAATATAATGTTGGTGATGTTTCTTGTTGAATAGCATCACTGCGAGTCGCGCAGTCTCGCTCCCGAGGCATGAGGAGAAGTTGGGGTAGAGTTTCCCAAACTGGGAGACGAAACGTATGCCTGTTGTAGTTCGTACGGCGGACGTCTGTTGCGAGACGAATCGAGTAGTAACTTACAGCGCCAAATGTACCCGCGATTTACAGACGAAAAAAACAACCACAATAAACATTTAAATAAGTTTCTAATGCTTCTATCAATTATCTCGTTGTTCGTTGATGTTTCATTCTAACATTTCGTCATCGTATTCTATGTTAGGCTAATAATAATAATTATAATAATATAAGTGAAAATTTCTCCCCCTTTTAACTTCGTGGTATTATTATTTACTGTTCGTGTGTTGAAGTTACCACACCAAAAGTATA
This sequence comes from Thermobia domestica, assembly GCF_964235325.1. Lineage (NCBI taxonomy): Eukaryota > Metazoa > Arthropoda > Insecta > Zygentoma > Lepismatidae > Thermobia > Thermobia domestica. The sequence goes on along the minus strand of NC_137457.1, from coordinate 224,400,971 downwards.
TTACTTTGTGATCGAGTGTGCTATCATACAAAACAAACAAAGCGATATCTCAAGCCTAAATAACTTCGATGGTTATAAGTGAGTAAATCATTACGTTAAAAAGAATTAAGTGAAACTTTTGTTTCTTAAAATGTGAAGAAGTTTCGTGAGTTCAAGAGTGTTCTACTTAGTGAAGATTGTATTTTTTATTTATTTATTTAATTTAATTTTAGATTTCTCTAGGAATATGATCTTGGCAGAAAAATTGAACAACACCGATGTATTGGTAAGTATTATATAAATTTTTAAATACAGACGAGTAGACCTATTATTTATTTCAGAAGTAGTTGCACTTTTTACTGACAAACTTCGTAATTATGTTTGGTATAAAAGTTATGCAGGAAAGAAACTTAAAGTATATCCACATTCAAAGATTTTATTTCACGTGACAAAACCGATTCCTGAATAACATCATTATTGTGTACAGTCAGGCCCGTATTTAGATATTTTCCGCCCCTGGGCCCAAGAACATTTTGTGGTTTCCCTCGTGCTCAAGAAAATATTTCACCCCTTTTTTCTGGACCCAAGAAAATTTTGCGCCCTTCCTTCTCTTACTCGTTCGTATTCATTATAAGCCAAAATGCCGCGTCCGCTTAGATTGAGCCACCAACAGGCTCAATCGAGTACCAAGTTGATTTTTTCCACTTTTTCATAAGTCTTTTGAATGCTTTTTTTTTTTTTAATGATTGAGACAGACGCAGACACACACCCAGAAATTTTTTGTTGGAAGGGGTTCATGCCTTGATGGATCCAATACTACACGCCACTACATTTATGTAGTATTGAATGGGTATTATTCTGCATCCAAGATAAGTAATTGTGAAACATTTCTACCCATATTTTCAGAAAAAATTATATTTGTTAGCAACAACTTAGGTTGGCTTATGTTACTATCCGTGGACCTGTATTTACACACAGGCCACATGGCGCCAAATTTGTAACTCAAGTTTGAAGTATAGCATTGACAAAAAAAAAAAAAAAAAAAAAAAAAAGTCCACGAGATTGAAATTTAAGGGAGATTTATACTGAAAACAATATTGGTACCACAGCGCGATCGAGCTTTTATAAGAGAAAAAGTACAGATGAAATGTAAGATCAAATTTTCATCCTAACATTGTATCAATCATTCCCCTGTGAAAGAGATATAGTTTTATTGAGAAAGTGTATAAATGTATGTTAAGTTAGCTTTTTTTGGAAGGGGGGTCCGGACCCGGTGGACCCGCCCCTGGACACACGATATTCTTTATACGCTATTCACTCGTTCATATATATTTCACCTACGCCCACGGTATTAACCTTTTCGCTATTATTATTACAATATCACCTTTTTTTTTGTTTCATACCATTTCATTTTGCATCCATAACTATCATTAACTAGTTAACATTGCCATTGTTTTTTATTTTTTTAATGAAATCTATGGTTTGCTCTCTAGGCTGCAGGAGGCACATAATTATGGAAGGAGTGAAAATGTGGGAGAAAATTTAAAAAGCTTAAGAAAACCCACAGACATATTTGCTATCCACTTTAAACTTACATATTCCTAAGATCGAAACAAGAAACTCCTCTCACCAAAAGTGAGCGCTGTACTACTAAGGAACTTTCTTATTTTAATTTAATTATTTTGTCCTTTGAACCACGGTAATGCCCCATTATTAAAGGCTAACTAACTCCATGCCCTATGTAACTTGGAAGTTCAATGCCTCATTACAAAAGCTCTCCATTGACTTCTATCCTTAGCCAACTGGATCCAGTTTCTACTGTTTATTCCGTCTTAATATTGCGAGATCCATCTTAATATTGTCCTCCCATCTGCTCCTAAGTCTTCCTAATGAAATTTTTTCCGATTGGGCTTCCAGTTAAAACTTTGAAAGCGTTCCTACTTGCTTCCATTCTAGCTACATGACCTGCCCATCTGAACCTCCTACACTTGATGACCCTAACAATGTTTGGTAAACGGTATAAATTATGCAATTCCTCGCTATGAAGTTCCCGCCATTTCCCATTCCTCTTGGGTCCGAATATTCGTTTTAGAATCTTATTTCCTAATATTTTCAGTGTACGTTCTTCCCTCAAAGTAAGCGACCATGTTTCGTAACCATATAGGATACCAAAAATTAAATTAAATCTTTCAGTTTTACGTCCCACGATTATGCCGGTTAGGCTAAAGGAGACGGTGATGATGAGTGAAATGGTAGAATGAAGAAAATTGGAGGAAACGGGAGAACCGCGAGAAAACCCACGAGCACCGTGTTTGTCCATCACAAAGCCCATACGGTGAGCTGGGATCGAACCAGGAACCCCAAGCACCGGAGGTGAACGCTCTACCACTGAGCCACAGCGCCCCCCTATACAGGACAACAGGCGTGATCATCGTTTTATATATTTTACTACTCACAGCTTTGCTATTTTATTATAAACTGCAATTTTAAAGAACAATTTATTCTATAATTACCTTAATCCACAGTCTTAATAAAATTACACTTGTTTGACAGGGAAATGATTGATATAGCATGAAAATTTGATCTTACACTTCATCTGTACTCTTTCTCTTATAAAAACAATCGAGTTCTACCTTTTTTCCTGAAAATATAGGTGGAAGTATTTTGCACTTATCGTCTCTTTGGGCGCAGAATAATTCCCGTTCAATAGTACATAGACTAATGGCTTGTAATATTGAAGACCCCCTCCCCCAAAGCTTGGACCCTTTCCAACAAATTTCTCTGGGTGCGCACCAATTTATATAACTACTTAAAAAATGCATCAACACATTAATATGATTAGTAGCATTTACATATGATAAAGTGTGATGAATTGCTGGTTTAATCCTGGATCTAGCTAGGTTCTGTACGAAAGATTGAGTATGGAGAATTTTTCTTCAGAAATCATTAGTACGTGTCTTACTAATTATTTTTTAAGTTAATTGGGTGGACATCCGACATCTGGTACGTTTTTCGGATATGACGTCATCAAATATGGCGGCTACTTAATCACAAAAATGTTCATATCTAGGCTAATATTGGAATGATTAACATGTAATTTTGTGTTTTTTTGTTTGAGGATTGCTTAGCAGGGGTCCTAGTACGTATCATTTTACTAAGGTGAACACCCGATATTTCTGTGGGATGACGTCATCCAAGATGGCGGCTGCTTAATCACAAAAATGTTTATATTTCGACTAATATTGGACTGATTGACATGCAATTTCGTTCTTTTCTCAAGATTTGCTTAACAGGGGTCGTAGTAAGTATTTTTCTTACTAAAGTGAATATCCGATACATTTCTCCGGGATGACGTCGTCGAAAGTGGCGGATCCTTAATTACAAAAATATTCATACTTCTGGTAATATTTTACTAAAATTAATACAAAATTTCGTTATAATTTTTCATTCCTGTTAAACAAATGTTTTTGTAACTAGTTTCAATTTAGGTGAACATCCGACAAATTTTCCACATGTAACATCATCCAAGATGGCGTCTATTCAATCACAGCAATCTTCATATCGCTGGTAATATTTGACTATAGTGCGCCCAGTAAGAGAACGTCTCTGACAGCTCGCAGTGACATTGCCACTACTCGCGTGTCAAGGTTTTTTTCGGTGCAACTCTAGTGGCAATTTACTTAATGGTATAAGACAGAGTGGTCGTGGTTGGTAACATTGGTATCAAAGTAGGGACTGCAATGTCCTACCGCATGTGGTAAGAAACGACAGAGACCATCTCTTGTTGGCCGTGCTATAATCAACATGAAAGTTTCTTTGGTTGTTTTAAGGAAATCTTAGCAGGTAAGCAGTGATGAGCAAATGCAAGACCAAGACCCGGGTGTTCTTGGTCTTGGTCTTGCACATCCAGTCTTGGTCTTGGTCTTGCAATGGAACCCTTGGTCTTGCACACCCAGTCTTGGTCTTGGTCTTGGTCTTGGTCTTGCATGCAAGAGTCTTGCAAGTCTTGCATTTAAGATATCTTATGCTTTTCATCGGTAAATTTTACTCTGGATAAAAGGGATAATAAATTCTACAATGCGCCAATAGTAATGGAAATACAATGTATGTTTCTAAATGTAATGTAGTTTACCTTCGTGTAAGTATGAAGATAGTGTAAGCTACAACATAAGGAATTTTTTTTTTCAATGGTTGCCCCCGCTTCACTACTTATAAAATAAATTACAACGTTTCGTAATCTTTTTATATTTTTTAACAAATAAAATGCTCTACTGGTTCCCAAACTGGGAGCCCTACCCCCTGAGACGCATCAAAGAAAATCAAGACGGCACAGATTACTGAAATACCATGAATTGTAAAATTATTTTTACACTCTAAAGGCTTCAGATTTTTTTCAACCTCGATGAGCTAATCTTTATATTGAACAAAACTTCCAATTAAATATAAGATTTTGTTTACTGATTCCAATATGTATTCTATGGGGCAGAAATATGGACATTACATAAAAGGAATGAAAAAAATGCTGGTTTTTCGAAACGTAGGTATGAAGAAAAAAGAGAGAATTAACTGGGTTAAACGGAAAACGAAGAGAAGGTGTTAAAAATAATAGCAGTAGGTGAGAAAAAAAAAAAAAAGAATTTTAGATGTATTAAAACATGTATTGGGATATTGGCTGGAGAGCAGCTGTATTATGAGGGACGCGCTAGATGGTATGGTGGAAGGGAAGAGAGGGAGAGGCGAAGGAGACTGTTTTTGAAGAAAGGTATTAAGATAGACAATTGCTACGTCAAGGCAAAGAAAATAGCTGAGGACCACCGTATATCCAAACTTCTCAGTTGTAGCAAGTGACTTCTTCTATCTACTAAAATGTGATCGATTTGATTATGTGATTTTCCGTCTGGTGATGTCCAAGTGTATTTATGAACGTCGCGATGTGGGAATTTTGTACTCTTCACGATTAGGTTTTTGGATGTTGCAAAGTTCACGAGTCTAACACCGTTGTCATTACTTTCCTTATGCAGACTTTCGTTCCCTATAATCGGTTTGAAAATATCCTCTCGTCCTACCTTCGCATTGAAATTCCCTAATAGACTTTTCATATGGTATCGTGGGAGTTGGTCAAATATCCGTTCCACTTCTTCGTAAAAACTGTCTTTTATATCATCCTTATCTTCAGTTGGGGCATGTACATTTAGGACAATAATATCACACCACCGTCCCTTAAGAGTAATAAAAGAAAGTCTGTCAACCCGTTTAATTCCTGGTAATATACGTTTATGAACGAAAAACCCTCTTCCTAACTGGTGATTTTTATTTCCTTCCCCGTAAAAGAACGTAAAATTTCCGGAATTTACAGATCCATTTCCTTCCCACCTAACTTCCTGAACTCCTACTAGGTCCATCCTGTATTTCACTAACTCACTCGTTACGGATTTTAACGTGCCTGTCCTATAAAGACTTTTAATATTTCATGTTCCAAATCTCATGTCCATTTTCTTTTGCTGAGGTCGATTCAAGTTATTAGTCCTTATCCGAGGCTTTTGTGAATATTTCTGAACAAGTGCTTTATTTTACAGGATGAGGTTGTTAGCCTTACCGAACCCCCAAGCTGGAGGGCCACTCGTTGTCGGCTGTCCGCGACTGCTTATTCAGTATATTCGCAGCTAACCTCTATATCTAGAGGCCTTCTCCTCGATCCGCAACCTGAAGACGCGCCATGCCGTGGTGACAGGAACCCACGTTACACGATGTTATAAACAGTGTTGTAAACAGTATACTCATAAAAATACACTTTTGCAGCCTGAAAGGGAGAAGAAGACATTAACAAGCGAGACTATGGAAAGAACTACTTTATCAAATGGAAAGGAAAAGGTTTGAAAATCCTCAAAGAAACGAGCACGTCACCACATTCCTCAAAGACAGACTTCTAAGCGACAGCATTTGTGTGTTATTTGGAACCAAAAAATCACATAATCGTGTTTACGAGTGAGTGTCCAAGAGCTGAGGAGTTTTTAAAATCCACTTTGTACATTTAAATAATTCTCTACTCCTCGATGAAGAAGGGTTTACGAGAAAGCCACAAAAAGAGCGTTATTGAAAGACCTAGAAACGTCTATCACTATCATCAATAATGATCTCCTGTTCTAAATGGATCGGAAAACTTGTTACTCTGTAGATGTTATGAATTCCACCTGGAAAATGATGAAAACCGATAAGAAAATTTTTTGTTAAGTAGCTTTTTTTTACTTTACGTATATTCCGAGTGTTACGAAAAACTGAAGGGTCGATTATGTGTTTGATAGCAGCACAAACCATCACCAAAAGAACACGAGTGAATGCGAAAGCAAAATAGTGTTTGTGTTATACATAAAGCTTCCATCTCCGAAGACATTCCATTGGCCGTATAACTTAATAGTTTCTGAGGATCTTTAAGAAACAAACTGCTATTTTAGAGTTAATTGCAAAAATATTGATGCCGTTTTCGATTGAAGCGCCATGTGAACTACACTTTAGTGCCTTCGCTGGTGATGAGATAACATTCAACTGCACATCTGTGAAAAAGGGAATGCAAGTTAATCTTCCACAAATAAATTGTTTATTAGTAGAGGAAGTTGACTTTAGAATGATTATTCATTCTAAGCATGTGTCCCAGTATCGGTTCAGCAAAATTGTTCCCATTAGTGATGACATTGATATAATGGTATTAGCCGTTGGCCTACTCTACATCGAATTGGTTTGCAAGAAATGTGGTTACACAATGGAATGGTTGATTCCATACGACTTTTGAATGCTCATACCTTTTAAAGAAAAATGGGCGAAGACCTGTGCAAATTGATTCCAGCTATCCATGCTCTGTTAGGGTCTTATACTAGTAAGTTCGGTACAAGAAAGCTGCTATTCATTCTGCATCGAACATATATTTGGAAAATTTTGTAGTGATGTCTGACTGGGATGATGTAGAAAAAGGCCTTAAGGTTGCAGCAGAAGCATATTTAGTACAGGTACCGAGAAACAATCCCATTGCAATCTATAGATGAATTCAGGGTTTGTCAGTATCATCATGGAAAAAATTAGATATTGACGGCTTGCAACCTACAAGCAGGAGTATGAAGGGACACTTATTAAGGGGCTCTTTTATACATACTTTTAGCGACACTGTATTGATGACACAATTGTCCACTTAGACCCATGTGATTTTGGTTTTGAAGTGACAAAAGATTGTTTGATGTCAAAACAAAACTAACAGCAGTATCCTAATGAGTTTATTGGGGCATGTACTTTGTTTGACATATACAAAATCCCCATATAATAAGGAATAATACCCCATATAATAAGGAATAATAAGGAATAATGGTAAGAATAATAAGGAAACATATTGTTCCTTTTGCAAGTGTATTCAATTTGTAAAAATCCTTTTAAGATAAGATCTTAAAAAGCTGGTTGTGATACTCATTGTAGTATATTACATTCCGTTTTTCATATAGTGTAATTTAAAACTTCTGATGCACCTTTGTAAACAGATTAGTTTTTAGAGAAGGGTATTGATATTATGTTGGTAATAATATTTATAAAATCAGAATGAACGCAGCTGTTCATAAATTTATTATCTTAATAATTAGTTATTGTGTTTCAACATATTTCTAGGGATGCGCACGAGACAAGATTTGTGGCTGTCTCGTTTCGAAAAATATGCTGTAAAAATGATTTCTCGATTCGAAAAATGTATATTTCACTATTGGAAAAGCCGTGTCTCGACTCGAATTTTGTCAGGAAAATCCTGTCCCGACTCGTCTCGTGCGCATCCCTACATATTTCAGTTAAAAGGATTTGATAGACTGCATAGTTTACTGGATTAGAAAATTAGTTAGATTTTTAGTTCTCGATATTAATAAGAGGAACGGATATATGCGTTGCTGGCAATGTCTCTGTTGATATATATGGTTTAATATATTTCAAGTACCATTTAAATATTGTATATTTATCTAATCTGGAACTATGTTAGAATTAAACTGAATTACGATTTCAGAGGTATTCGCTTCACCAATAGTAATTACAAATACTAACGAAATTTCATGTTGATTAGTCAAATATTACCAGCGATATAAAGATTGCTGTGATTGAATAGACGCCATCTTGGATAATATCATATGTGGAGAATTTGTCGGATGACCACCTAAATTAGTTACAAGAACATTTGTTTAACAGGAATGAAAAATTATAACGAAATTCTGTATTAATTTCAGTAAAATATTACGAGAAGTATGAATGTTTTTGTAATTAAGCAGCCTCCATCTTGGACGACATATCCCAGAGAAATGTGTCGGATATTCACTTTAGTAAGAAAAATACTTACTAGGACCCCTGTTAAGCAAATCTTGAGAAAAGAACGAAATCGCATATCAATCAGTCCAATATTAGTCGAAATATGAACATTTTTGTGATTAAGCAGCCGGCATCTTGCATGACGTCATCCCAGAGAAATATCGAGTATTCACCTTAGTAAAAAAAAAAAAAGCGCGGAGCTCAGTGGTAGAGCGTTCACCTCCGGTGCTTGGGGTCCCTTGTTCGATCCCAGCTCGCGTCGTGTGGACTTTGTGGTGGACAAAGACCGTGCTCGTGGGTTTTCTCGGGGTTGTCCCGTTTCTTCCCACTTTCTTCATTACACCATTTCACTCACCTCTCATCATCACCTTCTCCTTTAGCCTAACCGGCATAACCATAAGACGTAAAACAAAGATTTCATTTCGTTTTCACCTTAGTAAAAAGATGCGTTTCAGGACTAAGCAATCCTGAAAGAAAAGAATGAAATTACGTGTTAATCACTCAAATCTTAGCCTAGATATGAATATTTTTGTGATTAAGTAGACGCCATATTTGATGATGTCATACCCGGAAAACTTACCAGATGTCGGATGTCTACCCAAGTAAAAAAAATATTAGTAAGACACGTACTAACGAAGTCTGAAGAAAAATTTTCCATACTCAAACTTTCCTATAGAACCATAGTCAGATCCTGGACTAGTTGTAGCTTGACTAAATTTAATCAGCACTGGAATATCAAGCCATATAATGATACTATAGCTTACTGTTACTTAACTTAAAAAACGGCATGTTTTTTTTAAAAATAGGATGTCAGGATTAGGGGAAAAGTAGGGCCTACCGTATTTCATCCCCCGCGTCTAATTTCGTCCCCCAGTTTATCTACGTTGATAAGTGCCGCAACCTGGTGGCACCTAACTGAAATTTCTGTAAAGGAGGAAATTGTGAGCTGGACATATCGGTGCGAGAGGTCGTTTTGTTTTGTAGTGATTATTCTGTTGTTTAATAATTATCAGAAGCAAGAAAGTTTTGTTTTCATGGTTGTGACAACAATCTTAACACCAAAGGCAAGTAAACGCACCACAATTTTCTGTCTACAAATACGTAGATTATAATGTCTATTTTAAGATTGGAAAGTTGTAATTGTTTGAAGCACGAGTGCTCTGCGCACTTGTCATATTGGAGAATACGTGAGTTCCTAATTTTGTCCCCTTAGGTATACCTAATTTTCATCCCCGGGACGAAATTTGGAACAAATGTTTCTCTCTCGTCTCGGTTTAGATGTTATACTTCTGAGGATTCGTTTCCCATCTAATCTCAGATGTCCTTGTCACCGGATCTCCTCACATGACAAACGTCAGAAGATGGATGAGAAGAAAAATATTTCTAATTGTGTATCTACTAAACCTTTAGAAAGGGGTACGAAAAGACTTCTGGAAAGTTCTGCAGAAAGTAGCCGTAAAATATCTACTGTAGGCTTGCTGAGTCAAGCACCTCTACGTTTTGCCTTGAGTCTCATCAGGGATCATTTAGACATAGGAAACGAGCAAATACTGTTTCTGTGAAGAACAAGAAACCGAGATGACTAAATGTTCGGTCACCAAGTGAGGAAGAAGAAGAAGAAAACGAAGATATCCCATATATATCGACTGACAATGAAGACAGTGAGAACGAGGATGTTGACTGTAACATTTTTGGGAAGTCCTTCTCCGCAGACGAGAAAGGGGAAAATGGATACGGTGTACATGGTGCTTTCAATGGTGTCACGAATTGTTCTTCCTCTCCTAGTAAATTATTCATGTGTGATGTATGCCTAGTTTAAATTCTTAAAAAGAAACCTCAGTGCAGTTTAGTGAAGCATAATATTTCGTTCTCTTAGTATTTCTTATGTAGTTTTTAAGTGACGTTGCAAGTAGCAGGCTATTATGAAGTGGACATTATTTTCAAAGAAACTAGTGGCCTAATTGCCATTTTTATAGGCATAATATTTCATTTTCTGAGAATTTCTTAAGTATTAACGGGTTTTTGTAAGCGACGTTGCATGCGGCAATATATTACAATAGTGGACATTATTTTCGAAGAAACTCAGGCCTAATTTTCATTTTTATACGCATTATATTCCAGTTTTCGAGTATTTCTTATGTATTGGCGTTTTTTGTGTAGTACCTTTATAAATAAAGCAATTTGTACACTTAGAAATGAAACGTACACATTCTTTTCTCTCAAAATACTGAGGTACGAAATTAGGAACACTTTTTTTGAAAACCAAAAATTCGTACTTTTTAATATTTTCCAGCAATTCTTTTATTTAATTATCTTTCCAAAATCCAATACGGTATGTCTTAGCTAAGTGTCTAAGCTACAATAGTATGTTATTTCTATGTGTCTAAACCTATTATTGTTCCAACAGGAGCCAAAAAACAAAACAAATGGGGGACGAAATTTTGGTACTTTCCCCTATTGAAACTTGAAATGATTACACAGACCACAGGACAGTTCGATAATATTAGTCATATCTTTGGAGGATGACGTTATCATTACGGATAGTACGAATGTCATTGTTAAAGGTAGGGAGTGTGTGTCGCCGTAAGATAGAAAAAAAAGAATAGATAGAATCTGTTACTTTTACAAATGCAGTATAAAAAAAAAACGAATAGTTCACAGTGTCAGTTGGAGCAGAATAAAAAATTAGCTTCCTCGTGGCTACAGTCGCTCGCATTAATACGGTGTATTCGGTTTTTATTAGGAATTGAAAAAAAAATCGGATTCGGATAATAAACGATCAAGTAAACATGATTTGTGAAGCAAAAGATACGTGGATATATATATTGAACGCTGGAAGTAAACATATGGCACAAAATGCTGATCAATGTTTACTCGTTTCTGTACCACCTCAGTGGTAGAGCGTTCACCTCTGGTGCATGGGGTCCCGGGTTCAAACCCTGCTCCCGCCAAGTAAACTTTGTGGTGGACAAACACCGTGTGCGTGGGTTTTCTCGGGGTTCTCCCGTTTCCTCCCACTTTCTTCATTCCACCATTTCATTCATTTCTCATAATCACCGTCTCCTTTAGCCTAACCGGTATAATCGTGGGACGTAAAACTCACAGATTTTCGTTTCTGTACTATGTAGAGAGCATGGTATGGTGACAAGACATACACGTATATTGCAAGTGAGAGCAGAAGGGAGGTCATGGCAGAGGTGCATAAGCAGCACTGAACTTTGTGAATCAAACAGGTTACATGAACTGTGGCGAATATTGGTAGAAAAGGTAAAAACACAAATCTCGAGCAGCGGCAATTGGTGATCTATCATCATGCGAAAGGGCGTAAATACTCTAAAATAGCTGAAATATTACACATACCCAAGAGTACCGTTGCGGACATTGTCAGGAGGTATAAAAATGAAGATAGCATAGAATCCATATCACAAATTGGACAATACAAGAAATTATCAGATAGTGACGAACGTGCTATTCCCAAAATTAAGAACAACTCCTGGCTAAGTGCAGTGAGTATTGTGGCATCCCCTACCCCGGATTAGGGAAGAACGTTATCGCGGAAACAGTCCGCAGAGTGTTGAAATATTCTGTGTTTCATGATAGGATACCAAGTAAAAGACCCTACGCAAGTAAAGTCAATGGAACAAAAGATTTAATTTCTCAGGAAAACATGTGTTTAAGTGGGTAAGTCTTATTTCGCATGATGATAGATCACCAATTGCCACTGCTCGAGATTTGTGTTTTTACTTTTTCTACCAATATTCGCCACAGTCCATGTAGCCTGTTTGATTCACAATGTTCAGTGCTGCTTATGCACCTCTGAAATGACCTCTCTTCTACTGTCACCTGCAGTACATGTTTTGTCGCCATACCATGCCCTCTACATAATACAGAAACGAGTAAACACCGTTGGCGTTATTGAAAACGAATATTAATGGGAGGTATTTTTGGCCCATTATCTGTTTCACATCCCGTTACCAAGCATTGGATAGCATTTTGTGGCACATTTTTTTCTTTCAGTGTTCAATATATATCCACGTATCTTTTGCATTACAAATTACGTTTACTTAACCGTTTATTATCCAAATCCAATTTGTTTTTGGCAGTTCCTAATAAAAACCGAATACTAATGAGTGACTGTATATCGTTAGCATACACACCTTTTCGCTTAGGATACTAAGGTTCAATTCCCAGAGGAAGCTTATGTGATTTGTATCCCACGTTAAGATTAGGCCCACTACACGTCTCATATAGCCTCGATGCTGAAAGGTATGCTAAACTCCAATCGAATCAAATCAGAATGAAATAAGTGATTATTGGCAAACGAACAACGTGCCTTTTAGAGTCACAAAAGTAGGGATTAACTTTAGAATGTCCGTTCCAGCTGGTATATTCACTCAGAAACGAGAAATTACTCTATTAATAATATGAAAATGGATCAAAACTTCCCTAACCTTAAACTAACCATTCCTACCCCTGCCTTACTTATCCATATCTTACTCTACTCTACGCTTCCTTACTCTACTATACCCTTTTAAAAGCGGCCCTACTTATCGATGCGCAGCTGGAGCGTGTATTGCAAATTCTCTCCCTCCCCAATGTATATACAGTGCGTTCCACGAATAACACTAAGGCCCATCTCCTAAAGAAACCAAGGTAGATAGAAACATGAAACCTTTTGTAACCTTCAAGGGATTTAAAAGACAACATTATGGTGATATGGTGAACTCCCCATGAAGTACGCTCAAGGGGGTTACGGGTGGTAACTACATAATTTTAAATAGCAACCCCCACCGTGTGGTATCTCGTTTGAAAGGTAGTCACGTGTAGAGACCAATTTTAGAAACTACATGTCGCTAGCGTATCCTTTAAGGGACGTAAAGGACAACATTATGCTGATATGAAAAAAAAAAACATTAGGTGCGCTCAAGGGGAGTAGTAGTGGTCCCCGTTGGCGCGAATGACTCATCCTCACTCTCTTTTATGACCGGGATTTTTGATTTTCGTTCCCTTTTACGGCTAAGATGAGTGCTTTGGTACCTCGATTCTGATTGGCTGAGAGAGGTCACGTGACTTTAGGCCCCGCCCACGCGGGAAATTTAAATTTTCAGGTCACGTGGTATGACGTAATGAGTCACCCTCATTCTCTTTTATGACCAAGATTTTTGAAATTTGTTCCCTTTTTACTGGTAAGATGAGTACTTTGATACCTCATTCTGATTGGTTGACAGCTGTCACGTGATTTTAGACCCTGGGATATTTGAAAATTCGTTTCCTTTTACGGGTAAGATGAATGCTTTGGTACTACGATGCTGATTGGCTGATAGAGGTCACGTGATCTTAACCCCTGGGACTTTTGAAATTTGTTCCCTTTTTACAGGTAAGATGAGTGCTTTGGTACCTCGATTCTGATTGGCTGATAGAGGTCACGTGATCTTAGGTCCTAGGATTTTTGAAAATCGTTCCCTCTTACGGATATTTTCTTTGATGAGTACTTTGGTACCACGATACTGATTGGCTGATAGAGGTCACATGATTTCAGACCCACCATACGGTAAACAGATTACATGGAAATCTCTCACTGATTTGTTTCCGTTTACAGGTAAGATGAGTGCTTGGGTACCTCGATTTTGATTGGTGGATAGAAGTTACATGATCTTAGCCCCCCCCCAGTCCATGAGGAAAATTCAATTTTTGTTTAGGTTACGTGATATGACGTCATGAGATCAGTGATCCATCCTAGACCGGGATTTTAGAATTGTGTTCCCTTTTTATGGTTATCCTTAAAGTTCCCATGGAGGGTTCAACCCTCTCCTGAAATAACCTTTTTTTTTTTGGTATCATGATATTGTACTAAAGTTTACAATAAATATTATCGTTCTCTTTGACAGATAAGATGATTACCAACTTTCTTACCTTGATGGAGAGACAGCTTGCCTTATATGTTTACACTGAGAAAAATCCATTATCCGGACAGCGGTATATTGTACAAAGATTCGTTATGTTTACTAAGGAAATCTGTACGGAGCGTACTTTATCCATATGCTACACAGCTACTGCCTTTAACGCGCTTGGATGTTATATCATGTCGCTGCAGGATGTCTGACATCTAACAATCTTCCGTATTTTATATACGTATACGTATGTTAAATACTTCAGCTAAATGTTATATACGTCCATCTGTGTGTGAGGTCCTGACCGCCTATAGACACCTCTTTCTTGCACCATAGATGACGTCATGAAACAACTGTCGTATGCTTGCGAGCTGGTTTATAAACGAGGTTGTTTACAAACGGAAAAGAAGAGCGGAAGGAAACAAAAGCCTGGGTAAGTGCAATAGTAAATTATCACTTTAGTTAAATATTCCATTAATTATATATTCCTTTAGTATAACTTGCTTTAATATAGTACTAAACAAGTAATGTGATTTATGACTACAATTCTTACTATTGTAACTCGTTAATGGTTGAGGAGAAAGAAATGGGTTAATCTGAATTTTGAGAAATCTTTGAATATTAATGTTTTGTAACTTTTTACATTTCAAGGTACGCAAAATGAATGTTATGTGTTTATTCTTTCCTTTTTATATGTGACGGTTTATTACTTGATGGAGATTTACTACAGGACTGCTTAACATAATTGCTAAGAAACCGTTTTCAGCGCGAACATTTTCTTGTGTAGTGAAGATTTAGGATTTAGATTTCTGGGCTTTCGGCATCAATGACCTTGTTAGCCCGTCACATGTGAGTTATGACGTCCTTCGGTGAGCACACTATCCGGGGAAAGGGAAGGAAGCAAACGGCCTGGGACCTATATGTTGGGTACCACCCGACATTTGCCTGGTGTGAAATGAGGAAAACCCAAGAAAGCCTCATTCAGGATGTCTGGACTTAAAAGCTTTTGATACTTTTTCGACCGAGTGCCCCTACCGGAATCGAACCTGGGTCCGCTCGTACCGAAGGCGAGAGCGTTAGCAACTACGCTACGCGGAGCAACTTGTGTCTAGGAAACCTATTTTTACTAGGATATTTGCAACAAAATGTATTTCCTTTCTTTCTTTATTTTTCTTTTTCTTTTTGTTTTTTAACAATAAAACAAAACATATTTTACAGCCTCACTGAAATTTAAAAACAGCAGTCAGGGAGAGCTCACGTTTAAGGTTCTTTTTGTTTTGTTTTGTTTTGCTTTGCTTGTTATGTTCTCTAGTTAACTAATGTTTGAGTTTCTGAGAATTACATTATTATTATTATTATTATTTCATAATTTTCGAACCAAAAATTAGATGTTTTTCTTTTTTTCCTTGTGTTGACGTCATTGTGGCAAGTTGGGGTGTTTGTATCGTACCTTGGCATTAATTTGGTTACTAGCACATAGTTTCAAGGTCATAAGTTGTAGGCCGCTTGAAACAGCTATTACACAGTTTGAAGAGTTAGGAGTGTCATGCGTTTGACTTGCAGCTTTCGTTACTGCGTCTAAATTGCAGTATTGGATTGCGTCCAGCTTCTATGGCTGGTAAAAAAGTTATATCGCTTTCGTAATATGGTAAGAAATACAATGTAACAGTTAGGTATAGTATATATGACTAGTTTAATTAGTCGGAAATTACTCTGTTTCCTTGTCTTATTCTTTCGATTATGTTTAAGTACTGTGTCTTCATAGTATTGTTTCACTATTTCTAGAAGGAATTAAGTATTAACGAAGTAAAGAATAAGCAGAAGCCCACTTTGATTGACGTTTACTATTTCTCATACTTCATTGAGAATGTTTTGATCCCCAATTGCGCAAACTTCTAGTATGTGTTTGTGTTTCTTTTTGTTGTTGTTGTTGTTGTTGTTGCTTACACTGCTTTAGATATGAGCTCCTTCATCGCTAAGCGGATAGCGTACGCGCCTTTGGTGTGGGAGACCCGCGTTCGATTCCCGGCGGGAGTGGTTCGGAGTCCATGTTAATCAGTAAGTCCCCGTCTCATACAGCTTCGTTGCAGAAAAGGATATTAAAATCAACTCAGCACTGCTTTACAGATGGAGTTGTTTGATTCAGGGTTCGAATGAAGCTTTTTACGGGAAGCAGGCACGCAGCCAAGGGGTGGATCCAGACCCCCCCTTCCCTTCGGAACCAGAAATGAAAAATATTAACGAAAGATGAAACAGAAAGAAACAGATGAATCAGCCTCAAAAATATAAAGCTACAATAAGCCTTTTGGTTACTCTTTCTTACGAGGAGCTTTGTGTGGAGGAAACGGGAGCGGGGGGGGGGAGCGGATCAAGTTGAAATTGGATATTATTGTAACGGAACATTCCGAATTATATCTAGCTCCATGTTAACCGTATGCAGCGGCGCAAATCTGTCTTCAACATTGGGAGGGACGGGTAAGACAGTTCTCATAATTTTTTTTAAGGATGTTCAAAATATTTATGAAGTTGAAAAACAATGCTGCGGAGGATCAGGGGAGCAGAGTTGTCTTCAAAATTGTGAGGCGGGCAGATTTAAGGCTTATTCTGGGGTGGGGACATCAATTTCATCTTACTTTCCTTTGTGGCAATCGGACACAAATCATCACATTTCTCTCCAAAAAACGCATTTCAAATCGGATTATTGAGGGGAAAGTCCCCCCCAGTTCTAAGATTGGAGGGGACATGTCCTCATCCCCCCGGGATTTGCGCCAGTAACCCTATGGACTACAAATGACGATCGATAAACCGGTTCTTTCAGATAGCCTGTCAGAACTTAAGCAATGCCCAGAATTACCAATAATATGAACCATTTTGAATTTCGCGGCAACACTAATCCATTTTATAGGATGTCTTTACTCCCGAAAGAGATCTCGTTGTTATCCTTGACGGCATTGAACTAAGATAAGAGAAATAGAAAGAAGACGAGAAGAACCGAGTTCGAATGACCTCGGAAGACTATGTCTTTGTCAATACTTTTTTCTATTCTTTTACGCAAGATTTCTTCATAATTCTTTAATTAAAATACTTACTAACATATCCTCATTTTATTGTCCTAACAAATCAATATGGATATGTTGTCAGTAAAATAGTTTAGATTGATCGAACCCCTGGTGTGATAACCACAGTATTTCGTCACGGACCTCCCGTATTGCGAAATCGTGGCTACGTGCCTGCAGGGAGGGGGCGACTTTTCAGATATACAATCCAAGCATTTTATTTCTCAGTGATGCAAGATATAATATATAGTATATAATATGTAAAATATGAAATGAGGGAAAATATTTTCCCGGCAAGGGAGAAATTCTTTGGCGAGTTGGGGGAATTACTTGACGAGAGGGAAAATCTTCATCCTCCCGTTGATTCAAATCTTGATTGAAGATCATGCGAGTAGGATTCCATGTTATGCTGTAGGTGTAGGTAGTACACAGTCTTGGCGCTGAATAGGACGCTAAGCTTCAAGCCAACCACATGTCTGTAATAACCTATTGCGATTGAATGGTAATGTAACGTAATGTGCGATATGTGCATTTTCTAGATGCCATAAAATTATAATTTATGAAGTTCCACGATTATGTACTTCAGGTTAAAGGAGTTTGATGATTAATTGAAGTGAATAATCGAGGCAGTGATTCTCAATCTTCTTGACTTACGATACACTTTACTAAACCCCAATGACATCGATATATTTGTTTAGATTTTGGATTGCTTTCCAACAAGTCGAGCCGCGCCAAAGCTGTGTAGGCTTACTAAGTTAAGTGAACTAATCCTAATCTAAATCCATTGTTTTCGGGGGCGCAGAAATGGACAGTGACACTTCCGATACTATTTAAATCAAAATTCAGCCAAGCAACTTGGGGAGGGAAAGAGGGGAGACGGATCTTACAAATGATCGAAAATAACCGATATGAGAGAGCGTTTCGTAATAGTAAAAAAAGTGACTGACTAACGTAACATATTACTGATTTTCTTATTTTCACCCAACGAAGCAGGTAATTAACGCTAGTACTAGGTATGTGTAGACTAAATGAGGTGATTTGCTTCGTGACCCTTCGAACAATGTACGAAGTGGATGCAAGCAGTTAATACATGGAGTTAGCTTACCTAAATTTAGATTTCGCTTTCCGAAATCTTAATGGATGTGTTAAGTGATTTCGTTACTTACATTCTCAATCTCTAAATACAAGGATTCAAAACACATTTTCGATTCCAAGCTATGACTCTGCTAGACAAGGAAAGCATAGGCCAGTGTATGTTTTACTTCATTTTCATATACGTGCTCGTAGGTGTTCTCGGGGACTTGGTTTCCTCCCACTTTCTCATTTCACCAAATATTCCATAATCATTAACTTGCTTTAATTACCGACTTCCTTAGCCTAACAGCATAATCGTGGGACATTAAACTCAAAGACTTTATTTTTATTTTCAAGTAATTACTTTTCTCTCCCTTATTTATTTTTAATTTCTCTTTCAATTTCCCTCTTTTAGGAACATCAACATAATTTGCAATTCTTTCTCATTATAATAACACTATTAAAAGTCCCATATGCAGCTCACCACGTTGGAACCCAGCGGAAACAGATGAACAACGAATATTGTCGAAAATATGTATTGCTTACAGCGGCGTAGCGAGCATTACAAGATTGGGAGGGGGATGAAACTTAAAATTGCCAAGTCTTGATTTTTTTCTTAAAAAAATGTCGTCTTGATAAAAAAAAATTGCCAAGTGTTTCGAAAATCTTACAAACCCTATGAAAAACTATTACAGCAACCTTATTTTCATATTAGTTCCATTCCATGCCCCGTCTGAGACACGAATAAGATCAGCCCTTGTTCCGCTCTCGAGTCCAATTTAACATCTAACCTCAGGATCATTATCATCACCCACGAAGCACAACTGTTAATTTGATAACTCATGGCTATGTTAGGTAACCTCCGCCAGCTAATCTTCACGAGAACCTTTAAAGTTATAATCAGTTGTAGAAATGCATTTAAAAACGTAGAATAAGGTAGGTTATATTTACTGTTTGTGATGTAGAAGTGCCTAATTTACATACTAAACATTCAATTGAGGGGTTCAGTGAGAGACCAGGCTAACTTACATCCAGGTCAAGATTGAGATTTTGACGGAACAGCATACTAATGTCATTAATTGACTTTTGCCTCAACCACTTGTCTGTGTGGCTTGACCTGAGACAAGGGCGGATCCAGGGAGGGTCTATCTCCCCCAAGAAGAGGAAACTTTGTGTATTTTAATATAAAATAAAACCCACCCAGAGTTGAATCTCTTAAAAGTAGCTCTATCTTGTAAGTAGTGGCATTACAACCCACCGCCCCCCAGTAGTCCATCCTGAATCCACCCCTGTTGTATACTAAGCCAAACTATGAATATCAGTCGTATCCTTTGTAACGTGCTGTTTTCATTTGTTTCCTTTTCTTTCAGAAAGTTAAAATTGTCAGTTAGCCTAGTCTCTCGCTAAACTGTCAATTGTGACAAAACACACCAATAATTGTTGATGCCAACTAAAACATACATATCCAAAGCCTACAAAATATATCACATTATTTAAGTTTTTTCTTTCTTTCTTTCTTTTTTTTTTTTCAAAATTGCTTGCAATGTTTTTCTTCGTGCCAAGCATCCGAATGTCATCTTGAATTCTGACCTTCTCATTTCACTACAATTCTTTGAAGTGTAAGACTGCGCAGCTTTTTTTTTCCCCTCTCTCTCGCTCTCTTCAGTCCTCCAGTCTCCCCCACTTTGATTTCATGATTTCGCACTCTGATGAAAAGTATTAAACACCAAAATGGAAAAGTACTAATATATAACCTCTCTTTTAGTAGCCCCTCCAACCACACGCCCGGGGCACGTGCCTTGCTTGCTCGCCCATAGCTCTGTGAGCTATATAAGTAAAATACAATGCACGCGCATATGTAAACTTGGTGCCAGCTTTGATTCTCGCTGAGAGAGTATACATATAATGTTGGTTCGAATTCCATCAAAACCATAGGCTCATTTTTGTGTAACCTTGGTACTGAAGAAGACAGTAGACTTCAACAAATATTCCTGTCGGGCCTCGATGGCTCAGTGGTAGAGCGTTCACCTCTGGTGTTTGGGGTCTTTGGTTTGATCCCAGCTCGCGCCAAGTAAACTTTGTGGTGGACAAACACCGTGTGAGTGGGTTTTCTCGGGGTTCTCCCGTTTCCTCCCACTTTCTTCATTCCACCATTTCATTCATTATATCATCATCAGCGTCTCCTTTAGCCTAGCCGGTATACCCGTCATTATTGATACAACTATTATATACAGGATGCATCAGAAGTCCCTTGTCATCCTTTCTGAAAACTACAGGGATGTAGTTTCATTGATTGCGAGATAAGAGATACACATTAGGCCCAGAGGGATACTTTCGGATTACATCACGCGGACGGTCGCCATCTTAGATTCGAAATTGTAATACGGACGATAAGTGGGTAGTGTGATACATGGCCATGCACTAAAATGTTCTGAGGATGTCAAATATGCAATCAGATATCATGTAACTTATTCTGGTGAAATGTTATTGGCAGTGAACCAAGTGAGACTATATGTAGTGGTATGTCATACCCTTCTGTTTTTTTTTCAGTGATAGAGACATACCGTTTCTGGTTTTTTAGTGATCAAGATATACCTTCACGGAAGAATAAATGCTAAATACCATTAATAAATCCATTTTTTATACGTATTGACGAATAGCTTTGCACATAAAAAGATTTTATTTCTTATGTAGATTCTAAGTTGACAATACTGACATTTTTACCTTTTTCTACCTTTTGTTTGTAAAATGAGGTGTTTTCAAAGAAGTTCATCTAGTTTATATTTTGATGTGCCGTATTGAATTGTTTCTTTCGTATGTATGTATGTGTCGTCTTGTCTGAATTCTTATAAGCGTCGTGTTTTGAGCATGGGCGGATTTAGGGGATTGCTGTGGGGGCAGATCTTACGGGAGTTTGAAATACCCCTCATTCGAGTGTGTGGTCCAGGAGTTTTCCCGCTGGAAATTGTTAATATTAAAAGTCGGTTTTTGAGCACTTTCGTGTATAATTCTCTGATACAAGGTAAGGGCTATTTTTATTTATTTTTTTTCCAGAAAGTTGTTCACGATGGATGGATCAGTCTCTCCGTTTTTTCTCCGTAACTAAAAGAAGCTTTCCAGTGGTTTTCAGACATTATGTAAATAGAAATGCAATCTTGTAGGCTTCACACCTCACTGCATTTGAACATTTAGATAGCCGATATGTCGAGTCAAAATCGTAATAAAACACACCGCCTCTGATTTTTCCCACTTCGAACACATTTCCCTGTTATAGTCAGGGGTAAAAGCGAGGGGGAACGCGGGGGACGCAGTTCCCCACCTCAAAAAATATGTAGGGCGTCTCCCAGATCCTAAAATGGTACAATGGGCAGAGATAGGCAGGAGGAACGGCGTGGAGTGATGCCGCTACCTACCGTCCCCCCACCTTTTCAAGTCCACTTTTACCCCTGGTTATAGTATATGTTCCACATGTTCCTACTGAGCAATAAACATTTGCAGAAGCTTCTTCCAATTGCTGTGGACACAAAGTAGGATATAGGGTCAAATTTGTGCACAGACGATGGCGATACTTTGTTCTAGATGATAAAAATTATGAATATTTACTGCACAAACCATAGCCTTAACTTTTCCACTTACCTAGAAATTGAACAGCGTTAGGTCCGGTAATCGAGCAGCGATTCAACTGCCTCTCGTCGATCAACCCATGTTCTAGAGAATTGTTCAAGTAGTGACGCAATACGAATCCATAATGAAGAAAGCGCCGTGGTGTTGAAAAAACTGCGAGAATGTACCATCCTCGGGCATCGCAGCTCTCAATATCTATCCCTGTACGAGCGTGAGGTATTATTCCGCAGTTATTTTTATGGAATGAAAAAGTGACTGATTAGACGTATTCCTCATTTGTCTGCCAACACCATAATTAATTTTCTTTGCGCTGGTCATGTTGGAGGGGTCTTGCACGCGGGGTTGTCAGGTGACCAATTGTGCATGTTCTGCCTATTAACCTTCCCATTTACGTAGAGGTCAGCTTCATCTGAAAAGAGTATTTGCATAAAAATGTTAACCATAATTACTCACTGCACTTGGCGATCAACATCGTTCTTGTGGAGATGTTGCTTCATTTGCACCTTGTACGGATGCACTTATACACGCGCAGACCCTATGACTCAACCCACATTGCATTAATAAATGACGTGTGCTCCTCTGGGGCCACATCGAGAAAGAAGTCAGCACTGCCGTAGGCGTTGCTTCATCTGTAGCTGTCTACGATCGTCCGCTACGACGTATGTCCACGAATGTGCCCGTCTCCTCAAATTTAGTTAATTACTGTGACACTGCAACATGTAACACAGTCACATTGTGGATGATTCTGTTTGCAATCGGTAACCACTGTACAGGCACTCCTCCCGCTCCACAGTTTGAATATTTCGATGCATTCCTCACGTGCTAACGGTATGGTTCTACATCTAGAAGAAAGAGGTAAATACAACGTTCAATTGGCAATAACTTTTCACCAAATTAAGCTCCATGGAATCTGATTGCATATTTGACATACTGAGAAAATTCTAGCCCGTGGCCATATATATATCACATTACCCACCAGTTTATAACAAACAAATTTAATCCAAAATGGCGGCCGTCTGTGAGAGTATTCCCAAACGGCCTAATGTGTATTACCCATCTCACATTCAATTAAACTACACCCGTGTAGAATTTAGAAAGGAACTTCGTATGATGTATACAGGGTGTTTCGAAAGTCCTCTGACAGAGTTACAACAAAACGTAAGAGGAAAAAACATTTCTAAATATGTTGTTTTCAATCTAAAGTGAACACAATTTAAAAATCGGAGGAGCAGTTTGGGCTGTACTCTTTATTCACCCAATGTGGAATGAAAATGCAATGTTACCATTTACCTGGACCCACAACATATGTGAATGAAGTTACTGTTTGAAATGGGGGCTAGCCATCGACATGTTAGCGTAAAAATCAGTAACTTCATTCACTTATGTTGTGGGTCCAGGTAAATGGCAACGTTGCATTTTCATTTAACATTGGACGCATAAAGAGTGTACAGCCAAACGGCTCATCCAATTTTGAAAATTCATTCAACTTACATTGGAAACATCATATTTGGAGACGGTTTCCCAATTACATTTTGTTGTAACTCTGATAATAATCGAGTCAGGGGACTTTTGAGACACCCTATATATCTTATGGAATATATGTTTGATGTCCCTATAACTGTAGTATAATTTAGTTTGTTTAAATTTACAAGTTATTACAAGTAGATTCTGACTTACATGCGTAAGAGTTTGTATGTAACTAACTAATGAATTCTATTTCATGAAATTTACATTGAAATATTTAACACAAAATCTTTTATATTCATGCTTAACTTAGTGACTTTGCTTTGGACTGCAACTGATTATTGTACCCCATTATAGCTTGAGAAGAAAACCGATGTCCGAATCTTCATTTGGAGAAACCAAAGAACTATTGGAATGCTGAGGATTGCAATCATTAATTTCTACACTTCAAGGAGGTGCGTGAACTTGGCAGGACCACTAAAAGCTCAAATTCTGAAACTCGGTGCAAAATTTGACTAGAATTTGAGCTCTCAGAAAAACCAACTCTCAGAATTTGAGCTTTCAATTTAAAGGATCTAAGTCCATTTGAAGGGTGGTCCTGCCAACTTCACGCTGCAGGACCACCGAAAGCTCAAATTCTAAAACTTCGTCCAGATGTTCACTAGAATTTGAGCTTTAAAAAAAAAACAACTCCCGGAATTTGAGCTTTCAATTTAAAGGGTCTAAGACCACTTATAAGCTGTAATTTTCAACACATCGTACCAGGACACATACAGCTCAAATTCTGAAACTCCATGCAGATATTGAGTAGAATTTGAGCTCTCAGAAAAACCAACTCCCAGAATTTGAGCTTTCAATTTAAAGGTTCTAAGTCCATTTGAAGGGTCGTTCTGCCAACTTCAAGCTGCAGAACCACCGAAAGCTCAAATTCTCAAACTTCGTCCAGATATTCACTAGAATTTGAGCTTTCAAAAAAAAAAACTCCCGGAATTTAAGGTTTCAATTTAAAGGGTCTAAGTCCACTTAAAAGCAGCAATTTTGAACACACAGTATCAGGAGACCAACAGGTCAGATTCTGAAACTCCGTGCAGATATTGAGTAGAATTTGAGCTCTCAGAAAAACCAAATCCCAGAATTTAAGCTTTCAATTTAAAGGTTCTAAGTCCATTTGAAGGGTAGTCCTGCCAACTTCACGCTGCAGGACCACCGAAAACTCAAATTCTCAAACTCCGTCCAGATATTCACTAACATTTCGAGCTTTCAAAAAAACCAACTCCCGGAATTTGAGTTTTTAATTTAAAGGGTCTAAGTCCATTTGAAAGGTGGTCCTGCCAACTTCACGCTGCAGGACCACCGAAAGCTCAAATTCTCAAACTCCGTCCAGATATTCACTAGAACTTGAGCTTTCAAAAAAACCAACTCCCGGAATTTGAGCTTTCAATTTAAAGGGTCTAAGTCCACTTAAAACCTGCAATTTTAAACACATAGTATCATGAGACCAACAGCTCAAATTCTGAAACTCCGTGCAGATATTGAGTAGAATTTGAGCTCTCAGGAAAACCAACTCCCAGAATTTGAGCTTTTAATTTAAAGGGTCTAAGTCCATTTGAAAGGTGGTCCTGCCAACTTCACGCTGCAGGACCACCGAAAGCTCAAATTCTCAAACTCCGTCCAGATATTCACTAGAACTTGAGCTTTCAAAAAAACCAACTCCCGGAATTTGAGGTTTCAATTTAAAGGGTCTAAGTCCACTTAAAACCTGCAATTTTAAACACATAGTGTCATGAGACCAACAGCTCAAATTCTCAAACTCCGTGTCGATATTGAGTAGAATTTGAGCTCTCAGAAAAACCAACTCCCAGAATTTGAGCTTTCAATTTAAAGGCTCTAAGTCCATTTGAAGGGTGGTCCTGCCAACTTCACGCTGCAGGACCACCGAAAGCTCAAATTCTCAAACTCCGTCCAGATATTCAGTAGAATTTGAGCTTTCAAAAAAAACTAATCCCGGAATTTGAGCTTTCAATTTAAAGGATCTAAGTCCACTTAAAAGCTGCAATTTTGAACACATCGTACCAGGACATATACAGCTCAAATTCTGAAACTCCGTGCAGATATTGAGTAGAATTTGAGCTCTCAGAAAAACCAAATCCAAGAATTTGAGCTTTCAATTTAAAGGCTCTAAGTCCATTTGAAGGGAGGTCCTGCCAACTTCACGCTGCAGGACCACCGAAAGCTCAAATTCACAAACTCCGTCCAGATATTCACTAGAATTTGAGCTTTCAAAAAAATCAACTACCGGAATTTGAGCTTTCATTTTAAAGGGTCTAAGTCCACTTAAAAGCTGCAATTTTGAACACATCGTAACAGGACACATACAGCTCAAATTCTGAAACTCCGTGCCGATATTGAGTAGAATTTGAGCTCTCAGAAAAACCAACTCCCAGAATTTGAGCTTTCAATTTAAAGGCTCTAATTCCATTTGAAGGGTGGTCCTGCCAACTTCACGCTGCAGGACTATCGAAAGCTCAAATTCTCAAACTCAGTCCAGATATTCACTAGAATTTGAGCTTTCAAAAAACCAACTCCCGGAATTTAAGCTTTCAATTTAAAGGGTCTAAGTCCACTTAAAAGGTTAAATTTTGAACACATAGTATCAGGAGACCAACAGCTCAAATTTTGAAACTCCGTGCCGATATTGAGTAGAATTTGAGCTCTCACAAAAACCAACTCCCAGAATTTGAGCTTTCAATTTAAAGGCTCTAAGTCCGTTTGAAAGTTGGTCTTGCCATTTTCACGCTGCAGGACCACCGAAAGCTCAAATTTTCAAACTCTGTCCAGATATTCACTAGAATCTGAGCTTTCAAAAAAAATAACTACCGAATTTGAGCTTTCAATTTAAAGGGTCTAAGTCCACTTAAAGGCTGCAATTTTGAACATCGTACCAGGACATATACAGCTCAAATTCTGAAACTCCGTGCAGATATTGAGTAGAATTTGAGCTCTCAGAAAAACCAACTCCCAGAATTTGAGCTTTGAATTTAAAGGCTCTAAGTCCATTTGAAAGGTGGTCCTGCCAACTTCACGCTGCAGGACCACCGAAAGCTCAAATTCTCAAACTCCGTCCAGATATTCAGTATAATTTGATCTTTCAAAAAAAACCAACTCCTGGAATTTGAGGTTTCAATTGAAAGGGTATAAGTCCACTTAAAACCTGCAATTTTATCTACAAAGGTCACATAGTGTATTACCTATATAAGGAAAGTCTGCTACTTAATTGTTTTTGTGCAAATATTTTGGTGTCGATCAAAGAACGGGTAAACTCTTGAATTATTTGCTTTTTGAATTAACCATGCAGCCAATCAATGTGTTAGGTAGATGGCAGTGTTACTTGTTACAGGGGACTTTTGTACAAATAAATCTTATTCTATTATTTTACTCTAAGACGTGTCAACATTAATACTATAAAGGCTCATGTAAAAATATCAAATATGTTTGGAGAAAAAAAGAACATTTAAGATATATCAGTGGTTACATTTTCGGCATGAAATGGAGCATATATAGAAGTATCTAATATCATAAAAGGAAGTATTTTATATTTCTACATGCTACTTCGTAGCAGGCCCGTAGCCAGCCGGAAAATGTAGGGGGGGGCGGTGGAAGTTAGGGAGGCCCGATCCAAAAATATTAGTTCATCTCATTTTATAGTTCATTCGCAAACCTACCGTGAAAATTTTAGAGGGGACCAGTAAAAATTTAGGGGGGGCCTAGACCCCCCTGGATACGGGCCTGCTTCGTAGTATTAATGTTGGCAACTGTAGTTATTGTCTCAGACTAGAGAAACTAGGTAGAACAAGATTACTTGGAAAACATATCACTTTAATATAGTAAAAGTGTCATTTCCGAAAGTTACACCTAGACTGACTACACAATGGTCTTCGAAGAGTATCTGCCCCAAAGTATTGTTTGTCAGATCAAAAATTGATGTGACATAGGAAAGTGTGTGGTCAAGGTGTAGAGAAATATTTGGATGTGTATTAACTCTACTGGCACGAAAATAAATAAAAAGATAGTACATCCCAAAATCAAAAATTAAACTATAGTATAATCAAAATTAAATCTAGAAATTAATGTAATGGAAATTGTAAACAGCAAGGTAAAAAAGCAATATATGAGGAGCGAACTCTGAGATGATTGATTTGTTTCTCGTTTTGTATATATATATATATATATATATATATATATATATATATATATATATATATATATATATATATATATATATATATATATATATATTACATAACTTCAGTCTGGATTTCTCACTTTCTGTTTTGTGTTTGTCTTTGCCTGTGGAGTTATTCCAATCCGTTCTGTCAATGCCAATCAAAAAGGAATTGGGCATTACATTATTACATTGCATATTGTAGATGAAACAATGAAAAGTGTGGAATATGTAATGAGTTAATGATAAAAATAAATAACCCGTTCAAAAGACTCCTCTACAACAATAAATCTATTTAATACTATGCATTGTGTATAAAAGTCAGCTGCTTCGATGTTTGTGTACATGTTTTTGGTATAGGTCAAATAAAGGATAAACGAATTATTTGCTTTGTAAATTAAAATCACAATGTCCTTAGAATAGTATCTTTGCATAGAGGTATTATTTGACACATTAAAATTCCATGCAACGTAGCTGCATGAGTGGCCAAAGAGTATAGGAATGTTTAGATGAGTAGTGTTTCTGTTGGCAGAAATTTTAACGAATTAGTAAGTAAATACGAAAGTATAATAAACATTTAAACTACAAATTAGCAGAATAAATAAAAACTAGTAATGGTAGCCTACAGTAACTAAAGATTCAACAATTCGAGATAAACAAAGAAAAAGAGGCAAATATAATTTTAAAATATAGTTTATAATCTGGATTTCTTATTGTGTTTCATGGTTTTGTTCGCCTGTACCATCCGTCTTATTGTTCCCTTTTTTAGACCTATTCTAACCCCTAACATTTTCAATCGCACCACTAAGTATAATGTATAAAAAATAAGACAGAAAAACTTATGCCAGTGATGATAACCCGGTGAAGATAGAATATTTGTATGCTGCGACCGAATCAAGTCAGAGTGTACATATAAAACTATATAGTATAAGAGTGTACTAAATTTCTGAAATGTTTTCGTAGCCATATTCCACAATTGTATAATTTATTATTAGTCGATATGAGTTTACAAGAAATTTCAAGAACTGGATAAAAGCCTTTGTAGAAATTTGTTGGCTGCAATTCAAATTTGTAGCTTGTAATTGAAATTTTTAACTGGTAATTCTAAAAAAAAGTCTAGTTTGCTGCTTGTAGTATAAATAAATGGCGTAGAATCTAAATTGTAGTAGTATTACAATCATTTTGTACTTTAAATAGATAGCTTGACAGTTACCTATTTGAAGTTGCCGTATTACAATATTTGTACACAATAATGTGCTGAAGCTGTGACGATACGGGCATATTTTTGTAAGCTTCGAAGTGTGTTTAAAACATATTCTTCATGCATTCAAAACATTAAAATAACTGCTCACGTTTCGTTACAAACACTGTTTACAAATACTCAAGGAAGTATTTTAATTGGGCAGAACCCCTCACAAATTTCGAGGTAACTTCACATATAGTAATCCACGCTTTTAGGAATTTTACATTTCCTGGGTAAGAAGTAGTAAATTCCCGGTTTCCAAAAAAGTGTTCACTTAACTACAACAAAATTAAGTGGTTTGGAAACAAAGTATTATTTTTTTAAAGCTTATATTCTACTCAAAGTCTGGAACAAGTTTCTGAATTTGAGCTTTTGATACTCCTGGTACGATGTGTTCAAAATTGAACCTTTTAAGTGGACTTAGACCCTTTAAATTGAAAGCTCAAATTTCGGGAGTTGGTTTTTTTGAAAGCTCAAATTCTACTAAATATCGCGACGGAGGTTGAGAATTTGAGCTTTCGGTGGTCCTGCAGCGTGAAGTTGCCAGGACCCCTTCTAAATGGACTTAAAACCTTTAAATTGAAAGCTCAAATTCTGGGAGTTGGTTTTTCTGAGAGCTCAAATTCTGCACCGAGTTTCAGAATTTGAGCTGTTAGTGGCGCAAGTTTTAAGTGGACTTACATCTTTTAAATTGAAAGCCCAAAATCCGCGAGTTGTTTTTTTTAAAGCTCAAATTCCACTGAATATCTGGACGGATTTTGAGAATTTGAGCTTTCGGTGGTCCTGCAGCGTGAAGTAAGCAGGCAGTGGCGTAGGGAAGGGGGCCCAGAGGGGCCGCCGCCCCCAAAGAGGTCCGACAATGTACCTTGGTACATTGATGTTTGTAATTTTTTATATATTTTTATGTTTATATGTTTTTTGTTTGTAATTTTTCTGTATGTACCTATAACAGCACTTGCCGCCCTCCCCCCCCCAAACACACATCCTCGCTACGCTACTGTTAGCAGGAACACCTTTAAAATGGAATTAGATACTTTAAATTGAAAGCTCAAGTTGTGGGAGTTGGTTCTTCTGAGAGCTCAAATTCTAATCAAATTCTGCATCGAGTTTCAGAATTTGAGCTGTTAGTAGCGTAAGTTCTCAGTGGAATTACATCTTTTAAATTGAAAGTCAGAACTCCGCGAGTTGATTTTTTTAAAGCTCAAATTCTACTGAATATCTGGACGATATTTGAGAGTTTGAGCTTTCGGTGGTCCTGCAGCGTGAAGTTGGCAGGACCACCCTTCAAATGGACTTAGAGCCTTTAAATTGAAAGCTCAAATTCTGGGATTTGTTTTTTCTGAGAGCTCAAATTCTACTCAATATCTGCACGGAGTTTCAGAATTTGAGCTCTATGTGTCCTGGTACGATGTGTTCAAAATTGCAGCTTTTAAGTGGACTTAGACCCTTTAATTTGAAAGCTCAAATTCCGGGAGTTGTTTTTTTTTTTGAAAGCTCAAATTCTAGTGAATATCTGGACGGAGTTTGGGAATTTGAGCTTTCGGTGGTCCTGCAGCGTGAAGTTGACAGGACCACCTTTCAAATGGACTTAGAGCCTTTAAATTGAAAGCTCAAATTCTGGGAGTTGGTTTTTGTGAGAGCTCAAATTCTACTCAATATCGGCACGGAGTTTCAGAATTTGAGCTGTTGGTCTCCTGGTACTATGTGTTCAAAATTGAACCTTTTAAGTGGACTTAGAGCCTTTAAATTGAAAGCTCAAATTCCGGGAGTTGTTTTTTTTGAAAGCTCAATTCTAGTGAATATCTGGAGGAAGTTTGAGAATTTGAGCTTTCGGTGGTCCTGCAGCGTGAAGTTGGCAGGACCACCTTTCAAATGAACTTAGAACCTTTAAATTGAAAGCTTAAATTCTGGGATTTGGTTTTTCTGAGAGCTCAAATTCTACTCAATATCTGCACGGAGTTTCAGAATCTGAGCTGTTGGTCTCCTGATACTATGTGTTTAAAATTGCAGGTTTTAAGTGGACTTAGACCCTTTAAATTGAAAGCTCAAATTCCGGGAGTTTTTTTTTTTGAAAGCTCAAATTCTAGTGCATATCTGGACGAAGTTTGAGAATTTGAGCTTTCGGTGGTCCTGCAGCGTGAAGTTGGCAGGACCACCCTTCAAATGGACTTAGAGCCTTTAAATTGAAAGCTCAAATTCTGGGAGTTGGTTTTTGTGAGAGCTCAAATTCTACTCAATATCTGGATGGAGTTTCAGAATTTGAGCTGTATCACAGTGGGACGAAATGTCGAAAACGTGGACAAAAGTCCAAAAATTAAAGGTTCGATTTAGTGATTTTTATCTTTTGGGTTGGCTAGAGTATTGTTGGCACTACTGAAATCCGGCAATGGGATCGGTCAGCTGTTGTTTGTTGAAGGGACGCAGCAGGTCAAATGTGGAGTTCGTTTATTAGTGTCGCGTTAGGATATATCCACGAACAATAAAGTGCATGTTCAAACGTGGATACAAGTTTGCAGTCAACACTGATTCCAAATATTGAAAATGGAGGGTGTTCAGCAAGGTATGTACTGAATTATAAATGCATAGTCACTTGTTACATGATGTATAAACCATTGTTATTTGAATTAAGAATTATATTGAAAAATAATTTTAAAAAATCATATAATTTAGTTGAAAGCAAGAGATAAGTTAAAAGTTCCACGGAGTTCCACTCAGTTACCCTTTTTTTTCTAAGCTAGGCTATATTAACTTCAAGATAAAACGACAAACTCCTTCTACTAGCTTCTATTCCGTCAATGAACAACAGATGGAGACACGGCTGCAATATTTCAATTTTTCATATCTATATTTGAAAGTGCAGGAAAATTCTTAATAGTGTTCAATTTGGACGAAACTTGGTTTTGTATGGTAATTGACCTTGCTGATTACGAATATGATGTCAAAATTTGAAAATTCTAAATGTTGAGCCCAATATGAAGTAAATTGCAAAATTGATATACAGAAGTAGAAAATTTTGGTGAATATTTACGCGATATTTTATTCCGTTTTCTAATGCTATTGATTGTATGTTATGATATGATGTTGAAAGCTTCATTTTCTTTTCAATTTCTGTTAGTGACACTAATACCATGCAGTATTCCAGAAAAGAAATCTTTCTGGAAATAAGGCAGCATTTAAAGTGCGACATCAACGTCATAGTTGAGAATCTGGAAAAGTCTCTAAGTGAAAAGAGTGGGCATCCTGTTAAAATACCGGAAACCACGAAGTCAACTATTAAAGTGTTATGTACCAAACTAAAGACTAAATTTTGTGAGGCGAAGGGCCGGGAAGATTATTTCTTAACGAAAAACGAATCATGGCTGGATGCTAAGCTAGACTTCTCTGTGACCAAGACGACTGAAAAGCGTAAAGCAACTGGACGACCACCAGCAGAATTTGATAAGATTTCAGATAAATCTAAACGCAGAAGGACGGAAGATATTCGTGCAAATTATTACGATAAAGAATTAGCATCTGCGCAAATGAGTTTTCGAGCTTCTGGGAACGTGGATGCTTCAAAAATAGTAAAAGAAGTTTTATCAGCCAGTCCATCCAAAGTAGCCAAGTTTAGAAAATTGAGATGTCATGACAATTTATTGCATCTCTGCGTCAAGAACGTCCGAAAAACTCAAAAAGCTTACTACCAGAAGCCCTTACTCTTCTAGTCTCAAGTCCAATTACGGAAGACCGCGAAGGAGATTCAGGCGACGAGGAAAGCGATTCCGACGAAGATGAAGGTTCAAGTGGGGACATCAGCGATTTTGGAATTGAAACTGATGAATAATCCCAATAACAACTAGCTGAATACATTGATTCAAAGAAAATTCAGCATGTTACATTTAAAAGTGATTTTTTTTTATTATAAAGAAGCAAATTTGGTATTGTTTGTGTTTTATCTTTAATTCTTTAATTATAAAAATAAGATAAAACGAAATTAAATTATCATATATAACTCATTTTCTAATTTTTGTCGTATTGTATCAACTATTTATCCTTTTGAATTTTGAACATTCCCTGTACGATTCATCATCACCTCAATTATCAACATATAAACATAAGTTTCGGACTTGATTATTAATTCTTTTTGTTTAAATTTTGACCGCCATATTGCATCCACCGTTTTGAAATCCCCAATTGTAAAATAAAATTCATAATCTGCATGCTCAAAAGCATGTAAATATAAATTTTGGACTTATTTATTTGACTTTTTTGAATGTTTCCCGCCATATCAAATTCGCCATCTCGAATTTTGAAATTTGAACACCAAATTCAAAATCAGCATGCTTCGAAACATATATTTACACGTATTGAACTTATTTACACGATTTTTTCAAAAATGATGTCCGCCATATTGATTCCGCCATTTTGAATTTTGCAATTTTGACATCATATTCGTAATCAGCACGGCCAGTTACTATAAAAAGCCAAGTTTCGTCCAAATTGCACAATAATTAGACTTTTGTCCACGTTTTCGACATTTTGTCCCACTGTGTGTATGTGTCCTGGTACGATGTGTTGAAAATTGCAGCTTATAAGTGGACTTAGACCCTTTAAATATAAAGCTCAAATTCCGGGAGTTGGTTTTTTTGAAATCTCAAATTCTAGTGAACATCTGGACGAAGTTTGAGAATTTGAGCTTTCGGTGGTCCTGCAGCGTGAAGTTGGCAGGACCATCCTTCAAATGGACTTAGATCCTTTAAATTGAAAGCTCAAATTCTGGGAGTTGGTTCTTCTGAGAGCTCAAATTCTACTCAGTATCTGCACGGAGTTTCAGAATTTGAGCTCTATGTGTCCTGGTATGATGTGTTCAAAATTTCAGTTTTAAGTGGACTTAGACCCTTTAAATTGAAAGCTTAAATTCCGGGAGTTGGTTTGTTTGAAAGCTCAGATTCTAGTGAATATCTGGACGGAGTTTGAAAATTTGAGCTTTCGGTGGTCCTGCAGCGTGAAGTTGGCAGGACCACCTTTCAAATGGACTTAGAGCCTTTAAATTCAAAGCTCAAATTCTGGGAGTTGGTTTTTCTGAGAGCTCAAATTCTACTCAATATCTGCACGGAGTTTCAGAATTTGACCTGTATGTGTCCTGGTACGATGTGTTCAAAATTGCAGCTTTTAAGTGGACTTAGACCCTTTAAATTGAAAGCTCAAATTCCGGGAGTTGTTTTTTGAAAGCTCAAATTCTAGTGAATATCTGGACGGAGTTTGAGAATTTGAGCTTTCGGTGGTCCTGCAGCGTGAAGTTGGCAGGACCACCCTTCAAATGGACTTAGAGCCTTTAAATTGAAAGCTCAAATTCTGGGAATTGGTTTTTGTGAGAGCTCAAATTCTACTCAATATCGGCATGGAGTTTCAGAATTTGAGCTGTATGTGTCCTGGTACGATGTATGCAAATTTGCAGCTTTTAAGTGGACTTAGACCCTTTAAATTGAAAGCTCAAATTCCGGGAGTTGGTTTTTTTGAAAGCTCAAATTCTAGTGAATGTCTGGACGGAGTTTGAGAATTTGAGCTTTCGGTGGTCCTGCAGCGTGAAGTTGGCAGGACCACCTTTCAAATGGACTTAGACCCTTTAAATTGAAAGCTCAAATTCTGGGAGTTGGTTCTTCTGAGAGCTCAAATTCTACTCAATATCTGCACGGAGTTTCAGAATCCGAGCTGTTGGTCTCATGACACTGTGTTTAAAATTGCAGGTTTTAAGTGGACTTAGACCCTTTATATTGAAACCTCAAATTCCGGGAGTTGGTTTTTTTGAAAGCTCAAATTCTAGTGAATGTCTTGACGGAGTTTGAGAATTTGAGCTTTCGGTGGTCCTGCAGCGTGAAGTTGGCAGGACCACCTTTCAAATGGACTTAGAGCCTTTAAATTGAAAGCTCAAATTCTGGGAGTTGATTCTTCTGAGAGCTCAAATTCTACTCAATATCTGCACGAAGTTTCAGAATTTGAGCTGTATATGTCCTGGTACGACGTGTTGAAAATTGCAGCTTATAAGTGGACTTAGACCCTTTAAATATAAAGCTCAAATTCCGGGAGTTGGTTTTTGTGAAAGCTCAAATTCTAGTGAATATCTGGACGGATTTTGAGAATTTGAGCTTTCGGTGGTCCTGCAGCGTGAAGTAAGCAAGCAGTGGCGTAGGGAAGAGGGCCCAGAGGGCCCGCCGCCCCCAAAGAGGTCCGACAATGTACCTTGGTACATAGATGTTTGTAATTTTTTATATATTTTTATGTTTATATATTTTTTGTTTGTAATTTTTCTGTATGTACCTATAACAGCACTTGCCGCCTTCCCCCCCAAACACACATCCTCGCTACGCTACTGTTAGCAGGAACACCTTTAAAATGGAATTAGATCCTTTAAATTGAAAGCTCAAATTGTGGGAGTTGGTTCTTGTGAGAGCTCAAATTCTAATCAAATTCTGCATCGAGTTTCAGAATTTGAGCTGTTAGTAGCGTAAGTTTTCAGTGGAATTACATTTTTTAAATTGAAAGTCAGAACTCCGCGAGGTGATTTTTTTAAAGCTCAAATTCTACTGAATATCTCGACGATATTTGAGAATTTGAGCTTTCGGTGGTCCTGCAGCGTGAAGTTGGCATCACCACCCTTCAAATGGACTTAGAGCCTTTAAATTGAAAGCTCAAATTCTGGGATTTGTTTTTTTCTGAGAGCTCAAATTCTACTCAATATCTGCACGGAGTTTCAGAATTTGAGCTGTATGTGTCCTGGTACGATGTGTTCAAAATTGCAGCTTTTAAGTGGACTTAGACCCTTTAAATTGAAAGCTCCAATTCCGGGAGTTGTTTTTTTTGAAAGCTCAAATTCTAGTGAATATTTGGAGAAAGTTTGAGAATTTGAGTTTTCGGTGGTCCTGCAGCGTGAAGTTGGCAGGACCATCCTTCAAATGGACTTAGATCCTTTAAATTGAAAGCTTAAATTCTGGGATTTGGTTTTTTCTGAGAGCTCAAATTCTACTCAATATCTGCACGGAGTTTCAGAATCTGAGCTGTTGGTCTCCTGATACTATGTGTTCAAAATTGAACCTTTTAAGTGGACTTAGACCCTTTAAATTGAAAGCTCAAATTCCGGGAGTTGTTTTTTTTGAAAGCTCAAATTCTAGTGAATATCTGGACGAAGTTTGAGAATTTGAGCTTTCGGTGGTCCTGCAGCGTGAAGTTGGCAGGACCACCCTTCAAATGGACTTAGAACCTTTAAATTGAAAGCTCAAATTGTGGGAGTTGGTTTTTGTGAGAGCTCAAATTCTACTCAATATCTGCATGGAGATTCAGAATTTGAGCTGTATGTGTCCTGGTACGATGTGTTGAAAATTGCAGCTTATAAGTGGACTTAGACCCTTTAAATTTAAAGCTTAAATTCCGGGAGTTGGTTTGTTTGAAAGCTCAGATTCTAGTGAATATCTGGACGGAGTTTGAAAATTTGAGCTTTCGGTGGTCCTGCAGCGTGAAGTTGGCAGGACCACCCTTCAAATGGACTTAGAGCCTTTAAATTGAAAGCTCAAATTCTGAGATTTGGTTTTTCTGAGAGCTCAAATTCTACTCAATATCTGCACGGAGTTTCAGAATTTGAGCTGTATGTGTCCTGGAACGGTGTGTTCAAAATTGCAGCTTTTAAGTGGACTTAGACTGTTTAAATTGAAAGCTCAAATTCCGGGAGTTGGTTTTTTTGAAAGCTCAATTCTAGTGAATGTGTGAACTGAGTTTGAGAATTTGAGCTTTCGGTGGTCCTGCAGCGTGAAGTTGGCAGGACCACCTTTCAAATGGACTTAGAGCCTTTAAATTGAAAGCTTAAATTCTGAGAGTTGGTTTTTCTGAGAGCTCAAATTCTACTCAATATCTGCACGGAGTTTCAGAATTTGAGCTGTATGTGTCCTGGTACGATGTGTTCAAAATTGCAGCCTTTAAGTGGACTTAGACCCTTTAAATTGAAAGCTCAAATTCCGGGAGTTGGTTTTTCTGAAAGCTCAAATTCTAGTGAATGTCTTAACGGAGTTTGAGAATTTGAGCTTTCGGTGGTCCTGCAGCGTGAAGTTGGCAGGACCACCTTTCAAATGGACTTAGAGCCTTTAAATTGAAAGCTCAAATTCTGAGAGTTGGTTTTTGTGAGAGCTCAAATTCTACTCAATATCGGCACGGAGTTTCAGAATTTAAGCTGTTGGTCTCCTGGTACTATGTGTTCAAAATTGCAACTTTTAAGTGGACTTAGACCCTTTAAATTGAAAGCTCAAATTCCGGGAGTTGGTTTTTTTTGAAAGCTCAAATTCTAGTGAATATCTGGAGGAAGTTTGAGAATTTGAGCTTTCGGTGGTCCTGCAGCGTGAAGTTGGCAGGACCACCTTTCAAATGGACTTACAACCTTTAAATTGAAAGCTTTAATTCTGGGATTTTTTTTTCTGAGAGCTCAAATTCTACTCAATATCTGCACGGAGTT
Source organism: Thermobia domestica (assembly GCF_964235325.1). Lineage (NCBI taxonomy): Eukaryota > Metazoa > Arthropoda > Insecta > Zygentoma > Lepismatidae > Thermobia > Thermobia domestica. The sequence continues at coordinate 224,363,620 of NC_137457.1, read as the reverse complement.
TCAGAATCCGAGCTGTTGGTCTCCTGATACTATGTGTTCATAATTGAACCTTTTAAGTGGACTTAGACCCTTTATATTGAAAGCTCAAATTCCGGGACTTGGTTTTTTTGAAAGCTTAAATTCTAGTGAATGTCTTGACGGAGTTTGAGAATTTGAGCTTTCGGTGGTCCTGCAGCGTGAAGTTGGCAGGACCACCTTTCAAATGGACTTAGAGCCTTTAAATTGAAAGCTCAAATTCTGAGAGTTGGTTTTTGTGAGAGCTCAAATTCTACTCAATATCGGCACGGAGTTTCAGAATTTGAGCTGTTGGTCTCCTGGTACTATGTGTTCAAAATTGCAACTTTTAAGTGGACTTAGACCCTTTAAATTGAAAGCTCAAATTCCGGGAGTTGGTTTTTTTTGAAAGCTCAAATTCTAGTGAATATCTGGAGGAAGTTTGAGAATTTGAGCTTTCGGTGGTCCTGCAGCGTGAAGTTGGCAGGACCACCTTTCAAATGGACTTACAACCTTTAAATTGAAAGCTTTAATTCTGGGATTTTTTTTCCTGAGAGCTCAAATTCTACTCAATATCTGCACGGAGTTTCAGAATCCGAGCTGTTGGTCTCCTGATACTATGTGTTCATAATTGAACCTTTTAAGTGGACTTAGACCCTTTATATTGAAAGCTCAAATTCCGGGAGTTGGTTTTTTTGAAAGCTCAAATTCTAGTGAATATCTGGACCGATTTTGAGAATTTGAGCTTTCGGTGGTCCTGCAGCGTGAAGTAAGCAGGCAGTGGCGTAGGGAAGGGGGCCCAGAGGGGCCGCCGCCCCCAAAGAGGTCCGACAATGTACCTTGGTACATTGATGTTTGTAATTTTTTATATATTTTTATGTTTATATATTTTTTGTTTGTAATTTTTCTGTATGTACCTATAACAGCACTTGCCGCCTTCCCCCCCCCCAAACACACATCCTCGCTACGCTACTGTTAGCAGGAAAACCTTTAAAATGGAATTAGATCCTTTAAATTGAAAGCTCAAATTGTGGGAGTTGGTTCTTGTGAGAGCTCAAATTCTAATCAAATTCTGCATCGAGTTTCAGAATTTGAGCTGTTAGTAGCGTAAGTTTTCAGTGGAATTACATTTTTTAAATTGAAAGTCAGAACTCCGCGAGTTGATTTTTTTAAAGCTCAAATTCTACTGAATATCTGGACGATATTTGAGAATTTGAGCTTTCGGTGGTCCTGCAGCGTGAAGTTGGCATCACCACCCTTCAAATGGACTTAGAGCCTTTAAATTGAAAGCTTAAATTCTGGGATTTGTTTTCTTCTGAGAGCTCAAATTCTACTCAATATCTGCACGGAGTTTCAGAATTTGAGCTGTATGTGTCCTGGTACGATGTGTTCAAAATTGCAGCTTTTAAGTGGACTTAGACCCTTTAAATTGAAAGCTCCAATTCCGGGAGTTGTTTTTTTTGAAAGCTCAAATTCTAGTGAATATTTGGAGAAAGTCTGAGAATTTGAGCTTTCGGTGGTCCTGCAGCGTGAAGTTGGCAGGACCATCCTTCAAATGGACTTAGATCCTTTAAATTGAAAGCTTAAATTCTGGGATTTGGTTTTTTCTGAGAGCTCAAATTCTACTCAATATCTGCACGGAGTTTCAGAATCTGAGCTGTTGGTCTCCTGATACTATGTGTTCAAAATTGAACCTTTTAAGTGGACTTAGACCCTTTAAATTGAAAGCTCAAATTCCGGGAGTTGTTTTTTTTGAAAGCTCAAATTCTAGTGAATATCTGGACGAAGTTTGAGAATTTGATCTTTCGGTGGTCCTGCAGCGTGAAGTTGGCAGGACCACCCTTCAAATGGACTTAGAACCTTTAAATTGAAAGCTCAAATTGTGGGAGTTGGTTTTTGTGAGAGCTCAAATTCTACTCAATATCTGCATGGAGTTTCAGAATTTGAGCTGTATGTGTCCTGGTACGATGTATGCAAATTTGCAGCTTTTAAGTGGACTTAGACCCTTTAAATTGAAAGCTCAAATTCCGGGAGTTGGTTTTTTTGAAAGCTCAAATTCTAGTGAATGTCTGGACGGAGTTTGAGAATTTGAGCTTTCGGTGGTCCTGCAGCGTGAAGTTGGCAGGACCACCTTTCAAATGGACTTAGACCCTTTAAATTGAAAGCTCAAATTCTGGGAGTTGGTTCTTCTGAGAGCTCAAATTCTACTCAATATCTGCACGAAGTTTCAGAATCCGAGCTGTTGGTCTCCTGATACTATGTGTTCAAAATTGAACCTTTTAAGTGGACTTAGACCCTTTATATTGAAAGCTCAAATTCCGGGAGTTGGTTTTTTTGAAAGCTCAAATTCTAGTGAATGTCTTAACGGAGTTTGAGAATTTGAGCTTTCGGTGGTCCTACAGCGTGAAGTTGGCAGGACCACCTTTCAAATGGACTTAGAGCCTTTAAATTGAAAGCTCAAATTCTGGGAGTTGGTTTTTGTGAGAGCTCAAATTCTACTCAATATCTGCACGGAGTTTCAGAATTTGAGCTGTTGGTCTCATGACACTATGTGTTTAAAATTGCAGGTTTTAAGTGGACTTAGACCCTTTATATTGAAACCTCAAATTCCGGGAGTTGGTTTTTTTGAAAGCTCAAATTCTAGTGAATGTCTTGACGGAGTTTGAGAATTTGAGCTTTCGGTGGTCCTGCAGCGTGAAGTTGGCAGGACCACCTTTCAAATGGACTTAGAGCCTTTAAATTGAAAGCTCAAATTCTGGGAGTTGATTCTTCTGAGAGCTCAAATTCTACTCAATATCTGCACGGAGTTTCAGAATTTGAGCTGTATATGTCCTGGTACGACGTGTTGAAAATTGCAGCTTATAAGTGGACTTAGACCCTTTAAATGTAAAGCTCAAATTCCGGGAGTTGGTTTTTGTGAAAGCTCAAATTCTAGTGAATATCTGGACGGATTTTGAGAATTTGAGCTTTCGGTGGTCCTGCAGCGTGAAGTAAGCAGGCAGTGGCGTAGGGAAGGGGGCCCAGAGGACCCGCCGCCCCCAAAGAGGTCCGACAATGTACCTTGGTACATAGATGTTTGTAATTTTTTATATATTTTTATGTTTATATATTTTTTGTTTGTAATTTTTCTGTATGTACCTATAACAGCACTTGCCGCCTTCCCCCCCAAACACACATCCTTGCTACGCTACTGTTAGCAGGAACACCTTTAAAATGGAATTAGATCCTTTAAATTGAAAGCTCAAATTGTGGGAGTTGGTTCTTGTGAGAGCTCAAATTCTAATCAAATTCTGCATCGAGTTTCAGAATTTGAGCTGTTAGTAGCGTAAGTTTTCAGTGGAATTACATTTTTTAAATTGAAAGTCAGAACTCCGCGAGTTGATTTTTTTAAAGCTCAAATTCTACTGAATATCTGGACGATATTTGAGAATTTGAGCTTTCGGTGGTCCTGCAGCGTGAAGTTGGCATCACCACCCTTCAAATGGACTTAGAGCCTTTAAATTGAAAGCTCAAATTCTGGGATTTGTTTTTTTCTGAGACCTCAAATTCTACTCAATATCTGCACGGAGTTTCAGAATTTGAGCTGTATGTGTCCTGGTACGATGTGTTGAAAATTGCAGCTTTTAAGTGGACTTAGACCCTTTAAATTGAAAGCTCCAATTCCGGGAGTTGTTTTTTTTTGAAAGCTCAAATTCTAGTGAATATTTGGAGAAAGTTTGAGAATTTGAGCTTTCGGTGGTCCTGCAGCGTGAAGTTCGCAGGACCATCCTTCAAATGGACTTAGATCCTTTAAATTGAAAGCTTAAATTCTGGGATTTGGTTTTTTCTGAGAGCTCAAATTCTACTCAATATCTGCACGGAGTTTCAGAATCTGAGCTGTTGGTCTCCTGATACTATGTGTTCAAAATTGAACCTTTTAAGTGGACTTAGACCCTTTAAATTGAAAGCTCAAATTCCGGGACTTGTTTTTTTTGAAAGCTCAAATTCTAGTGAATATCTGGACGAAGTTTGAGAATTTGAGCTTTCGGTGGTCCTGCAGCGTGAAGTTGGCAGGACCACCCATCAAATGGACTTAGAACCTTTAAATTGAAAGCTCAAATTGTGGGAGTTGGTTTTTGTGAGAGCTCAAATTCTACTCAATATCTGCATGGAGTTTCAGAATTTGAGCTGTATGTGTCCTGGTACGATGTGTTGAAAATTGCAGCTTATAAGTGGACTTAGACCCTTTAAATTTAAAGCTTAAATTCCGGGTGTTGGTTTGTTTGAAAGGTCAGATTCTAGTGAATATCTAGACGGAGTTTGAAAATTTGAGCTTTCGGTGGTCCTGCAGCGTGAAGTTGGCAGGACCACCTTTCAAATGGACTTAGAGCCTTTAAATTGAAAGCTTAAATTCTGAGAGTTGGTTTTTCTGAGAGCTCAAATTCTACTCAATATCTGCACGGAGTTTCAGAATTTGAGCTGTATGTGTCCTGGTACGATGTGTTCAAAATTGCAGCTTTTAAGTGGACTTAGACCCTTTAAATTGAAAGCTCAAATTCCGGGAGTTGGTTTTTTTGAAAGCTCAAATTCTAGTGAATGTCTTAACGGAGTTTGAGAATTTGAGCTTTCGGTGGTCCTGCAGCGTGAAGTTGGCAGGACCACCTTTCAAATGGACTTAGAGCCTTTAAATTGAAAGCTCAAATTCTGAGAGTTGGTTTTTGTGAGAGCTCAAATTCTACTCAATATCGGCACGGAGTTTCAGAATTTAAGCTGTTGGTCTCCTGGTACTATGTGTTCAAAATTGCAACTTTTAAGTGGACTTAGACCCTTTAAATTGAAAGCTCAAATTCCGGGAGTTGGTTTTTTTTGAAAGCTCAAATTCTAGTGAATATCTGGAGGAAGTTTGAGAATTTGAGCTTTCGGTGGTCCTGCAGCGTGAAGTTGGCAGGACCACCTTTCAAATGGACTTACAACCTTTAAATTGAAAGCTTTAATTCTGGGATTTTTTTTTCTGAGAGCTCAAATTCTACTCAATATCTGCACGGAGTTTCAGAATCCGAGCTGTTGGTCTCCTGATACTATGTGTTCATAATTGAACCTTTTAAGTGGACTTAGACCCTTTATATTGAAAGCTCAAATTCCGGGACTTGGTTTTTTTGAAAGCTTAAATTCTAGTGAATGTCTTGACGGAGTTTGAGAATTTGAGCTTTCGGTGGTCCTGCAGCGTGAAGTTGGCAGGACCACCTTTCAAATGGACTTAGAGCCTTTAAATTGAAAGCTCAAATTCTGAGAGTTGGTTTTTGTGAGAGCTCAAATTCTACTCAATATCGGCACGGAGTTTCAGAATTTGAGCTGTTGGTCTCCTGGTACTATGTGTTCAAAATTGCAACTTTTAAGTGGACTTAGACCCTTTAAATTGAAAGCTCAAATTCCGGGAGTTGGTTTTTTTTGAAAGCTCAAATTCTAGTGAATATCTGGAGGAAGTTTGAGAATTTGAGCTTTCGGTGGTCCTGCAGCGTGAAGTTGGCAGGACCACCTTTCAAATGGACTTACAACCTTTAAATTGAAAGCTTTAATTCTGGGATTTTTTTTCCTGAGAGCTCAAATTCTACTCAATATCTGCACGGAGTTTCAGAATCCGAGCTGTTGGTCTCCTGATACTATGTGTTCATAATTGAACCTTTTAAGTGGACTTAGACCCTTTATATTGAAAGCTCAAATTCCGGGAGTTGGTTTTTTTGAAAGCTCAAATTCTAGTGAATATCTGGACCGATTTTGAGAATTTGAGCTTTCGGTGGTCCTGCAGCGTGAAGTAAGCAGGCAGTGGCGTAGGGAAGGGGGCCCAGAGGGGCCGCCGCCCCCAAAGAGGTCCGACAATGTACCTTGGTACATTGATGTTTGTAATTTTTTATATATTTTTATGTTTATATATTTTTTGTTTGTAATTTTTCTGTATGTACCTATAACAGCACTTGCCGCCTTCCCCCCCCCAAACACACATCCTCGCTACGCTACTGTTAGCAGGAAAACCTTTAAAATGGAATTAGATCCTTTAAATTGAAAGCTCAAATTGTGGGAGTTGGTTCTTGTGAGAGCTCAAATTCTAATCAAATTCTGCATCGAGTTTCAGAATTTGAGCTGTTAGTAGCGTAAGTTTTCAGTGGAATTACATTTTTTAAATTGAAAGTCAGAACTCCGCGAGTTGATTTTTTTAAAGCTCAAATTCTACTGAATATCTGGACGATATTTGAGAATTTGAGCTTTCGGTGGTCCTGCAGCGTGAAGTTGGCATCACCACCCTTCAAATGGACTTAGAGCCTTTAAATTGAAAGCTCAAATTCTGGGATTTGTTTTCTTCTGAGAGCTCAAATTCTACTCAATATCTGCACGGAGTTTCAGAATTTGAGCTGTATGTGTCCTGGTACGATGTGTTCAAAATTGCAGCTTTTAAGTGGACTTAGACCCTTTAAATTGAAAGCTCCAATTCCGGGAGTTGTTTTTTTTGAAAGCTCAAATTCTAGTGAATATTTGGAGAAAGTTTGAGAATTTGAGCTTTCGGTGGTCCTGCAGCGTGAAGTTGGCAGGACCATCCTTCAAATGGACTTAGATCCTTTAAATTGAAAGCTTAAATTCTGGGATTTGGTTTTTTCTGAGAGCTCAAATTCTACTCAATATCTGCACGGAGTTTCAGAATCTGAGCTGTTGGTCTCCTGATACTATGTGTTCAAAATTGAACCTTTTAAGTGGACTTAGACCCTTTAAATTGAAAGCTCAAATTCCGGGAGTTGTTTTTTTTGAAAGCTCAAATTCTAGTGAATATCTGGACGAAGTTTGAGAATTTGATCTTTCGGTGGTCCTGCAGCGTGAAGTTGGCAGGACCACCCTTCAAATGGACTTAGAACCTTTAAATTGAAAGCTCAAATTGTGGGAGTTGGTTTTTGTGAGAGCTCAAATTCTACTCAATATCTGCATGGAGTTTCAGAATTTGAGCTGTATGTGTCCTGGTACGATGTATGCAAATTTGCAGCTTTTAAGTGGACTTAGACCCTTTAAATTGAAAGCTCAAATTCCGGGAGTTGGTTTTTTTGAAAGCTCAAATTCTAGTGAATGTCTGGACGGAGTTTGAGAATTTGAGCTTTCGGTGGTCCTGCAGCGTGAAGTTGGCAGGACCACCTTTCAAATGGACTTAGACCCTTTAAATTGAAAGCTCAAATTCTGGGAGTTGGTTCTTCTGAGAGCTCAAATTCTACTCAATATCTGCACGAAGTTTCAGAATCCGAGCTGTTGGTCTCCTGATACTATGTGTTCAAAATTGAACCTTTTAAGTGGACTTAGACCCTTTATATTGAAAGCTCAAATTCCGGGAGTTGGTTTTTTTGAAAGCTCAAATTCTAGTGAATGTCTTAACGGAGTTTGAGAATTTGAGCTTTCGGTGGTCCTACAGCGTGAAGTTGGCAGGACCACCTTTCAAATGGACTTAGAGCCTTTAAATTGAAAGCTCAAATTCTGGGAGTTGGTTTTTGTGAGAGCTCAAATTCTACTCAATATCTGCACGGAGTTTCAGAATTTGAGCTGTTGGTCTCATGACACTATGTGTTTAAAATTGCAGGTTTTAAGTGGACTTAGACCCTTTATATTGAAACCTCAAATTCCGGGAGTTGGTTTTTTTGAAAGCTCAAATTCTAGTGAATGTCTTGACGGAGTTTGAGAATTTGAGCTTTCGGTGGTCCTGCAGCGTGAAGTTGGCAGGACCACCTTTCAAATGGACTTAGAGCCTTTAAATTGAAAGCTCAAATTCTGGGAGTTGATTCTTCTGAGAGCTCAAATTCTACTCAATATCTGCACGGAGTTTCAGAATTTGAGCTGTATATGTCCTGGTACGACGTGTTGAAAATTGCAGCTTATAAGTGGACTTAGACCCTTTAAATGTAAAGCTCAAATTCCGGGAGTTGGTTTTTGTGAAAGCTCAAATTCTAGTGAATATCTGGACGGATTTTGAGAATTTGAGCTTTCGGTGGTCCTGCAGCGTGAAGTAAGCAGGCAGTGGCGTAGGGAAGGGGGCCCAGAGGACCCGCCGCCCCCAAAGAGGTCCGACAATGTACCTTGGTACATAGATGTTTGTAATTTTTTATATATTTTTATGTTTATATATTTTTTGTTTGTAATTTTTCTGTATGTACCTATAACAGCACTTGCCGCCTTCCCCCCCAAACACACATCCTTGCTACGCTACTGTTAGCAGGAACACCTTTAAAATGGAATTAGATCCTTTAAATTGAAAGCTCAAATTGTGGGAGTTGGTTCTTGTGAGAGCTCAAATTCTAATCAAATTCTGCATCGAGTTTCAGAATTTGAGCTGTTAGTAGCGTAAGTTTTCAGTGGAATTACATTTTTTAAATTGAAAGTCAGAACTCCGCGAGTTGATTTTTTTAAAGCTCAAATTCTACTGAATATCTGGACGATATTTGAGAATTTGAGCTTTCGGTGGTCCTGCAGCGTGAAGTTGGCATCACCACCCTTCAAATGGACTTAGAGCCTTTAAATTGAAAGCTCAAATTCTGGGATTTGTTTTTTTCTGAGACCTCAAATTCTACTCAATATCTGCACGGAGTTTCAGAATTTGAGCTGTATGTGTCCTGGTACGATGTGTTCAAAATTGCAGCTTTTAAGTGGACTTAGACCCTTTAAATTGAAAGCTCCAATTCCGGGAGTTGTTTTTTTTTGAAAGCTCAAATTCTAGTGAATATTTGGAGAAAGTTTGAGAATTTGAGCTTTCGGTGGTCCTGCAGCGTGAAGTTCGCAGGACCATCCTTCAAATGGACTTAGATCCTTTAAATTGAAAGCTTAAATTCTGGGATTTGGTTTTTTCTGAGAGCTCAAATTCTACTCAATATCTGCACGGAGTTTCAGAATCTGAGCTGTTGGTCTCCTGATACTATGTGTTCAAAATTGAACCTTTTAAGTGGACTTAGACCCTTTAAATTGAAAGCTCAAATTCCGGGACTTGTTTTTTTTGAAAGCTCAAATTCTAGTGAATATCTGGACGAAGTTTGAGAATTTGAGCTTTCGGTGGTCCTGCAGCGTGAAGTTGGCAGGACCACCCATCAAATGGACTTAGAACCTTTAAATTGAAAGCTCAAATTGTGGGAGTTGGTTTTTGTGAGAGCTCAAATTCTACTCAATATCTGCATGGAGTTTCAGAATTTGAGCTGTATGTGTCCTGGTACGATGTGTTGAAAATTGCAGCTTATAAGTGGACTTAGACCCTTTAAATTTAAAGCTTAAATTCCGGGTGTTGGTTTGTTTGAAAGGTCAGATTCTAGTGAATATCTAGACGGAGTTTGAAAATTTGAGCTTTCGGTGGTCCTGCAGCGTGAAGTTGGCAGGACCACCTTTCAAATGGACTTAGAGCCTTTAAATTGAAAGCTCAAATTCTGAGATTTGGTTTTTCTGAGAGCTCAAATTCTACTCAATATCTGCACGGAGTTTCAGAATTTGAGCTGTATGTGTCCTGGAACGGTGTGTTCAAAATTGCAGCTTTTAAGTGGACTTAGACTCTTTAAATTGAAAGCTCAAATTCCGGGAGTTGGTTTTTTTGAAAGCTCAAATTCTAGTGAATGTGTGAACTGAGTTTGAGAATTTGAGCTTTCGGTGGTCCTGCAGCGTGAAGTTGGCAGGACCACCTTTCAAATGGACTTAGAGCCTTTAAATTGAAAGCTTAAATTCTGAGAGTTGGTTTTTCTGAGAGCTCAAATTCTACTCAATATCTGCACGGAGTTTCAGAATTTCAGCTGTATGTGTCCTGGTACGATGTGTTCAAAATTGCAGCTTTTAAGTGGACTTAGACCCTTTAAGTTGAAAGCTCAAATTCCGGGAGTTGGTTTTTTTGAAAGCTCAAATTCTAGTGAATGTCTTAACGGAGTTTGAGAATTTGAGCTTTCGGTGGTCCTGCAGCGTGAAGTTGGCAGGACCACCTTTCAAATGGACTTAGAGCCTTTAAATTGAAAGCTCAAATTCTGAGAGTTGTTTTTTGTGAGAGCTCAAATTCTACTCAATATCGGCACGGAGTTTCAGAATTTGAGCTGTTGGTCTCCTGGTACTATGTGTTCAAAATTGCAACTTCTAAGTGGACTTAGACCCTTTAAATTGAAAGCTCAAATTCCGGGAGTTGGTTTTTTTTGAAAGCTCAAATTCTAGTGAATGTCTGGAGGAAGTTTGAGAATTTGAGCTTTCGGTGGTCCTGCAGCGTGAAGTTGGCAGGACCACCTTTCAAATGGACTTACAACCTTTAAATTGAAAGCTTTAATTCTGGGATTTTTTTTTCTGAGAGCTCAAATTCTACTCAATATCTGCACGGAGTTTCAGAATCCGAGCTGTTGGTCTCCTGATACTATGTGTTCATAATTGAACCTTTTAAGTGGACTTAGACCCTTTATATTGAAAGCTCAAATTCCGGGAGTTGGTTTTTTTGAAAGCTCAAATTCTAGTGAATGTCTTGACGGATTTTGAGAATTTGAGCTTTCGGTGGTCCTGCAGCGTGAAGTTGGCAGGACCACCTTTCAAATGGACTTAGAGCCTTTAAATTGAAAGCTCAAATTCTGGGAGTTGATTCTTCTGAGAGCTCAAATTCTACTCAATATCTGCACGGAGTTTCAGAATTTGAGCTGTATATGTCCTGGTACGATGTGTTGAAAATTGCAGCTTATAAATGGACTTAGACCCTTTAAATATAAAGCTCAAATTCCGGGAGTTGGTTTTTGTGAAAGCTCAAATTCTAGTGAATATCTGGACCGATTTTGAGAATTTGAGCTTTCGGTGGTCCTGCAGCGTGAAGTAAGCAGGCAGTGGCGTAGGGAAGGGGGCCCAGAGGGGCCGCCGCCCCCAAAGAGGTCCGACAATGTACCTTGGTACATTGATGTTTGTAATTTTTTATATATTTTTATGTTTATATATTTTTTGTTTGTAATTTTTCTGTATGTACCTATAACAGCACTTGCCGCCTTCCCCCCCCCCAAACACACATCCTCGCTACGCTACTGTTAGCAGGAACACCTTTAAAATGGAATTAGATCCTTTAAATTGAAAGCTCAAATTGTGGGAGTTGGTTCTTGTGAGAGCTCAAATTCTAATCAAATTCTGCATCGAGTTTCAGAATTTGAGCTGTTAGTAGCGTAAGTTTTCAGTGGAATTACATTTTTTAAATTGAAAGTCAGAACTCCGCGAGTTGATTTTTTTAAAGCTCAAATTCTACTGAATATCTGGACGATATTTGAGAATTGGAGCTTTCGGTGGTCCTGCAGCGTGAAGTTCGCAGGACCATCCTTCAAATGGACTTAGATCCTTTAAATTGAAAGCTTAAATTCTGGGATTTGGTTTTTTCTGAGAGCTCAAATTCTACTCAATATCTGCACGGAGTTTCAGAATCTGAGCTGTTGGTCTCCTGATACTATGTGTTCAAAATTGAACCTTTTAAGTGGACTTAGACCCTTTAAATTGAAAGCTCAAATTCCGGGACTTGTTTTTTTTGAAAGCTCAAATTCTAGTGAATATCTGGACGAAGTTTGAGAATTTGAGCTTTCGGTGGTCCTGCAGCGTGAAGTTGGCAGGACCACCCTTCAAATGGACTTAGAACCTTTAAATTGAAAGCTCAAATTGTGGGAGTTGGTTTTTGTGAGAGCTCAAATTCTACTCAATATCTGCATGGAGTTTCAGAATTTGAGCTGTATGTGTCCTGGTACGATGTGTTGAAAATTGCAGCTTATAAGTGGACTTAGACCCTTTAAATATTAAGCTCAAATTCCGGGAGTTGGTTTGTTTGAAAGCTCAGATTCTAGTGAATATCTGGACGGAGTTTGAAAATTTGAGCTTTCGGTGGTCCTGCAGCGTGAAGTTGGCAGGACCACCTTTCAAATGGACTTAGAGCCTTTAAATTGAAAGCTCAAATTCTGAGATTTGGTTTTTCTGAGAGCTCAAATTCTACTCAATATCTGCACGGAGTTTCAGAATTTGAGCTGTATGTGTCCTGGAACGGTGTGTTGAAAATTGCAGCTTTTAAGTGGACTTAGACCCTTTAAATATTAAGCTCAAATTCCGGGAGTTGGTTTGTTTGAAAGCTCAGATTCTAGTGAATATCTGGACGGAGTTTGAAAATTTGAGCTTTCGGTGGACAAACACCGTGTGCGTGGGTTTTCTCGGGGTTGTCCCGTTTCCTCCCACTTTCTTCATTCCACCATTTCATTCATTACTCATCACCACCGTCTCCTTTAGCCTAACCGGCATAATCGTGGGACGTAAAACTCAAAGATTTCATTTCATTTCTACTCTATATGAAGTTTATTCTGAGGTTGTGTTTTTGGGGACGTGGTAGCTCAGTGATGGAGCGTTCACCTCTCCTGCGTGGAGTTCCTGGATCGATCCCAGCACGTGCCAAATGGGCTTTGTGTTGGACAAACACTGTGTGTGGTTTCCTCGGGGTTTTCCCGTTTTCTCTCACAGTTTTCATTCTACTATTTCATTCATTCTCATGATTATAGTCTCCTTTAGCATACCCGGCAAAATCGTGGAACGTAAAACTCAAAGATTTCATTTCATATAAACTTTGGTGCAAAGTAACCCCATAGATGAAGATATTTTGCACCACATACAAAAAAGTATGTTCAAAATCAGGGGCGGACTGGCAACCATAGGGCCCACTGTATAAAAATGTAAAAAATGTACTTGGCATTCTTCATATGTATTACATATAAAAGTCCATCTTCGAACCCATAAATAGTATCCCATATGTTCATGCAAAAGCAAAACATTAATTACAAAAATCTAAAGTAGGAACATTTTAATAGTAACTCATACAGTGTGTAATTGGCATTATCATTTTTTATTGTAAACACACACAATACCGGAATTGGTGCTTTCAGTTATTTATATAGTGCTATTGTTTTTTTATGTAATGAATTTAAACCATTTATTTAAACAAATGAGTGTCATGTTTTAGAAAACCCAAAATATATACATGTGCAATAAGTAAAAACTAATCTCAAGTCAACTTTGAAACACTAAATAATTAAAGCACTGACAGAAATAATGTGAGTTTCTTTCCTCATAAATCAGTTCTAATATCAAGTTGGTTGAAATTTTCTACTGAATTGCATACTGTAACCTAATATTATATAATATTAATATGAATTCCAGAAATGTATCCTAATATTAATATCTTCATTATGCCCCAGTTACACTCACAATTTCAAATATCTACCTAATTCTTTGGAGCTAGATCTACCTAATTCTTTGGATCTTTGGATCGTCAATCACTTTGTCGTAATCAAACGTATATGATCTTTCTATGTATAAAAAAATAAAGTCTTCCAACACATCTTGTCCAAGCAATGAACGCAACCGATTTTTGATCACTTTCATAATCGAGAAAATTAATGTTTAGGAATGCGATGATTCATCGTTGCACAGCCCCATTTACATATGACGGAAAAAGTTTTTCAGTGGAATAAGGGCATGTAGCCTCTTCAGGGCCGGCGGAGAATGAACAACAGATTTTTTAAAATTATAAACTAGTTAAATTTGACATGATTTTACCCATGTCTGCTGGAAATCCCAAAATAAAGACTGGTGTTTCAGAAAATGCCATCTGATTTTTAAAATTAATTTTGAGGCAATTTTTATTGCGTTTTCATGTAAAATAACATATCTGAAACTTTTTTAAGTAACCAAACCTGCAACCACCCTACTTAACGAAGATCCGTATTTTGTCATAGCTGATCTGGGGCTCCCCTCCCTCTTGATACGTAAAAAATACCACTTACTTCAGTCGAGAGTCTGCTCGCGAATGTGCCGCAATCTCTCTCTCTGTACCTGTCTTTTTGGCGGGAAGAAAATGTTGCTGTACACATACACAAACTGTCTAAATATTGCTGTATAATCTCGAGGAAGTACACCCCGCTCTTAGCAGACAACTCCTCCCCTCCCAAGCGTGTCAGGTGAGACAACAGACATGGCGTCAGTGTTTGAAACTTGAAAAAGCTGTCACTTTGTGGCCTCAATGCAACACAAAGAATTCGATTGGAGGTAAATTTGCGATAGATTTCGAAACACAAGATTTTCCTTGACAGAAGTAAGTCATAATATCATATCTTCATGTCGCAGAAAGATTAAATATCGTCTATCGTCTAGTGCAGTCCGCCCATTCCTCGGCTGGCCCAACTTCTCTTTTTATATGAATACCTACTTTGCACATCACAAATAATTTTTACATTTTACTACACTTTTATTTTAAATTAACTTTAAATAACTAAAGAGAAGTTAACATTTACACGATATACACACGGATTTGACTGACAGCATAAGTGTTCAGCAGCTAGTGCTCTCAAACGGGTCAGGTCAGGCTTCATCGGGTCAGGGCTCGAGTCGAACCTCCTTGGATCACAGGTCGGGTCAGGGCTGCTCTAAAAACGGGTCGGTTCTGGTCAACTTTCTTATGCGCCGTTTCGGCTAAATCCTTCTCGGGTCGAGAGGGTCGGGTTGAGTTGAACGTCGATCCGACCCGACTCAAGACCCGAATAGAAAGTTGACCCGAGCCGAACCGTGGCTAGAAAGTTGACCCGAGCCGACCTGTGGCTACAGTAGCCTGACCCTAGCGTAGGTGACCTGACCCGACCCGTGTCTCAAGCAGGCTTGACTCGACCCATGAAAGCCTGATCTGACCCGTTTGAAAGCACTATGCGGCAGCAAACAGTTCAGTTAATTTCGTGTTTGCCTGTTACAGTTGTGTAATTTCAAGTAAAAATAGCCATTAAAGATAAGCTACAATTGACTGAAATCATCCAAAGACGTGGTGTATACATTATAATTTTTAAACACCTTAAACAGAAAAACAAAAAAACAAAAAATACCTGGCAACTGTCTTGCAGTACTCGAATGAGTCACATCACACTCATTTGTTTTTTGGGGCTTCACAGATTCAAATAGCCTACGTTGTTTTGGGTCAGATGCAGCTTTTTGTAAATCACATCTTCGTTTGTGTTCTCGCTTTTTAGCACCACTTTTATATTTTTTCTTTACAGTAGAATCACTCCTATCATCCATACTGACACAACCACATCTGTCTTCCACGACAAATGACACGTAACTGGTGTTCGAATAATTGAATTGCTGCTATCGGATTTGCTCTTCGATGTAATATACAAATAAAACACGAGCCGAGGGCAGCAACTTCATAGTAATTGTTTGAGGTATGTATAAAACAATCGTTGATAGTGACGACTAATTTCTTTTCGCTTTACCGCACTGAAAAAAAAAACAACGAAGCCTGATCCGATTTCTTTCTTCGAAGCTTGGTCTGAGGACAATGCAGTTCAAAAGCGTTCGGGCTCCACCTCTACTTTCCACAATAACAATATCTATGACACTATTGTTTCTTTAAAACATCGCCATTCGCCGGCTTGTAAAAGGACCGGAGTAGGCAATGGTATCCAAATCCAATAACAGCCTGAAATCTACTGTGTTTCTTATATTAAAAAAGTAGTAGTTAACGTGCTCGTTTTTAACAGCTGCTGTATCACAAACCCCGCAATGTTTTAGGGCAGCGTTTCCCAACCTTTTTTCAACTTGCGGCACACTACGGGTGTTACTTGGATTCTCGCGGCACACTGTAAATATAAAACACAGTGGTATTTTTTCTGTGATTATTGATCTCTTTCTCACAGAGAAGAAAGCTCTATCACTGGTTTTTCCCCGTGGTAAATCATTATGCTTATTTTTCATTCTAATTTAAAAATAGAAAACAATTGCAATGAAATATTGGACTCAGGTTTTTAAAAAATACGCTTTCTCTTTAAAAACTGTATCCAACCTTTCACTAAGAAGTAAGATCACTACATAATGATCGAACAAACACATCTCTTTTACTTTTAAAACACAAATGTAGGTAATTTGTCGAAAGGATTAAATGATATTTTAAATTTTCAAGTTACGAAATAGTCTGCAGCAGTAAAGAAGCAATAATGGTTATAACAATGATAACAAATACTTTTTTCAACATTAGAAATGTACAGAACAGTAACCCGGTATGAAACTTAAAATTGTAGATTCATAGTAGAGGTTCATAGTAATGTGAAATACAAATATAAAATTTCCCCTACATTTGCAATTTGATTGCTATAAAATTAATAATTTTGTTTCGATTTCTCGCGGCACACCTGCGCCCCATTCACGGCACACCAGTGTGCCGCGGCACACCGGTTGGGAAACGCTGTTTTAGGGCCTGATTGTCTCATAGATAGAACTTTTTCAAGTCGATAAACGTGGAGAAGAATAAGGTCTGTTAATGAAAGTTTAACTTTACGTCTTTTTTTATGCAAAACACAAGTTTGCGGGAGTTACCCTGCATTTTTTGATGCTGGTAGGTTTAATTGAGCACATCTTTTTAAAATTGGTGGAGGGGCCCAACTGTTTGAGGGGCCCACCCTGCATTTGCAGGGTAGCAGGGTGGGCGAGTCCGCCCCTGTTCAACATACTAACATAATGTTTGTTTGCAATGTTTTCTCTCCTGTATTTATACATTTCACTTTTTACACAAAGCTGCATGTGTAACGATTTTTTGTTACGAAATTCGAGACGAGACATAGCTCTTCCAATAGAAACAGATACAGTTTTCGAGACGAGACAACTTTCGCGACACCTTTGCGAGAGGTGACAGTCTCAAATCATTTCTCGTGCGTACCCCTAGCCCATATCGTGCGTTATCAAAAAGCATGTTAATGAGAAATAACAACATGTAAATACAATATAGGTAGTTAAAAACATTTTTGTTTTCTTTCTTCAGTAATGCATTATTATTAACCTCAGTATTTTATAGTCCATTCTTAATCTTAAGGTGATATATAATTAAGTTTTGAATTCGGTTAACTTATTTTGTTTCTCAAATTGTATTAAAAATGTATGTACAAACATGTTTATTTTCATTCTTGAGTGCTTAAAGTCACTATAGTTATTAAACATAGTAATTAATATTGTACTCTTAACGTTAAAATAATATACAGTTAACTTTTGAATTCAGTTAACATTTTTCTTACTGAAATTGCTTTAAAAAGTATGTAAAAACTTTTTTATTTTCTTTCTTGAGTGCCAAAAGTGATGCACAGTTATTAAGATTAGTACTTTATACTCTATTCTTAATTTTAAACTGATAAACAGTGCGTTTCTGAATAAATTATGTCAAGTTATTTGAGTGACGAACACTGGTACAAAACCCTAACTACCACTGGAACATTTCGATTTTGAGATGACTACTACCGGTGCAATACAAGGGATTTTAAAATATTCTTTTTCCTTCAACGGCTATTCGATTTTGAATTCTGACTACATGGTCATATATAGGAATAATCAGTGTCTCTTTCCAACTATGGTACAGTTCCGACCGATTCACGGTGCTCACAAAAGAGACAAAAGAGTATGTTTTCAACCTTAAAGTAACGACCACTGGTGTTTTTGCCCTGGTATGCAAAAGTAAGTGGGTACCCCAATGGGGTAGAGGGGTACTATGCGGTACCTAATTTCTGCATTTTAGATATATGGAAATACATGTGTCTAAAATGTAAAGAACTGATATTTGTTTACCGAAAACTGCAACTCGGTAAGCCTTACGGATACCGAGATATGGGAAAATAAAGAGCGACACGATATGTATGTGGGGCTTGCATACTTGAAGGTACAATTTGGAAAATGAATTCAAATATGACTAACGGCTATCAAGATATGGTCAAATAAAGAGAGGACCAATACAGGTATGGGATTTTCGTATTAGATGATAAAATTTCCGAAACCGGTCATGGAAAGTTAATAAACACCAGTAGCAATTCCATCTTCAAGTAATTAGATATTTCCATGGGGTGTTAGAACATCTTACAGTCTACCAAGATTAAATTTTAAAAGCTTTTGAAAATATAACTTGACATTTGTAAAGAGTATTAGAAATACGTATTTACCTAAAACTTGCAGCTAGTACATCTAACATATAGAGAAACACCGTGAAATAAAAGAGTATGAGATGTTGAAACTTCGGAAAAATTATTGGTTCCAACAAAATTAAATAAGATGGTATTTCTATGGGTTAAGTGAGTACCTCAGTACAATTTCGATGGAAAGATTAGTTCTAGGTTTTCTTCAGGCAGTTTCAAAGGTTCATCGAACTGTGTAAAAGAGTGAAAATTCCCTGTGAATATCTAATATAGTAACCAAAATATAACGAGTCATTTATTTTGTGACGTAAAAATAGAGATCTTTAAGGATTTGTACTTCTGGGTCTTTGCTATAAGAAAGAAATTCAAAAACCTACTCTATATACCTTAATATACAATTAAATCAGTGAGGACACAGTAACTTAGTGGTAGGGTGTGTACCTAGTATGTTTTGCAGAAACTACACTGGAGTATTCTCTTGCAACTCTATCCATCACGACTCTGGAGCTCACTAAAGAAATAATAAACACTTCTGACCAGAGTATATACACTTGTGTGGAGTATTCTCTTAATCGACAGAGATACGATCACACTTTACTGCCCATTTAATCTATATATATAAAAGAGAACGTACAAAATTTTGTCCGCTCATCACGCTAATACGGCTGAACCAATTTCTTTCATTTTTGGGGGGTTATTAGGATTTGGACCCTAGATGGTTTTTATCATATCACTTTAATTTTTAATTACCAGTGTCTTGAGATAATTGACCATTCAAGTGTCCATAACGTACAAATCCTTTGTTATTAGTTCATCATAGGTAAAAATAAACGTATTTATATGCAACCCGCATGACCGTGTCACTCGGCGGGTTAACATAAATGACAGGCGATATACAGCGGAAAATAGCTTGAATCTTCTGTTTAAAATTTTTTAATTGATTTGCTTATTTTTACAGACACTTTTACAATATGCCAGCACCGGGATGACCGCAGCGAAGCGGGGCGGGTTAACATAAATGACAGGCGATATAATGTTAAGATTTACTGCAATCTTCTATGGTTTTTATCATATCACTTGAAAGCGAAAAAGTAAAAATTATCTAAGTAACAAAGTTTATTGCGTTCCGGGGTGACCGCAGCGAAGCGGGGTGAACGCTGCTAGTTTTAAAATGAAATTAAGGCAAGTGAATGTTGATGATAGAATTGATGGAGTGTAAAGGTGGGAGGAAACGGGAGTACTCCGAGAATACCCACGAATACAATGTCGACTACAAACTGACTTGGACACGGATCAAACCAGGGACCCAATACACCAAAGGTACGCACTCTACCACTAAGCCACCGTGCCTCCACCCATTTAATTGTCTATTAAGGTATATACGGTAGTTTTCTGAAATTTCTTCTTCTTACAGCAAAGACTCAACAGTACAAATCCATGTGGGTCTCCATTTTTACGACGTCGTAAAATACATAATTACTTATATCTCGGTTGCTATATTAGATATTGACAAAGAATTTTCATTCTTTTTGTACGCTAGGAATTATCACGCTTGGATTTACCCGAAGAAAACTTCGAGCTGAATTAATTTTTCGATCGGAATTGCCCTGACGAGTGTGAGGTACTCACTTAACCCATATAAGTACCATCTTATTTAACTTTTATTAAGATCAAAAGTTGTTTTATGAAATTTCAAGATCTAAAACTCTTTTATTTCACGATCTCTCTCTAGCTGTAAGATGTACTGGCTGGAAGTTTTGGGTAACTCTATTCTCTTTTCTAATACTCTTTACAAATGTCAAATTATATTTTCCAAAGCTTTTAAAACTTAATCTTTTTAGACCCATGATGTTCTAAAACCCCATGGAAATACCCAGTTACTTTAGGATGAAATTGCTACTGGTGCTTATTCAGATTTCATGATCGGTTTCGGAAATTTCACCACCTAACACGAAAACCCCATAACTGTGTGGGTCCTCCCTTTATTTGACAATATCTTGATAGCCATTAGTCATATTTTCATTAATTTTCTAAACTACTGTCAAGTATGGAAGCCCCACATACCTATGGTGTTCCTATTTATTTCACCATATTTCGGTAACTGTTAAACGTACCGACTTGCGGTTTCGGTAAATACACACCTGTAACGTTCTTTATAAGTTTATTAAGATATATTTTAGAATGTTTAGAAATGGGAGGTCTGCGAATGCCATAGTACCCGAAAACCCCCATAAGGACGTGTGTGTAGTGTATTGAATTGAAACTACTTTTGAGGTTGTTGTTAGCCCTCAGTAATTACGTTTTCGAAACTGCACAATCTAGTACGCAAAACTCACACTTCTATGGTGTTATCCTTTATTTTCCCATACCTCGGTATCCATAAGGCTTACCGAGTTGCGGTTTTCTGAACTAAACAGATATCAATTCTTTACATTTTAGAGACATATATTTCCACATATCTAAAAATGCAGACATATTAGGTACCCCATGGTACCTCGAACGCCAGTGGGTACCCACTTACTTTTGCATAGTAATACATTTCGAGTTGTTCAGCATCAACAAACACTTTTTTTTAAAAAAAATTCATCATTTTTCTACCAGAAACCCAAAAGTCCATACCTGACCGAACAGATTTTGTCCATTTAGTCTAAAAAATGTTAAATATTTTAAAATGTAACATTTTAAATATTTTTGGATTTTTGTTTCAGGTATTTCATGCATCAAAACAAAACCAGGATTCTGCATGAAAGACAGCGAAAAGAAGCAGTGTAATTTGTGGCTAAAAGCACGTCCTTTCTGAAGACAGACCCGATTGTATTTACATTCTTTTGTACAAATATGTAACCTTAATAAATATACTGCTCCGCAAATTATTTCTTTCTTCCATAAATTAGAATAAATGTATGTCTGTTTAAAGAAAATGTTTGTTAGCGTTAAGTCCTTTCAACTCTTTTTCTCTGTAAATAAGAACATTATACCTTGCAATTTTTTTTATCATTGTGCAATTCCGATTGGATAAAGTAAATCTGCATGAAGCACTATTATTTCAGTCATACATTAATAACTAATGTATTGTTCTGTGAATAAGGCAATGGTATAGTGAATATGTTTTAACATAAAATCTGTAACTCAGCTTTTCAGTAGTCAACTTTATTGAGAATCCGAAGAAAGAAAGAAAAAATGTTGGACTTATTTTTGTTCGAATTCTGGACTAATCCAAATTATCGAGAGAAATCATTTATGTTGCTCTCTACAGATGTATCCTTTCTCCAAATCGTATGAAAAGGAGACTTCATACATCGCTATATTTTGTATGTACTATGTTTCGTATTTATTTAATCACTTTGTACCTTTCTCTAGTGTTGACAAGGCCGCAAGTGTCAATCGAATAATTTAGTGTTTCACTCATGTAACCTTGTGACTAACGTACGTCCTGTCGGTATATATATGTTACTTGGTTCGATTAGCGACAAACAATTTTTAGTGTTAAACAAATACAAAAATCTACCCGCAATGAGATACGATGATCTTTGCCTCATAGACAATACCAAGCAACTAACGGTACTGAGTGTGGTTGAGTTTACTAGTGGTATTATCTGGCTAAAATCAATGTTCCGAGAGCTATACTTCTTTTTGTGCTCTGAATGCAAACTTTGATATAACCGTTTTAAATTATTGTACATCTATCTATCTATATAGCTATATCTATCTATCTATCTATCTATCTATCTATCTATCTATCTATCTATCTATCTATCTATCTATCTATATATGTATATAATTGTAAACTAGAAAGTTCCGAGTAATTCTGAGAATCATCGCTCTTTCTTTAAATAATGTATGAGACTATTACACTGCTCGTTACTTAAAATGTTGAACTAAGAAGGATACATCC
Organism: Thermobia domestica; assembly: GCF_964235325.1. Lineage (NCBI taxonomy): Eukaryota > Metazoa > Arthropoda > Insecta > Zygentoma > Lepismatidae > Thermobia > Thermobia domestica. The sequence continues at coordinate 224,341,786 of NC_137457.1, read as the reverse complement.
AGGAAAGTCCAAATTTGCAGAATGTGTAGAGCAGGGAAGGATAAATATGTTTGGTCGATGGCTGCACAGCTTCTCATACCTGTGAACTCCGCCAGCTACAGTTGATGAGCTGTGGCATTGGATCGTAAGACGCATGGCTTACCATACCAGAAGAGAACATCCTCTCGATGTCTCGCTGTGTTACAGTCGTTCTGGTTGTCAATGTTGGGTCAGTTCTGCTCTGCTATCACCACGTTGTCACACAGCGAATACAGCGGTAAGTTTAACCCTTAACGTACCAAGCCTAAGTCGTCAAAGTTGTTTACCAAGCTGGAGTCTTCTGGGGACCCCAAGTATTATTTTAATTTCTCAACATAGTATTGCAGAGGGTTACTCCAACTATTATTTTTTGGATGTCTAGAAGCATACTTAAGTTAAATGAACATTGTTGACGTCAAATAATATGTATATTTGAACACTATTCAGTTCTTCATAGAATTTCATACTTTTGTGTTCGTAACTCTGAAAAACAGGTTTAACAATGGAGTTTTTACATTTTCAAGTGTGTTTTTATTTTTTGTATTTTTTAAAGAAACGCATCGTTGATCTAATCATGTAATTGATATCTCAAAGGGTTGCAGGATACATATAAAAATCGAGAATAAATTGATTCTTACAATTGCGGCAGTGTCACCAAATATCACTCTCTGGGGTCCCTAGAGTACTCCGCTTGGTATGTTAAGGGTTAAGCATATTCGATACTTACTATTAGATATCGGCTTGGGAACTTTGGCGTAGCTACCCTGTCTCCATGAAGTTGCATTTTTAATGGCGAGTACTGTTTAGGAATCATCTTGTGAGGGAAAACGTTTTCAGCTGACACCATGTTTTTAATTATAGCTTCATTTAAAAAATAACTTATCTGTTAATTAAAATGTTCAGAGAAGTTATTTCTGGAAAATCCTATTCACGCCTCTTGTGGTAACAACTTCTGCATTTTGGAAGAGGATATTATTAAGGAAAAGAATGAGGTAAAGTCGTCTTTATATAGTACACACGGAAAAGAAAGTATTTGACAGTTGACAAATTTTCTTTTGCCAATAGCTCGGCAACAAATTAATTAATTTGGATCTTTTTGTTGTTATTCTTCGAATAGTTATAACTTGACAACCTACCAAAGTCGGTACTCTGATAGGTTAATTTATTGCTGAGTTTTTAGGAAAACAAATTTTGTCAAGTGAAGAATATTTTCTTTCGTGACTGTACAAGCAATGGATAATAACGGCTTAATAAATGACTGTACGTAAGTCTTTTTTGAGTTTGAACATAGGATTGTACATGGCTGTGCATTTTGCATTATTATTGAAGTGCTGCAACTAAGTTATTGCAAAAGGTATGATAAATTCTTACAGTAATATTATCACATATTGATTTACTCTGTATGAAAACTAAAATAGTTTAACATATGGTTACCCTCCTTTGTGCCAATAATTTTAAAATTAACTCTTGTGCCACATTTCAACACTTGGCTTTGCAGTAGCTTTCCAAAGAATTAGCAGGAAGTCCAAACTTACACCCTGCAGATAAATACATTTCTCTGGACAGTTTCACTGCTCCAAACTAAGATTGAAAAGTGTAGTATTTTTAATTTTATTATTATTGGCACAAAGGAGATCAACCATATTTTAAGCTATTTTTGTTTCCATACAGAGAAAAACAATATGTGGCAACATTACAGTAAGAATGTATCATGCATTTCTCAGTATGTTGCAGCACTTCAATAATGGTGCACTATACGTACAATCTAGATCCTGAATATGTCCAATTCATATATTACAACAAGGCAATACGTATGCGATACAGGTAAAATCCGTATATTTCATATGGACAATCTATAAGCTACATACATCCAATCCATACATTACATATGGTCAGCCTGTACGCGACATACGTGTAATCTATATGCCGCATGCAGACAGTCTGTAAGCTGCATATGTGCACTCTGTATGGTGCATACGGATATTCTGTATGCCGTATCGGGACAAGCTGTGTGCGACATAAGGAAAATCTGAATAATACATAGGTACAATACGTACACTGTATCTAGTCGTACGTACGGGGCACAAGTACAATATAGATGCTGTCTCGGGGTTGAACGCAAGAAACACACGTACAGAACGTATATTGCATACTTTTTGAAATTATGCTCCGTCCTGATAGTCAGTGAGTGTCGTCATTATTAACCCACATGCTACATACGATCCTGACGTCACAAAGCTAGATATTACCTCCGTATATACTTGTTACTGTAGATGACGTCACACGAATGACGTCATTGCACTTATGTAGACAGTACGTATAATACATACTTTTTCAGCTATACGTTTGCTGCAGGATGCTATATACGGTTGTACGTTAAATCCAGAAACTACAGGAATTACGAATGTAACCTACGTTTTTAAGTATGCCACCTACATTTTTTTTCTCAGTGTACGTATGGAGATCCTGTCCTGGAATTAGTACCCTATGTCTGTGAAAGGAACAATGGTGAAAGAGGGGTCCATCATTGTCGCTTGTAGATTTCTTATAACACATTGTTGTGAGTTTAAGCGATTTTTTTTAAACGCTCAGTAAGCGCTTCATTAATGGAAACAGTGTTGCCAGATTTTTCTTACCGAAACTGCTCCGATTTTTTCGAAAACGGTTCCGCAGAATACAAGAAATTTTAAACTAAAATTTTTCGAACTAAAAAAATTTCAAAACTAAAAATTTTTCGAACTAAAAAAATTTCAAAATTAAAAATTTTTCGAACTAAAAAAATTTGTAACAAAATTTTTCGAACCAAAAAATTGAAACAAAAAATTTTTCGAACTAAAAATTTGAAACAAATATTTCGAACTAAAAAAATTTAAACAAAAATTTTTCGAACGAAAAAAATATTTTAAACTAAAAACTTTCGAACTAAATTTTCAAATCAAAATTTTTTCGAACTAAAAATTTTAAAAATTTTCGAACCAATTTTAGAAACAAGTTTCGAACTAAAGATGTAAACCACATTTGAAAATTTTCAAATCTTTTTTTTCAACTAAATTAAAAACCAAATTTTGGACACTAAAAATTCTTTAATTAATTTTCCGAACAAAATCATTTAAACCAAATCTTGGATATATTTTCAACCTTAAATTTTCAAGATTACCATGATTTGAAAACAAGTGTTCAGGGTTTCAAGAAATAATAAAACATATTTTTTTCAGCTTGTTGTATTTTAACGAAAGGTATGTGCTCTTCTCATACAATTTTATTAACATAATAAATACAGGATCTGGTTAATGAATATTTTGGACGTGTCATCATCTTCGAATGTTGTAGACGTATCCTGTAAAGAAAAAGGAGAAACAACGGATTACTTTATGAATTTCTTTTTTTTTCCTGAAACAATAAAAACGAGTCAATATTGATAAGAGAGAATTAAAACTTACTCGTAAAAGATGGATGTGTTTAGGCTCATCTTCCTTTTCGGGTACGAAATGACAGCATTTCTTCCACTGATGGTGGTTTATGAACTCTTCTGGGTACTGCATTTTCTTGGTGTTGCTCCTTTATGGTCAAGGTTCCTTCTTAGGTACGAGATGACAACATTTCTTCCACTGATAGTGTTGGTGGTTTATGATCTCTTCTGGGTACTGCGTTTTTTTTTCTTGGTGTTTTTGCTTTGTGGTTAAGGAGGGGAAAAAAGGAAAAGGAAAAAAGAAATGGTGGCCTCATTGGGTGTTTACAGTTTTTTTTCTTTTTCATCTTCTTTTTCCAGTTCCAAGTTCTGTTTTTTAACGTACCCGTACGGAACCGTATCATAGGAATTGAGTTCTTTAAATCGACGTTTTGTGTACTGGATGCTGTACATTTTTCTCCTTTGCGTGTGACGATGGTATGGTCTTTGGTCCTGCATATCTTATGGGGGATGGTAATAGTGACTTGTCCACGGCATTGATTTGTAATCATTTCTTTTAGCGTGTTGAAATTTAATTGCTGCCCTGCATTGTAGTTTAATGTAAATCCTCTAATTTTACATATGTAGCTGGTGACGTTGGTATCTGGATTGTATATTTCTAAGCTGTAATTTTTCGGTCCTCCACTGACAAATGTCTTGATGTATGCTCGTTGTCCATAAGACTCCATCTCATCCGATAAGCATCCCAAGTACGTTGAAGGTTCAATGGTTGGCTCTCCGGGCTTTTCTGTAAAAATCACAGAATCCGTGTCGAAATATAAAACACGTTCCTGCAACATTTCCAGGTACTTGTACAGTTCCAGACGTGCCTGACATGTTGTAAATGCACCTAACACGACATTGGTGTTTCGGTTTTCAACAGGCACATGTTCATTGTACTCCCAGAACGCATACAACATCGTATAATTGATGGGTACAATTTGATGGAGTTTAATGTCGGGGGAAGTGAGTTTTTCATAAAATTCTTCCGGCCGATCAATAATTGTGGTCTGGCTAAAGTTTGTACGCTGGCAAAGTTTTCCCCATAGAGAATTAACACAAAGCTTAGATAAACTTCTTCGTGCAGGATTATTTTCAATTTTGGTCGGATCCAATGCAATACCTTCACGCTCCAGGACGGTTTGTATAAATTTTGATTTGTCTTCTTCGGTGACACAGGAACTGGGCCAGCCAGAAGCTTCCATTTTCGATTTCAAAAACGTATTGATATATTCCGTGAACAAGCCACCTGTTTTCGTGATGGGGTCATATTGTTCAATGTCATAATCCCAAATTTCAAAGATTTCCACCGGTTGATATCCTAATTCTATTGTCTTCTGTATTTCATATGATACCCATGTTCCAGTGAGGCATCGCTCCTGATCGTTGTGCGTACACGTTGCTGTAGGGTCTGGGTTCATTTCTTCGGCACATGCAGCACACAGTGGAAATAGTAGTTTTTGTTGCATCGGTAAGGCAGGAGACCATGATAAAGATGCCGACTTGGCAATATCGTCATTTTGATCAGACCATTGACTTTATTTATCGGTGGTATATTTTCATCACCCTGTAGATAAATTCTAGGATGTCCTACAGGGTATTTAGCACACTTATTTATGTAAGGATAAAGCGAAACAATATCAAAATATTTTATTTTTTCTCCTGCTTTTTCGTCGACTTGGTGGTACAATTTCACACAATTGGTCCTTCCTCCAAAAAAGCTATCTCTTGGATTTAAGGGTCTGCGGTTCATGTACGGGTGATTCTTGAGATAAGCCGCCATTGCTGGATTTTGTTTCAAGAACTGATTAAATTCGCACTCGCACATTTCATGTACAATGTACCCCAATTCACGCAGTCTTGCATTTTTTCGTTGCGTTCGTTCATAACGGAATTCCATAGTGTCTTCTGGATTACCGTAGATGGGCTGATTACGGCCTGTAGTAATACACACTTTACACCCGTGATAAAAGCAGCCGGCATGTTCGTAGATGTGCTCCTCTAACGTCTCAGGATCTTGGTAGTAGCCATCAACATGGAATCCCGCAATAAACACTTCTTTTTGTCGGGCCGCATGTAAGATTTGTTTTCCTTCGGTTTTTTCAATGTAGGCCAACCATTGCATTGCAGCGATCGATTGGGTACTTCTCCATCGATAGCCATGTGCCGGTAGAATTCCGATGGTGTTGGGTTTGAGGAAATTCCGGCGGAATACTAAATTGGAAGCACTGGCAATCGTGATCGTCTCCAAGAATGGATTCACTTTGGTTTCTGCTTCAAATGACGTCATAAATGAAACACATGCTTGTCACAGTACATTGACATCTTGAATACAATAATTGATAATTTCTTTCTGGAAATCAAATGTGTCATTGCGATGATCGTTGTACCACTGCATGAACTTGTTCCTGTCTTCGACGGCCATTTCATTTGCACCATAATACTTCGTTTCTGGAAGTGGTCCAATATACGATTGATTCTCCTTGGTGTTGAAGAAATGCGGGAAGTAGCCTTTGGTTGCGGGTAAATTGAACGCTTTTGACAATTTGCTTAATGCCATAGGTAGGAAGTTCAGAGAGTCAATGAACGTCAGATTATTCAACGTTAAACTCAATATCTTGGTCCCATTTAATATGACGTCAGGTCTCCATTGACATTGTTCTACCATGGTCTTTAGAATAAAATGCCCATCGTAGCCCTTCGAGTTGTGAGCGAGACAGAAAATCCTATTTATATTGGGACGACGTTCCCGCAAGTACTGGAGAAAATCATAAACTGGATCGTCCCCCTGGAAAATATGCTGGCGCTGACCACACGTACTGCAAGACTGCTGGATATTATCGTTTTCAACACATGCATAACATACTTGTTGTGCAACCAATAAATTTGGAACGTGTACATACATATTATCATCAATATTTTTGTCCTGCATAGATTCTATATCGTAGAAAATCAACAAGGCTTTCTTTGCGTGCATGAGTGATGGAACACCAGGTTTCAAGCATTGTCGATCGGGAAGCATGAAACATTGATGTGACCCTGGAACAATCTTCTTACAAACATTACAAAAGATCTCATTACAATCATGAATGCGTTGTCCTGTATGCACAAAAGAATATACTCTGTAACATTTAGTACATTGCTTCACCATTTTGCATACAGGTTCCCCACGATGATATACAATATTACGATGATTATTAAAACATTCTTCGCCGTAAAATTGACGATTGCAGTCGTTGCACAGCACTAGCGTTTGATTTCTTGTCGCATAGAGGTCTCTGTAAACATTTAGAACATGTTACAGGGCAATTTTTCACATGTCTGTTACGTTCACTGTATTTTTTATGGCACGCTTCACAGTAGAACTTGGTTGCAAAACAAGCCGTTAAAGATTGGATGATGTCAAAATGGCCAGCCAAACAAATCAAATTTATGGGAGTGCGATTTTCGTCGTTGGGCCCCTCGTACATATCATGGCCTGAGAAACTAGTATACACAGTAATTTTATACTCTTTGAGGTATGCCTGGAATTGCCGAATTTCATTTACACTGGCACCATGATCCAAATTCACTCCTGCATTTGCACATAACGCATCCACTTCATCGTCCACAACACATTTCGATTGGCGTTGATATTGCCAATATCGTTGCATATCTACATTCTTGTATGCCTTCAGACCAATAACAATAACAAGGGCGTACGCTAGACATTTTGAATCTTGATTTCTTACACGTACAATCCCTCGTTTGCAACGTAACAATTCTTCATTTTGAAGTACTCCTTGCCACAAACCACCATAGCCACGTGGTATATCCACACGATGAAAATGAACGGTGAATGGTTCGTGTAGGAGAAATGCATTGTTACTTTGTAAAACTCTTTCGAATGAGGCCCACATTGTTTCCAGTGTCAGGTTTCGTGCTTGGCGAAAACTCACCCAAAATGGTTTATTGGTGTTGCGTGGCGATATTACCGATAAACCAACCATCGCCTCATCGTCGACATTAGCTAATAAATGGTTCAGCATTGCTTGGAAACTGTTATGAACGTATTGGATAATATCGGTTCCTACGGGTGGTGCGTTAAATTGAATTTCGAGCATTCTACCTTCAATGTTAAATCGTCTATAATGACGAGTGATTTCATTACGAACAGTAAAACCCGATTCGGCCATTGTTAGAAAAGGTGAAAACAAACAAACAGGTACGATAAAATATGTAATGGGGAAAAAAGGAATTGAGCAGTATGAATTTGCTACAAAAGAAAAAGAGAAAGAAAAATCTTAATCACTGATAAACAGGAAATCATAACATTCATGATAAATTCTTAACTAAGCAACTCATGTAAAGGTCCTGAGTTTGATTCCCTGGCGGTGGCGTTCAGAATCCCATTATTAAAACACACGTACTAGAAATCAAAGTTTTTTTTAAAATAATTATGTTACTGAAATGTGTGTTTTATTGCTGTCATACTGGAAATCAAACTCGAGACCATTACATCAGCATGTAACTGACGTACCATTCTATAGTGATAAAAAGAATGCATGAAATGAATGAATGTTTCATCAGTACTGAGATGTGACAAAGTACGCGTCAGCATTTTTTCCACTCACAACGACCTTTAAATGATGCGTTTGCAAGTTGAAGAGATTCACCAAGCATTAACGTTACGCATACGTAATTGTCAAAACAAAATCTGTATAGCGTAAAACTTTTAACCAAATATTCATGCACTCTTTTTATAACCGGTTAGCGTAGATGCTTCTAACGTGGAAGGCCCAAATTCAATCCTCGGTGGGTTTGCTTTCCACGTCGGGGTGCTGTCAAACCTTTTCTGAAATGTATTATCTTCATGCGTTATCATACATTCTTTTCAAAACTAAGCTAAATGGTTGGCGTACACACGTCTGGCCCTGGTTCAATCCCTAGTGGTTGCTCGAATATCACGTTAAACTGAAGGGACGCTAAACTAAAACAAAGCGTTTGCAAGTTTAAGATATTCATCAAACATTAATGTTACGCATATGTAATTGTCAAAACAAAATCTGTATAGTGTAAAACTTTAAACCAAATATTCATGCACTTGTGGCTAAGTGGTTAGCGTACATGCTTCTAACGTGGAAGGCACTGGTTCAATCCTCGGTGGGTTTGCTTTCCACGTCGGGGCGCTGTCAAATCTTTTCTGAAATTTATTATTCTCATGCGTTATTTCTGAAATTTAATATTCTCATGCGTTATCATACATTATTTTCAAAACTAAGCTAAGTGGTTGACGTACACACCTCTGGCCCTGGTTCAATCCCGGGCGGGTGTTCGAATATCACGTTAAGCTGAAGGGGACGCTAAACTAAAACAATGTTTTCAAAGGAAATCGAACCATATTATTCTCAGGTGTAGTTTTCGAAATTTTGAATGCATTCTTTTCAAAGCCAAGCGCACACATTTTTAGCCATGGTTCAATTCCCGACGGACGCTCAGATTCAACATTAAGCTGAAGGGATGCTAAACCATATCATTTCTCGTGCTTAGTTTTAATGTGTGGGTTCGATCTCGTTTGTTTATTCGGGTACTCCCACTTTCCCATTCCACTAATTCCACATAGCGTAAATATTTCGTACTAAAAGTAAAACAGTGTATTAGTGATCCGCCCACAAATATGAAATAAAAATGATTTTCGAATCTTGTGTGAAAAATAAAATCTCACTGAACTTACCTCAAATTCAATGAACAAAAAGTCGGTGCAATGAAGCTTAAATGAAAACACTTTTAAAAGTAGACCTTCTCACTCGATAGTTGAGAGCGATGTAGGATTTGAAAAATGAAATTTAGATTTTTATTTAGGTCGTTGTGAAAACGATGTCATCATCAACCAATCAGAAACGAGGAAATTTATAAAATGACATCACAACGAACCAATCAAAACGCTGCTTTTATCATGAATCACGAACCAAAACGATGTGTAACAATCGATCGTGACGTCATTCAAGTTTCTCAATAGTTACAACATCTAGTATCGCAATTCTGATCATGACATCATCCCAAAATGCTTTCTGTCAGGATCATGTCACTACCTGTCGTAAATTGTGACGACATTTCATTTTCCTCATATTCCGTAAGAAAATGTCAATGTTAGCTTTTATTATGAATCATGCTGACACGTTCGTAGTAAAACTAAAGTAATACGATACAACATCCGCTGACGTTTGCATTTTCAATCATATGTGCTTCTATGTCAACACACAAAGAAGTCTATCAGCATTTTATTTTAATCCACGTTACATTGCCAGATTTATTATCTTAAAGTATAAGTGTATCATTTTCAAGAACCATGGTTCGAAACCCACCAAGCACGATTAAAACCGAATTCATTCATAGCTAAGCGGTTAGGATACACGTCTTTGGTTTGAAAGACCTGAGTTTGATTCCTGGAAAAACATTTCTTAGGATTTTTCTTTTTAGTTTTCTAAAACTTGGTTTAAATTTCTAGTTCGAAAATTTTAAAAGTTTAGTTCGAAAAAAAGTTTGATTTGAAAATTTTTAGATATGATTTACATCTTTAGTTCGAAACTTTTGTTTTTAAAAAATGTTTTAGTTCGACAAAATTTTGCTTCAATCTTTTTAGTTCGAAATTTTTTTTGAAATTTTTTAGTTTCAAATTTTTAGTTCGAAATTTTTTTGAAATTTTTGTTTTAAAATTTTTAGTTTGAAAATTTTTTGTTTGAAACTTTTTGTTTAACATTTTTTAGTTACAAATTTTTTAATTCGAAAAAATTTGTTTAAAATTTCTTGCACTTTACGGAACCGTTTCGAAAACGGATCGGAGCAGTTTAGGTAAGAAAAATCTGGCAACACTGTTTCCATTAATGAAGCGCTTACTGAGCAATAAATCGCTTAAACTCACAACAATATGTTATAAGAAATCTACAAGCGACAAGGATGGACCCCTCTTTCACCATTGTTCCTTTCAGAGGCATAGGCTACTAATTAATGGACAAGATCTCCATACGTAAACATATAAGGCAAGCTGTCTCTCCATGAAGGTAAGAAAGCTGGTAATCATCTTATCTGTCAAAGAGAACGATAATATTTAATGTAAACTTCAGTACAATATCATGATACCAAAAAGGTTATTTAAGAGGAGGTTGAACCCTCCATGGGAACTTTAAGGTACCAAAAAAGGATAACCATAAAAGGGAACAAAATTCTAAAATCCCGGTCAAGAGTGGATCGCTGTCATATCACTCTGAATTTCTAGCATGGGGTGTGGTTAAGATCATGTGACTTCTATCCTCCAATCAAAATCGTGGTACCAAAGCATTCATCTTACCCTTAAAATGGAAACAAATGAGTGAGGAATTTCCCCACGTTATACCATGTAATCTGTTCACCGTGTGGTAGGTCTAAATAATGTGACTTCTATCAGCCAATCAGAATCGAGGTACCAAAGTATACATCAAAGAGGATACCTGAATTTCAAAAATCTCAGGGTCTAAGATCATGCGACCTCAGGTATCAAAGCACTCATCTTATCCGTAAAAGGGAACGAATTTTTAAAAATCCCAGAGCCTAAGATCATGTGACCTCTATCAACCAATCAGAATCAGGTATCAAAACACTCATCTTAACCGTAAAAGGAAACGGATTTCAAATATCCCACAACCTAAGATCACGTGACCTCTATCAGCCAATCATCATCGTGGTACCAAAGCGTTCATGTTACCCATAAAAGGGAACGAATATCAAATATCCCAGGGTCTAAGATCACGTGACATCTGTCAACCAATCATAAACACTCATCTTACCCGTAAAAGGGAACAAATTTCAAAAATCCCTGGTGAGGGATTTCCCCGCGGAGTGACTCATGACGTCATACCACGTGACCTGAAAATTTGAATTTCCCGCGTGGGCGGGGCCTAAAGTCACGTGACCTCTATCAGCCAATCAGAATCGAGGTACCAAAGCACTCATCTTAGCCGTAAAAGGGAACAAATTTCAAAAATCCCGGTCATAAAAGAGAGTAAGGATGAGTCATTCGCGCCAACGGGGACCACTACTACTAGGGGATTACGGGGATAACTATAAAATTTTAAATAGCAATCCCCATCGTGTGGTACCTCGTTTGAAAGCTAATGACGTGTAGGGAGGGTCGAAGTACTCGTAGTTACCCCTCGTAACCCCTTAGGACCCCTTCATGGGGGACTTTTCTTATCAGCATAATGTTGTCTTTTGTATCCCTTCAAGGTTACAAAAGGTTTCATGCTTCTCTTTGCCTTAGTTTCTTCAAGAGATGGGCCTTAGTGTTATGCGTGGAACGTACTTCGACCGTATTTTACAGATGGCCGCGATGATGGATAGACACCATAGCGACAAGCAGTTTCCAGAACTGGTCTCTACACGTGATTACCTTTCAAACGAAATACCACACGGTGGGGGTTGCTATGAAAAATAGGAGCTTAGAATTTAAAAAGTAGGTAACGTATAACATGCAATAATAATAAAGATTAATGTCCAATGACGTTTACCATAAAAGTTATAATTAGGCTAATTAGGCAGTGTTCAAATAATCTAAAAGTACACCTAATCGCTGTTTGTATAGAATATATTCTTTCAAAGAAAAGAGCATAAAATTCTTATCACGCGTATCTATCACTTACAGCATTTTATTACTTCACACAACAGTCAAAAGGTTTCCAGCAGTTTACACGCTGCACTCAAAAAAAAAAACCTACTAAAGACACTAGAGAGGATCTCACAAAACATTTCCGAGTATTGAATAGGATATGGATAGATATCATTAATCCATTAGTCACCACTTCATTAAGAGGCCTAATCACTGCGAAATTAAAATACTGCTAATTTAACAGTAATTATGTGATATCTTCAAATACATAAAAGAAATCGAAATGTGGAACAAGAGCGCCTTAGACAATGTATTATTTTGCATGAGGCAGCGTTATCACGAGTCACCTTGTAGCTTTTCGTTTGCAGCCATAAAGAAACGCGAAAATAAATGCCACTTTTCAAAACGACTGGAAATTGAAAGCAGATAAGCGAGTCGTGATAACGGCATCTCATGTAAAATAATATTGTCTAGGGCGCTCTTGTTCCACGTTTCGATTATCTTTTATCTATTTGAAGATATCACATAATTACTGTAAAATTAGCGGTGTTTTAATTTCGCCGTGATAGGGTCTCTTAACGAACTCGGCCGAAATGATCGCTCTAGCTATCTGTTGTAAAAAGCAGAATTCAATAATTCGCTTACATAGCATATAGGGGATAGGGCTATAGATAGCTATCGTTAAATTATTTGTTATACATTAATATGTTAACGGATTGACTCTGCTAGTAAACTTGGCCTAGATAATCGCTCTAGTCATCTATTGCCAAAAACAGAATTCGAAAATTCGATTACATGAATGGGACACGGGCTATAGATAGCCACCGTTAAACACGCCGTTATCTGTTAATACGTTAGCAGATTGATTCCGTTAACGAAATTGATCAAGATTATTGCTCTAGCTATCTGTGGAAAAAAACATACACAATTAAAAAAGTGGTTAATTCAACTCAATTTTAACACAGGGCAGTGGTTCCAGCGTGACTTCCACTATGCAGTCTTAATTCAACAAATTCCGTGGTGTTGGCTTTTAACACAGGGGTTGTGTTATATTTTTCACACACAACTCGGTGTTGAGCGGTGTTAAATTCGGATCTGTGTTAATATTTTCGCTGTTGATTCGACACCATGTCAGAGTCGGTAGTGTGGAGAAAAGTGTTGAGTGTTACTTTGTTACGGTGTGGCACCAACATGAAGAAAGTAACACAGTGTATAGTGTGTTATTTTTATGTTAATATTATACCATGTCAAGTATCAATGTAAGATAGTCTCTGTGTTATTTCAACATCATTTTCTTATTTCAACACACCATTGTGTCATAATTCAAGGTCAAAGCCATATAACAGAGTTTTGGTGTTAATTCAACACCCGCTGTGTTAAAATTCAAGGTCAGACCACCAGATCAACACCGTTCTTGGTGTTAGTTCGACTCCACTGCTGTGTTACTACGACACCTATTTCGGCGTTGAAAGAACTCCGTGTGCTGTGTTAGTGTAACTCGTTTTTCTGTGTTGAAAATGCTTGACGTATGCGTGCTTACGCTTACGGTGGTTCGCCGTTTTTGAATACTAACTAGTAAACATGACAACCAATTTATTGCGTTCGGAAATAACGAAAGAAACGAACTTAATGAAAAGAACTGAAACAGATTAATTCGTGAACATTGTCGATTTCTTCAAGTGTTTCTGAATGATGTGTTTTTTGAAATGTCCTGTTAAAATGTTAGAGCGAGAAAGGAAACAAATTATAATTTTAAAATAAAAATAGTAAACTACAGAACACTTCATTCAAAAGGTTTTCATAAAATTTTGTCGTCCGTCCCATCATTGATTGTGATGTATATCTTGATGGTGCAAAACATCTTGTTCAAGAATGATAGAAATCTCTTACCTATATCGTTATAATATGATTGCTTCTTAATCGTTTTTCTACTTGTTTTCCGCCTTTTTGAAGCACAGTCCCCGGTGTTGATTGGTAAGCTCTAGTGCAATGTAGAAGTGACACAGTAATACAGCGTTCTTTCTCGCTGTTGACATATTTCTTCAGAAACATTATGTAAAACAATTGAGAACACAAAACGCGGTTTCATGTTGAAATTTTGTGAATATCTGGGTTTGTTTAAGTATTTCTTTCTACTATGTTTGTCTGTTGCTTCAGTACATAAGCCTTTATATAATTAAATGCCCAACATATTTGGCAGTCATGCAGTAAACAACACCGAAGATTCTACACTTCTGTTAATTCAACACACAAGCTGTGTGTCATTTCAACTACCGTCATTTGATACACAGTTCCAAATGGAGAGTGAGTTCTTGTAACCACCTGTTTGTGTTATATTTTAGCACAATCGCGTTAACACCTAGACATGCCGTTGAATTAACACAACGATTTTTTATAGTGTAATTTTACAATTTGTTTACAATTGGAAAATGGGCTATAACTATCGTTAAAGTCGCTGTTATCCCTTAATACGATAACGGATTGATTCCATTAAGAAACTAGGTCGAGATAATCGATATAGCTACACTGTAAAAAATCGTTGTGTTATTTCAACGACATGTCTATGTGTTAACACGATTGTTTTAAAATATAACACAAACAGCTGATTAGAACAACTCACTATCTATTTGGAGTTGTATGTCAAATGCCGCTAGTTGAAATGACACACGCCTCTGTGTTAACTAACACAAGTGTAGAATCTTCGGTGTTGTTTTTTGCGTAATTGCCAAATATGTTGGGCATCTAATTATAAAGGCTTATGAATTGAAGCTACAGACAAATACAGTAGAAAGAAATACATAAACAAATCCAGGTATACGCAAAATTTCCACATGTAAACTGCGCGATGTGTTTTCAATTGTTTTACATAATGTTTCTGAAGAAATATGTCAACAGCGAGAAACATCATCATATTATTATCACTTCTACAATGCACTAGAGCTCACCAGTCAACACCGGGACTGTGCTTGAAAAATGGCGGAAAACAAGTAGAATCACGATTAAGAGGCAAACGTATTATAAGGATATAGATAAGAGTTTCCTATCATTTTTGAACAAGATGTTGGTGAAGGTTGTGTTTCGCACCATCTAGAAATACTTTACAATAAATGTTGGTTAGGACGACAAAAATTTTTATGAAGATTTTCTATATGAAGTGTTCTGTAGTTTTCTATTTTTATTTTAAAATTAGAATCTTCGGTAAGCGTAAGCATGCACACCACATGGTTTTCCAACCAGAAAAATGGTTACATCAACACCACACACGGAGTTATTTCAACACCGAAATAGATGTCGTAGTAAACACGGAAATGGAGTCGAACTAACAACAAGAACGGTGTTAATCTGGTGGTCTGACCTTGAATTTTAACACAGGGAGTGTTGAATTAACACCAAAATGGTGTTACTTACACGGCTTTGACCTTGAATTATGACACAGACTGTGTGTTGAAATAATAAGAAAATGTTGAAGTAACACAGATTAATACTTGACAGGTGTTACATTAACATAAAATAATTAACACACTATACACTGTGTTACTTTCTTGGTGTTGGTGCAACACCACCACAAGTAACACTCAACACTTTTTTCCACACTACCGACCCTGACATGGTGTCGAATTAACACCAAAAATACTATCACAGATCTGAATTTAACACCGCTCAACACCGGTTGTGTGTTAAAGACGTAACACATCCCCTGTGTTAAATGCCAACACCGCGGGGTCTGTGTTGAACTAACACCGCATAGTAGTAGTCACGCTGGAACCACTGCCCTGTGTTAAAATTGAGTTGAATCAACACAATCATTTTTTACTGTGTATCTGCCACACAACAGTAAATAAATAAATTTAAAAAATGCTTACATCCATGAAATATAGGCTATAGGCAGTCGCCGTTAGTGTCGTCGTTATCCGTTAATATGTTAGCGGATTGATTTCCTTAACGAAATTGGTCGAGATCATCAGCGGCGCAAATATGTCTTCAACATGGGGGGGGGGAGCAAGTAAGACCGTTCCCTTATTTCTTTTTCTTTTTTTATTTTTCAATTTGCTAAGCGATGCTCAAAATAATTGTGAAGTTGAAAAACAATGTTGTGGAAGACCAGGGAGCAGAGTTGTCTTCAAAATCGGGAGGCGGGCAGATTTGAGGCTTATTCTGGAAGGATATCAATTTTAATTTCACTTTCCTCTGCGGCAATCGGACGCAAATCATCACATTTTTTCCCCCAAAAAACATTTCAAATCAGATTATTGGGGGTTAGGACAGTCCGCCCAGTTCCAAGATTTGAGGGGAGATGTTTCCCTCATCCCCCGGGATTTGCGCCAGTGGAGATCATTGCTCTATCTGTGGCAAAAAATATAATTCAATGATGTGCTTACATGTATGGGGTATGGGATATGGGCTATAGTCATCATTAAAATCGCTACTGTCCACCAATGCGTTAGGGGCGCGGTGGCTCAGTGGTAGAGCGTTCACCTCCGGTGCTTGGGGTCCCTGGTTCAATCCCAGCTCGCGCCGTGTGGAGTTTGTGGTAGGCAAAGACCGTGCTCGTGGGTTTTCTCGGGGTTCTCCCGTTTCTTCCCACTTTCTTCATTCCACCATTTCACTCATCTCTCATCATCACCGTCTCCTTTAGCCTCACCGGCATAATCGTGGGACGTAAAACTTAAAGATTTTATTTCATTTTCATTTTCCATCAATACGTTAACGGATTGAGTCCATTGACAAACTTGATCGAGATAATCACTGTAGCTGTCTGTTGCAAGAAACAGAATTCAAAAATGCGCTTATACCTATGGACTATAGATAACCACAATTAAAGTAATCGTTATTTGTTAATGGATTTACTGCGTTAACGATCTCGGACAAGATAATTGCAATATATGCATCCGTTCAATAGTTATCGTGCGGAGTAACGGACCTTAGGATGTACTAACAACATATTATTTTAAGTCTCACTGCGTGACTCAAATAAATTATGACCATTTCAATTGAGTAGATAAATTATTAAGTATATTTTAATTTAATTTGTTTTATTAAGGGAATTATTAATTGCGATTCCACATAGTAACGAGAGATTTTTTAAAATTGCTAAATATTTCCCAAAGCCTTTGACTCCCTGCTTACTAATAGGTTAAAATTGTGCTATTGAAAAGCTTTAAATCGTTTCAATTTAACTTTCTTTTTTGAAGTTTGACCACCCAACACACTATATTCCATATCATATTTATTCAATTATTGAATTACCACGTTATACAGAACCTTGTGTTCATTAAAATCATAAAGAAGCGATGTTGCGGGTAGTGACGTCTATTAACGTGAGTTTGTACTTGATGAATTAACGTAAAATACTGACAGACTAAAACACTTCGCCTGTTTATTTCAAAAGTGACATAATTTAAAAATCGCCCTTATTGACTTATTTGCAGAAAATGAAAGCTAATCTTGATGTCTGTCTCTTGTAAAAAATTCACAAATGTGCTTCCAAAACTGGGCTCTAGAGAGCACTTATGACCATCTTGCGCCAAGTTGTTTTCATCGGGTTTCAAAATTTTCAAACGCTTTTCCTGAAAAGTGAGAAATTTTGTGTTAACGTCACTCTTGGAATAAACAGGCGATTAGTCTTTTATTATTAGGATGTCTTTGAGTGTCCTTTCTTTCCCCCTTGCGAATATAACTGAAACATATTTAGAGCACGGAAAAATATATGGATCGGTAGGCCTATATGTTCATCTTTAAGCAGTGTTTTTTCCTGCCCGTTTTTGGGGGCACTGCCCCCCGGAGCTCTGAGATTGCACCCCCGAAGGAGACCAAAATAATACGTCTTTCAAATAATAATAATAATAAATAGAATAGTACCAGCTGTGCTCCCCAGAATACCAAGTGTGCCCACCCCGGAACATTGTTTCTGAAAGAAATACTGTCTTTAACACTTTAAGCAATCTATTGCAATTTGTCCAAATCCTTATTAGCCGCAATAATTTGTTTAGATTTCTTGTGTTGACATTCTTAACGTGTATCAGGTAGAGTTTAACCTTTGTAAAAGTTCACTTTTGTTGAAATGAAAACGAAATTATTAGTTTGAAGACCAACAGTTATGCCCTGTATTCTAATGGAGACGGAGAGTTAATGGATTATTTAAGAATTGGTGGAATGAGAGTGTGCGAAAAAACTAGAAATCCTCGTGAAATCTCAATGTCCACCGCAAACTCACACGGCTAGGGATCGAACGAGGAACCCCTCGTACGAGAGTGTGCACTCTACTACTGAGTCACCGTGTACCCTCGTTTTTGTTCTTACATTTCTAGGAAGTGATAGAAACTTTTATTGAACAAGCAGTTATACGAGTGTACTAATCCTAAGATAACTTGGAGAATGCAAATGAAGAAAATGCAAACAATACGCGATATTCGGCATTTAATTATTAATATAGGCGATAGAACGAAATACAATTTGCTGCAATTGAAGCGAAGATCCCCCAAATGAACTTGTAGTATTTTTAATCATATATCTACCGGTTTTTATAAAAACCGGAAACCGGTTTCTACAAAAACCGAAACCCGAAAAACCGACATTTCTGTTTTCTCCGAAACCGGTTCGGTTTTCTACCGAAACTAGTTTCGGTTTTCTCCAAAACCGGCTCCGTTTTTCGCGGAAACCGGTTTCGTTTTTTTTTTACAAAAACTGTTTCGGTTTTTACCGAAACCGGTTTACGGTTTATTGAAAACCGGTTCGGTTTTCACCGAAACTGGCTTCGGTGAAAACTTTTGGAAAACACATAAAACAATTTCAGTTTAAACGGAATCGGTTTCTGGAGAACAACGAAACACTATTTTGGTCAGAAGTAGAACAAATTTAGGAAAAAACCGGTTTTGAAGAAAACCGAAACTGGATCCCGTGGAGAACCGAACCGGTTTTGGAGAAAACCGGTAACCGGTTTCGGTGAAAAACCGAACCAATTTTTGGAGAAAACCGAAACTGTTTTTTGAAAAATTTTCAAAAACCGATTTTGTTTTTTCTAAAAACCGAAAAATCGGTTTATGTGCCTATTACTAATTTCTAGCAACTCAGACTAAACTGGTTCGGTCCAGGTTAGTATCTAACGACGAGATTTTTTTTTGTTGTGACGATGTACCGGATGGTCCTATAATACATATACAAACAATGTTGCCGACCCAGGATCCAAAATGTCAGTAGCAAGAGCTCGAAAGTTTCAGTCGAGTTCAGTAGATTTCTTTACAATAAAATATCGAACAACCAAGCTAAGGTAATTATTTCAACTATTTAATTTACATGAGATTCGTTAGTCAATTGCATTCGCTTATATTTTATTATTGGAAAGTAAATATGGAAATCAATATATTATGGTTTTACTTGTTAGTTTTTTTGTTTTGTTTTGTTTTAAAGTGTTCTTGTTTGTTTTAAAAGTGTTATGTCTACAAATATGAATTATGTTCCTTGTCTCGATTGTATAGCTTCTGTGTCATGTAAAACTGTGTATGAAACAAATTGTAACAAATTGAGAGTGTTGGCAGGTTGGCAAGAAGTGTCATAAGAGAGTGCACATACTATAGTCTAAGATTTTTGTTAGATTCTGTGATTGCCAAGATAAACAAGTTTAGCAGGAAACAAGATGGGAGTTCCGCGGTGAGTGTGAAAGCGTAAACATTTTCTATAGTGAGCTACCAAAGAGGAAGTGGTTAAAGTGGAAAATTCTCATCGTTCACCATTTACACACTTTACACATATTCATGAAAACATTTACATACATTCACAATTACTCTACACGTACTCATTTCATTTATTTTTCACTTTATCCAACATTTTCAACCTGAACATCTGGGTAACTGGCCCTCTTCTTCCCGCTGAAACTCCTCGATTTTGACTATTTTCACACCTGACTATGACTATACATCTTTCACCTGGATTCGACTAATTGTTCTTTCTATATTTTAACCTTAATAACTAACAATTTATATTTAAATACATATTTCTTACTATATATAATAGGTAATACGACTAGAAAGTCGACAAAAAAAATGCAAATGGCGCCTTCCGCCATTTGTAAAAATTCGTTACAATTTCAGTACAAGTAATTCAATTTATCCACATTTTTAGCATACTAGGCTTAAAGCTGATGCTTCTTTAAAAAACACCGATAACAGTGAAGAAGACAAGACAAGACAAGGCAAGAAACAAGATGTAATGAAGATATATGTCGTAAGGACAAAGAGTAGAAAGATTATATAAGTATATGAATTAGTTAGATTCAAAAGAGATTCATGTGAAAAGATTTACTAACAAGAATACGATTAATAGAAGAATAAAGAATTCAGGTTTCTATAAGAGTGAACATAATTTTTAATTAGTGGTGCATTAGACTATGGATAGTTTAAGATAATTATCAAGTGATCTACTGCCACTGTCTAAATCCTCTTAGGGTCAATCCTACCATCTTCTGATATCTGTCTGATATAAATATCCTCCTGACATTTTTCCGATAAGGGCCAATCCTACCATCTTCTTATATCTGTCTGATATAAATATCCTCCTGATATTTATATCCTCCTGACATTTTTCCGGTAAGTGTTCTACAATGTCCTGATAGCAATCAGGTGACTGATAAACCCTGTCAGCTGGTTGGTACTTTGACAGGACGTTCAATTTCCTGTTAACAGCTATCAGCTACTTGTTAGTTGTCGTGTAGTGAATCATGGACGAAATCGAAGAATTGTTGATGGTGTCCGAGGACGATGAGGAGATTGTTCAATATATAGCGAGGCCTAGAAGACCATTTTAGCTCGAATATATGCCAATTTATAACGATAAGTAGTACCCGTTGGCTACAAGTGCCCGCACATAAGCGCCATGTAATTTGTGTAGTTAGAAGATGAAGAAATATATTCTATATAAAATATAGAGTTTAATTATTGAAATTGAATATATAAAAACATATCTAAATTATTAATCTAATTTACATATTTTTAGAGGTGGAATATCAAATAAATGAATTAATTAAAAGCTCAGATTGTGTTATAAATTTTAGTAATGCTTCTTAGGTTGTAAGGACGAACAGCAATATTTCTATGTATATAGTACCAATGCATTGTAAGTGTAGCCTAAAAAGTGTTTATTACTTAAGTTTGTGTTTGCCTTTACGATAGTGTACCCCTAGACAATAACGTGCATAACAAAATATACCGGTACTCATTTCTGTTTCCCATGTTTTCAATAGGATAATTTAAACAAGCATACTGAAAACGCACTTGACGTTTCAATTGTTTTCAGTATGAGCAACAGAAAACCAATCAATCAAATGGTCCGTTAAAACCTTGCTTCGGGTTAACTATCTGACAGATTATATATCAGGCACAATATATTGTAGAACGAACCACGGGTTAAAGTAACTGACAACTTCCTGATATCTAATTCTGACGGATAGTAATCAGAAGGAATATCAGGATATTGTAGGACTGGCCCTTAGAAAGTAACCTTTACATATTTTTCGAAAGCTAACAGGTACAATGTGTTTTAAAATGTGACACTAGCCGTTTATAAGGAAGATAGTTATGAGTATGTGGAAATATAGATGATGATAATGAGTTCTAAGGAGATAATCAGATATGTTGTGATTGAGAATAAAGCAACTTGAGAAGATTTGTGAAGTAGTGATTTTGGAGTAGCCTTACTGTAGAAGCACAATAGAGATTACTAGAGACATTTTAAGAAAGATTAAGAATTAGATGAAGGATAACTTTTGATCAGAGAAACCTAAGAATAAAAAACGGACCTACACACACGTAAAATAAAATAAAATAAATCCCAACAGAAAAACTTCCCTGTTACATTATGCTGATAAACACATATTTTCCTCAAACTGACACTTTTCTACACCCTTCGGGATTTTGGTTTTGAGATATCACAGGTGGTACTTTTCCACGTTTTTCAGTACTATCTCTTCTGTGGTGCATAAACTGAAGACTTTCTAGTTTCGTTCATTCGGTCTCTAATATAGTTACCCATAACGATCATATAAACAACTTAACTTTTCTGAGATAAATAGCCAAGCCTGACTACGCAAGTCAATTTATTCTATGAGAAGTAACAGTCTCAGTTATCATCTATCTTCATTTTAAGTTCTGATGGATAAGCAATAAATCCAGTAGATTCGCGTATAGTTACATTGATCGGTACATAAGGACGAACCGTTTCCAACTTCATAGGAGGGAAGCCTGGAAAAAACATTAAGCTACAGATATATGTCTCATATAACCTCGGTGCTGAAAGGAACGATAAACCATAAATCAACTATATTATGTAACCTATAATGTTCGTATTTTAAGTAGAATATAGGGAAATGTATGTCTGTGTATTTCTTGTGTGTGTTCCTTAATACATACCGATACTTAATGCCCATCAATATACAATGCCCATCAATATGTATATGTTAACTCAATTAATCTGAAAATACAGCTTTCATTTTCTAGTAAAATTAAGACATTGAAAAGGAATAATAGAATTTTTTAAATTTACACTTTTAATTACGTAGATAAAATTTCAAGTTTAATGGTCCTCATAGCTAAAGACAATTACAGAACAGGGAGAAACGTAACGAGAATACTTACCGAAAACTGGCTCATAGGGTCTACGATATTTCTGTAGAAGAGGCTTTTTTTCTTTTTCGTTTTTTATATCTGGAATATGCTTTGGAAACGAACATGATAGTCATCTCTCCCTGTGAAGGAATCACTTTGGCTTCCATTCTTTTTACTTAACCAATGTTAGTGCTTGCCAACGTTGTTAACAACTTGTTCCAACCTGTTCAAAAGTTCACTTTTCCTCCATTCCTCTCTCAAAGTAGACCTAATACCATATACGAAGGTCTGCTCCTGTCAGTCGATAAGGGAGAAATGAAGGCTTTTTAAAGAAGAACCTTTCCTTCTCTGCTTTTAAAGGTAATAGTGAAACTATGACTAAAGTTTTGTTGTGCCACTGCTCAACACATTCTATAGCGGCGTTTCTCAACCTGTTGATCGCTACCCGTTAAGCACCTTGAGTAAATGTTGGGTAAATTACGGAGTTTTTGTACCAGACTTAATTCTTACATTAAGCTTAATTCCTTAGGTCATGGAAGTTTATTTGAAATTTCGGACCAAGCATTAGTATCTCATGTTGAATACGATTCGAATGATTTTTCAAACAATTATACGGATAACGAATAACCTTGTTCTACAAAGAAAAAAATCCTATTTCTGGAGGAAAAAACGGAGATTCTTATAGACACTTGAGGGCTGAATTCAAATATGCATTTAGTTTACTGTTGTCAGGGATAGTTTAACAGTAATCATATTTAAAATATATTTCAACATTTTTATATAATTTTAGATATTGTGCTCATATAGTGACAGATATACTAACTGAAATAAAAAAAAGCCTGTAACAGATAAAAGTTTAATATTTGATTACTTGTTCACATGTGTGTTCAGTTTCTAGCAGATATCTAGATGTTTGCGCGAACTCGAATATCCGTGGGTATCCGCATCATTTTAGTTTTATGCAGATATATTTTAGTTCCTGTGCAGATGGCGGAAAAAAGTTTGCAGGAACTTCAGGGATCTTTCTTCTAAACGCTATTAGGTATTAACATCTTGTAATGAAATGTGATTACCTTTTCGAAACAAATAACCGATAATAAAATTAAGTTTATTTTTTCTTTCCTTCTCTACTTTTAAACTCATAATAAGTATGAAGTGCTATTCTGATTTTAGGGCAACACTTTCTTTCTCGAAAATCTTTTATTTCCATTTTACCTTTGCCTTCTGAGCAAAGACACTTATGTCTTATGAGTTAGGAAAAATAAATAAAAAAAGAGATTTTTTTTTTCTAAAATTAATTGACAGGAATGGTCTTACCAGCTTGACAATTTTCTTGTCAGAAAATGTTTTCTTGTCAGAAAATGTTTCCTTGTGCATGTTAGGAAACCTTAAGTAAGTCGATATATTTTCCATTAGTTCCATTTTCCATTATTTTCCATTTCTGTTCGCATGAATTTTATGTAGTGTGTGTTAAACTAGAATAGGTAGAGATAGTATTGAATATTTAGCTTGAACTTTATCATAAGATTCACGAAGCTATAAAGGAGGTATATACAATTGTTATTGTAGGAACTATTTTTCAAATCGTAATTGTCATAGAACAATCATGTTTTATATATTTGTTATCTCATTATCTGCGGATGCGCATTGAGATGTTGTGGATGTGGATAACGATATTGCGAATCCACATTGGCATTTTTTTTTATATCCGTGCAGACCTTTACATATAGTTTAAAGAAATGTTTACTGGTATTATTTTATCCTTTCCTATTGAATGCCCTTCTTGTCCCGAATTATAGTCCAGCAATAATCTGCTAACATTGAGGACATTAATTTTTCTTCTTATCTTTTCTCCATCGTAACCATATTTTCATGAAATCTTTTCCCGTGGTCGTCCAATACATCACTGCAACCTCCTAGAAAGAAGTCCAGATTTGAATCCCTAAAATGGATTTTGAAGGTCTTGTTGCATCATAAATATTTATAAGCTTTGATCAGTTGGCTCACAACTTTCTTAGTGTTTGGCGTCTCCTCTATTTTCTATTACAAGGAAGCTTTTGTGTTACTTAATTACAATATATTCATGCTGACTTTGCCTGTTAGATATGCTTCAAACATTCGATCTTGTTGAGGATCCACTAATAAACCATCTTTAATTTTAGCATCTGATGGACGAAGAAATTTGCCAGCGAGATGTGTAAATAATTGAGTATTGGAAACAAATGTCTGATCAGCAACCGAAAAAATATTCGAATAACGTTAACATTACTAATTTAGCACCTGGTTAAAGATAAGTTAATTTCTGGACTCGTAATAGTAATCCTCTTGTTATTTCTGCGTCATGTAAAATTTGATATCCAAGACAGGTTCTAAATTTGAAAATAAGTAAGTGTCACGTGCAGATGTAATATATTCTTGAGGCCAGTCTTCGAAGTGGGGAAAAAAGCAGAGGTTTTTTAGATTTTGACTCGACATACCGGCTATCTAAATGATGAAATGCAGTGAGGGTATGTTGCCTAAAAGATTTTATTTCTATTTACATAATAACTGAAAACTATTGCAGAGCTTCTCTGTAGTAACGGGGGGAAGGGGGGAATATAGAGATATTTTGGTTCCCCGCCAATAACTTTCTGAAAAAAAAATAAACCCCCTTATCTTGTATTATAGAGAATTATACACGAAAATGCTCAAAAATCGAATGAGGATATTAACAATTTCCTTCGGGAAAACTCCCGGTCCCCTCACTCGATTGTGGGGTATTCCAAGCTCCCGGAAGGTTCACCCCATAGAAGATAACCCATATATCAGCCTATGCTCAAAACTAACTAACTAACTAACTCTATGGCCTATGGAACCCGGAGGTTCACTGCCGCGTTCACAAAAGCTCTCCACTGACTTCTATCCTTAGCTAATTGCATCCAGTTTCTACTTTGTATTCCTATCTCTGCGAGATCCATCTTAATATTGTCCTCCCATCTGCGCCTAGGTCTTCCTAATGGTCGTTTTCCTATGGGTCTACCAGTCAAGACTTTGAAAGCGTTTCTACTTTCTTCCATTCTAGCTACATGACCTGCCCACCTAAGCCTCCTAGACTTGACGACCCTAACAATGTTGGGTAAACCGTATAAACTATGTAGTTCCTCGCTATGAAGCTTCCGCCATTCCCCATTCTCGTTCCTCTTGGGTCCGAATATTCTTCTCAGGATCCTGTTCTCAAATACTTTCAGTCTATGTTCTTTCCTCAGATTAAGCGACCATCTTTCCAATCCATACAGAACAGCAGGTATGATTATCGTTTTGTATATTTTAAGCTTCAAATTCCCCGACAGAATTCGCGACGACAAGAGATTTTGAACCGAATAGTAACACGAATTCCCTGCTTTTAGTCGACATTTAATTTCTTCGTGAATATGATTTTCGTCTGTTAATATTGATCCTAAATATTTGAAAGTATCCATTTATCAAAAGCATTATTTAATATTTTAACGCCTCCACAATCTGCCGTATTACGGTCCCGACGCACTTCCATGTATTTAGTTTTCTCTGCATTTACTTCTAAACCCATGTCCCTGCAAGCGTTTAATAAGATCTCTGCATTTATTTCTACTGTTCTCCTATCATCCCCTATTAAATTTACATCATCAGCATATGCCATAACCTGGTGAATGCCGTTCAACTCTAGGCCCTGGTTGCTATCTTTGATTTTCCTTATGGCGTATTCCAGCACAAAGTTAAATAATAATGGCGACAACGCATCTCCTTGTTTCAGGCCATTTTCGACGTGGAAGCTCGTGGACAAAAATTTTCCTACCCGGACTTTACTTTGGGATTCACTTAAACATATCTTAATTAATCTAATTAGCTTTCTCGGTATTCCAAGTTCTGTAAGAACGTTGTATAATGTTTCTCTCCTAACCGAGTCGTACGCCTTTCTAAAATCAATAAATAGTTGATGTACCGGGGTATTGTATTCCCACTTCTTTTCGAGTATTTGGCGAATGGTAAATATTTGGTCGACAGTTGATCGATTTCGTCTAAATCCGCACTGATAATCTCCAATAATTTCATCTGCGTATGGGGTCAATCTTGCTAACAGAATATTTGAAAGGATTTTATAGGATGTTGACAGAAGAGAAATGCCTCGATAATTATTACATTGCTCAAAACACGACATCTATATGCATTAAGGCAAGAAGGCATACACACATATATAACAAAGAAACAATTGAATATGGCACATCAAAACATAAACTAGGTGAACTTCTTTGGAGACACTTCATTTTTGAAAACAAAAGGTAGGAAAAAGATAACAAAAATGTCGTGTTGTCAACTTAGAAATTATTTCTACATAAGAAATAAAATCTTTTTACGTGCAGAGCTATTCGTCAATTGTTGTGTATAAAAATGGATATATTATAGGTATATAGCATTTAATTTCCAGTGACGCTATGTTTTAATCACTGACAAATCAGAGACAGTATGCCTTCATCACTGGAAAACCAGAGGCGGTATGGCATACCACCGCATACCGTCTCACTGCGACTACTGCTTGAGACGCTTAATTTATTACAGAATGCCACTTCAGGCTATCTGTTACCGTTTATACTCTATAGAGATCAACGTTAAATCCGGAGGTTGTTAATATCTTCCACTTCTGGTTTTAGTAAATAGATTAGGTTGGAGATGGAATGTTTAATTGATTGCAGAAAGCCAGTTCTTGCTGCTAGTGCCGTTTTTCGTCTATAGCGATTGCGGTTATATCGGGGAGAGAGTAAATACGTATATCTATAAAGGAATTTCCTTCTCCTTACCAAATTCCTTAAAATAAATGACAAATACTGCACAAAAAGATACATCAAGTCAAGCGAGTGGCTAAGTTATCAGGTCAGCATGTTACTTTCTCATTTTGAAAAATTAAATCATTTTTTTTTTCTCATGTTTGAAACCAGAAACCATTGTACGTAACCTTACAAGAATAATTACTTAAGATCAACTGTATTTCTTTGTAGTTCTTTGATTCGTTTTGCTAACATTTTGATATTTTGTAAAGAAATCGTAATTAATGTACTACAAATGAGTAGCTAATTCTTTCAAGTAAATCGGGTCTTTACACTACATTCTAAATTCATCTTTGAATAAGTCTAATCCTCATAATAATTTATCTAACCCCTAAGTTATTTTCATCTGAATGCTCTGTCGCTTGATTTGGTTTGATTTTGAAGTTTAGCGTCCGTTTCATCACTGAAATTTGAATCTACACCTTAAAGTGAAATCCGAACCAAAATTGAACCCGGGATTCCCTGCCGAAGGCACGTACGATAAATAAATGTACTCGAATAAATGAAAGGAAGAAGTAAGAATTTTTCGTCTCGTCTCGCAAAGAATTCCGCACTTTTCTTATGGAAAACACAGTTTCCGTTAAATTTCTTAAATGTGCTATATTTCCATTCTTCAAATCTTTCTGAACGCAAGTCATAATGAGTACAACAACCTGAAATAGCCTAATTAAGGCCTTAGATAAGAACTCCTACCAACCAATCTTAAGAACTTCAATATTGTCATTTCGAATTAAATGTGCAGTCTCGAGCATATTACCAAAATCAAAAGAATGACCAAAAAAATATTAAAAATACCGAAACATACCAAAAGTGACGAAACAACACCAAAACTTAGGAAAAGTGACAAAAATGACCTAACATTAGAAAAGTGCCTAAAATCCGAAAATTGGAAATATGCAAAAAAAAAAAAAAAAAAAACTTTAAAATTATTATTTTTTTTAATAACGAAGTGTAATGTGTGTATTTGATGGGCATTGTGTCCGCGAAAATATGACATTTCATACCAGAAAAAGATGACATTTCATGAACTTCAACCCCCTACTGATGACATTGAAAAAAGATGCAAAAAGATGCTGGCATTGAAAACAAATTAAAAAAAGTGCAACCAAAATGCAGTTAGAAGTGTTTATATATTATTATTATTATTATTATTATTATTATTATTATTATTATTATTATTATTATTATTATTATTATTATTATTATTATTATTATTGCAAAAGAAGCTGATTTTGACATTTTAATAGCAAGATAATAAATTAAAAATATAAATAAGGCTAAAATTCCTAGTTTTATTTGTGATTGATAAGTTGCTTTGACAAGCAAATTTATACAGGCGTCAAGCCGTTATATCAGACGGTCAAATTACATTTCTATTCGTTTACTGATTGTTTCAGTTTTCTTTTTTCTTTCTTTTCTTTTCTTTTTTCATTTTCTTTCTTTCTTTTTTCTTTTTTCTTTTTTTTCTGTATGCAGATAATTTCTCCTGTAAGTCATTCCATTTTCACAGTTTTGTGTCCATCAATAAGTATTGTATCTTGGATAAAAGCCATAAGTGCATTTTCATCCTTTGTTTTTTGACAACTGTATGTGCATAAAAGAGTTTCAGGACCTCAAAAGCGTATATACACGTAAATGGGAACAAATTAAAATCTAACAATTCATTTTCACATTTTAATAAGAATGGAAACGAAGTTACATACATGAAAGGGCTACGTAAAGAAAGATAAAGAACAAAGTCACAGGTGCAATTGTTTTTCAACTTTATGATGAAAGGTAAACAACATAATACAATTGAATGCGATTATGTGCTGAAATATTGAGTCAGTTGTCATTGAAGTGTAGTGTCCAAAGTGGGGAAAAACAGTTTATGTGTTTTGTTTTTCTGTATTTACTTACATAATTTTTAAATATATTGTGTGGTTTTATAATATTGAAAGTAGTTCAAATGCCTTTTCTTCGCACAGGAAAAATAAGTTTATTGAAAAATATTTGGAAGACACTGATGCTTCATTTCTTTTCTAGTGTTTCAATCAAATTTACATGACAAAGTAATCTAGCTCGATCGAAGCGTTCAAAGCACTGGTGATTTCAGAAGTGGCAGGGTCCGATGAAGGGAAATATAACTTTTCTTGTATTATTTTAACAAGACGAGACTACAATGGTATTTTTCTGTCACTATATTAAGCCAATAATGTGCTCTCTATGTAGCTCTACTGTTACTACAAACTACCTAACATTCCGATATGTTACGGAAGGGAATTTTTGCGCCCCCTCCAACTTTTACATCATTTGCTCAGAATAAAAAGTTATAAACCTTCTGTTGCCCAGTGGAGGATCTAGAAGGGGGCATGTTCCCCCTGAAGGGAAAATAGAACTCCTTTGTGTTATTTCAACCAGACGAGATGATAAAAGTATTTTTGTTAATATATTAGCCCATTAATCTGCTTTCAATCTATTGTCAATCTATCACAAACCAGATAATATCCCCAAATGTTACAACAGATAGTACTTTGCGCTTCCTACGAATCTTCCATGTTTCTGTGCAAGAATGAAGAGATATAAACCAGCTCTTACTATTGCGAAAATTATTGTATAAAAATTATTCGAGACATTGTGATGATATCTTTTATCGTCCTGGCACTAAAATGAATGTAAATATTTTCATTTATTTTCAGGTTGACGAGAAATACATATTTAAAAAAATAAAAGCCAGCGTTGAATTATATAGAACTTTCATAAAACACATAACGGAATTTGTATTTTGTAGTACAGTATTGTGATAAAGCATAAAATTTTCTGCAGTTGCCTCCTTTAAAAAATTCTGACGCTTCTCCTCTTCCAGCTAGAAACACTTCGTCCATGTAGCTCTACAGGTTTTTTCTAGAAAATTTTGTCAGTGGAACAAAATAGAAATGTGAAGGGACTGTACTGGAACACAACTCTGCACAAAATTGACGTGTAATCGCAGTTTAATTTTCCTTAACTCTAGAGCGAAAATAGTCAACTCTGTGGGACCTCTAGGTTATACACCTAAGAAATACTGTAACTGAAACATTTGATGCTGGTCCCGTTTTGTTATTTATAGAGCGGAAGTTGTGAGGGAACAAGAAAAAACATGTGTGAAAAGCATGTACTTCCTTTCATTCTTGAAGTCGTATAAAAATATAACTTATTTTGACTCCATTTCTTAACTTCAATTTTGGAACATTGAAAAACTACATGTGTAGTGTATTGAAAGTTTTTTTTTTCTTTCAAAATGTAATGAAACTAGGCATATCTGTTAATGAACAATAAATAAAGGAAAACTTGTAGAAAATATTACGTAGAAATTAAAAAATACCAACCAATAGGATAAACGGAACTTGAAAGTTCATGTCCCAAGTTAGCAATATATTTATATAGAACCTTAGCAATATATTTAAGTAATAGCCTTAAAATGGAAACTATAGCATATAATATGCAATTTTAGTAACATTGAATGCTGCTTCTCCAGAACAGTTTGAAATATCAAGTTACTCTAAATGACATGGTTTCTATATTTATAAGGGCAAGTCACAAGTTTTGCAACTGGTATACAAAATACTTGTATTTATTACGTACAATGAAAGCAAGTGTAGTGCTTTCAAAGTATAGCACTTCGTGTTGGAATGTCTACGGCCACCTTCCTGCTAGTTCCTCGATTCAATGTCGATACACAACTTGTCCTTAGAAGCAAAGAAGTCGGTCACTGCTGTTTCTACCCTCTGCTGGTTGATGAACCATCATGATTTTCCTGGAAGTGTGCCATGGACCGAAACAGGTGGTAATTTGAAGGGGTAAGGTCAGAACTATATACTGAGTGCGGCATCCGTTTGATGCCATTGGGTTCCTGCAATTTTTGTGTTTTTCAAACTGTGTATAGTTTTGCGTTATCTTGTTGCAGCAGGATGCGCTTTCAATTTACTAGTACAGGACATTTTTGATGTAGTACAGCATACTCCTGCTCCAACCGTTCAGAATAAAGGTCTTCATAGATGGTAAGATCGTTAGGAACGAACTCGAAATAATTTACTCCCTCGTATTCCCACCATATAGAGCATAACTATGTTCGAAACGGCTCTGTTTTGCTCATACACTGTCTTTGCACATTTGGATTTCCGAGAAGCACCCCATTTGTGGACTGTGATATGCCAAATTAGTTTCACAATCGTCATATGCTGGTGGATGGATTTTCCTCAATGGCCTATCCTGGGCGGCTGGATCTTGGCTTTACAAGCTGCATGAATTTTCTGGAGCCAATGAGTTGTTGTATCTTCCCCTTTTGTATGACAAATGTTTTGGATTACTGCCGCAGCGTTAAACCTAAGTTCGAATTCATATAATAACAGTTTACATATGAGACGTTGTTGAGCACTCATCACTGCCAATAAAAAAATGACAGAAGATGCTGATGGAGTGGTGGCCTCCGTGATCAATAGTCCGCTTGTTACACTACCTTTTGGGCCAGTTTCATCTTGTACTAACGGCGATCACGGCACTCACGCCTGCTATTTAGGTTGTGGAAATATTGCAAAACTTATGACTTAGTTTTGTATTGAAAATCATCTATACCTTTACCTAAGCAGTTTTTCGAAGGAAAGCTTTCTAGAGAAAGTAAAATTTTCAATCTCTTGCCCACGTTAAGCTCTAGGTGCACGCCTCATAGTCTCACTGCTGAACGGGACTCTAAACTCAAATCAAGTTCAATCCAACAAATAACAAACATTTAGGGAGTCTTCCCTCGGTCATTATAGTAGCCAAATGGGAGTTAAAATAGCGTTGTTAGGTTATTATTATTATTATTATTATTATTATTATTATTATTATTATTATTATTATTATTATTATTATTATTATTAGTGGTAGTAATAGTAGTAGTAGTATCTGTTTTGAAAATAAGACTTTTTTTCTATACTAAAATTAGAATAAATTTACAGAAAAGTCGGAATCCCTAGCACCCATCCCTCGATTGCGTCCCTGCCTACAGCACTAGGGTGTGCCTAAACATTTTTTTTTCTGAATTTCGATTGGCCGGGTTGCGAAAAAAATGCCTCGTCCTGTCACCACGGCATGGCGCGTCCTCAGGTTGTGGATCGAGGAGAAGACCTCTAGATATAGAGGTTCGGTGCGAATATACCGAATAAGCAGTCGCAGACAGACGGCAAGGAGTAGTCCTCCAGCTTGGGGGTTTCGGTAAGGCTAACAACCTCATCCTGTAAAAAAAAAAACACTTGTTCAGAAATATTCACAAAAGCCTCGGACAAGGACTGATAACTTGGCACGACCTCAGCAAAAGAAAATGGACATGAGATTTGGAACATGGAATATTAAAAGTCTTTATAGGGCAGGCGCGTTAAAATCCGTAACGAGTGAGTTAGTGAAATACAGGATGGACCTAGTAGGAGTTCAGGAAGTCAGCTGGGAAGGAAATGGATCTGTGAATTCCGGAAATATTACTTTTTTTTTTTTACGGGGAAGGAAATAAAAATCACCAGTTAGGAACAGGGTTTTTAATTCACAAACGAATATTACCAGCAATTAAACGGGTTGACAGACTTTCTTTTATTACTCTTAAGGGACGGTGGTGTGATATTATTGTTTTAAATGTACATGCCCCAACTGAAGATAAGGGTGACGATATAAAAGATAGTTTTTACGAAGAAGTGGAACGGATATTTGACCAACTCCCGCGATACCATATGAAGATTCTATTAGGGGATTTCAATGCGAAGGTAGGACGAGAGGATATTTTCAAACCGATTATAGGGAACGAAAGTCTGCATAAGGAAAGTAATGACAACGGTGTTAGACTCGTGAACTTTGCAACATCCAAAAACCTAATCGTGAAGAGTACAAAATTCCCACATCGCGACGTTCATAAATACACTTGGACTTCACCAGACTGAAAAACACATAATCAAATTGATCACGTTTTAGTAGATAGAAGACCATCTAGCATAACTGATGTTCGCTCGTTCAGAGGGGCTGATTGTGACACTGATCACTACCTGGTAGCAGCGATAATAAGAGAGAGATTATCGTTGAATAAAGGAAGTATTCAATGTCCGAAAATTGATAGATTTAATTTAAAGAAATTAGAAGAGAACCAGGTAAGAGAGGAATACCAGATTGAAGTTTCGAGTAGATTCTCGGTTTTAAAAGATTCGGAGTGCAGTAGTGTTGAGGATACTTGGATTGAAATTAGAGATAACATTAAAATTTCTGCAAAAGAAAATTCGGGACACGCGGAAATACATAGGAACAAACAATGGTTCGACCAGGAATGCATTAAACTAACAGAGAAGAGAAAACAGGAAAAATTACGTTGGCTACAAAATCCGAATGAAATAACTACACAAAATTTCCTAGACATCAAGCGGAAAACTTCCAAAACTTCTAGAACAAAGAAACGCGATTTTTCGAAAACTAAAATTAGGGAACTTGAAGATAACAGTAAAAATAAAAACATTCGGGACATGTATAAGGGGATCAACGAATTTAAGAAAGGCTATCAACCTCGTGCTTATATATTAAAGAAAGCTGACGGAACAGTTCTCACTGATACGGATAGCATCTTAAATAGATGGAAAGGTTTCTTTGACGATTTGCTGAACACGTAACCAAAAACTAATGTACGTGGAGAAAAGGAGATACACACCGCAGAACCGTATATTCCAGAACCCAACCGAATAGAAGTAGAAACCGCTATAATAGTCCAGGAACTTTAGTCAAAAAATGGGTGTTTCTTCGGAAAAATTAGAAGCCAAGGTTTTTCTTGACAAAAACGTTCATTAGGTCATTCTAAATGACATATCAAAAGTCCCCGACTTTCTGATGTACGCTTCCCCTTTTTTCAGGGGGTGGAAGTGGGGGAGGAAAACGCAATTTAAAATACAATCAAATTCAGCTTATTTGCATGTTAACCTAAATATTCCGAATAAAAAAACAAAATTTACCGGGAACGCTTAGCACATTTGCTCGTAAATGTTTCACAGGAAGTCCCAAAGAATATCGGGTCGGGTTTCGGAAATATGACGCCATCAAAATGGCCGACACCAGAATTTGTAGTGTTTTGTGGGAATGGTTATAACTTTCCGCAGAATAGTGGTAAAACCGTCGTTTTTGTTTCAGATTGAAGATAATTAATTACCAAATGTACGGAATGAAACGTGCTTTTGTATCGTTAGTTTCTTTCGAGATACAATAAAAAAAAACTAGTTTTTGAGTACCTGGTTTTAAGTGTAAATGCAAATAACTCAGTAATCATAATATTTCAAAATATATCTTCAAATTAAGGTTGTAGAACATTATAAAGCCTTTCCAACGGTACCTGTACCTGCATTCTTTGTAACTAAAACCAACTAAAAGGCAGAGGTCCAACTGCATAATTATGGGACCAGTATTTAGATATGGTGTTAATACGTAAAGAGTTTATTGGGGCAGAGAGGATGGGTGACTGGAAGACATATCTGTCTGCAGTGAAGAGGATGATTCCGTATTTCCACGTCGCAGGACATTTTTTGTACGCTAAAAGTGCCAACTTGTTTGTACAAGCTATGGTAAAGTTGGAGAGAACATAATGGATGGAGAAATCTATAGAAAATTTACTGGACTTTTTCACTGTTAAGCGATCAGACAATTTTTTTAGTGGAACTCCAACAGATATGGTAATAGAACAGTCACTCATGAAATCTTCAAAGATACGAGGAGGCTTTGTGCATGGAAGAAGTACAAAAGAGAATGTTTTAACTAACTTTGTTGTTGGTTTGTTAAGTGCGAGCAACATTTCTGAAGAACTAGAAAACTTTTGTGGGATTTCGTTTGCTGGAGAACAGCACGTAGATGCACGAGAATCGCGAATCAAACGGGACCAAGGAGATGTTAGGAAAGTATCAGAGTGGTTCAGTGCCCATTACCCTTTCCCAAATGTACAATTGATCATGTCTATAGCAACAGCGGTTACAGGTAATGTGGAGAAGATAAACTGCTACGATGCACTGAACATTGCAGCAACCATGATGGAAAGAAATGTTGGTGACAATTTTCATGACATAAAATATTCTCGTACTTATAGGGTTCTTTCTCTTCAAACAGTGAACAGTCATCTTACGGTACATGATGTTACTGTGCCTGTCGATCCACAGCTGTTGTTTCAACGATTCAGCGTAATCAAAAGATCAAATGATAACCTTCGAGCATGTTTAAATTTCGAACTGGATCCTTACCCAATGGCTCTTTTTGATGCAACTGGAATGAGAAAAAAGAAGAAATCATCCTTATTCAACATCTTCAACCTGACCAATGTTCATCCTGATCTCGGAAACGCAAACTACGTCGTTGATGGAGGGTTCCTTCTTCATCGAGTGGTGTGGCGTCAAAACGATTCTTTCATGGATATTTGTGATAAATATGTGGCATATGTGGAAAAACACTTCGGTCGAAACACTGTCATCGTATTTGATGGATATGGTAATCCTCAGAAAAATGTAAAAGGCATGGAGCAACTTCGACGGTGCTCGAAAGCAGCATCAAAAACAATTATATTTGATGGAAACATGGTTGCGACTACGAGGCAAGAAAACTTTCTCGCCAATGCAAACAACAAAAGTAGGTTGATTGGTTTGCTCACTGATAAATTCAAGGCTGTCAATATTGATGTCAGACAAGCAGAGGTGGAATGCTGATGTCCTCATTGTAGAAACCGCACTCACGATATCAAAAATTAATTCTAATTCTACAGTTATTGTTGATGAGGATATTCATTTGTTAGTAATCATGACAGCTCGATCTCCGCCGAATTTAGAATTTTTTTTCTTGAAGCCAGGAAAAGGAAAGACAGAGCAGATTTACTCATCAAGGAGTTTAGAAGGTGTATTCAAAAATCACATTTTATTTCGACATGCTTTTTTAGGCTCTGATGGAGCATCTGCCATTTTTCAGAAGGGGAAATCAGCTTGTTTGAAATTATTACAAAAACGTCAAGATTTAAAACATGTCGTAGAAATTTTTAATCGAAGTAATGTTTCCCATCCAGAAATAACTGAAAATGGCGTACAGTTTTTTTTCGGAAGGGGGGGGGGGTTATACGGTGCATCTGCAAATGACATTTCACTAAATGATTACCGTTACCATTATTTCATCAAATCCGTAAAGAGAAATAAGTCTGTGGGTTTAAAAGCCATACCACCGACTTCAGCTAAAGCACAACATTTGTTTCGGGTTTATTACCACGTACAAACATGGCTCGGAAACCAACTAAATCCTGAGGAGTGGGGTTGGGTTATGAAAGACAATTTGTTAGTACCAATTCGATCAACGTAGCCACCTGCTCCACCGTCCCTTTAAAATGATTTTCTGTTCATGATTTAAAGGGTGCGGTAATGTTTGTGGATGTCGAAAGCCGGGTCTGTTCTGCTCTTTTGCTTGTGCAAATTGTCACGGACAATCCTGTTTGAATGTCACTCCCACGGAAGGAATCTCTGAACGTGATATATTCATGGACGCCGAAGAAATAGAGGCCGAATACTTATTGAGTTCCTTTGCTGATTGATAAATAATAATTGTAATTATAGCATGTCCCAAACCAGGTGGACATGCTATAATTACAATTATTATTTATCAATCAGCAAAGGAACTCAATAAGTAAACCATTTCAAGTAAGTTGAATAGTTTACATTTCTTATTCATTATTACTCTGAAGTTTACATTTCTCATTCTACAAACGATAAGAATCTACCGCCGAACGTTGTAAATCCTCATTTTTGTATCCGTGTCTGGGGTGTGTGAGACTTACGGATTCTAATGCGATATTGAATCTTATATCCAATTTTTGTTTTCCATTTTTTTAAAAGTAGGCTTATATTGTCTTTACAAGAGTCGGTCTATTAAATAAAACAGCATACCTTCCTTACCAGTGGCGTATTTACGATTTTGTTTCGGAGGGGGAGCTTTGCTAACTTTCGGGGGGGGACTTTGAAAATGTGAAAATTCTGCAAGATATTTCATATACTTTACAATAGTAAGTAAGAATTCGGGGGGCCTTAAGGCCCGAAGCCCCCCCCTAAATACGCCACTGTTCTTTACATTTGAAAATACAAACAAATGCAGGTACAGGTACCGTTGGAAAGGCTTTATAATGCCCTGCAACCATTGTTTGAAGATATATTTTGAAATATTTTATGATTACTGAGTTATTTGCATTTACACTTAAAACCAGGTGCTCAAAAACTAGTTTTTTTTTATTGTATCTCGAAAGAAATTAACGATACAAAAGCACGTTTCATTCCGTACGTTTGGTAATTAATTATCTTCAATCTGAAACAAAAACGACGGTTTTACCACTATTCTGCGGAAAGTTATAACCATTCCCACAAAACACTACAAATTCTGGTGTCGGCCATTTTGATGGCGTCATATTTCCGAAACCCGACCCGATATTCTTTGGGACTTCCTGTGAAACATTTACGAGCAAATGTGCTAAGCGTTCCCGGTAAATTTTGTTTTTTTATTCGGAATATTTAGGTTAACATGCAAATAAGCTGAATTTGATTGTATTTTAAATTGCGTTTTCCTCCCCCACTTCCACCCCCTGAAAAAAGGGGAAGCGTACATCAGAAAGTCGGGGACTTTTGATATGTCATTTAGAATGACCTAATGAACGTTTTTGTGAAGAAAAACCTTGGCTTCTAATTTTTCCGAAGAAAAATGCTAAAGTTCCTGGACTATAAAGAAATTAAAGAAACACAAATCTCCGGGTGTAGACGAAATTCCGGCTGTTAATTTTAGCTAGAGGCGGAAAATTGTGGAACAAGATACAAACACTCATTCTTTTTACCTGGAATAAGGAAGAATTACCACAAGAGTGGAAAGAATCAATCATTGTTCCAATTCACTAGAATCAATCATTGTTTCAATTCACAACTGACTAATAATTATCGAGGCATTTCTCTTCTGTCAATATCCTATAAAATCCTTTCAAATATTCAATTAGCAAGATTGACCTCATACGCAGATGAAATTATTGGAGATTATCAGTGCGGATTTAGGCGAATCGATCAACTATTGTCAAAATATTTACCATTCGCCAAATACTCGAAAAGAAGTTGGAATATAATATCCCGGTACATCGACTACTTATTGATTTTAGAAAGACGTACGACTCGGTTAGGAGACAAACATTATACAATATTCTTATAGAATTTGAAATGCCGAGAAAGCTAATTAGTTAATTAAGATATGTTTAAATGAATCCCAAAGTAAAGTCCGGGTAGGAAAATTTTTGTCAGTGAGCTTTCACGTCCAAAATTGCCTGAAACAAGGAGATGCGTTGTTGCCATTATTATTCAACTTTGTTTTTGGAATACGCTATAAGGAAAATCAAAGATAGCAACCAGGGCCTAGAGTTGAACGGTATTCACCAAGTTATGGCATATGCTGATGATGTAAATTTAATAGGGGATGATAGGAGAATAGAAAGAAATGCAGAGGTATTATTAAACGCTTGCAGGAAATTGGGTTTAGAAGTAAATGTAGGGAAAACTAAATACATGGAAGTGCGTGCGGCAAATTATGGATGCGTTAAAATATTAAATAATACTTTTAATAAAGTGGATAGTTTCAAATGTCTAGGATCAATATTTAATAGAGGAAAATCATATTCACGAAGAAATTAAATGTCGACTAAAAGCAGGGAATTCGTGTTACTATTCGGTTCAAAATTCCGCCGCCGTCGTCGCGAATTCTGTTGAGGAATTTGAAGCTTAAAATATATAAAACGATAAAAATCATACCTGTTGTTCTGTATGGTTACGAAACATGGTCGTTTATTCTGAAGGAATAACATAGACTGGAAGTATTTGAGAACAAGATCCTAAGACGAATATTCGAACCCAAGAGGAACGGGAATGCGGAATGGCGGAAACTTCATAACGAGGAACTACATAATTTATACGGTTTACCAAACATTGTTAGGATCG
Organism: Thermobia domestica; assembly: GCF_964235325.1. NCBI lineage: Eukaryota > Metazoa > Arthropoda > Insecta > Zygentoma > Lepismatidae > Thermobia > Thermobia domestica. Next base: position 224,302,271 of record NC_137457.1, on the reverse strand, counting down.
TCAAGTCTAGGAGGCTTAGGTGGGTAGATCATGTAGCTAGGATGGAAGAAACTAGAAACGCTTTCAAAGTTTTGGGTGGAAGACATCGGAAAACGACCATTAGGAAGACGTAGGCGCAGATGGGGGGACAATGGATTTCGCAGAGATAGGGATATGAAGTAGAAACTGGATCCAGTTGACTAAGGATAGAAGCCAGTGGAGAACTTTTGTGAACGAGGCATTGAACCTTCGGGTTCCATAGGCCATAGAGGGAGTTAGTGGTATTGAACACAGAATGGATTTTTTGGTCACCACCTTCTTTTGCCTCATGGGACTCGAATGTTTTTTTAATACATATAGAACTGCCGCTATGCAACCCGCACGACAATACGAAGAAAATTGTGCTGCACAGATATAACCTTTGGTTCTATTTTACACTGAAGCATTCTGAGGGTAAAAATAAAACGCAAGAGAAAAGTGAGATACAATATTGTTCCTATGTGGTTAAAAATTAGACGAAGAAACAGACCAACATTTATTGGTTTTCAAAAGACATTATGAATATACGATAGGTCATGAAACATTGTTAATAAACGTTCCCTTGCAGCTCTTAGCTCGTTTCGACATATAAACTCCACAATTCTCCAGAACCCACCACGAGAAGGTGGCTGCAAAGCGAGTTCTACCCTTCCACCCACTTACTTTTTTTTTTTTGGAGGGTCTCATTTACATATGGTAGTCCTGCTTGGAATTGAATTTATAATTTTTTTTTCGAGACACTATTTTGCCCTGATAAAACCATCTCTTCGATCGACGGTTTTGTAGCTACTTTTATCATCATCTCCACTGCTTGCATATGGCACGAAGAAATCGAATTTTCTGAGAAGCTGTAGTCGCCGTTCCAATATTTTCTTCTATCTGGTTCGATGATAGTTCTCTTGTTAATGGTGGCATGATGATGTCCGTTGAGAACCAATCGACCATCTCATGACATTCACTTGCGCCTAAGTTTACTTTCGTTTGCGTCTAAGTTTACTTTCGGAACAACGAATTCACGTAGATTTGACCTCTTTCCTTGCCTACACTTTTTTATTCTTCTTCCTAAAACTCGGATGTCCTGGCTCCTGTCAATGATCATTGTCAACAATAACTTTTCCGGATGGGCAAAGTAAGCATTGGAACTAATCACAGTATACACGATTCTTCTTAATTCTTCTGGAAGAAAGGATGCAGATTGAGCAAGTAGCTACAAGTGTCGCGTATCGTTTATAAGAGAATTTGTCTTTATTTCAAACCAAACTTATGCATATACTTTGCTGACATACTGTGCAAACTAACGAAGTGCTTCTTCGGGATTTTTGGTGCTAATACGAGAATACGAGAAGCTGTCGTCAACGATCGGGACATAACAATTGGTCCAGGCTTTTCCTTCAGAAGGTCTAGCAGACACAAACCTTCTGAAACGGCTCGGCAAATATCCAAAAGGTATTGCTGATGGCTACTGAACTGTGTCTAAAATTACAATGTGTGCGACTTCTTATTAAGAAATGCTTTACGTATTATTATTATTATTATGTTGTAGGTAAATATATATTTACTATTATTTCTTTATAATATAAACGGTTTTACAAGAAATTGCTCACACACACAAAAAAAAAGCTGCAATGTAAGGTTGACTACATATTTTTCACGCTATATTTGAAGAATGTGAATTAAAACATGAAAATTATAGTTTTTAGTCTAATTGATTACAATTTTTGCCAGATAAAATAATATCGCATCTGGCTTTTCTCTTGCGTTTTATTTTCAGGCTCAGAATGCTTCAGTGTGAAAAACCACCAAAGATAATAGCTGTGCAGCACAATTTTCTTCGTAGTGTCATGCGGGTTACATAGTCGCAGCTATAAAAATATTCAAGTCCCATGAGGCAAAGGAAGGGGCTGACCCAAAAAATCCAAATTTTCTGTGTAGACTACCACTAACATGAGGCAACTTTTTCGCAACCCGCCCAATCGATTAAAAAAAAAAAAAACATCCTACTACAGCACGCACAAATTTATTTTGCGATTCTCAGTTACCTTACAGAAGTTCCATTAATCTGAATCACTTTTACCTATAATAACATTTTTACACTTTTAACATTACAAGTGGAAACTAATGCTTCGATTTTGATCGTACAAAAATAAGTGTAATAAATTACATATCGCAAACTGTGCTACTGATTGATGAGTTTGAAACATATTTACGACAAAACTACTTCTAGAAAAGGCGACTACTGATAAACACCTAGATATATATTCTACCTCTTATGACCGAAATAACGTATTTCATTGAATTATATTTCAAAGCTACTTTGATATATTGGAGAATGGAAACTAAAAATTGTAACTTGAAAAACACATTAAAAGTACCGTAAGCTATAGTATCCGCAAAATCGGGTGGCGTGACAATCGCGGATAATCCACAAAATGTCCGCATAAGGACACAGACTAAAACGGAAATGCTTAACGTAATACACAGTAGTTTTCTATACTTACAAGTTTGTTGGATTACATAAAAGAGGTCAACTTTTTTTTTTCGTGTTAAAAAAATTCATTTGTGGTTCAAGTTTTCTTCATAACATTTTGCAGAAAAGAAGAAAAATACGAAAGAAAGAGAGTGGTTAATTCGTAAAACGAATAATCGGCTCGTGGATAATCGTAATACCTTTTATATGTATCTGTAAAAGTGGAAACAGCTGAAATGTAAATTTAGAAAGGTATTTCTTGCTTCGATTCTTATCTCAGTTTCAAGACGAGACGACAAATTTTTCATCTCGTTGACAACATACGGAATAAACCGTTGCACCATCACGGAACCGAAACTCCACTAACTTGAATGAATCTTCCACATGCTGTAAATGAAATGCTTCATTGGGCTTCCGGTGCACTCTACACTTTGCATCATTGAAATACAAATAAGTATGCCTTTACACTAGATCCTGTGAGCCGCTCACGTGAGCTGCAGCTGCTAGCTTTACATTGTCTTAAATGTACTCCTTCACACACGCGCTTCGGTACAAGTGAGCCGCGACTCTGAGCTGCTATGAAGATCAACCCTCCAGTAGCCGGCTCGAGCAGGCTGCTGGCGGGGAAGAAAGTAGCACGCAGTCTTATTAGAGCCGCGACTCACTTAGCCGGCTCGTGAGCGTGAACTCATTTGCAATGAAGAAAAGTGTGCATACGAGGCATTTGATATTGAAAATTTTCTCATTTTGGTGTTACTCTGATGAAATGCACACTTTATACTATTATACAGTCCGTTAAACTAAGATCCCGAAGTAATTGAAAAATTTTCTTTCATCTTTTGTTAGTTTAGGAAACAGGTTGATACAACGATAACCTGTATTTACGTCATTTATTTCATTTAATAGGTAGGGTAAAAGTGCTTTAATGTATGCACTTGCAATACAGTAGAAAAAGAAGAAGAAAATAATATAATGTCATGAATAATCCAAGGATCTTATAAAATAGAGGATCTGCCTATATGTGTCTTCATCCTATTAAATTAATGAAGCCAAAAAACAACCGAGCATCGGCAAGTCTGATTGGCTACTCTCGTTTTCGCCATCGTCTGATTTGCTACTTTCGTCTTCCCCATGATTGTTGGCTCTAAACATTGCGATGTTGTTGGACGGAGTGGGCAGAGGAGGGGTGGTGAAACTGTGACGTATGGCTTCAAGTTTTTGTTGTAAGGGCAGATCCTCTATTTTATAAGATCCTTGGAATAATCTTATTTTGTAAACGTTATATTTTCAGTGGATATATATCAATGTTTGTTGATTCGGTGATAAGGACAATAGTACTGTTACTATGACAGCAGTTCCGTTGCCAGACTTGTTTATGTATGCTTGCTAAAAATACAATGCAAGAGGATGCCTTGTTATTATGTAGAAGTGCACGGGCGTCAATCCCACCGGGGACGTGTCCCCTCCAATATTTGTAAAATGGCTTTCGTCCCCCTCAATATTTCAAGCATCGGAGGTCAATTATGACCTAAAAGAGGCTCAACCATGTAGCAGTTGCCTACGTTCACAAAACAATGTTAGACAAAGTGGGTATTATAAAAGTTATAGTATCACAAAAGTTTGTTTCCAATTGTGAAAAACGGCAATAAGTTTTTGGCCCTATGAAGATGAAGGTGGAGTAAACTGTAAAGTAACAAACTGTTTTTGTTTAGATAGCGAGCAACAAAGAGACTTTATTTTAGCTTAAAAAATTATGCAAATAATTTTCAGGTCCCGGGTTCGATTCCCGGTGGGGACACTCGGTCGAAAAAGTGTAAAACGCTTTTTCAGGCCAGCCACCCTGAATGAGGTTTTCCTGGGTTTTCCTCATTCACACCAGGCAAATGCCGGGGTGGTACCTAATTTACAGGCCCAGGCCGCTTCCTTCCTTCCCCAATCTTTTCTTCCTTCCCTTTCCCCGGATAGTGTGCTCACCGAGGGACGTCATCCCTCAAACGTGAAGGGATAAATGGCCTTAGATGCTGAAAGCCCAGAAATCTAAATCCTCACTTAACCTAAGCTAATAATTTTCAACTAATTTTTTAACATACATTGTTGATCCTCTTTTACATTAGTTGTAGGTTTATAGGCCTAAAACCTGCTTTTAAAACTATTGTTTGAGTATTCACTTTACACACTTCATCATTATGATATTTTATTTTTGACATATTAGTGTCGTTTAACTACAATTGTAAAACAAGGTTGAATTTTACTGTTTGAATAAACAAATTAAGTGTGTGTGTGTTTTCTTTAGTATAGTCACAAAAGAAAGTATTCTTCAATTGACAAAATTCTTTTCATAATTACTCAACAATAAATTAACATATTACAGTACCGATTTTGGTAAGCTATCAAATTATAACTATTCTAAGGATAACAACAAAAAAGATCCAAATTAATTCATTTGCTCCCAAGTTATTGGCAAGAGACAATATACCAACTATCAAATATTTTCTTTTCCGTCTTTACCACATTAAAAAAAATGTCAAAGGTAAAAATAAAATACAAAATTTTTGTTTGCTTTTTAAGTCAAAAGTGCTTTAAAATGCAATGTACGAATACTATTTTTTTTTTTTTTTTAATTCCGGGACAACACTTTCCTGAGGGTATTTCATACAGCCCGGTAGTCTGTTTCCCTAAAGTTTATGTGCTGCTGACGTCAATACAGAAGTGTACTGAATCGTTGTGAAACAAATAAGTTTTCTGAAATACAGTGCATTTAAATGATTGCAAATAGTGTGTAATCAATATATACTTATCGTAGTATCAGTCATATATGAGTTATACTACAAAATAAAACTGAACTCAGGCAAAATAAAACGTTCGTTATACTGTAAAATGAGCGTTCTTCCAATCTTGGTTGATTTATAGGATGCATCTACATTGTTCTATATCTTCTTATCCTTTTTTTCTTGCAATTTATCGCAAGATTAAACTGCAGCTTCTGACTCTAACATAGCTGCCTTTTGGTATCACGATCTTTTGAGCGGTTTAGAAGTATTCAATGCCTTTACACTACAGGTTCACATGACGGGCTCATGTGAGTGGCTTATAGGATCTAGTGTGAAGGCGCACTAAAAACGTGACTCATTGGTTAACACTACATACAGGTGTATTCCCAGGCCGCTACTGTAGATTGTGTTTTTCAGTCTATTGAAGATCTGCAGCTTTAATATGACGCTGCGAGAAGTAACCTCATTCGTAGCATTCATCTTTAAATGTTCATTGTATGCAGTGGCGTAACTGTGAAGCCCGCAGAGTTCGGGGGCCCACCGCGAAGAAAATGTCAAACTATAAGCTGCAAAAAGTTAGCTAAATACGGAATGTCCATTTCCCTGAATAACATCATTTACTTTAGAAAAGGAAAAATATGCTCTGGGTGAAAATTAATCCATTCTAGTAATATCAGTATAAAATATCATCAGGATTAAGGAAAAATAATTTTGCTGCCGACTGTACAATGTGCTGAAAATGTCTTCTTTATGATGCAAAAAAGCAGAAAGAATACGTATCCCTATTACTACATTCAGTTGAGAACCTTTATAACTTACATTCTTGCGTTTCGTTAAGTAAACATGTCAATAAATGCGCCAACAGCCACTGTTTTTTCCGATTGTTGAATGTGATTGTCTTTATTACGACGAATCACCAACCTTCTGTTGGTCAGTTTAGTGTCTAGTGGTGTTGTGATGTGTGTAGCTTCATTATCCGTACAAAGTTTTTTTTTTTTTTTTTTTTCATAAAGGGGACGACTCAGCAAATGAGTTTATCGATGTACACAGGAAACGTTGGTATGGTGTTTAGTTAAATTTTCCGTGAATGCTGTAGAACGATTCCTGTTTATCAATATTTTTTCTTACATTTTTATTTTATATTTATCTACAGGCATTTCCTAGTTTTGTTATTCCCCTCTCTTTTAGTGAACTGAGTATTTCGTATTTATAAAACATGAAACCATTCAAACTGAAGTATGAACATTGAGTGGTGATGGAAAAAGAGAAAAACGGGAAGAAGTTAAATAGTTCATCTCAAAATTGGTCAAAATTGATTTACTTTTTATCAGAAATGTGAATATCACCCCCACCGAAAATGATCCTGAAAATGTTGGAGAAAAAATGGACTTTCATTGTCAGAATGTAATTGCCAGGGGTATGACGGGGTGGCAAATATGTCTAGTATATTTAAAGGGTTAAAAACAAGAATTCAGGAAAAACAAAAGAGGGCTAAGTTTGTTCACTGCGCTGCACACAATTTGACCTTAGTCCTGAATGATGCTGTACGCGTATTATCAGTACAGGGAAACAAAAACATTTATGACATAATTGAGAGACTCTGTGTTTTTCAGTCACAGCACTAAAAGATGGGAAGTGCTTTCAACGTCTTCACACTCATTAAAGAATCTTTGTCGCAGCGTTGGTGTTCAAGATTTGATTCATTAAGTTTTAAGTTATGCATATTCAGGAAAGCCTTAGCAAAACTTAGACGCAGTAGATTAGGCGAATGTTTTAAAGAAACAATTAGAAAAGTTTGAATTTGTTTTACAAGTTGTCCTTTATACTGAAATACTTAAAACTATGAACTGATTTCAACATTTTTTTTCAGATCAATGATGTTGATTTTTATCAGGTATCAGCCCTTCTTCAGAATGCTACTGTTACACTATGTAATTACAGAAATAATTCCCAAGACACAAGTTGTCAACTACTAAATTTGCAAAACAATGGGATTCCGGCATAACAATCAGTGCCGTAACAAAACTCTTCGGGGCCCCAGTGCAAGAGGATTTTTGGGGCCCCCCTCAGAAGCGATTGTATTTTACGTGCCTGAAGATGCCCCCCCACCTCTTACAAAATTACACCAAACATTGCACATCGTTAGTGCATCGGTAGTGCACGTTAGTGCACTCAGAACTAACGTTAGTGCTATCAGCGTTTACGAGATATTGAAGATTTTTGGTGGGGGGCCAACTTCATATTAAGTTAGCCCCCCACCCATCTTTATGCAGACAGATTTTCACAAAACTTAGCGCATCGTTAGTGCACTTAAACACACTAAGCACTACCGTTAGTGCTACCATATTTCGCGATTTATTCAAGATTTTCGGTGGGGGCCCAACTTCAGAAATATCAAATTCTATACAAATAGAGGCAGAAACATGGAGTTAACGGCAATCGTTAGTGCATCGTTAGTGCACCTAAATGCACTAAGCACTAACGTTAGTACTACCATATTTCGGGATTTATTCAGTTTTTTGGTGGTGGGGGGCAACTTCAGAAATATCAAATTCTATACAAATAGAGGTAGAAACATGGGGTTAACGGCAATCGTTAGTGCATCGTTAGTGCACCTAAACGCACTAAGCACTAACGTTAGTGCTACCATATTTTGGGATGTATTCAAGATATTTGGTGGGGAGCCAACTTCAGAAATATCAAATTCTATACAAATAGAGGTAGAAACATGGGGTTAACGGCAATCGTTAGTGCATCGTTAGTGCACCTAAACGCACTAAGCACTAACGTTAATGCTACCATATTACGGGATTTATTTAAGATATTTGGTGGGGGGGCAACTTCAGAAATATCAAATTCTATACAAATAGAGGTAGAAACATGGGGTTAACGGCAATCGTTAGTGCATCGTTAGTGCACATAAACGCACTAAGCACTAATGTTAGTGCTACCATATTTTGGAATTTATTCAGTTTTTTTGGTGGTGGGGGGCAACTTCAGAAATATCAAATTCTATACAAATAGAGGTAGAAACATGCGGTTAACGGCAATCGTTAGTGCACCTAAACGCACTAAGCACTAACGTTAGTGCTACCATATTTCGGGATTTATTCAAGATATTTGATGGGGGACCAACTTCAGAAATATCAAATTCTATACAAATTGACGTAGAAACATGCGGTTAACGGCAATGGTTGGTGCATCGTTAGTGCACTTAAATACACTAAACACTGACGTTAGTGCTACCATATTTTGTGATTTATTCAAAATTTTTGGTGGGAGCCAACTTCAGAAATATCAAATTCCATAAAAAGTGTCAGTATTTTCAGGAAGCAGTAACGAACCCACTAATTACTTTGTTAGTGCTTGAAGTGGGCGTATATTCATGGTGACCACGAAAGATATTTTACTTGTAGCACGTACACTAATTAAGCTCTAACGTTAGGGGTTGGTGCACGAAGAAGCACTAACGATGCACTAAGGATTGTACTAGAAGTAATCATTAGTGCTTTTTAATTTGGCAGAAATTTGATACAGTGAAAAACTCCCCTTAAATTTCTTATGTGAGTTTCCTGAGATGTAACTGGCCATAACTACACTAATAGTGAAGCACTAACAAAACTAAAAGTATTTTCTAGAAGCACAAACGATGCACTAACGAACGGCTCTAATTTTTTCGGTATTGGTTGAAGTGGGGGCACCAAGTTCATGAAGGCTTCCAAAGGTTTATTTACTTGTAGGACCTACATTAATGAAGAATTAATGTTAGGTATTAGTGCACTATGAAGCACTAACGATTTCAGTAGAAGAGGTGATAAGTGCTTTTGATTTTGGCGGAAATTTGACGCAATGAAAAATTCCCCATGAATTTCTTATGAGACTTTGTGGCATATAATTGGCCATATCTACATCAATAGTTAAGCATTAACGGAACTATGGATGTTTTGCAGTAGCGCTAACGATAAATTAACAAATGGACTTATTTTTCGTTAGTGCTTGAAGTGGGAACCAAGTTCACGCTGGCCCGCAAAGTTTTTTTTTACTTGTAGCACCTACACTAATGAAGCACTAAACTTAGGTGTAGGTGCAGTAGGAAGCACTAATGTTACAAGTAAAGAAAACTTTCGAAATTAGCGTGAACTTAGCCCCCCACTACAAGCACTAAGGAAAAAATTAGTTTTATTCGTTAGTGCATTGTTAGTACCTCTAGAAGATACAAGTAGTTTCGTTAGTGTTTCACCATTAGTCTGGATATGGCCAATTATAAGTCACAAAACTCCCATAAGAAACACATGGGGAATTATTCATTGTATCAAATTCCCATCGCATTCAGAAGCACTAATTACCTCTGTTAGTGAAATTGTTAGTGCATCTTAAGTGCTTCTTAGAGCACAAACACATAACGTTAGTGTTTCATTAGTGTAGGTGTTACTAGTAAAAAAAAAAGACCTTTCGGGAAGTCAGCGTGAATTTCGCATCCATAATTTAAGCACTAACGGAAAAAATAGTGCCATTCGTTTGTGCTTCTATAAAGCACTAACAATTTCGTTAGTGCCTCACTATTAGTATAGATATGGCCACACGAGACTCACAAGAAATTTATGGCAAATTTTTTATTGAATCGAATTTCCGCCAAATTTAAAATCACTAATGATCTCTTCTAGAGCAATCGTTAGCGCATTGTTAGTGCTTCGTAGTGCATCTACACCTAAGGTTAGTGCTTCATTAGGCTACAATTAAAATACCTTTTGAGGCCAGAGTGAACTTAGCGCCACCACTTCAAGCACTAACTAGAAACTTAGTGTCATTCGTTAATGCATTGCTAGTGCTTCTAGAAAACACTAACAGTTTAGTTAGTACTTCACTATTAGTTTAGTTATGGCCAATTACATGTCTCGAAACTCACATAATAAATTTATTGGAAATTTTACCTTGCATCAAATTTCCGTCAAATTCAAGAGCACTAATGATCTCTTCTAGTACAATCGTTAGTGTTTCTAGAAAACACTAACAGTTTCGTTAGTACTTCAATATTAGTGTAGTTAACGACAATTACATGTCACGAAACTCCCATAAGAAATTTAAGGGGAATTTTTAATTGCATCAAATTTCCGACAAATTCAAGAGCACTAATAATATATTCTAGTGCAATTGTTAGTGGTTCTTAGTGCACCAACCCAGTGGCGGCTAATGTTAGTGTTGCAGCGTTGCGCAACGACCAAAGTATTTCAAGAAAAAAATATTATCAATAGTAGTGAGGAACAGAAAAAATACTTTTTAATACTTCCATATATACACTTTAAATAACATTTTTTTTTTTACTTCTGTAACTGTCCGTTCCGTAAATCCGTTTTAAAAAGCGAAAAATAATCCGTCACAGAGTCTCTAATATATATTGTGTTGCAGCGAGCATACAACGACCAGATTCCTTCAGCGCGGCAATTGGAGCAAATGTTAAGTCTCCTTTTCCCTATCTCAAAAGTTAAAGGGACTGGTCGTTGCAGTGCCTCTGCAACACAGCACGGTTTCCAGTGAACGAGAAGGTTTTTCACGCTAAATAAGATTCCTGAATGTCTTTTCACTAGCAATTAACAAATGGAATTTGTTTTTATGCATTTATATTTTTAAATTACGGTACTTATACTGAAGCAAATCAATATAATGACAATTAAAAAAAGTGACAGCAGAATTACAAAATAAGAAAGAAAATATCTAGTAGAGGAGAAAACAAATGAAAGTAGACCCGCATTTACAAGTTAATTCTTAGCTTATATTGATAATGAAGGCTTCTTATACAGTAATTTGTGAGTAGAATCGCTCTCCCTCCCCTCTGTAGATAGTATTTTTATTTCTTTTATAAAATAAGTATATTTTATACTCTTGATAATTTCCACATAAAATTGTAAGATGGGGAACGCCACATTGAATTTGGGACTAGTTAGCAATGCTCAGGAGCGTAACCACGAGGGGGGTCCACCGGGTCCGAACCTCCTAAAACTTTCGAAACTTGACTAACATTTCTGGACTTTCTTAACGAACTATACTTGTTTAACAGAGAAAGGATTGATGTAGGCTAAATATTTTATTTTACGCCTCATCATGTACTCTTCTTTTCTTATAAAAATAATCGTTCTATCATTTTTTTCTAAAAATATAGATGACAGTAAGTAAGGATTACTTATCGTCTTTTAGGGTGCAGTATAAGACAGTTTCCATATTATGTAGACGTATTGGACCTCCCTCAAATACTTTGGACCCCTCCCAGTTAACATTTCTGGGTGTAGAACTGGCAGTGCGGTTTGTTTTGATGTTCTTTGATTTCTGGCTTCTGTTACATGCTGATCCTTCATCTGGCGGGTTTCGAGGTTTCCTTTCCAGAACATATCACATTGGTAAGCATTGTTTCGTCTCATGTGGAAGTATATTGTGTTCATCGTGCATTGCGTAACAACCAAGACGGATGATTTGGAATGTAGTTTTTTCTTTTACGCACATATGTGTGTGTTGATGTATAAATATGTGACATTCGGAATTCACATACCAGTACCTACTTTGTATCATCTGTTTTGGTTTTTAATTATTAGGTTTAATTTTATTGTGTGTGCTTTAATTCTGTAAATAATCTACAAATTCTGAATGAATTGTACACCATGACTTCTGTAAATAACTTTCAAAAAAAAAATGACCAGCTTTCAACTGAGGAAGAATTTGCAATTAAGGCTTAGACAAAACAAGCAAAGGGCAATTCAGGAGAGCGTTCGAAAAAAAAAAAGTTTAAATTTACAGGATATCTTATGGCAGTAGTGTTGTTTGCACCAGATACATTTCCTCAATTTATTTTAAATTTTCCTGGATAAACTGTGAATAAAGTGTGTTCAATGTACATTTTTTATAACACTGATCTCTGCTACGAAGTCTCTTCAGTCAACGCTGAAGAGGAATTCGGATCACTGTCAGGGACTGAGTTGCAGAGAATGAATCTGAGTTGACTGAATCGTTCGCAAGAATCTAGAAACAATATTTAGTGAATCTACAAAGCTTCTGAAATTAATATTAACTGTACCTATGGCGTCAGCAAAAGACGATAAGTTTTTTTCCACATGAAAAAGAATTGACACTTTCAAGGAATTGAATGTCCCAAGAAAGGTTATCACCATTGGTTATGCTTTCCATCGAAAAAGTCCTGACAATATGAATACAAAAGTTCAACCAGCATGTATTAGACAGATTTGCTCCAATCAAAGAGAGGAGAATGAACTTACTAATTAATTAAGTTAATTAATCGGATACAATGTTCTGCATTTTTTATTTTTTTAAAACAGAATTTTATTTAATTTAACATGTCACATAGCATTTGCATCTAAAGTTATGCTGATTAGTCAATGAGTCAACTTTATATCTTCTGTCTCTTATCGTTCGTACTGCAACACCCGAAACCACAATCCACCGTCCGTCACTGCACCAACCCTTAACGTTAGTACTTTATTAGTGTAGGTGCAACAAGTACAATATCTTTGGAGGGCACGGTGAACTTGCCCCAACTTCAAGCAGTAACAAAAAATTAATGCCATTCGTTAGTGGATCGTCAGTGCTTCTAGAAAGCACTAAAGGTTTGTATGGACTCTGATATTTCTGAAGTTGTCCCCCCCAACAAAAATCTTGAATATATGCCAAAATATGGTAATGCTAACGTTAGTGCTTAGTGCATTTAAGTGCACTAAAGATGCAATAACGATTGTCGTTAAATGTATGTTTCTACCTCTTTTTGTATAGAATTTGATATTTATGAAGTTGGTCCCCCATCTAAAATCTCGAATAAATTCCAAAATATGGTAGCACTAACGTCAGTGTTTAGTGTTTTAAGTGCACTAACGATGCACTAACCATTGCCGTTAACCGCATGTTTCTACGTCAATTTGTATAGAATTTGATATTTCTGAACTTGCCCACCCCACCGAAAATCTTGAATAAATCCCAAAATATGGTAGCATTAACGTTAGTGCTTAGTGCTTTTAAATGCACTGACGAAACACCCCCCATGTTTCTACATCAATGTGTATGGAATTCGATATTTCTAAGGTTGACATCTAACCAAAAATCTTGTATAAATCCCAAAATACGGTAGAACTGGCATTAATGCTTACTGCGTTTAAGTGCACTAACGATGCACTAACGATTGCCGTTAACCCTATGTTCCTATCTCTATTTGTATAGAATTTGATATTACTGAAGTTGCACACCCCACCGAAAATCTAAAATAAATTTCAAAATATGGTAGCACTATCGATAGTACTTAGTACGTTTAAGTGCACATAACGATGCACTAACGGTTGCCGTTAACTAGATGTTTCTACATCTATTTGTATAGAATTTTATATTTCTGAAATTAGCAACCCCAACAAAAACTTTAAATAAATCCCAAAATATAGTAGCACTAACGTTAGTGCTTAGTGTGTTTAGGTGCACTAACGATGCACTAACGATTGTCGTTAACTCTATGTTTCTACCTCCAATTCTATAGAATTTGATATTTCTGAAGTTGGTCCCTCACAAAAAATCTTGAATAAATTCCAAAATATGGTAGCACTAACATTAGTGCTTAGTGCGTTTATGTGCACTAACGATGCACTAACGATTGCCGTTAACCCCATGTTTCTACCTCTATTTGTATAGAATTTGATATTTCTGAAGTTGGCCCCCCCCACCAAATATCTTGAATAAATCCCGTAATATGATAGCACTAACGTTAGTGCTTAGTGCGTTTAGGTGCACTAACGATGCATTAACGATTGCCGTTAACCCCATGTTTCTACCTCTATTTGTATAGAATTTGATATTTCTGAAGTTGGCCCCCACCAAAAAAACTGAATAAATCCCGAAATATGGTAGTACTAACGTTAGTGCTTAGTACGTTTAAGTGCACTAACGATGCACTAACGATTGCCGTTAACTCCATGTTTCTACCTTTATTTGTATAGAATTTGATATTTCTGAAGTTGCCCCCCCACAGAAAATCTTGAATAAATCTCGAAATATGGTAGCACTAACGGTAGTGCTTAGTGTGTTTAAGTGCACTAACGATGCGCTAAGTTTTGTGAAAATCTGTCTGCATAAAGATGGGTGGGGGGTTAACTTCATATGAAGTTGGCCCCCCACCAAAAATCTTCAATATCTCGTAAACGCTGATAGCACTAACGTAAGTTCTGAGTGCACTAATGTGCACTACCGATGCACTAACGATGTGCAATGTTTGGTGTAATTTGGAAGAGGTGGGGGGGGGTAACTTCAGGCACGTTTGTATTTTGCAATATAGTAATAAAAGCAGCAAACACTATATTACATACACATACATACACAGAAATACTTTCTTCAAAGTAATCTTAAATAATGGAACATAAGATAGGACATAAATAATGGAACATAATAATAACATAAGATAGAAAGGGTATATTTACATACTACAGCATTTCACAATTTACGATAATTTTAGAGAGCTTTTAAAAAGCACAGTACCATATCCATCAAGGAAAATTAGAGAAATGTCTTTTTCAATATTAGTCAAAATGAGAAAGGTAGGCATATTAATCATGTACATTTTTAAAGAGAAAACAAAAAATGTAAGAAATAATGTTATTCATAGTGTACCATACTTATTCACATGTTATTTACAGAAAAGAACATCATGATTTAAGAAATAAAAAGGGGATATTAGGGATGTTGCACAACAGCTGAATTTTGTAATTTATTGACAGGAAAGTTAATGTATGGTCGGCAAGGCCCACAAGGCAAAATGCTTCGCTTCAATCTGTCGGAAACGTTTTTTCTGAAGTGCCCTCTATCTGTTGGGTATTGAAAGGTAAGATCCAAACCTGTCACAAAGGAGAAGGGGTGGGTGGGAGGAGAAGGAAATCTCATTTACGTTCTTTTCCTCGTTATAATTAATACAATGCAAATTAGCGAAATCAGTTTTACTTTCCGATTAACTTGCAATTTAACATAGAAAGGAATTCCCAGAAAAATTCTATCGAAGTTGCTATAGTAACCTAAAATTTCACAATGATTATTTCTTCCACATAGGAAATAAATAACAGAATATAAGTATTCACTAATAAAGGGGTTAGCAGGGGCCACTGTACATGCCCCCCCTCCGCCAGAAAAAGAATGTTATCAAACTTGTTAGTAATCTAGAATTTCACAATTATTATTTTTCATACATAAGAAATGAATAACAGAATATAAGTAGCCTACATATTCAATACTGAGTAAAATAAACGGGTTTAGTGAGTCCCGTGGCTTGGAGGGGGGAGACAAAACCAGAAAAACTGTTACAAAAATTACTCATAATCTAAAATTTCACAATGATTACTGCTTCCACATAAAAAGTAAATAACATTATAAGTATTCAGTACCGAGTAATAAACAGGTTTAGCGAGTCTATCTGGGTTTGGGGACCCTATAAAACGAAAAAAAAATATTATGAAAGTTACTGGTAATCTAGAATTTCACCACAATGATTATTCTCTCACATAAGAAGTGGCCCTATAGGCTTGGGGGATCCCAAAACAAACAAACAAACAAAAAAAAAACTAAAATTTCTGGCAATTTTAACATTGACAATGAGTTTTCCCTATATATAACAAGTGAATGACAATATAAGAATTAAGTACAATAATAAACGGGTTTAGCGAGGCCTCTAGGCTCGGGGGCTCCAAAAACAGAAAAAATACTGTATCACTAAAATTGATGCCACTTTTAAAATTTACGATGCTTTTGTCTCGCACGTAAGAAATGAATAATAAAATATAAGTATTCAGTAGCCTAGTGAGTACTTAACGGGTTCGATAGGGCTCCTTAGGCTTGGGGCCCCGGTGCGTTGCACCGCTCGCTTGTACCTCCCCTTGTTACGGCACTGATGACATTTGAGAACAAGAGGATTCGAAGAGTCTAGAAACATTTCGATGAACTACAGGTAGTTCAGACGAGCGTTTGACAAACCCGGAAACACATTATCAAGTAGCTGTATTTAATAGTATCATCATTATACCGATACATCAAATCCAAATTAGGTTTGAAGCAATGAACGAACTGATTGAGCCATTTATTGTACTAACTCCCCAAGTCTTGTCTTTTGCTTCAGATGAAGAGTTACATAGGAAAGCAATTCGCTTGTTTTCTACATATGAAGAGGACCTGACAGAGGATTTTGCACATCAAATTCAGTTTTAAATTGGTATTACCCAATGTGATAAAATTGAAAACAACAATTCGGGAACTAGTATATCTCCTATTAATAGATATCTATACTTTGGCTTCTAGCATTCCAGACCAATACACAGATTTTTTGTTATTTCTGACCTCACCAGTGACTGTTTTTGCAGCGGAATGATCATTTTCAAAATTAAAACTGATAAAGAACTATTTACGCAGTTCCATATCTCAAGAACGGTTGACCAATCTCAGTATTTTAAGTGTTGAATAAGACAGAGCAAGAGCAAGAGACGTAACTAATATAATGGAAATATTTGCTGAAAAGAATGCTGGAAGATTATGCCGCTTCAAAATGAACTTCGACATTCAGCAGTTTATTTGTCTTTTTCGGTGAGAATCAATTTTAATTGAGATTTAATTATATTCCATGATCAATATGTTAATTATGATTAACCATAGTTTTCTACAGAGTCATAATATAGACTGGGAAGTGAATGGGCATGGGAAGGGCCCAAAAATAATCTGCGGGGGGAGGGGCGACATTTTTGCGTTACGCTACTGATTGCATGAGTTCCCTGCAATGGCCATCTGTCAGCAGTGATGAGTCATTTAATCATTTGCCGTCAGCGAAACTCCATCTATAGCAATAGAAAAAACAGACTAAAGTTAGTTTATGGTACAAGGGTTTCTATTTTTCGTCCTGTGTGCTTATTTATCTGAAATTCACTTCTAATTAAATAGATGGGTATTAAATTTCACAGAAATAATGTTCCAGTTCAGATTACTGACTATACTAGAAAATCGTATAATGAGGGTACGTTTAGGTTACATACTTTGTATATTGTGTACGTTGGTTGGGCACAAGCAATTATATCAAGTTCAAGCCAATTGAAAAATAATAAAAAAATGTCTAATATATATATAGTTCAATAATGATTCGCGCTCCTTCCTATAACTGGTGCCAAGTAGCAGTTTGAAATGTTTGTTGATGTATGCATTAAGACAGACTATAGTACTATCAAACCCCACTAAATGGTTTTGTTTCTTTCCGTAGGTAGCACATTGTAGCAGCAGTTGTTCCAGTGCCAGGACGCTGGTGGACAGCGAAAAGACAGCATGTAAGCAGACACATGGGCAACAGTGGACAGTGTGGTTTCTCTGGAGGGAAGGAGTGAATACTTTAGACATCCAGAACAGATTATTAACCGTATGTGGGGACTCCGTGCTTTGTTGGGTATCCGAATTCAAAGAAGGCAAAGACAGTGCTGCAAGAAACAAAAGCACTGGACGTCCTGCAACTGCACGCAGACCAAGCAATGCCGCGCGAGTGAATGATTTGATAATGGAGCACAGGAGACTCACGTTTGATGAACTAGAGAAGGAAACAGGTATATCACGGGATTCCCTCTACACTGTCATTCACGAGGATTTGAAGCTGCACAAGGTGTGTGCACCTCACCGTTGCGTAGAAACAAAAGCGTGTGGAGATTTGCCAGCAGTTGATGCAACAGTACAGTGAAAATCCGACTGAGTTCTTTGAGCGTCTGGTCACCGTCGACGAAACTTGGTTCCTCTACGAGACTCCAGAAAAGAAACGCCAGTCCATGGAATGGAGGCATACTGGAAGCCCTCGTTTCAAGAAGGTACGGATGGGACTATTCGTGCGGAAACAAATAGCGGCCGTTTTCTGGGATCAGGAAGGGATACTGCTGGTGGAATTTCTTCCTCCCAATACGTCCATCGACAGTGAGAGCTATTGCAGTTTACTGCATAGGCTCCGCCGACGCATCCAACAACGCCGACAAAGAAAATGGTGCCGTGGCGTTCTTCTCCAACACGACAATGCACGGCCACATGTCAGTCGCCAGACAATTGCCACATTGCATGAACTAGGGTTTAGTGTAATGCCGCATCCTCCATATTCGCCGGATCTGGCTCCTAGTGACTATGCTTTATTCGACACAATGAAAGAGGGCATGAGAGGTAAAAAGTTCAACACAAATTATGAACTCCACGCATTTGTCCGCCAGTGGCAGAGAGATACCCCCAAAGAATGGTTTGCTACACAAATAAGGAAGCTTCCAGAACAGTGGCAAAGGTGCATAGACATTGCCGGATAATACCTCTAAAATAAACTGCAATCGTTTGGGAAATAAATGGTTCCTGTGAAAACAAATTAATTGTAGTGCCAATCATTTCTGAACGCCCCAAGTAATTTGGATATTTGGTGATCCAGATAACGAAGTTCGGACAATTATCCGATAATAAACAGTTAGATAATTATCCCATTATAATTGGAGTTATATTTTACGTCCATTTCACTTTCACTGAATTGTTGACTATATTGTCTGTTTTCCACTTTCCCTTCTCAATTTCACTTCCATTTTTTCGAAGCACCATTAGAATTTCTTTCGAAAATAACTTAAGGATGCTTTCGTGCTGCAAACTTCAGTTAACAACAATAGTTCTTGTCTGGATATTTTATTAGGATCACTCAGTTACTCATAATCTTGTGTTGTTACTTTACCCGTCCGTTACTCCGAACGATAACTCTTGAATGGATACGATTTTTAAAATCATTTTTTATAGTAAATAGCTAAAGCGATTCTCTTAACACACTTCGTTAATAGAGTCACTCCACTAACCTATAAGAGGACTTTAACGATGGCTACCTGAAGCCCGCCCATATTCCATGCATGGAAGGAAATCTTTGAATCCCATTTTTTTTTTTGCAACAAATCTAGAGCAATTATCTCGGCCGAGTTCGTTAATGGAACCAATCCGTTAACTTAATAACGGATAACGGCTATTTTAACAGTGGTTATCTGTAGATGTATATGTATATCCAATAGATGTAAGTAGGAATGCACGCGAGACGCGAGAAGTCTCGTCTCGTCTCGCGTCCCGTCTCGCATTTGCGAGACGAGACACGAGACGAGACTCAAAATTGTATGCGAGACGCGAGACGAGACTAAACCATGCGAGACGAGACGCGAGACGAGACTCGGTTAAGTCTCGCACGAGAAGTCTCGCGAGACTTCTCGCAGTCTCGCAACATTTATGAATTACATTTAATTGTATATTTAGTGATATTACATTTATTGAGTTTTCTAAGTTGAGCGTTAATATCTCTAGTAACAAAAAAGTGATTGGGGCAATAGACATTTTATGAGATTTATTATTATTCAAGGTTGATTTTCAGAATTAAAGCCTTCTTTAGTTTCTAAACATCATTAGAAGAGAAAAGCTTTGTAAATTGGAAATTTATTACAGCATCGATTTAGGACTTTATTTTGCGACACAAATGCATACATGCGGGCGCGCACGAATACATGAACTTCTGTTTTTGGTCTGGAAAGCGAATAAGACTCCCTATTGCTGCGAAATGTGATATTTCTGTTGTTTCCGTCTTTTTCACATTACTGCTAGCGATTAATGTTGGGGGATGGCGGGGAAATCCCCTCTCGTTAAAGTTTATCCCCGGTCCGGCTCGCAGAAATAACATAATATTTTTACATGGAATAAGTATTTTTTTCTATATATTTATCAAAAACATCCCCATCTAGTTCGGAAGTTTAATTCAAACACTGGTTTGGTAGGATGGCCCTATAGGTTTGGTGGGAGATTGTAGGAATGGGCCTATATTTGTCAGTAATTTTATTTTCTAGATATGGCAACACTATATAAGTTGAAAGCGAAAGTTGATAAAATGCGATAATGCAACATTGCTATAAGCGCGAACGAACCAAAAGAATTGGGTCGTATTGTGTTGTGAGGAGCTCTTTTGTTATCTACAAGCGCTTTTGGTGGTATAAAAACATCTTTATAATGGAAAATCACCCTTCAAGGAAACGACCAAAACGTGTAAATGTTGATAGTGGCGAAGACATTTTAGAAGAGCCAAATGGGGACCCAGTTGAAAGTGAAACAGATTCAGGTACTGTTTCTGCAAGTTCGAGTCTTGATCCATCCGAAACAGCAGGGCGTAAAAGTAAGTTCCAGGATCACTTTGAAATTGCGACGTATGCTGAGTTGGCTATTTGTAAATTATGTAAGCCTAAGAAGATAGAATTGAAAATGCATTCTCGTAATATAACGCGGTGAAGAAACACTTGCAAAATATTCACAAGAAAGAGTACGCGATTCTCTACCCCGACAGCGACAAAGATCAGAAGAGTAACTGCAGGAAGGAGGATATAACAATATATTTCCTTCAGAAGAAGGAAACTAAGGTAAGTGCATAGCATACTTGACAGTGTCTAAAGTGTTGAAAATTAATTATCACTATTCCCCGCGGCGAGCCATTGATATAATTGTTATTAGTATATAACATAATTATGTTGTATGTCAGTTATTTAGGTTAGTATATTAGTATATGTTATCCACAAGTCCGTTCACACAAGTAATGTTATTCCTTGGTGGCTGGTGTAAAGGGAGATAGGCGACAATAGATGGCAGCACTGTTCTCCTACACAAGTAACTTATTTTTATATTTTCTCTGCTGCTTCCACAAATTTAATGCTAGAGAGTTTAAACGTTCTGAAAAGAAAGTTAAAACCTATTCTAAGGGAACAATCCGTGTCAATTTTGGATATTGTGACGTTAGAGCATTCCTCGGACTAGAAGCAGGCAAAGACAAGGTTGAAATCCGGTTAAATAAAGACGAAGAAATTTACATATAGATTACCACATTGCGCTTCGACAAAGCCGACTGGCCAGGATATCGAAATTACCTTAGTAGCATTTTTACAAACTCAACTCTATCAGAAACGGAGGAAGATCTTCATAATTCTTTGGATAGAATAACTACAGCACTCCATGACGCTACCAGCCGTTTTATACCGACTAGTACATCCCATAGTTATTACCCAACGCTCCCATTCCATTATTTACCACTTATCAGACGTTCACGAGCACTCTACAGAGATTACAAACGTACAGGAAATCTAGAGTCATTGCATTTACATCGTCAATTTCAACGCACAGTTCACAATTATGTTAAAGCATATAAACTCCGTCAATGGATAAAAGCTTGTAATAATTTGGGAGACGATGCACACCCATCCAGATACTGGAACCGTTTCAACATGCTTACTGGTCGCAAGACCCACACTACCTATCCTCTCCTAGAAAATGAAAATCCTCTTCAGACAGATAAAGAAAAAGCAGACGCCTTCGCAACCTATCTACAATCTATTTTCACGCCGTCTGAAGCAGCCATTCCTCGCAGGCATCCCACACATACCTTTAACATAAATTCACCAAAACTTCAACCCAGCACGTCTCATGTTTTACCCGACCATCCTCTTGCTACGCCTATCACTGTAACAGATATCAACTCCGTCACGGCTCGCAAACGCAATACTGCCCCTGGTCTGGACTCAATCACTTACCGTCATGTCAAAGAAGCGCCTCTCGCCTTACTACACCTTTTAGCAACTATATTTACATTTATTCTCCGCACAGGTTATCTTCCCCCTCAGTGGAAGACTTCCAAAACACTCATGTTTGCTAAGCCACACAAACCACTAAATTCCGTATCATCTTACAGGCCCATACAATTAATTCCGACTTTCAGCAAAATATTGGAAAGCATCCTTGTCAAAAGACTTCACACTCACTTAACAGCGAAAAATTTGCTACCTTTACATCAAGCTGGTTTCCGACCAGGATATAGTATTAACGATCAGTTACTTCGCCTCACCAACATGATCACTAATCATTACAATTCTTCCAAGCCTGCCTCTTTAGTTTTATTCGATCTCGAAAAGGCATTTGATAAAGTATGGCACCTGGGACTTTTATTCAAGCTTCTGTCTTTCCGTCTTCCTATCACGTACATCCGCTTCATCTTTAATTTTCTTTCAAACCGTCTGCCTTACATCTACATCAATGACAGTGTCTCTTATCCTGTTTTTCTTCATAGCGGCGTTCCGCAAGGCTCTGCCTTGTCCCCATTGCTGTATCTGCTTTATGTCGCTGACATGCCGTCCTTACCGCAAAACATTCATACTTTTCACTACGCCGATGACACGGCTTTCCTGGCGTTAACAAAAACTATCTCTCAAATAAACACTGCGATGAATGAAGCTATCCATCGCTTTAGCGATTGGTGTCGGACGTGGCGCTTAACAATAAACGCTACCAAAACTCAGGCCATAGTCTTTATTCCACCGAAACGTCGATCACGAGTTCATCGAAACCCAGCTCGTCTTGCCCTTACCGTCAATGATGCTGCCATACAGCACTCAAAGACAGTGAAATACTTGGGTATAACATTTGATCATCATCTTACATGGCGTCCACACCTCGCTACCGTTGTAAGCAAAGCCAAAAAGAGATTAAATTTACTTAAATGTCTCATAGGTACAACGTAGGGTCTCCATTCTTCTACGCTCATCAACACCTACAAGGTCTTCCTCCGTCCCGTTCTTACATATGGTTTTACCTCATGGGTATCAGCAAGCGCAAAACATTACGAAAAGCTGTTAATAATGGAACGACATGCTTTCCGCCTAGCCTACCGCATTAAATTACCAAGTCCAACCCGTGAATTGTACGACCGCATCCCATTTCCTCACCTTCTTTATCATATTGAATCTCTTCTTATTAAATATATAACTCAACGGTATGACAGCGAACACGCTTTATTTTCTGAAATCGTTTACAGCGACGCTCCCTACACTCACAGCCATCACCACACGTCTACACCTCTCTCACTGTTTTTCGCATTATATAAATATATCGTACCTCCAAATCATCCGGACTATAACACCATCAGTATTCTCAGCACATCACAAGTATCGGCCCATATCTCACCTTCATATCATGCACAGTAAACCCGCTTGTTACTAACAGGACCTCCTCACGTACAACAAAAATAAATAAATAAAACTTATGGATGTTTAATAAAGTTAATAAATGTCTCTTTGCCCAACAGAAATTCATTTTTTTCACCATAATAATGTTAAATCTCTTTCCCAAATAGAGGGGGTAGCCCTCGCAATGGGTGCTAGCTACACCATAGCTAGCTAACTTTAAAAAAATACATATAGATATAGTAAAAGGATCCGGGTTTGGTTCAATGAGTTCAGAAAAACATATACTGAAACGTTATATTCTTTATATACTGAAACGTTAATTACATTGGCGACTTTGTTTTTTCGAGGCAAAAATGTGCCCGCATGGCAAGGTCCGTCGACCCTACTGTTCCGCGCTTTTACAGGTCCCTTCATAACTAGCTGTTTCTGCGTAGCCACTTTCTCCAGCTGTAGTGTGACGTCACCACGGTGAAACAGGGACAAATATCGTAGGCTAGACCAATGTTCCGCAATAGGGATTTGTAAAGGAAAACAAATTTTAAAATGCGATAAAAAATAGACTACAAACAAATACAATACGTACTTACTTTAGGATTGTGCAGCACTTGAAGAATCGCTTTGCATCCACTATCTTAAAAGCATCCTTCTTCCCAAGTTCCCGTGTTTTTCTATTCAAAAACCGAATTCTGAAGAATGTCCTAGCCTTGTCGAATAGTTTCAACATAGAAGTGTCTTTCTTAGGACATCAAATGGTCGGCCAATCACATTCTTTTGTTTTCGACTTTTTTTTTTGTAAAATTTTCAAAATACATCTTTTTTTTTTGTTGCTTCCATCCACCGGGAAGAAGGTAGAATGAGACCACAACATAGCCTCACATTGCCACCATTCAACTTGGAAAGAATTGCAACTATGTTTCATCCTAAAACTTTAACTTTCGATATGATTTCGAAGTTTAAGTTTTTACTCATAGTCTTATCGAAATCTTCATACATTGACTGTTTGCACACATCTATCAAGCCTCGAGTCATTGCCACCTGGACATTTCTATGTCATTTCAAAATTAAATAAACCTGTTCGTCATAGCACACGCGCCCATTAACATTCATTTCATCAAATATAAGCACTGAAAATTTCTTCACACTCTTTAAGCAGCGCCCTTGCTCCGTCAAAATTTTCAAAACTGGTGTAAGAATACCACGAGAAAATGGTTATTTTTGCATGCAATGTCAAAGTGTTGACACATTGGGTACGCGGATTAGAACATGTAACAGCAGATGATTGTATAATTTATCACGGTGGCGCGTTGTGTTAATGCACGAATAATATCTTAATCAGTCCATCTTAGTTTTTTCTTGCCATTTATTAGCATATTTACTTGGCCCTGTATAAAACTTTTTCGTAATATATCCACCACCGGTTATTAACCACTCTATTGAAACGATCACAATATTATATTTTAGAACCGGTCTTTGAAATTAATTCATTATTATATTTGCTTTCTAATTCTTTTAATTTCGTGTGTAAATATAGACTATTATTTTGGCTTTGTCCATACTAACAGAGTTTAGTTTTTCGTTGGGCCGCGGTGGCACAATGGTAGAGCGTTCACTTCTGGTGCATGCGTCCTTGGTTCGATACCTGCGCGCCAAGTGAACTTGGTGGTGGACAAACACCGTGTGCGTGGGTTTTCTCGGGGTTCTCCTGTTTCCTCCCACTTTCTTTATTCCACTATTTCATTCATTTCTCATCATCACCGTATCCTTTAGACCAGCCGGCATAACCTTGCGACGTAAAACTTAAACATTTAATTTTAGTTTCTCGTTCTCTTCATGCAAAAAGAAAAGCTATTCCTTTAGTTCATGCCCCTCAATCTCCACAGAACAAACGGAACATAAAGAGTTATTTTTTGTTCCGGTCATAATAGTTATTTCATCTGACTGTACCCAAGTGCCTGATTTGTTTTTACTCTAAACACCTAGCTTTCGTACACTTATTTCTTTCATTATTTACATGAACATGGTTCCGTATGACACTGAAGGCACAACAGTGAAGGCACAACATCAGTTTAAACTTGTTCTTGAGTGGGATATTTAGAAACTCACGTTTTAAATCACGTTTATAAGCTTCGGGAATAAAATGATTGGAATAGACGCTGGCGTTTTTAACTATAAAGGTGTCTTTTCGACAGCATTTCTCTTGCCAAATTTTCCACAGAGGATCCGAGGGAAATACCTGATAAATAACTTCAGAACCCTTAATGTTTCTACTATGATTGCAAGTACTTATCGTACAATTCGACATGCTTATAAGCTAACACGAACACTACAGTAATTATTTTTTCTCAATACAGGAAAACAAGAATCATTCGCTTTCCTGCAAAAATCCAACTAACAAGCATGGGTGAATGAGAAGGACCTTGGGCGAAAGCTGTTTCTGCTTCCGCGGTGACGTCACGATTTTACTACATCTTCGGTTTTCAAAGAAGGGTAGTTATGACGCGACCTTAAAAGAGGGAAGGAACACTAAGGTCGACGGACCTTGCCCGCATGGCATACTGGAAAATATTGCTGGAGAACTCTAAGCTGGAAAACAATGTTGGATCCAGCAAACAATTTATGCTGGTTTTGCTGTAAATTATGCTATGCGAAAATTAATGGTCCAGCAATCAAATTCCAGCACAACTTTTCTTTTAATTTGGAGCGGAGTGGACACAAGTTCGGATACCATGTTGAACTCTAGGTTCCGTCTCCTTAGGATGTTATGAACATTCATCCCATGGAAAGCAATGTCAAACCACCATGGGTTCGTTCACCTTGCCAAGGGACTTTTAGGTCAAATATCTGCCTTCGGACAGAATATCACATCATCATTCATTAACAGCCATAGAATAAAACATTGCAAGATTCTAACCCAAAATATGTGCGAGACTGCGAGACCATGCGAGAAAGTCTCGCGCGAGACGCGAGACGAGACTCAAAATTTTATGCGAGACGCGAGACGAGACTTCACATTTGCGAGACGAGACGAGACGCGAGACGAGACCAACATTTGAGGCTGCGAGACGAGACGAGACTTTTCCATTTCTCGTCTCGTCTCGTCTCGCGTGCATCCCTAGATGTAAGCGAATTTTTGTATTGTTTTTCAGAAGTTGGGCCAGACAGTTAGAGCGATAACCTTGAAAGAGTTCGTTCATGGAGTCAATCTGCTAACATCTTAACAGGTAATTGCGACGCACGGTATCTATCCATATTTCATATATGGAAATATTTTGGTTGATTCTTTCTGCTGCTTTTATGAAACTTTATTTTTATTAGTTGTTCCGTTTAAGCTTTCGGCTCGCTGTACACAATGGTTAAAATCTAGCTTAATTAGAACTTGTAATGGTTTACATATTTTTTAGTTTATCCAACTAATTTAGTTACACAAACATCACATTAATGATGAAATCTAAATATGGTTACAGCTTATTAATGGTAGTACTTCTTGTGAGTTGGCGATAAAGTCTGTTAAACTTTGTACTATTCGAAAGGTAAATGCTAAGAACTGTCCATAGTTTTTATTCTGTGTTCAAGAGTAATTACAACCTTACATTCAGTAGTGAATGTTAATGGTTGCATTCTTCATGTGGATATGACTCTAGAGAGAGCAAGGAGGGCGGGCGCTCCTCCGAGGCTAATCCTGCTTCCAACTGGGCTCCCTTGGACATGGTGTATTTTAATGTAAGGCAAGTACTATAAAATTGTCGTTTTTGGTACATAAAATAAAAGCTTCCCCCCCAAAAAAGTCTCTGCCCCCTGCACTTGCTTTCCTAAAAGTAAAGCTCGGGTCATCACTCGTAGACATTAAAGTTTATTCAAATATTGCAGTGTCATAAAAGTAACCAGCAAATGCCTGTAGTTTATGGTGCTTAAATACTAAATTATATTGAGATTGACATGGAATAAAGACTTGTAGATTTTATATAAATAATTGTCTTAATTACATTTTAATACAGCCTTTGTCGTAATAATAAACAGCATATCACGTTTATGCTCAGCACGATTATAATCTATCTTCAAATGAAGCCAGAGAGGCAGCGAATGTAGTGCAGTGGCAACTTTTTAACTCTTACGAATTAGCGTTTCTAACTGTTACTACGTGTATTATCGGGAAATGTATATTTGTGGTAAATTACATAGGAAAATAATTACAAATACAAAAATTAGAATGACTAAAACAAAATGTTGCTAAATGGACAATTTTCGTTTTATTGTTCTTATTTACTGCTCTTTTGACATGAAATTTGACACATACATGTCTTTCCTGATCATACACATACTAACATTATAAGAAATACTAGGCGAAATCGTTATCAAATTATATTCCTACAACAACATATTTATAGACATGCCACAATAATTTTGGACATGAATGTACCTCCTCAATGCTTGAACCTATGCTATGGATAATTCCTTTATTATATTTTATGATAACAAATAGAAAATTCTTTTCTACTTACAGAATACGTAAGTAGGAAATAACAAATATGAGACTTAGTGACTCTCAATTGAGTCTGACCTAGACGTTATATATAAATAATTAATGACCAGAGTTACAACAGAATCTAGTTAAACCTCCATTTTACAAACTTACTACTCCTTACAAAATGAAATCTAGATCATCCAGTTTAATGAGTTTTGGACACAATTCGGATCATTGGAGCAATAATCAAAAAGGTTATGTTATGAATTAAAAGTTTCTCTAAAATTGCTTTCGTTTAATGAAAAGGAAGGCCTAGTGTACCTATGTTGCAAGTATGTTTGTGAAATTCCAATTAATAATTATCCACACATGAACTTCGAAAATTCTATCAAACATAAATTTTAACCTTGGTTTAAATACGGATTTCAAGGGAATTACGTTCCTACGAACTAATCAACATAGTTAGCTTTCAATTTCTCTATTTTAATTTTTTGTTATTTCCTGATATAATAAGGACGTTTCCATTCAGTCATCGTGTTATTACAGTTCAACATAGATAAACTGCTAGAAAATACAATAAAAAAAAAGAAAATGTTTTTACTTCCGTGGGACAGAATGAAAAAATAGGAGTTAAAGCATTGGACACTTTTTCTATCGTTGAGGACTAATTTTTCTGATTATCAGGGAATTGGTTTCTTTTAGTCTATTATAATCAATCGCACCCCAGTGCTTTTAATCTTACTTCCATATCTTAATTTTCTCCACCAATATATATTTTACCCCCTAAGATTCAGTGAAGCGCCTATTAAAAATACACTGGAATATTCCATACATATACAAAAATTATATATATATATATATATATATATATATATATATATATATATATATATATATATATATATATATATATATATACAGTAGAGCGTCGATTATTCGAACGTCGGTCAACCGAACGACCGCTTAACCGAACTGTGTACTCGCTTGCACCTGTTTAGATACTGCCTTGCGATGGTTTGAAGCCCAAGATGAAAGTGACCACTTTCAGATATCTGTAATGAAAAAAGTACGTGACTTAGCTGCTCGTAAGCTGTAGGCTTGCTTAGACAGACCAAAATAAAGGATTTTTTTTAAACGTTAATTTTGTGTACTGTGTGTATTGTTCATGCAAAATGCGTATGTAATATGTACATATTTTTGTTTAATAAGCTGTACCACATACTATATATTCCTACTAAAGTTGCCTTTGTACGTTACTTTGTAATACTTAGAGATGCCTGTTTTTATGAATAAATTTATTGTACAGTACTTCTTTTTGGCAAATAAACATGTATAGTTCGATTATCCGAACAAACCAGTTTTCCGAACACCCATGTCCCCCAATTACTTCGGATAATCGACGCTCTACTGTATATATATATATATATATATATATATATATATATATATATATATATATATATATATATATATATATATATATATATATATATATATATATATACGGTCCTTCATAACTCTAAACATCTGAAGCAATTTTAATCTAATTCGGTCCATATATGACTTATAATCTAAAAAAAAAAGTATTGTATGGGTAAGACATCCCTAACAATGTGGTAGGAAGAGGCGTAACATTTTTACATTAACACGTAACAGTTAGGCAACACTTCGTAACTTAAAACAATGTTGGTTGCCTGCACAAAAGGGGGAAACTATTATGGAAATGTGATCTACCGTACAAGAGAGTGTTTTCATACATTTTATTATAACAAAATGAGTACAAAACAATAATCATTAAAGCTCTTGACAATAATACTTTTATAAAATACACTGAAGAAGATAATATGTATACGGTATATTTTTCTTTTCAGTTTATTTTATAAAAGAATCGTTATTACAGGTTTTCTTTTATGGTTATTATCAATTACTTTTATTATGTTTTCTGATTCAATAAGTTCTTGACTGAATCTAAGGAAAAAATGAAATGAAATCTGTAAGTTTTACGTCCCACGATTATGCCGGTTAGGCTAAAGGAGACGGTGATGATGAGAGATGAGTGAAATGGTGGAATGAAGAAAGTGGGAGAACCTCGAGAAAACCCACGAGCACTGTGTTTGTCCACCACGAAGTCCACACGGCGCGGGCTGGGATCGAACCAGGGACCCCAAGCACGGGAGGTGAACGCTCTACCACTGAGCCACCGCGCCCCCACAGGATCTAAGGAAGAGGTTATTGTAATAAGTATGCTACTAGTACATAGTTAACATTATCTGGTTGTCTAAGAATTTTTTTTTAATTGCGTTGCGACAAGCAATAGTTCCTAACCTTTTCATTACAGACGACTCTTGAAAGTCTCGAACAAGTACTGAAACCCTCTGTACTCTATTAAAGTAATGTTTAATAAACTTAGTTGGTACATCTCTTGTGATCTTTTAAACTTGTTGGTATGAAGTTAACAGAACACTTAGTTGTTTAAGACTAACCAGACTTCTGTGCAGTGATGTTTTAAAAACATTTCGCTCCCGGGAACTTCCAATGCGCAGGAAGGAAGGGAAAATACTACTGCAAATATATTGGAAATCCACATTAAGCAGTATGATTGGAAAGGAGGCCTCGGAGGGAGAATTCCTCTCCGGGCACCCCTGAAATTATCACTGCTTCTGTGAGGGTATGCACTTTATAAGGAGCAGACACTTCTAACGAGTTAAATAAAACAATAAACTTTAGCGAAAATTAGTAAAAATATTCTATTTTCATCAGGTTTACGTATTTACAAATTTCAGAACTCTAGTTAGTATATAGAATGCGTGAAATTGAAGTTGGAAGATCTGACTTAAACAATCAGAAAAATAACCTGATAAAACAATTGTAACATAGGCTACTTTAACACATATACAAACTTAAAATTGTCTATGTACTTTATACGTTTCTTAGATTCGTAAAGATTGTCAGACTCGTGATATTTTATTTTTCAAAGATTACTGGGCAAAACATGAATTTTATTTCACTTCGTGAAACTACGGTAAAGTTCCAAACTATGTGAATTCAATGCTGAAACTGGTAGTAGTGCATCTGTAACTTGTGATTGCAATAGGTGTATAAGTTCAAGTTTCTTGAAGGCCAAATCTGTATCAGAAGACCCTTATTGGCTATCTCTTACCGTTTTTGCTCTATAAAGATAAATATTGAAACTCGAATTAGTAGTGAGTTTTTACCACTTCCGGTTTTAGTAAAGAGTTGCAGGTGAACTTTTCTTCAGACACTGAAACAGTTCTAGAAAGTGCTTACCGCTGTTAGAGTTTTTGCTCTTGGGCGACCAACGTTGAAACCAGAAGTTCCTAATTTCTACCATTTCCGGTTTGAACAGAGTGTTATCGTAGGAAACTGATCCTATTCTTGATACGATAAATCGATTAAAAAACACTTATCGCCATCTCTTGCTGTTTTTATGACGATCAACGTTGAAACCGTATTTTTAAAAGTAATTCTACCTTTCCCCGTTGAAATAGAGGGTTTAACAGAGTAGAGGCAATTTATTGTTGGGTCGCTGAATCGATTCCAAAAGGCTCCTTTAGCTATATTCGGCCTTGTTTTTCTCTATCGAGACCAATGTTGAAATCGGAAATACTATTTATTTCTACCCCTTCCGGTTTTAGTAGAGAGATGTGGTTGAAGATGTTATGTAATCTTTTGATTCAGTTAATTTCAATAAACTGCTTCTCCCAGTATCTCTTACCGTTTTTTTTTAAGTGGCGATCAACGCTGTAACCGGAAGTGGCTTGAATAGAGGCTTAATGAATGAGATGGAAGTTATTCTTGAGAACGCTGAATCGATCACAAAAAAAGCTTCTTGACATCTGTTAACCGTTTTTGCTTTGATACCTGTTAATAGACAGAAATAGCCATTCTGCAAGGTGTAAAGAAAAGGTCGTTACAAACTTCGGGAGCTGATTCCTGAGACCAAAACAGGAGAAAAAGTCCTCTTGCAGTTCCGGATTTCAGCTTCGGTTTCAAGATACAGGGTTGCCAACTTGAAATTCAAAAACGAGCGTACTATGAAAACGAACAACAAATACTCTCGGACTACCTTTGCTACACATTCCGTGCTCAGCGGACCGAAAGCGTTGGATTCCGGTTTGTGATCTCCTTTGCCGTCTGTCAGTAATGCAAACTAGTGCCTGAACCTAAGTATAGTTCAGAGAAACTGACTTCGGATGTATGTGTAATCTCCTCGTATGATAGTGAAGAAGCAGGCTGTTTTCTTTTACTTAAATTTCTCCCTGGTGTAGAATCTATTGCCTTAATGAAAGCAGAAGGGGCGAACTTGCTTACCGATTTGGACGCAGTGACTCGGATATATCGGTCGTTTCAGTTTGTTACTTCGCTCTGTATAAGGAATGCATGTTAGTGTTACTATGTATTGCAGTACGTTGTAATCGGTTCCGCCCTAATGTAAAACCTACCAGTACATAAACTGATCTTTACAATATGACAGTGCAACATGCAAACCAAACTCGATATACCAGGATGGCAGCATTGACGACCTGATGGCATCACTTGTTCTCCCCTAATCTTCAGCGCGTTGGTACATATTACCTTCTGACAAGTAACTATTCTGATAATTCGCTTCTGATTTATGGTGAAGTATTACGTGTATTCATATTGAACAGAATTGCTTTTTGGAGTCCAAGTTTGTAACCCTGCATCTCGAAACAGAAGCTGAAATCCAGAATCTGTAACATGACTTTTTCCTTTGTTTTGATCTGAGGATTCACCTCCGAAGTTTGGAACGACCTTTTCTTTATACCCTGTAAAAAATTTCCTATACTTAGTATAGCATAGTTTGGAAATCTAAAAAGGTTTTTGATGAAAATCGTAGTGCATGTTTAATCAATGTAAGATGCTTGTTAAATCAAAATTAGTTTAAACTTCAGAGAAAAATGAAACTAGTCTAGGGTTTTAAGAATAGGTGCTTCTAGTTCAGATCTTTTAACCTTCAATTTGAATTAACCGTCATTGCTTGTTACCAACTCGAAATCCTTTTGAATTAAATTAAAACTTTGATCTAGAAATTTTTCTCTTTGTTTTGATCTAAGCAGGGATATCTGGCGTTTGAAAGCGGATTAACTCCTTTGAACCATTTTACGACTAATGAAAAAAGAAAGATAAAATCTCTTTTGCACAGAAATCTCTTGTTAATTAAATGTCAACTCGTTAGCAAGCTTTTTCCTACGAGGGACTATAAAATGGTTTTCTCATGTCCTCGGCTTTGGTATATTTTATTATCTAAATTATTTATTTATATTTTTCGAATAAAGAGACCATCACATTAAAACAGGAAAAGTTAGTTGCTTTCCACATTGTGCCCTTCCAAACCAAAGATTTAGTATTGGAACAGCAAGTGACAGAGGTATTACTTCCGATTAGAATAGAACGGTGAAGTCTAATACAGAACCTGTTATTCCGGCGGTGAATCCAAATTATACACGGGATTCGGTTTTCTCCCACAATCTTTTTTATTATAAAAAGTTCATGTTATAAAAAGGTCCTAAGATCAATAAAATCCACTAAGTAGTTGGGGATAAATAGGAGTCCCAAGGCCCAGGAGACCAGAGGAAAGGATTCCACAAAGCACCTGGCAAGCTGAGTCGCGGTGGGCTAGGATTCTGAGTTCTCCACGCAAGCAAAGAGAGGTTTCAGTCCTGCAAAGCTCCACGCAAGCTGAGTGGCAAGGAGGCTTCAAAGCTCCAGGAAGGTTAGGAGGCTTGGGTTAGGTTAGGTTCTCTCAGAGCTCCAGGCAAGCTCTGAGAGGGAAGTTGATCAGCAGACACTAATGTCGATTGAGGCATGCATGGATTTTTAAACCCTCTTCTGAGCCATGGGGTGCTGGTGTTCCTTTATTATCACATGACCAAATGATGACTAGGATTCCTGTCTATTTCTTGTAGTAGGCGAAGTAGAAGAATATGCGGAGTTTTTCCTGAAGTACAGACCATGTGTACGATATTACAATATGGAATGCAATTTTTCTTTCCATCTATTACCGTTTCTCTTTCACGGGAGTCAGAATTGAACGCGGAAGTTGTGCAGATTTCTACTGCTTCTGGTTTCATTCTTAGAAAGATTAGGGCTAATATATCAATATATTCTTTTCTTGTGACATTTAATTCAGATAAAACAGCATCTCATCACTTATTATCGTTTTTCTGTATTGCGGTCAGAGTTAAAACAAGAAACTGTTGATTTCCATAATTTAAGGTTAGAAGAAAGGGATAAAGATTTATCTTTAGGGGTGGGCGGTGTCTCAGTGGTAGAGCGTTTATCTCCGGTGCTTCGGGTACATGGTTCGATCTCAGCTCGCGCCGTGTGGACTTTGTAGTGGACAAACACCATGCTCATGGGTTTTCTCGGGGTTCTCCCGTTTCCTCCTACTTTCTTCATTCCACCATTTCACTCATCTCTCATCATCACCGTCTTCTTTAGCCTAACCGGCATAATCGCGGGACGTACAACTTAACGATTTCATTTCATTCCATTTATCTTTGGGACGGTGGGTCCATATCAGAAAACAGCTTCTCATTATCTCTTACAGTTTTTTTTCCTCTAGGTGATCTAAGAAACCGGAACTGATTCCGATTTGCACCACTTCTGTTTTGAATTAAAACGCTGTTAAATCTTTCAGTTTAAAGTCCGACGATTATACCTGTTAGGCTAAGGGAGGCAGATGATTAAGGCAAGTGAATGATTATGAAAGAATTAGTAGAATAAGAATGTGGGAGGAAACGGAAGTACCTGGGAAAACCCACGAACACAATATTATTCACCACAAACTTACTTGGCCGGTGGTTGAACTAGGGACCTCAGATACCAGAGCTAAGACCTCTACCACTGAAGCACCGTGCCCGAACGAAAGTCACTGCTGGTTTAATTTCTGCTTCTTTTGGTTTGGATACAGAGTTAGCGGATGAGGTGGAACCTATTCTTGGGACGCTGAATCGATTCCAAAAAACTATTTCTCGATATTTCTTACCGTTTTTGTTCTGATATCTGTCGAGGGACGGCCGAACAGATAGATAGACGGACAAAACCGCTCTATAGGCCTCAGACTTCTTATACTTTTATACATAGCATAGTTTGGAAATGTAAAAAAAAAGGTTCAAGATTGATCCAAGTGCAACCAAATTTTGAAAAGAATTACAAGTAGGTACGGGTCATTGCACTAACTTTCTCGCTTCCATTTTGAAAAGCAAATCATGTACCATTTTCAGTAAGATTGAATAAAATATTTAAGAAATATGAACAAATTCATTGATGTACTTTTCGAAAGAAAAACTCTCAAACTACCCACTCTTCTTCTTCTGTACTAGTATCCTCACATGTTAAATAACAGTACTTATACCTACTTCTATCATATTAGTTTAGGAGGTAAATCTACGTTCTTTCTTAGCTGAAATTATTCGAAATGCTATCATGGTTAAGAAGTGTCCAGGCGTAAGTGACTTCTGAGATACTTGTTATAAATAAAATACAAGCAAAGGAAAAAAAAGGTCAAGATGTTGAATAATTTTGTTTATTTTTCTTCATCTTTATTTTTTCTTTTTCTTTTTCTTTTTCTTTTCTTTTTCTTTTTCTTTCTTTTTTTTTTTACTTTCATGTTTGATGTAGTTTACGATCAATAGAAGCACAGTATAATCTTCTGCACGAATTAAACGAGATAATGTACCTCCAGAGACCACATGTTATCCGCCAGCAGCTGGAGATTTCAAGTGCTTAGAGTTTATAATGAGAGTTGTGACGTCGTTGGTTAACCACCTACGGAGAAACCATAATCGTTTAGTGGTTTGACCATAGTTCCACTTAAGCCTTTGGGAGAGCAATCGAGTAGAAATTTCCTGGAAGGCTCATCCAAGTTGAAGATGTTTTAAGGAGAGAAAGAAAAAAAATAAGAAAACCAACACAAAATACTGCAACAGACAAGCAATCTGGTCTGGCTTTCTATCTTTGCTGTATTAAATTTTTAAAGAATTTTCTTTCCTTATACATTTGTAATGATTGTTTAAGAATGGTACGTTACAAAAGCGGATGATGGTAAAACAAACTTACAGATAAGTTAATCGAGAAAATAGTTATGCAAACATCACACATATTGCAATTAGAGTCTACTTACATTGAATCTGAATGCCCTTCATTGTAGGTTTGGAATTGCGTTACCTTAAATAAAAGTAAAAGCAAATAACTTTTGATAAATAAGTGTTACAATTTCGTCAATGTATAATTGCCGAAACTGTAATACTATTATTTATTAAAAGTGATTTGCTTCGGTGCGATTTTACTTTTAAAGCAACTGATTTCCAAAAGTAGAATGAATGGCATTCAGATTCAATGCTAGTGAACCTTAACTTCAGTATGTTTGGTGTCAGATTTTACATTTATTCAAAAAATAACATTGAATTAAATGAAACGAATTTCTCGGTTTCATTCTACAATTATGCCCTTTAGCTCACAGTAGACTGATAATTCATAGGACTGAATGATTAAAAGCATTGGTGGGATGAGAATGCCACAGGAAACGGAAGAATCTCGAGAAAGTGTCTACCATCTGGGGCCTGGGAATGGAACAAAGCACCCCTCGCACCAGAGGATGGAAGTACCTCTGAGCCAATGTGTCCACCACTAATATTGAGGATGTGAATAAAGTTAGTACTTTGGCTAGCTGTACCGGGTTGGAGTTAAACGTTGGATTCAGCGCCAAGGAGATATGAAACACGTGGTCATAAATCTTGATGTGGGGTCTGAGAACAAAAGTTCCCATTTGGAATCGAATTCAGGTATCATATGTCAAAGACGCGTACTCGCCAACCTCATTGCTACAAGAGATCTCTTAATGCTTTTTTCATAGCGGCAACAAAGAACGAAATTGAGAAAATAAACTACTTTGTAAAATATGTATATTTTATCTTTGCGAGAAATGTGAAAGAAATTATAAATGAAAATATGAGGCGTTCGGATTATTAAGGATGAAATCAACAAAGGCTAGTTTCCCAAAAATTCACTCTGAACGGTCAAAATAATCATTCTAAGGGAAAGAGGAACAACTTCCATAAATTATACATGTAGGCACGAGAATTGGCTGCCACTAAGCAGTTTGGTATTAGTATTCGAACATCTCAAATGTAATTTCCTAGCATTCAAATTGTATCTAGCTTTCGTTGAGTTCGCTTTCACTACCTGCTCGGGTGGCTCAGTGGTAGAGCGTTTACCTGTGGTGCTTTGAGTTCCTGGTTCGATTCCCGGCCAAGTAAGTTTCTGGTGGATAACATCGTATCCGTGGATTTTCTCAAGGTACTCACATTTCCTCCTACTTTCTCATTCCACCAATTACTCCATCATCATTCACTTGCCTTAATCATCCGTGTCTCGTAGCATAAACGGCATAATCATTGGACGTTACACCGAAATATTTCATTTCATTTTTTTTTCTCTTACTACCTGGAACGCCTCATACATATGAATAACTTTTCTTTTTCAATCAAAGCTTGATTGTTATCATGACAGGATATAGCATTTGCTGTCTTAAATGAAAAGATAACAGTTATTTCATTTGTTGACACTATCTTACTTTGCTGATATCTTCCAGACTCCCGTTTCTTCCACATCTGGTTCTTTCAACTTCTCTTTCCACCGGTACATTACTCATTCTGGATGGCAAGTGAAATAGGCAGTTATATTTTTCTTTTCTTTTTGTTTCATCTACAACGACTAGAATCCATCGGTTTTCTTTGCTTGTTTTAATACATCTCTGCAGCTTCTCTTTTTGTTCATGATAAAAGCAGATTCTTCTTTTGCTTCACATTTTGCACTCCTATAGTTTTCATGTTTATCTGATACTGCCCTAAGAAGATGTAGTAATAAAAACTGTTTTATAAAAAATATATATATTAACCGGATTCAAAACAGCGCTCAAACATAAAGCTACTATTATTCTATTATACATACTACAGAAGTATTATGAATGAAAAAAGAGAAGTCTATGTCAAACCAAACGAAATACTGACTAATATAAAATTATAGTTTCAATAGTAATTTTATTAAGCATTAATTTATTTTACTTAGCATAGATTCCAGTATTTATTATTAATAGCGGTAACGTTTTAACTCCTTTTAAAATTAATTTCTTTTGAGGGCTTTATATATATATATATATATATATATATATATATATATATATATATATATATATGTGTGTGTGTGTGTGTGTGTGTGTAGGTCATTTAGGGACATTTCGACACGTTAAGAAACAACTCGACACTACTCTTGACAATAATCCTTGCCCTAGTTATAAAACATAAAATCTTCCCCGTAAATGCAGTACTTGCTAATGCAAGAACACATAAACGGAATGGTGCGGATCAGTAGATTTTGGAAGTCTTGCGGGAGAACACTTACTATGGGAGATGTCGACACTATATAAACAATGAAATCCTTTATATGTTTGAAAACAGTGCCTTTACAACAAATATAAAACGCAATGAAATACTAGATGTAAGGTTTCTACTAGGGATGGTATCGAGACGAGACTTTGTACAGTCTGGGTCTCGTCTCGGGTGAAAAATAGTTGTCTCTGTCTCGATCTCGTCTCGAGTCAAAAATCACCATCTCGGTCTCGGTCCTGGTCTCGTCTCGGTCAACAAATGCTTGTCTCGATCTCGGTCTCGAGGGCCAAATCTCGGTCTCCTCTCGGCCTCGTCTCGAGTCTCGAAATAAATAGGTGAAATTAAAATAGTAAAAGTATTATTAACGTACAGTCTGTCGTTTCGGCTTCTTATTTTTGGTCTTCATTCTTGACTTAGAACTATAGTAAGGTGTACTTCTTCAGAGCTAATTTGCTAGCGCTAATGCTTTCCATGCGTGTGTTCCAGGTTCAATCATCAGTGAGTATATCATGCCTGGGATAAAATTCTAATAGTAACCCATATTTCACTTTCAGCAAAAGACTTTCTCATATGGCCTCAGTACTGCCTATACAATTAAACTCTATTAAATTAACTTCAGTACTATACAGCAGTTTATTTCCTTCCTTTGAATCAGAATTGTTCAATACCTCCTAACGGATAACGCAACACACAGCAGCACGAATGAATCTTACCGAAATTGAAATTTTACAATTTCTCATTTATTATCCAATATAGTCTGCTTTGACTGTCATTTTAAAAACAGAATATAACGTTCATTATCTTAACAAATAGGGTAAATTATTAAAATTGATCAGATGCTTTATTACCGTTTCACATTTACGTTTTAATTGACACTTTATAAAACGAACACATCTTTGCTATGTGTGGTCTCGGGTTGGATCACGAAACAAGTTGGATTCAAAGTCAGATGTTTCGCATAGTTCACGTTTAAATTTAAGTACATTCTGTTCCTTATACAAGCTCCTAAAGTTGTAATGCATTACATAAGCATATATCCACTGCCGTAACATAGATTAAGTTTATTCCTGAGCTCTTAGCGGTGCATGTGATTTTTATTCGAGAAAACCAATCGTGCGTTCATTACGTTGATATTTTATATTGATTGAAAATTACTTGCGAAACGTGAACATGGATATTATATAAGTATATAGGTAATTCGAGCTATCTGTATCTATTTTCTCTCTCTCGCCAAAACAAGTGATTCTTAACTTTCTAGTTTTCTTTTGTATTAATTTTCGTAGTTTTGCAGCAACAAGAAGTATTAAAGAGTCATATATATATATATATATATATATATATATATATATATATATATATATATATATATATATATATATATATATATATATATATATATATATCGCTGTACAACTTTCGTTAAATTTTATATCCAATTTTAACCTACCTTACCTAGCAAAAGATATATATCTGAACATTAGTGGTAGACTATGCTAAGTCACTTTTTGCTCAAATTGAGTTAGAATACTTTTTTTTAATAGACTATGTTCTTTCTAGTGGTGTAATAATATGTCTAAAAGCATCCCACTACTTTGTAGCTACTTAGTATAGTTTGAAAAACAGTACTATAGATCTTAGTTAAGGAAACGGCTTTTCGCTTCTCCTGTAAAATTAAGAAATTAAGACTTGGTTTAGTTTACCTCTGAGTTCTCGATATAAAATCATCACGATCATCATAATCAACCATTATCAATCCACTGCTGGATGAAGTCTTTCCAAGTTTTCTCTACAACTATCTATCTTGGGTAATTCTTTTTCAGGGTACTCTCCAGTGGTTCCTGATTTTGTCACAATTTCTTGTATGCGGACATTTCCTAGGCTGTTTTTGTCACGTGGTATTCAGTCTAGAATTGTTTTCGTCTATCGATCATAATTTCGTCTTGCAATATGTCCATCGCATTTTCCAGTTCATGTTAAAAAAAATATTTCATTAGTACCAGTCATTAGTTGCCAAATAATTCATTTCTATTTATTTGGGCTACAAATAGTTTATATCCTCTACTTTTGGAGCACAGACACGCTACTTTTTTATCTTCGGATCTAACAACACTGATTCAATTATTTAAATCAATACAATGTAAGGATCCCCATTTGTTCTAGTGGCTAGCACGCTTGATTTTGGTTCGCGTGGTCTCGAGTTCGATTCCCGGTGGCGGTAAAGTTTAACGACCGAAGTTTTTCGGATTCCACTATGATCAGTAATTCCACGTCTCCTTTAGTCACCCTAGCATAACCGTGGGACGTTAAACTAAAACAAAACAAACCAAAAATCAAGACAATGTGTATTACTAACTGTAAGTCCTTGAATAATTGCATACAGCTATATGGTATGGATCGAGTTTGAGGTGGTCGGTGGTCAAACTATAAGAAATGAAATGCAGTTAAGGTATAATTAGAAATTTTAATAAAGCACTGTTTTAATCTCAACAAAAAAAAAGCCAGGTCTAAGGCTTAGGGAGAACAACTAGTGTTACTGAAAAGTTATCAGTTACATTTAATTTCAATTACAATTTGCTTTTACATGTATTGCTGGAACGAAAACTTTGACATTAACATTGTAAGTAGCCCAAAGACTATGAAAAACACCAAAGACTATGTGTTTTGAAATTCTTGCACCATAAAATAAATTACGAGTAATTTTAAAATATTTTGAGTTTAGCTACGTTATTTGCACTATATTTATAATAATATTTAGCGATTTATTTAAGTTTGCAACACTGCTTAAAATAATGTAACTGCGACTTGTTGTAAATAAAACTACCAAACACTAATGTTATAATATCCCTGCCATTTGAGTTATTAGAGATCTCCAAAATGTTGATGTTAGTGATATGTATTGTCCTTTGTTACACTGAATAATATATATGCTTTTGTGGTTTTATTTAATATCTAAATTAGAAATATGTAGAGCTCTTAAGTGGCTAAGCGGTTAGCGTACTCGCCTTTGGCGTGAGAGACCCGGGTTCGAATCCCGGTAGAAGCTCATGTGGTTTGGATTCCACGTTAATCCGTAGGTTCAGTCTCATATAGTCTCGCTGCTGAAAGGGACGTTAAACTCAATCAACTGAACAGAAATGTGTAATACCATACGTAGTGCAATTTGAAAAATTACAACTTTATGTTGCTTTGGCAACACTGCTTGTTTATCTAGTGATATTGCAGAATATCTAGAAGAATTTCCCCTTCCATATTTCACACAGCATGTTACAAAAAATCAACATATATATATACACTAGATGAAGTATCCATTTTTTCGCATGGGGCCAGTATTTGGAAGTCAAGGCCTGTGGGAGTAGCACTATTTATCTCAGCAACCGCGAAAACTATGGATTTGACACTAATATCGGTCATTTTGAATTATTTTTACATGTCTCGGTACCCCTTCCCCGCAGGTGATCCCCGGCCCGCATGCACTGGTAGCTGAATTTGAAAGTCATAGCTAATAGAAGTGACACCATTGATCTCAGCGACGGCAATAACTATAGATTTGACACTAATATCGGTCATACTGGATTACTTTTACATGTCTCTGTATCCCTCCTGTGAACTCCGGCCCGCAGCCGAAGGGGTGAATTTGGAAAGTAATGCGATTGGAGTTTCACCATTGATCTCAGCGAACACGAAAACTATAGATTTGACACTAATATAGGTCATTTTGTATTATTTTTACATGTCTCGGTAACCCCCTCACCCGCAGGTGAACTCCATCCCGCATGCATTGGTAGCTGAATTTGAAAGTCATCGCTAATGGAAGTGTCACCATTGATCTCAGCGACCGCGAAAACTACGAATTCGATCCTAATGTCGGTCATTTTCTACTACTTTTACATGTCCCGGTAAACGCCCCCCTGAGACCCCCCTGTTTCAAAATTAAAAGAAAAAAACGCTTCTTCTTGTTCTGAGGTCTAGGCCATGGTACCCGTCGCCCAACTTTGGTAACTCTTGGTCCACTTGTCTGGTCCCCAGGCCGCACACAGGCAGTTAGACAGACAGGCACAAACAAACTCTCCCTTTTGCTTATATTAGATAAGATACACAATTTAGGATCCAAGGAGAGGGTTAAAGGGGTTATAGCTCCCCTTGACGCTCAGCTATACACTGGATAAAATGGGCTTCAATCCTACTTCTTTCTTTACACTAGATACAATGTGAAGCTATGGTTTAACCCCTCCCTTGATCATATCCTGGTTCCCCTGGTATATATATATATATATATATATATATATATATATATATATATATATATATATATATATATATATATATATAATATGTTGAGAGAGAGAGACAGAGAAGGCTCTGTACACCCGAAGTGGATTTTCTTTCGCGAGAGGCTTGAGAACGAGTAAGAAACATTTGTGCTGTACGTGCAATGCGAAAAAATGATCTCAAATTTATTTCAGGAAACATTAGTCAACCGTTCCCACATTATCTAACACAGCAACGATACAAATTTTGAGTAAAGGCAATCTTAATAGCTATCAATATCAATATTCGAGACGAGACCGAGACTTTCGAGACTGACCTAAGTCTCGTCTCGATTTATAGAGCTCCATCTTGGTCTCGGTATAAAAGGCCGTCTCGAATTCGGTCTCGCCTCGGTATATAAAAGGCCGTCTCGGTCTCGGTACCATCCCGAGTTTCTATTATCCACATATGACATACCTACATGCAAACTTTGCAACAATTGATTACAACCTAAGTTGAAATACAATAACACTGAAAGAATGTAAGTTCGTTAATAATAAACTTTGTTTTCAACCTATTTTGCAACATATTACTTTCAATATTTCACCACGCATAATAACTAATAATCGAAAATCATGCACGAAACTTCGACATAGGGCTACCGATGTAAATGATCCTTTATTATTATTATTATTATTATTGGAAAGGACGTATTTTCCCGGGGATTCCATGTAAATTTCATTAGAATCTAATGATAGTCTTTGAAGCTAAGCCATGAAATACCACAACGGATGCCGTGCTATACCATAATTAACTGACTTCATTATGAGTATCTTACGCATACTTTAACATTAATGGCCCGATTTTAAATATTCTTTTCTTGTTTGAAAACAACGTTGTTTCTGGCAGGTATCGTGTAAATCTAATTGCGACCTGATGTTGGTCTTTGCAGCTTGACCATGGGACTTCTCAAGGAATGCCTGAAAAATATATTAATCGACATTTAAAAAGGGCTAGAAAGTGGGCCATTTAAGGGTAATATCCACATTTAGGAGATTTCGGCAGTGATCATAGAAACAGGAGCCTCTAAAATAGGT
Source organism: Thermobia domestica (assembly GCF_964235325.1). Taxonomy (NCBI): domain Eukaryota; kingdom Metazoa; phylum Arthropoda; class Insecta; order Zygentoma; family Lepismatidae; genus Thermobia; species Thermobia domestica. Next base: position 224,258,746 of record NC_137457.1, on the reverse strand, counting down.
ACATAAAACTTTATTTAAGAAATAATTTCCATGTTATAACTTTCATAAGGTATAGCGGTAATATATGTTGATGAAAGGAGACAAAGGATTGGCGTTATGATAGAGTATACCCTCTGCATGCATGAGTGTCAGGTTGACACATATTGCTTGTTGCAGTGACAACTCGTGGAATTTTGCGAAGATCCTGGGCCATGTTGTCTAGAAGGAGCTTCTTCATAATTTTCCTCATCGTTATCCCGGTCTTCCTCCAACTGAATGTTTAACGCTGCTTCAATTAATGATTCAGTCGAACTAAACGGCAATGTTTGTTCCATTATCTGACGAAGAGCCTTGATAAATCCAATCCTATTTGAAGAGTAACTACAGCGGACTCAGTGTTCACCAGACCTTGCACCTCTTCATCCGTTACTTCTCGAAGTTGATGACTGGAAACAGGAGATACTACTGGGTTTTCTACAGGACGTTCTTGACATGCTACATGACTCGAAGGCTCAATAGGTGGACATTCTCTGATCGAATTTCCTTCTTTTTGCAATTCCCGGATCTGATTGGTATTCTCATTAACTATAGTTTCCACAATTTCCGTCGAACTTTGTACATCAGCAAATCGATGTAAAATCTGTTCTATCTTATGATCTGTTTGTCCTAATTTGGAATGTATTTGTTGATTTATTTGCTCAAGTTCAGCATCAACCTGTTGTGTTAGTTGATGTGTTATGGATTGAGTTATTTGGTGGGACATTTGCTCTAGCTGAGTATCCATTTTTTGCTGTTGCTGCGATATTTGGTGGGGCATTTGCTCTAGCTGAGTATCCATTCTTTGCTGTTACTGCAATATTTGCTGGCCAAGCTGTTGCGATATTTGCTGACCAAGGTGTCTTATAAGATCAGTCACGTTCGTTGATGAATTCGTACCTGGTAGCTCTACATCACCACTTTCTTTATGCATATTTTCATTTCCAGAAACACTCATTTTTATGTTTCGATAAATTCTTTTCCCACTTCTGAGCAAAGTATACTTCGTGTTGAATACTATGCTGAGACTGCTTTACTATACTTCAAAACTAATCTCAACGTCCTGGTCGGTAAACCACCATCTAAAATGTAACGTCCTGGGAGAGATAACCCCATCTATAAATGTAACGTCCTGGGCGAGATAACACCATCTAAAATGTAACGTATATAGGAACCACCATCTAAAATGTAACGATTATTACTTATTATTTTTTCACGTTACATTTAGCCCACAGCTCGTATAATTTTTAACTATATGTCAGCACGATCAATTTACTTTAAATCAGACACGTCACTTATATCTTTATTACCTTTTATTATTCTTTCATAACTTCATTAATAATAATATTCTTTTTCGGTCGTCATAGCAATCATTAAACAACTATTTGCTATTACGGTAACTAAGAGTACAGTTTTATACATTTAAAACCAACATAGATTTTCCAGCTACTATGATTAAGTCTTACTTTTTTTATATATATATTTAGAATCAACAACATATATATTATTTTTTTCTTCTTCTACACGACAGATTGTGTACTTTTATGCACCGTTGCCCAAAATCAAGATATAAAAATAGAAGAAATTACAAAATAGATATACAATATCGTTGTACACTGCAGTGGCTTCATATGAACTCCTGTCTATCTTCTTGAGATCCTTCTTACTCATTAGATTCAGGTGTAAAATAGAAAAAAAATCAAAAGGGTTTCTAAGTTCACTAATAGATTCTGACAATTGTGTAGCGCCAGAAAAATCTGTTTCAATGGGTTGTTTCTGAAGATTTTTGTGTTTCCACAAAATACGTCTTCTTTCTTCGGACCGGGAATGTTCTCAATCACTCATATCACTACGTTCTGCAACAGGTTCCTCACTGGTTGCGTCTCCTTCCAGTTGATCATTGTGCATCAAATCATCGTTTGTAGAAATATCGTTTCCATCGTTCTCAGGAAAATATTTTTACGACCATAAAATGTATGTAGGTCTATGTTCTTCGTTTATTTTCTAAATAAATGCTAAGTGCATAGTGTGACAAAAATGGAACAAACCAATTAAGTCACATGAGCAGTTTGTGTGATGAATATTACACAATGACTCGGAAATAATTCAACAGCGTTCAATATTCAAGCTAATAAAATTCAAACAGATGACAAAATTAAAAAAAAAAAAAGCTAAACATGTACACAAATGGACACAGCGCTCGAAGCAGAACAGTGAAACTTTTGTGCGCAGAAAACTCCACGATTGACCACTACTTGACAGCACTTACCACAGCTCAGTAGAATGATCCATGTATGTCACTGTATGCAATCAGGAAAAAAAAAGCACTTTCCTCCCTAGATGGAATTAAACAAGAGGCAGTACAGTGCTGGAAATTGGTATAAAGGCAGAGGGATATTTGAAAATAGAAGAAGGCAAGAATGCCGACGATGGATAAAAATGATATATTTACAAAGTAACATTGTAGACTGCACAAAATCAAGGGCATATCGTTTGCTAATACGTCACTGGCACGCGTAGTTTATACAAAAATATAAATTAGACCATTTTCGGATGGAAATTAGTATAAAGGCACCCATTGTCTTTGGCAAAAAATAAAAATACAGTGTACGGTACAGAATGGAAAATAGATGTTCAGTAGTTAATTGACCCTCCTTTCTTCTGAATGAGTTGGAATATACGCTTTGGCATTGTGTTTATGAGATATGTTAGTTGTTGCAGTGGAATAGCTGACCACTCTTCTTGTATCTCGTTTTTCAACTCAGCAACCGTCCCAAATTGTCGACCATTGCGATAAACATTGCGCGCAAGGATTCCCCAGAGGTCTTCTGTCGGGTTAAGATCCGGGATTCTCGCTGGCCACTCCATAACCTTGATGCCCTTACATTCAAACCACAGTTGGGTTGCTGCTGCCCTGTGGATAGCAGCGTTATCCTGCTGGAAAATCAGGTTCTGATGGTCTAACTCCTCATACATCCACACCAATTCTATTTCTAACATCTCTATGTACGTAGATGAATTCCTTTTTGGTGTTGAGTCTTGGAATCTTGGATGCACCTTTAACACAAAACGCTGCCCAAATCATAACACTTCCTTCGTCAAAATTTCTGCTCATTTGCACTTGCTCCTCTTTCCTAAGGTCATGCCAATAGTATTGAAAACCACCCGGACCATCTAAATTGAACTTCTTCTCATCACTAAACACAATGTGATTCCATTCGGATGTCCACGACATATGTTTCCGCAAACTGGAGTCTCGCCTGCTTGTGCGTCGCACTAAGGGAAAGGGTTACACTTCCGTTTCTTGAGTATAAGGTGTGGATCTTGATTCAAAATTTGACGCACTCTTCTGGATGTGACAGGTAAGTTGCAAGCAACAACAATTTGGGAAGATGACATATTTCCGGCCCTTGCCTTGCGCACAATTAATCGTTTCGCAGCCTCCGAAAGTTTTCTTTTTCTATCATACTTCCCGTTCTTTCCGTATTGTGCGCCCAATTGAATGTAATTATCAATTACACAGCTTGAACGATTTAGTTGTTTTGCTATTTGCCGATTTGACAGGTCCATGTCCTTGTACGCACAGACACGTGCTTGTTCCTCAATCGACAACAATTTTCCACGAGGCATGGCACACACAACAGCTCACAGACGTTTACACCCGTGCTTCTCTTATCGCACTGTGTCAGCTGATTCTCAAAAGCGCATTAGTAGTAATGCTGAACGTGTAGAGGGCGCTAAACAACAAGTAACCATGGGTGCCTTTATACCAATTTCCACCCGACAATCGTCTCATTTCGCTTTTTGTGTAAACTATGCGTGCCAGTGACATATTAGCAAACGATATGCTTTTGATTTTGTACAGTTTACAATGTTACTTTGTAAATATATCATCTTTATCCATTCTCGGCATTCTTGCCTCCTTCTATTATCAAATATCCCTCTGCCTTTATATCAATTTCCAGCACTGTATGTCCCACATATGGAACAAGATGCAGTATCGGTTTATGTTCACAATATTTGCAAGATACTGACTTATCTTTATAATTTTGCACGTAACATTGCCACACGACATTTCTTCCTACCTATTTCTCGAAATTTCATGCGTTAATTCACTATGGAAGAGAAGTCCGGGAACCTGTTCAGAAATTCGAGTCAGAGACAGGAGACAGACCGACGTCTATTAATAACGGTGGTTCGGAGTGTATTAATAGTACTTCATCTCTATTTCTACATAATTTTTACATCACATTATAAATTGGTTCCTTTTCATCATTTGTAAATTAGTACTTTGCTACATTTTAGTGCAAATGGAAATGGAACATAAATATTCATATTAGTAGTTATATAAAGTACAGTCAGCGATTTTTAATTTTTTTAACCTCCAAATTATTTAAAACCTAGAAGTAAATCATAATAAATGAAAATGAAGTAATTAGTCATATGGTCGTTATAATTTGGAAGATAAAGTAAAGAAATGGAAATAAATTCCTTTCCGGCAAAGACATGTAGGCCTTATGTGGCAAATTTCATGTCAAAACAGCAGTAAATAAGAACAATAAAACTAAAATAAAATTTTCTTGTCCATTTACCAACATTTTATTTTACTCATTCTAATTTTCGTATTTATAATTCTTTTCCTATGAAATTTACCACAAATATACATTTCCCGATTATACACACAGTGTCAGTATTAAAAGTACCCTGCAAAATCATCAAATTATTTTCTTACAAGAAGACTGTTATAGATATGCGACAATCATTTTGGACATGAGTGTACAAGTTTCTGTTCAATACACAGTTGTTTTAAAGTACTTATTGCATATTGTCCCATATATGGCACATACTGGTAACTTGAATTCAAAAATACACAAATTAGTTTCAGTGTAATTTCCTCGATCAACTGCAAAAGTGAATAAAATTTCCTATTATTTTTTTTTATTTCATTTTCGTAATGCATGCAGTACCAGGATAAATATGTATGCGCAAACGTTGATAAAATGGTGAGACATGTGTCTTCTGATAGTTACCCAACCTAATTGGTTTATAACATTTAAAATTTTAATATGTTTATATCAGTAGTAGATTCAAGTTTAGAAAATCCACTTACATATAAATTTAAACTGTTTAGCGCTGTAAAAGTATGTGGACTTACTGTACCATTTTTTCCACATATTTACTTGCATAGAACATACTGTAAGTAAATATACATTTATGCGTACTCTCTAAATATAATAAAATATTAATAAAATAACAATACCGTTCGGAATATACATTTTAAAGAATCCTCTAGAGACGACAGTAATAAAATACTCTGACAAAAAGAAAAAAAAAACTAATTTAACTTTGAAATCATAATATAGTAATAGAATGCGATTTTCTTTGCGATTGTACATAAATTCCGGAAAATTCCTATTTTTGGGAATCTTCCCGGGAATATTCTCGAAAAATATCTTTCCGGGAATTTACCCATCACTACTTGTGATGCACGATGCTCTTCCAATCCTACCAAACGCAGAGCATAACCTTTCTGGGCGTCAGTATGGGCTTTGGCACAGACTGTAGAGTTTCTCCTCACTTCGACTATTATTTTTACGCGCATTGTTGTTGCAGCTGATCTACTTTTCATCAGTCGTGATCAATTGCTTCAGCAAAAGTACTGGACTCGACCTAATGGAGGTGTAGCAGTCAGGGGTGCATTTACTTTTATGGCTGACTGTACCTCACCTCCGATTTTAATAGTAAGATAAGGGCAAAGATGAAACCTCTTCTTGAAACAGTGAATCCATATCCAAAGAGCATTTTTCGCTCTTACCGTCTTTGCTTTACAAGGATTCAGTATTAAAGCTCGAATTGGTAGATCTATACTACCGATTTCAATAGAGTATTAAGAATTAAATTGGAACATATTCTTGGGATCTTATCTTGCAGGATAAGAATTTAAATAGACCCTGTCCTTTATATCAACCAAGACTGTTGGCTTGATGTCTTCCAGGTCAGTGATGGATGAACTACGGCTCACGGGCTGGATGCGGCTCCCTGAAAAGTTCTATCCGGCCCGTAACAAATTTCTAATTTGACGAATGAAAAGAAATAGAGATACTTCGAAAGAGTTACATTAAAAACAAACTAACAAATGAAGACTTAACTTCACTTCTGAGAGTCAATGCACCCCAGTTCGAACCAGATTATGAGGAACTTTAATCATTAACAGATATTAATATTAGGCCTACAAGAACTTTCTAAAAATTACAGTTATTGTTTTTAATAATTTATATTGGTTCACATAATGTTTTTCTTTTTTTCCTTTGACCCTCTCAAAATAATGTGCACAGCACTGTCCTAGGTAATTATACGCAAAAAAAAAAAAGCTCTAGAAAATACCGTGGGCCATTTAGAATTTTGTATGTGTATCCTAAGATAGGCGAGCGAGTTCAAAGGGAGAAGGTGGTTTAAAATTTATGCTAGAAATAGTTTCCTCAAGTTATAATTCGAAAGCTCCTCAAGTTACAGAGATAAACTCGGCACAATAATTTCTTATTAAAAGCTGAGCAATATTATTAACATTTATCGAAAAAAAATTACAAATTGGTGGGTCTTACTGGTCTGAACAGCATGGTGTTCGTGATACTACGAAAGCTTATGTTAATTAATTTATAAATCTAAAATATGATATAATGCCCGTCTTTATTGAGGTTTAACTGATGCTGAAGTATTAGTGCATATATTTAAAATAAGAATAACAAAAATTATCTTCTTCCCACCACACGCTTCCCCATAGCGAAAACAGCAGTATACAATGATTTTGCATGTTTTGATGTGGCAAAATAATGTATTAGAACATCAAAGTCAATATTTTGTATTATCTCATATTCAGTAATCATTAAACTTGTAGTTTAATCATGATTGTATTATGTTGCTTCTTAATTCATTTTTTTTTTCAGTAATATACTTTTAGAAAATAAATGTTCACCGTATTACTGTGAGTAACCATCATTGGAGGAAAAATCAGATGCTGTAAATCAGATAAAAAATCCATAAAAGTGAGTAATTTATAATTTAGTAACAAAATAAACATAGTTAATGGCTTTCCTTTCTGCGCACACACACACACACATTTATATATATATATATATATATATATATATATATATATATATATATATATATATATATATATATATATATATATATAGATAGATAGATAGATAGATAGATAGATAGATATTGAGAGAGAGAGAGAGTGAGTGAGTGAGTTTGGAAACGATACTAGACAAAATTACGAGTTAATTATGGTTTTAAACGTAATTCCAAGTTCTTTCCTCATAGTGTTTTCAGAACATATTTTGTACCAAGTAATATTATGGCTGTGTAATGTTTTAACAGTTAATATTGAACAATTTTAATTATCTTTTTCTGTTGAAGAACCAATAATAAGAGAATGGAATGTGCTGAAGAACCAGGGCCGCCCACAGGGGGGATGTATGGCGCAAGCTGCGCCATTGAGAAAAAATTTGGGGGGGATTTTACTCTACTTTCGAACTAGCAATTTTACTGTCGGAATAGCATTAAAACACGATTTTGAGAAGCTAATTTTCTAAAATTTTCCGGGGTGAACCCCCGTACCCCCTGCTTTGATACTCGATGAATGAAGTACCGCGCAAGTAGCCGTATGAAAGGAAAGGTTGGTTCGTTTTAAGAGAGAAGGGCCGCCCACACGAGGGATGAATGGCGCAAGTTGTGCCATCGAGAAAAAAATTGGGGGGAATAAAAAAAATTGGGGAAGAATTTTACTCTAATGTCGAATAAGTAATTTTGCTCTCGTCAGAATAACATTGGAACACAATGCGATTTTTGTTTAAATCTCGAGAATGAATCCCCCTACCCCCTGCTTAGAAACTCTATGAATGAAGTACCGCGCAAGTTGCTATATGAAAGGATGGGCTGGTCGGTTTATCGCTTTGTGTAGGTAATTTAGCCATTTTCTGCTAGGAGCATGGATGATATTCTAAGCCCGGTTCTTGTCAGTGATTTGTGTGAGTATTATGGCATCGAGTGTGAAGAACTTTGTGAAGAAGTTAATGTATTTAGTAAATTGTACAAAGTAAGCTACCAGGACATTGATTTGGCCGATGTACTTTGCTCGAGTGACGGGAGTCAGAGTGAAAATAATGAAGACGACTTCCAAGATTCTTGTGAGGACAAATCTGATGGTGTAAGTAATGACGATAAAATAGCCAAACAAAGATCACTTGATCAGTGGGTGAAGAAAGGATTCATTAGGCCTTACAGGTGTTTGTTGAATATGTCTGGTTTTCCATACCTAACAATATTATACCAGATACTTCTGTCATTACCAGCAACGAGTTGCTCAGCAGACAGGATTATGAGTAAATTAAAAATTGTAAAAAATAGACTAAGAAGCAGCATGGGAGATGTATGGCTCTCCGACATGCTTGTCCTTTCTTCCGAAAGAGACATTTTAGAATACATTCCCAACAGCGATATTGTAGACAAATTTGCTTTGTCGAGTGAGCAAAGAAAAAAAATATTACTCTATAAAGGACATCAAGGGTAGGTTAATGTCATCACCACGACCAGTAATAATTTAATCCAACAAAATCATTCCTGTATTAAAAAAAAAGTATGAACGGCCTTAAAAAGAAGTGAAATCACAAAAATGAGCGCCAAGTTCTGGTGAACAACAGTTACATACACTCAAGGAATCACTTTCAAATTTAGATTTGAAACTTGCCTATGTTGTCTATTGAAAATTAAAAAGTAGTTTGACATAATTGTGAGCTAGTGGTAACCATACAGACAACAGTCAAGTTTCAAATCTAAATTTGAAAGTGATTCCTTGAGTGTATGTAACTGTTGTTCACCAGAACTTGGCGCTCATTTTTGTGATTTCAATTCTTTTTAAGGCCACTCGTACTTGGCTCTTTTACAGGAATGTTTTTTGTTGGATATCACTTCTTTCTGTAGGCTAATTTCGAGGATAACATTTTCTTTTGGTATCAAACTCAATAACTTGTAACTTGCATCTTACTTTTCATGTACAAGGGAATTATATCAATATTTTGTAAAGAAAAAAATAATACTATAAATACTAATTGTAAAAAAAGAATACCTGTGCCATACACAGTGTGTAGAAGTTTTTATACCCTTCAATATCCTTATAGAACATATTTAGTATTGTACACTACCAAGACTACTAATAAAAGTAATGCCATTTTTATAATTCTGCCCCTACTACTACTACAAGCATTCTATAATACTACTACAGGAAATAAAAACAACAACAAAAATAACAATTACTAGTACTATAAAAACTACTGCTACACTGGGCAATTGTTTTTAGAGGACTTGAGTTTTGAGGAGGGAAGAGATTATTTAATTTTGGGGGGGAGTGCGTCATCAGCTTTGGGGGGGATGGGCACCCCTGTGAAGAACAAACTTCTTCCGGGGTGGCCGTTACCTTAAAACGGGTTTGTCTGCGATGAATGCATTGGTTGAACTAGATGTAAGAAGAGGAAAGAATATCCGAAGTCATTTATTAAAATTAATTGTAATTAATATGCCTTATATTTTAATGCATGTTTAAGAAGCGAAGTACACATTGGTTTGACCACCATGATTTTAAAACTAACTCTATTTCAATCCTCACACAATACAAATGCTTTTCTTTTGAGAGAACAGTATTAATTCTTCTATACGTCATACAAAAGTACAATGTGGTTTATTTACATTGTGTAAGTCCTTTTTTTGTGTGTGTTATAAATTCGCGAAATTACCATAATGAAATACCTATGAACGCTATTGTATATGCTGAATGAAGAAAGAAAGAAGTTTGGTTCATGTACTTCTAGATCTGTATGCGTGGGCCATTTACCTTACTTCATGCAGTAAGGTGACAATGGCTAACAATATGATTGTACAGATTTAGAGCCGTTTTAAGCTCTGTGATATGACATGAATATCTTATTTCAAATTATTGTACCGATCTTTTCAATATCAGTTTATGTAATAGACCATTTACAATTAAATTTGATACAGGATAAATCTAAATTGAATTTTGAAACAAATTCCTAAATTCAATTATAATCTAATGCGATATAATGCATGCGATATGATACAATAGTGTATGTATTTTGTGTTTTTTTATGATTTTAATGACCTGGTTTAGTTCAATTGTGATGCATACCATTACATTCAATGATGATGTCTATCAACCACAGTAATAAAGAGTTGATTTTGGAGACGGTGTTGTTCGTGTAAGTTATTGTTGTAGAAATTGCATATGCAGAAGGCAGGAACAATGAAATTTTGCAGTAACGTCGAGCTGTTGTGCTACCCTTACATGAGACACCATTGTATGAGAAGTTTGCTTTGAATACAGAACAAGGCTGAGAAATTCCATTTGCTGTGTTATTGCTGCGAATTCCCTGGCTTCATAACTCCAATATTGAATGTATGTATGAGATTGAACACATGGAAAGCAAGGTTTATGTACGTGAGATGTGAAATGAAACAATTTACTGGCTTCTTTTCTGTTTTGTGTCGTACGATTCTAATGAACTTTGTATTATTATCTACGCTTTTAAAAAGACAATATCCTAAGTTAGATTAAATATCTTAGGGTCAGTACTACGAACATTTTGATGAACTTTCAGTCGGTTACGTTGAAGATTTACCCAAAGAATTAAATGAGACTACTATCTTTACTATTGTGAGACGAAGATAGAACATGTAAATAATCTATGAATTACTTGTTCTGTTATACTTGTTAGAAATTACCTAGTTAGCGATTTTTTATTTCATCATAGATATGAATTTGAGCAAACTTATCCTGATAATGCTTGAATAGAAGTGTGGAAATAGAAAAAGCTATAATGAAGAGCTTAGTAGGTCAGAATTTGAAATTAAACAGGAAAGACATAGTGATTCCATGAAGCACAATGAGCCATAAAATTTATAAAAAGTTGTGCCTGTAAATATGAATTTGCTGTTCTAAAGAATCGTAAAAACAGTTCATGACGACAGCCAGTTGAAGAACTGTTTTAAATAAGAATTTTCTTCCTTACCACAATCCTTATATGATGAACGAGGAATGATAAAATGTGTCAAATCAAGCGTCTTTTTATCTTTCTACACAATGGATCCACAGACACTGCACCCTAACGAATGTAAATTTGTTGTTGATAGTGGTTTTATACTTCGCCGTGTGCTATGGCCTCATCATGGCATATTTCAAGACATCCTTTCTATTTACATTGTTTACCTTAAAAATCATTATGATTAGAACTGCACTGTGGTGTTTGATGGATGTGGTGAAACTTTCAAGGACGTAGAAAATGCTGTAAGAGCTCGGAGATATGCCACAAAAAGATACGCAGACTACGAGGTGAAGAAAGGCACCCAAGTAACAGTTTCACCAAAAAAAAAAAAAAAAAACCTTTCTAAGGAAAACAAGAAAAACAAGCCTAAACTCATTGCCTTAGACCCTACTAACAGAAGAATTACAAAATCATTACGTCAGCGCATTGCAAGCTGAAGACGACGTTGACACACTAATTGTAAACACAACCATAAACGCTGCAAAACCACAACAAACTACAATTATTGGTGAGGATATTGATTTATTAGTTCTTTTGATTTCCTCAACTCCAGATGGGAACGATGAAATCTTTGTAAAGCCAGGAAAAGGAATAGTACCAATTAAAACGTACTCTGCCACGCAACTGAACAAGAAGCAACCTGACCTCAAAGAACACTTCCTGTTCGCTCATGCGGTAACCGGTTCTGACACGACTTCAGTCTTCTTTCGCAAAGGAAAGACCAAGAAAATTGCACTACTTAACAAGAGAGAAGACATTCGAGAAGTATCTTCAATAATTCTGATGCTACCAAGAACAAGATTTGTGAAGCAGGAAAAATGTTCGTCCTTGAATTATACGGAGCTGACAAATGAAATGAATGTCTTGTTGACTACAGGTATAAATGTTTTACCAGAGAAACTGCAAACAGGAAAATAGGAGTGAAGTTGGATAGTCTTCCTCCGACTTCAGATGTAGCCTCTATGCACATGTTGAGGGTTTTCCATCAAGTGCATTTATGGAGGGGGGAAACAACTTGATCCAGAAGAATGAGGATGGAAGTCTCATGGAAACATTTTTCTGCCTACCCCAATGACTCAAGCACTGGCACCTGACGAATTAATGAAACTATTTCAAGCTCTGCATAAAAACTGTAAAGGTCGTTGTTTATGCAAAAAAGTACGGATGATGTGCTGAAAATCACCTCACGAAAAAATGCAGTGTGAATTGTGATGGAATGCTTACTTTTTCAGAGAAATGTAAAAGTTTCTATCTAATAGGAAATTTTTCTGTTCTGTCAAATTGTGTTTAGTTTATTTTCTTTCTAAAATTAACCGTTTTCGATAAATTAACCAGACACTGAATGAAAATTTCTGATTGTCCGCCATTTTCCAAGATGGCGGAGTTAGTACAAGGCAGATCATTGAGGACTCTTAGTATGTTGATTAGGACCACTATTACAACAATCCTGTAAAGAGAAAAAAATATTACCAATTATATCCACGAGAGGTACCTAATTCGACTAGTAAACACATGGATTCCGTATATTTGTACAATAACCGCTGTCTGGATAAATTTACGGAAATATAACTCACCGATTCGAATGAAACTTGTAGGGTTGGTCTCCCAAGCATAGACAGAAAACAATCATTTAATGTAGAAGAAAACATACTGCCAGGGAGGTTTTACGACAGCTCATTCTGAATCTAACGTCAAAATTACAAAATTCAAAATGGCGGATCCAATATGGTGATTACAATTACAAAACATCTTCTGGTTTGAAATGCTCTGCAGGTAGCTAAGAACATAGTTGGCAGAGCTTACTACGAGATGGTTGGAGACCGATTTGAAACCTTTTACTCTGCTTATTTTAACGGGATGTTTAATTGGGGTGCGTCTCTGCCCTTCTCACTATTCGTGGTGCATTTTAAAGTGAGTCCCCTCGCTTCTCTATTCGGGGTGCTTATTAAAGTGAATCCCTTCACCTCTCACTATTCAATCCTCGCAATAACACCTGCCAACTATAATTGTTCTTGGCTATCTACAGGGCATTTTAAACCAGAAGACGTTTTGTAATTCTAATCACCATATTTGATCAACCATTTTCAATTTTGTAATTTGGACGTTAGATTCTGAATGTGATGTTAAAGGAAGTTGGAGAAGATAAAATGGACAGAGAGAGTAACAAACGAAGATGTTTTAAAACGGATAGAAGAAGGAGACGCTTTTAGGCCAATTGGATCTTTCGTAGGACGGCCGATTGGATTGGACACATCTTGGGAAGAAATTGTCTTCTTCATACCGCCATAGAAGGAGAAATGGAAGAAAAGCGAGAAGTAGGAGGAAGAAGAACAGAACTGATCGATGACTTGAAAATTACAAGAAAATATTGGGAATTAAAAGAGGAAGCTGAAGATAGAGAAACGTGGAAGGAAACGGCCAGAAAACTTTAACCATGAACTCTTTCAGATTATCCTTGGTCATATTTGCACTTTTAACAGTATATGAACGAATACTGGGTGGATCGGAAGTATTGGCTGGAAAGTGGTCACTTGACTCGGTATAGAGGAGATACATGGGACTCGTTAATTTCCCCATCCATGGAAACAACAGGATAGATCATGTATGAATGCTAAGTAGCTGATGTAGATCTAACTTAAGCGAGCGTATATTCTCTTTCCACCTTGGAACGACAAAATGTTAAATCGGAGTATGATGTTCTTGCTCTTCAGCATGATGCTTCACTTCTTCTCAACTGGTGTAACTCTTGGAAACTTAGTTTAAACATCGAAAAATGTGCTTCTCTCACGATTTTTCTAAAAAAGGAATCTATAAACCACATCTATAAAATTAGTCATAAGAACATAAATCCTGTCACCTCTTTCAGAGATCTTGGTGTTATTATTGACAGTAATCTTGCTTTCGCGGGTCATATAAGCAATATATTGTACTGTAATGAGAAAACTGGGATTCCTTTATCGCTTCACAAAAAAAAAAAAAAATCTAATTCCTTATGCTTGTTCTAAAGTCATATGTTGCTCCCACTATTGAGTACTGTTCTATCTGGTCTATGGCCTGCCCTGCTCAATTTTTTTTGTTTTAAATTAAATCCTGTAATTAATTTCTTTTTAGCCATTGTATCGTACCGAGTACCTCACCTCCAAACATTTCCAAAAAATGACGTTTTAAAGTCCCTCAATATCAAGAGTCTTCTAGCGAGAAACAAAATTTCTGACCTAATATTTTTGCATAAAATTGCAAATGGCCATATATCATGTGAACAGTTATTAAGTCAGATCAATTTTTGCATACCCGCTAGAACAACACGGTCTAGTGATCTCTTTTACACTCGAGTTGCCTCTTCCAATACCTCTTTCATATTGCCTTCTGATTCGACGTTATCATAGTTCAGTGTGTCAGTAGTCTCTTGGAGTTCATTGCGTTCGAGCTGGCGACGAAGTTGTTCGAACATAAGATAGTTGCGAGGGGTCGCTTCATCATTTGACGTTCCAAAATGCTCCAGAAGCAGTTGTACCACTCGCTTTAGCTCCATGTGTTATATTGGATTAGCAAAACAGAAAACAACACAATCATACTTAATGTCTTTTTACAACTTTGCAATACACATTAAACAAACAATGTTAGGTGGGCAACGGTCTGTTGTTTTCCTCCTAATAAATAAAACGAAACTAGTTAACTAAACATTTTAAACTGAACTAAACGTATTAATATCATTAATGCACTGATCTGTACAATTGTTTCCACACACAGACCAAGTTATAACTATTCTAAGGATAGCAACAAAAAGATCCAAATTAATTCATTTGTTCACGAGTTATTGGCAAATGAAAATTTGTCAACTGTCAAATACTTTCTTTGCCGTGTGTACATAATAACTTTCCTAGTAAGACGTTCAAGCGATGGATGCAAATGTAATTCCTCGTGCACACAAAACGAGACTACGAAACATACAAGAATCATACGAGACGAGACGAGGTTTACTAATACAAACATCATAGGCCGAACGAGTTTAGACTGATCTGTATGAAAACGAGGCGAGACAGACAGAAATCTTGTATCATGTGTAACACTACAATTAGCAGGGGTATAACTGCAAATTGTATGCAACTGGTTGAGAGAAGAGTCACCAATGTTACAATCGGCACGTTTTGTTGGAGAGGGTTATTAACATACCAGAACCCTGAATGGGACAGGTGTCTTTGTGCAAGGTACCACGCTAGCATTCATCCAGTGGAACTATTTCTCATTCCGTTACACGTAGCAAACATTCTTCTTGATGTTCCAGGACTCGATTCCTTTTTTTTTCTATTCCTCGTGCATACAACGTGCTCATGGGTAACGTACAGGGTCTCTAGTTCTTTATTCACATCACCTTTACAACAGTTTTGATACATTACCATAGCATGGAACGCTTCCTGCTACAGAGGTCTCAAACTGCATTGGCCACTATTGATTTCAATAGACGGTGTGCTTCAAGAGGCATATCTCACATGACCCTTTTCCTATATAATCTACTTACGCTAAGTCTAACGTGGTGGCTTTTCAGATGTTCCCCATGATTTACATTACACCTATTCAGTGAAGCTCTACCTGCATTCCTCATATCCAACATTTGACCTAAATCCCTCTACTCGTATCAAAATTAACATGGCATTTCTAGACATTTTCTACGTTCTATCTTCGCTAGGGATGCACGCGAGACGAGACGAGACGGAAAATGGAAAAGTCTCGTCTCGTCTCGCAGCCTCAAATGCTGGTCTCGTCTCGCAAATGTGAAGTCTGGTCTCGCGTCTTGCATAAAATTTTGAGTCTCGTCTCGCGCGAGACTTTCTTGCATGGTCTCGCAGTCTCGCATATATTTTGGGTCAAAATTTTGCAATGTGTTATTTTATGGCTGTTAATGAATGATGATGTGATATTCTGTCCGAAGGCAGGTATTTGACCTAAAATCCCTTGGCAAGGTGAATCCATGGTGGTTTGTCATTGCTTACCATGGGATGAATGTTCATAACATCCTAAGGAGACGGAACCTAGAGTTCAACATCGTATCCGAACTTGTGTCTCCTCCGCTCCAAATTAAAAGCAAAGTTGTGCTGGAATTTGATTACTGGACCATTAATTTTCGTCAAATTAATAGCACAATTTACAGCAAAACCAGCATAAATTGTTGCTGGATCCAACATTGTTTCCCAGCTTAGAGGTCTCCAGCAATATTTGGTTCTTCTAAAATATCGTCGCCACTATCAACATTTACACGTTTTGGTCGTTTCCTTGAAGGGTGATTTTCCATTACAAAGATGTTTTTATACCACCAAAAGCGCTTGTAGACAACAAAAGAACTCCTCACAACACAATACGACCCAATTCTTTCTGTTCGTTCTCGCTTGTAGCAATGTTGCATTATCGGATTTTATCAACATTCGCTTTCAACTTATATAGTGTTGCCAGATCTAAAAAATAAAATTACTGACAGATATAGGGCCATTCCTACCATCTCCCACCAAGCCTATAGGGCCATCCTACCAAGCCAGTATTTGAATTAAACTTCCGAACTAGAGGGGGATGTTTTTGATAAATATATGGAAAGAAAATACTTATTCCATGTAAAAATATCATGTTATTTCTGCGAGCCGGGCCGGGGATAAACTTTGACGAGAGGGGGTTTCCCCACCATCCCTCAACATTAATCGCTAGTAGTAATGTGAAAAAGACAGAAACAACAGAAATATCACATTTCGCAGCACTAGGGAGTCTTATTCGCTTTTCAGATGAGAAACAGAAGTTCATGTATTCATGCGCACCCGTGTGTATGTGTTTGTGTCGCAAAATAAAGTCCTAAATCGATGCTGTAATAAATTTCCAATTTACAAAGCTTTTTTTTTATTCTAGAAACTAAAGGCGGCTTTAGCTCTGAAAATCAACCTTGAATAATAATAAATCTCATAAAATGTCTATTGCCCCAATCACTTTTTTGTTCCTGGAGGCATTAATGCTCAACTTAGAAAACTCAATAAATATAAAATCACTAAATATACCATTAAATGTAATTCATAAATGTTGCGAGACTTCTCGTGCGAGACTTAACCGAGTCTCGTCTAGCGTCTCGTCTCACATGGTTTAGTCTCGTCTCGCGTCTCGCATAAAATTTTCAGTCTCGTCTCGTGTCTCGTCTTGCAAATGCGAGACGAGACAAGACTTCTCGCGTCTCGCGTGCATCCCTAATCTTCGCACTTTGTCCTCATTTATCTCCCACCCTGTATACAGTCTATCACTAAACACCCTTTTCTCTGTTCCTTTTCGTGCTCAATCCAGTGTTAGCAACCATTTTCAGCAATTGAATCCGCAAAATCGGAATGATGAAATATGCCTCTGAGACGTTTCGTTGCTTTCATCCATACGATTCATGTACAGGGTGTTTCAAAACAACACCGACAATTTGTGAGGTAATTTCTGGCACTAAGATAAGACAAAAAGTATAGACTAACCTGGGTGCACAAATGAGTGATAGGTTGCCGAAAACATGAAACAATGAACTTTAAAGGTCCATAGCTCCAAAACCATTGGACTTACCGTAGTCGGATCAAGCCTTCGAACTAATATAGGAACTAATATGTGCGCTATCCAAAAATACATGTTTCAGAATCCTAAGACGCTCATGCAATAATTTTCATAGATGGAGTTCGGCTACTTTCATATAATTTGAAGTACTCACCAACTACCTCTATAAAAATTGTTAAGGAAGTGCCGCAGGATTCTGAAACTTGCACATTTGAATAGGACACATACCAATTCCTAAGTGAAGTCTTGACCCGACTACGGTAGATCCCATAGTTTTGGAGCTATGGACCTTTGAATTTCATTTTTTCGTATTTTCGGCAGTCTATAACTTTGAAAGGAAGCATTTATATACCTAGGTTGGTCTATACTTTTGGTCTTATTTAATGTCAGAAATCACCTCCCAAACGTTGTCGATGTTGCTTTGAAACGCCCCGTATATTGCATCACAGTTTACTTCAGAAAAGTGTAAAAAGGCGACTCAAACGATATATTGGACAGCAAAATGCGATACACCTATTATCATAATTTATTTCCGAAATGGGCTACTTTTGAAAAAAAAGATAAGAAAACACTATATCGTTACCTTTTATTTTGTGTAACGATTCTCTGTTAATTTCACAAAGAAAGTTGTATGACAAACGCCCCCTGGAAAAACCCACTTTTCCGTTTAGGTTCACACCACAAATCAGTTCACTACGCACTAGGGATGGCCGGATCTCGAATCTCGGATCTGGATCCGGATCTCTAATCTCGGATCTGAGTCCGGATTTCGGATCTGGATCCAGATCTTGCATTTTGATCCGAAATCCGAATCTCAGATCTTGATTCTTATCCAAACCCACATTCCAAATTGTGATAAACTTGAATATCTAAAATACGCCGAAAGTATTTTCACGAAGTCCTGAAAATGAAGAAGAAAGCAGAAAATTAAGAGGAATATTGAGAAGTCTATTTCTCTCCTTCATTCTACTTTAAAGATCAAATGCTTACCTTACTTTTAAAAAAAATGATTTGATCCGGATGAGAGTTCGAATGTCCAATCTAGGTCCGCCCGGTTCCAGGCCCGAGATACACACCTGAGATTTGGAACATCTTAAACTAGTATGCATTTGAAACCGGAATACAAAACTCGAATATTTAAAATTCCTCAAGAGACCTATTTCATTGACAGTTAAGAAAACATAAACAGTTAAGACAAGTATTGATTGTTTTTACGTATATTTATCTTGCTCAGTCTGCTCAAAATATCAAATGTATAAATTACAATTAGATTTAATAATTATTTAGTAAATCACAATATCAGCACCGAGAATAAAGTATGAATTTTGGTGGCCCTTATCTAGATTTGAAATTTCGGATTCATACATAGAATCAGGCTGAAAGATAAATATTTGAGATCTGGAAACCGAAACATGTGCCAATACCAAGATCGTAGCCGTTGTAATGTGAGCGGAAGGCACTTGCACTAATTCCGCATGTACTTTGCCGTACACGAGAAACTAAAAACAGATAAATATTCTTTTTCAGGGGTAAGTCGCACTTTAACATGACTTTTAATGAGTGTTGTGTTCAAATACGAAAACTGTAATGGCGACTTGTTTGAAATAAAGGCCTTTTTATTTTTAACAATAAAGTTAGGTACTTTCACATTGGAGAAAAATTAACAAGGTACATTCCACTGATTAGGATGCTGATTCTTATGGAAGCTTTCACTTGAACCGGAAGATTTCCTCATGTGGGTATCGGATTGCCACAATTCACCTTGCTGAAAGACATGGTTTATCAAGAGGTCAGCCAAGATTCTTTTGGACTTAGCCTGTAGACTGCTTCTGGTCTCAATTATTCCCATTCATAGGCGGCGCCAGGATTTTGGTAATGTGGGTGAAGGCTAGGATGGGATAACACATCATAACATTGTTACCAGAACGTTCTGCACTATTGAGCCTTAAGATCTCAAAAATAATCCCTAAGTTTTAATAAAAAAAAGGAAAAAACCTAGAAAAACACTATATGATAGCAAGTAACTTATGAGAGACTTAAGAAGTCCCTCAAATGTATCCAAACATAGGAAACAAGAAATAAACAAAATAGAAAGGATTACTATAGGAAATCTGAAAATCGAAGTTAATGTGGGTGCAGCTGCACCCACTGTGGCGCCGCCTATGGGGTGGCCAGATGTCCTGCTTTTGGTTGGACAGTTCGGCTTTTGAAGGTCCTGTCCCGTGTCTGGCCTAGTAGTCGAGTTGGATGCCCATATGTCCTGCTTTTCAGTTGTCTCATTTTAAATGTTTAACTTTCCATTATCCTGATGGCTCAATGACCCTCTAATTATTTTCTCTTATCATCAAAACTCTCGAAAGTAATACTTGTACTGTTACAACACCTTATTTAATGTTGAAAGATCTAGATAAAAACTTACAGATAGAATAACAGATAAATTCTTGGATATGTTGTTAATTCTAAGATGAAACTATTAGTTCCTTTTGAAAGAACAAAGTGCCAATATGATTTTTTGAATTTTTGTAAACGGGCTCGTCAATACATTCGCGAGCGGTATGATTTTTGTGAAACAAGTTTGCATAATAGACTATCGTTGCTTTCGTTTTGAAATCCCGATTGTTCTTTCGCAGATTTTGTTAATTCTGTTGAAGCGTGTAAAATAAAATCCACAGACCTGGATGGACTTTACGAAGAATTCATGGTGTTTCAAGAAGTAGTAGCCTCATATATGGTAAAGAACTGTACAACTATTGAAGAAGGTTATTTACAACTTTTTGAACATACAAAAACACCAAGCAAAAAAGTTTTTGAGAATTTGAAGAAAGTCGTTTACAAAGTAGTAATGCTTACTGTGAACGGGTATTTTCATTAATGAATGCTGCTTGGGGAAATGAGAGGAACCGACTTAATATCTCCACAGTTAAGTCCGAACTTCAAGTTTGTTTCAACTTTGAAGGAAAAAAAAAAAAACGAGAATGGAACGTGCAGTGACATATTTAAAGAATTCTTGCAGAACAAGCGTCTATTGAAGACCCCTTCAGGAGCAGAGAAATATCAATGAGGTAAGAATTTTAACATGTAAATGTTGCTTTCTCAGCTTGCTTGAGCCAAAGATGCCTAAACACAATGAATTGAATTGTCATATGTGGGGAAAAGGTTTACGAATTCATAAAGTCCGCCTTTCTAAGTCAATGTGTCCGGCTCTTTAATGATTGCCTTCTGGCCACCCTACTGAGTGTATATGAGTTATCAGAAACACTAAAGACAGACATATTAGACGAAGGATAACACTGATCTATGTAAACTTGTTTCAGATGATCTGTGTACGCTGTCTTTATGGTTTGACAGGCTCTTATCATCTTATTTTTTGCCGGTGTTGAACTACCACTTCTACTCTATTTTAACCTCCATTAACGATCTTGATTCCTTACTTTTGACCATTTACTTCCTGGTCAAAATTGATGGTGACCCATTGACTTCCTGACCTCTTGAAATTTTTCCCGGGTGGTCGGATGGTAACACGGGCAGGAATATATATATATAATATTAAAATTTTAGTGAACCGAACCCTTTGAAAAAATAATATAGCAATACTACATTACTATGGAATCTGAAAATGGAAAGAAGTCATAACTTGATGAGTGAATGAAAACATAGTGATATCTGTCACTTTAACATCGTAAGATTGTGCCAATTACAACTGAGAGACTGATGATTAAGGCGAGTGAGTGATGGTGGAAGAATTGGTGCAGTGAGATTGTGGGAGGAAACGGGAGTACCCTGAGAGAACCCACGGACACGATGTCCAACACAAACTTACTTGGCCGGGGATCGAACTAGGGACTTCACACATCAGAGGTAAGCGCTCTACCACTGAGCCACCGTGCCCACTAGTAAGTGAAAAGAAAGAAAAAGTAAGTTCTAAGAAATATTTCTGCCTACGCCATGGATTGTGTCTACAAAAGATAAGGAGCGTAATCTTTTTAAAGAATTCTATCATAGGTAGGAACGTTTTGTAAACGTGTTAAAGGATTACTCTTGCGGAAGAGAGATGCTGATGAGGCTGTGACAAATTTAATGGAGCGTACGGCGCAAGCTTTAGACATCAGATTGGTAGCTGTCACCCGAGAAAGGAATGACGCCTGACGTTTGCAAAGCGCTTAAATATGCAGTAAAATTTGTTGACTTCCTTACTGAAACGACTGAGATTCCGTGTAATGTTCCTTTTCCTTTATGGAAAGGAGGGGAAAGGGGAGAGGGAGAAAGGTAAACTGGAGGAAGAGAATTCGTTTAATGGGATGGCACGATTCATCTTTCAAGGGAACTGAAACATTAAACCTTTGCAGGCAGTGACATTTGAGCAAGATTCTTTCATTGTGGACGTAAATATTTAAAGAAAGTCTGCTGCTGATACAGGATTAGGAAAACTATATGGCGACAGATGAAAATTAAAAGCATTTACTTCATTAGCGCCGAAAAAGAATATCTATATCTATCTATCTATATATATATATATATATATATATATATATATATACACGATATGAAACTATGATCTCAGTTAGATATGTGGCCCGCTTATTAATTTCCATTGACGGTCAAACATTTTGTGCGTCTAGCAAATATTGACCTCGTGATTGCGTCCACCAAACATTCAGACTATCAATGTAACTGTTTGAAAAGATCTTCATTTTTTAAGGTACCAAATGAATATGAAGAAGGTAGAAGGAATTATTAGAGGTTACTAAATAGCAATGCATGGGAATGAGATTGTGTTATGAATAATAAGATATAACAATTTTGATACTAGCTTTTGAGATACAGAAAGTTGGTTTGTAAAAGAAAGATTACTCTACTTCAGTCATACTATAATATCGTAATATGCTCAATTTTTGTAGTGAAGTTTCAAGACTACTGGTTACAGATGTTAAGTTCATATTTGCAAACTCAGTTTTCTTTTTATACTTTACTGGACGGCACAGTGGATTTATTTATTTATTTCCTTTTTAAGTTTCAGCCTCTGGAATACGAATGGTGTCTCTTAGCTTCTTGGCTTGAGCATTGAATTGGAAATCGTTACTTTCCTTTCTTTGTTTTTCTTCTTTTTTGTAATTGCCGAGACGAATAGCATATCTCGATTGCCAAAACACCTTTACCTAGAGACAGAAAATTTTGACACAATTGCTATTCCAAACTCGGAGATATTTACTAACAAGGTACATTCGCGAAGTGTCCCATTGGGATTTGTGTATAATTGATCAAATGCAAAGCTCTCTGCTGCCCAATGTGTACTGTATTAATTTTAGCAGACCATACCGGTAATTTGCATATTTATGAAATCCGGAATTCAATCATACACTACTATAACGCTCGGACACAAAATTGCTTTTAGTTTCTTTAGATGTAATTGGACATGAATATGGGCATATGCAAAACAAATTGGATCAGGTACTGCTTCTCTGACATGTTACTCACCCCAGCCACCATCTTGAATCCGCCATGTTGGATTCAACTTTCGGTTTTTCAAATGGGAATAGATGCAAGTGATACATCAAGTTCATATACACTTTGCTCGGAAATTCATTGATGTAGTGAGTTTTATCGTAGCTTGTACCATTTGCAAGGTATTGCATGTTAAATGACAGATACTTCACGAATATTGAACCAAATAGAAAGTTGTGCAGTGCCCCGTGTGTATATGTAATCTTTCAAGTTATTTATCGTTGACGAAATATTATCTGAACGTACATACATACAGACACACAGACGTCAATACGGAAATGGTAGGTTTTCACCCAAATCTGGTCATATCTGGATTTACATTAGGCATTTTGACCGTAATACAATACTCCCTTGTTATAGTATGGAAGTAATAACATGACGCCAACGTTGTAAAGAGTTTGTTTATGGCTACAGTATTTTTCCAGTTAAAATTGTTCTGAGTTGTCAACATAAAAAAAACGTAAGCGTAAGTGATATTACTCTGCAATGTCTATTTGCGAAGTGTCTTGGAGAGATTTAACATACAATACCTTGCAAACAGCACAAGCTACGGTAAATTTCACTACACTAGTGAATTTAGGAGAAAATTGCATATGAATTTGATGTATCACTTGTGTCTATTCTCATTGGGAAAACTGAAAGTTGAATCCAATATGATGGATCCAAGATGGCGGCCGGGGTGGGTAACACGTGTCAGAGAAGCAGTACTTGATTCTTTCTTTTTTTCTTTCTTTGCATATGCCCATGCTCATGTCCAGTTACATCTAAAGAAGCTAAAAGCAATTTTGTGTCCAAACTTAAAAAACTAGTATGATTGAATTCCTGATACATGAAGGCCCATATAATGCAAACTACCGGTATATGGCCGGTAAAATTAGTACAATACACATGGAGCCGCGGAGAACTTTGCATTTGAATCAATTATACACGAATCCCGAGGGGACAACACGTCGCAAATGTACCTTATAAGAATGGAGTTCGGGAAATATAAGAAGTAAAGGGTTTGAAGAGTAGGTTAAATAAAATTGCATTGCTTTTTTTTTTTTTTTTTTTTTTTTTTTTTGAAAATTTTGACACTAGAGGAGTTAGTGGGATGAGTGGAAATGATGTGAGTGGAATGAATTTTATAAAGTCATTATATAATTATATAAATAAACTGTGGTAAGATCGTAAAGAGAACTACGCGAAACTTTCATTTATAAACGAATCTATTCTGGTAGTTGAAGCGAACCTTAAAAACATTTTACTTTTAACCTCAGCACATATTTCCATGTATGGGTTACACGGTGAATATATGTAGCCATCGTTAAACTCGTCGTTATCCGTGAAGACTTTTAACGGATTAACTCCATTAATGAACTCGGCCGAGATGACAATCTGTCTATTGAAAAAAAATTTATTCAGGAAAATTGTTTTCGTGAAGAGCGATTACTAACTTAAAGACTCACTAAGACCCTGGCTATTTGTAGCGATCGCAAAGCGCATTTATTGCTCATGCGTAAGCTTGAAATACGCTGACCATGTATTTAAATCTGAGCGGCTAAACATGAACGCGAAAGCAATAAAATTGCTGAGAAAACGCCGGCTCCAGCGTATTTGGTGCGGGTCGGAACAATAGACCGCCTGCTGTTTAAAAGATTTCAAAAGGAAGGACAGAATGGAAAGACGTGTTGCCAGGCAAGGGGGATTGTAGCAAGAAACAGCTGCTTGGAAGACGCTTTGTGCAGAGATTGGAACTCTGCTGTTATAAAGTATGTGTGTGTATAACAAAAGAAAATTCACAAAAATAGAAGGAAATTCCGAAAATTAGCTAATCACAGAAAAATCTATGTAACACAATAGAGTGATTTCTCGTGATACACTTGATTGACACTTAGCTGGTGCCATGGTAATCTATAAGCAAAATATTTGGCTTTAGGCAAAAGATGACACAACGAAATAACTTGAATTTGAGCCCCTATCTCCGAAGCTCGAACTCCACCCCCAAACAGACAACCACAAGTGTAATCACAAAGAGAAATTTTCAGTTGTGTTTGAAAACGTGTCCTGTGTACATATCCAGTCATGGTTAGTGTGTTTAACACAGAGGCGTTTATAATCGAAATACAAAATAGGCCATGCCTATATGATTTAAGAGATCCGAACTACATGAATCGTGACTTAAAAATAAAAATGTGGAGAGAAGTGGCTGAGATATTTGTTCCAGACTGGGAGGGAATGGAACGGAATTCTCAGAATGAAGAAAGTAAGAATATTCTTATTTTATGATTTCATTTAATACTGTTAAGTAGAGCTACATCGAGCCAAATTGTATGTTCACTATGAATAATAATAATAATAATAATAATAATAATAATAATAATAATAATAATAATAATAATAATAATAATTAATAAATACTTTGTTAAAGTTGTGCCAACTTCCAATATACCTAATATATACCAAACCTTAAGGCGCAACAGCTCGAAAGGGCCAGGGTCGGCTATGCGTCATTTTATGGGGTGGATATGTTAGATGATGGAACAATTGCCCTTAGATGGTCTAAGCCATAGATGTGTGCACAGTAGAAAGGCGGAAAATGCCACCTCTAATAGTTTGGTACTTAGGTATATCGAAAATGTTTTAAACAGCAAAGACCATAATTTTAAATTGGGATTCAATACATCTTATTCTCTTTCCAGTCTTTGAAATGACCGAAAAACTACGTTGCCTAATTATTTCGAAACTTAGTTTTGTAAAACAAACACATAATGTTTCAGTTTCCAGACATTTCTTTCCATGCAGCTTAGAAATATTCCTGGGAAAGATATGTTTATTTTATTTTATTTATTTATTTTAACTGTAACTGCTCGTGTTTTATCAACTTTGTTCTGAAACTGAAAATAAGGTGCTAAAATTGGTAGAGAGTAGGAATTTCAGAAGAAGCCAAAATCATGAGAGGAAAAAAATTAAAAGATTAAACCAGAGAATTGGTTAAAAATATCATGATGTAAATTTTATAGTTGGTGGCTTGGAATTTAGCGGCACTTTCAGCACCGAAGCTATACAAGATGTGAACCTACAGTTTAAGGTGGAATCTAAACTACCTTTATGCGCTGAAACTTTTCAATGATCTCCCACAGGATTCGAATCCGGAACCCCATTCTCCAAAGGCACGTGCATAGCTAGTAAAGTATAAAGTAGTGTAAATGTTGGAATTTATTGATTGGGGTCTAATATTTGTTTTCGATACAGAGGATATCTTTAAAAACAAATGCCTCTTGCTCCGTCTCTTTCGACTATATCAGCGAGACTACATCAGACGTGAACTACAGCTCAACGTGGGACCCTAACCACATAAGCTCCTGCCTAGAATCGAATCCAGGTCTACCACTTCTGGCGCGGGAAATGAAAAGAAAAGACCTGGAAACCCTGACTGGCTCATACTATGATTTACAACTTTGGTGAAACTAAAATTACCGTGTAGCCACTTAGGCCGCGTTCACTGTGGGGGGTAACGCTTTGTCGACTAGCCTAGTACTAAGGCGCTCGTAATAATTACAATTAATAACGGCAAAAATCGCCACTAACCGTGATAAACCACAAAGGTGTGAGATATTCCAGTGCTATAATCGGAGCTTTTACACGTTGTGGCATCGAATCAAACAGATCTTGGACATATTCGTGAAGGATCACCTTCTATTCTGTTTGTATGTGGAACCACAAGACATCGACACTATCCTCTGGAGGACAGTAACGAACGAGTTCTCAATCAATGATATTCCACACATGACATGTCAGTGAACTGTGACTTGACGTAAATTATTTCAACATTTACTTTGCATACCCATACAGGTGGCTTAAACCAGATTACATTTTAAAATGAGCTACCAACGTTGACCAGTTGGTCAGCCCAGCTCTTACCCGGAATATCTCAACTCAGGGAGTTTCTCTCCGTATGTTGACGCGCCACTATGCAAGTTCGGTTCGTTATATAGTTAAGCAAAGCGGCATAAGTCATTAAGTAGTCGCCCAAGGACTTTGCCAGCGACTAGCCCTATTTAGTTAATTCCCCGGTCTTTTGACCATATGCGTATAAATAGTTATCGGGTCCTTATAAACTCTTTGGACTTTTACACTACGACTGCAAACGTTTATTCCATGGATACGCTATTGTGAATTTTTTGTGGGATTATCATCGCAGCAGCCTGGAATTTACGCCGTGGGACTACTCCCAATGTTACCCCACAACCCCCTATGTGTATCATTTAGTGGTGTGAGAAAGTGCTTATAGTGATTTCCAAAATATAAAATTTCTTTCGCGTATGTATGTGTTAAAGATTTGAAAGGGCTATTATGTGTTGGAATGTGAAGTGTAATTTTGTTTTTATTGAAGTAGTTAATTGTCTACATCCATACCAGTATTTCGTGTTGTGATTATTTTCTTTTGCATACTTTTTATACATATAGTGCATCTAATAAATAAGTGTATTATTATTTTATTTAATGTGTTTTCGTCCCACATGTTCATATTGTTTCTGTGTATCAGATTGTCTGGATGTCCATGAGGATTTCAAGACGAGACATCCGAACCTCTCGGTGCTTTATGCTTATCTCATTGTCGAGATCTGAGAACGATACGAGAAAAGTTCTGTAATTCCTTTTTGGAAATGTTCTTCTATGTCTTAACCAGGTAAGCTCAGCTTTTTTGAAAGTATACATTGATTGGACGACAGGAGCGGATCCGGAAAGCAGTTACAAACTTTCCCTGCTTGCGTACCAGGCGAAATCGAGTATCATACTCAATAATACCCACACAACCAAACCTATCTTTCTGTTATTATGGCGTTCGACTATGTACTCTAGCAAATTGTCTACACTACGATAGCATCTAACCGTATGCGCTCATCACTGGTAGGACGTTAAAGGAGGACTCTTCCGAAAATACAGGGCCGCGGTGGCTCAGTGGTAGAGCGTTCACCTCTGGTGCTTGGGGTCCCGGGTTCAATCCCAGCCCCTGCCAAGTGAACTTTATGGTGGACAAACAGCGTGGGCGTGGGTTTTCTCGGGGTTCTCCCGTTTCCTCCCACTTTCTTCATTCCACCATTTCATTCATTACTCATCATCACTGTCTCCTTTAACCTCACCGGCATTGATAGTACTAGCATTAGAAAGAACTCGAAGCAAATTACCCCTTCATAGTTCCAGCATAATGACATTATAATCGAAATGGCCTTACTTGATGAGCAGTTCTGGAAGTTCGCTCTTGTCAAAGCAGTTTTTGCACATTCGGATTTCGGAAAAGCACCCATTTTTCTTCGTATGTGAGAATTTGTTTCAAGGAATGCATATCACGCGGATTTTGGAGTAGTTGCCGGCCCGCACAAACTCACCTCTGGGACTGAGGTTGGGCCAACTCATGTGGCACAATGCGGCAGCTCCTAATGGATTTTCCGAGTTCGTAATGGTGACGTATACAATAAACTGGGACATGGGAGACCCGGGTTCGATTTCCGGTGGGAGCTCATGTAGTTCGGATTCCACGTTAATCAGTAGGTCCACGTCTCATA
This sequence comes from Thermobia domestica, assembly GCF_964235325.1. Lineage (NCBI taxonomy): Eukaryota > Metazoa > Arthropoda > Insecta > Zygentoma > Lepismatidae > Thermobia > Thermobia domestica. The sequence goes on along the minus strand of NC_137457.1, from coordinate 224,230,002 downwards.
TAGCCTCGATGCTGAAAGGGACGCTAAACTAAAAATCAATCAATAAACTGGGACACACCGGGTTGATTTGACAATTGTCATGCGGTGGTGGATTGATTTTAGTCAATGTCATGTCGCATGACCTCAGAATCGGTTACTGTGGCGTAACCGAAACCTTGGCTGTCTTCCACATTTTTACAAGCTGCAAAAAATTTCTGAAACCAAGAAGTTCCTGTGCTAGGGTTCACCGCACCTTCCCCTTTCGCAAGTGATGTGGTTTGCTACCGCAACGTTATGCCCGAGTTCGAACTCATACAGAAACAGTTCATGTATAAGACGTTGTAGAGTGCTCATTATCACTGCCACTGAAAACTAATTGAAGATGCTGGCGGAATGGCGGTCTACATGTTAGATAGTCCCCTTGCCACAGCACTCTTAAGCCAGTTTGACCTTGTACTTACGCTCGATTATGGCGTATACACTCACCTGCTGTTTGAGTTGTGAAAATATTGCAAGTCTTTTGACTAGTTTTGTAATTATTATATACAATTAGTACATTAAGGAAGTTTATTAAGCTACAAGCAAAAAGAAAAAAAAACTAATTTTTACGGGTGTGATATCCCTCACGAACCGCCTCCGCATACAACATACCCTGCCGTAAAAATTCCGCGAGCTTGGATTCAGCAGTCATTCTTAATGGTGTTGCGATTTTTACACTCAGTAATGCATTTAGTTTAACACTATATTTTTATAGTTTATACTTTCACTACAAAGGAGGAGGATATTAGGTGAAATACGGCAAGTGTGAGAAGAAACGGAAAAACCCCAACATTACTCACAGACACGACGTTTATATATATAATGGCGAAATATGAAAACCACAGATTCCTGGCACCAAATCAAGAAAAAAAAATTATGGCATATAGTTCTGAAGTGAACAGGGGCGAAGCTAGACAACTTCGAATGTAGGGGAAAAGGAACTTCACACCTTTCAGCGAAATAATGATAGAGGTAGGAAAGGGATTCATAAATACATAATAATCATATCGGCTTGGCATGTTAAACGCATGTTACATAACTGCGCCAAAGGTTTTCCATACGTCATTTAGGGACTCGCCGAATGTCTGTACGGCAGGGGTAATGAAGCGGTGCAGTAAAGATGGAAACCATACACAAAAAAGTTATCCATGGCGCGATTGCACGCACATGTAAAATGGGAGTCAAAGACCACTTAGCATGGTTGCATAATCTCACAAGAGAACATCTTGAGTTGATAGTAGCATTGCCCAATCAAACAATGAGCAGTCGATAGAGTAGTGAAGAAAAGTGAGAAATCCAAAGTTTTACGGGCCGACACCCAGAAACATAGGAGATACAAAGGAAAGAAGGATGTAGAATCATGTGAAGATAGCAATTCAAAAGATTCACTGACACAGAAAGAACTTCAAAATGATTTAAGTAAACAAAATGACATTTATTCATCAGTATAGTAAGCAAACATTGTACCCACAGACATGCTTAATAACACCATATGTAATGCAGTGTGGCCAACTGAGCACAAATTATAACATCTAGAAAATTTAATTATGAGTAGAACCATACCTTTGACTTCATAATGTACAGTGTTACCAACGTTTGAAGATATGCATTCCTACATGAATCTCGGATGTAGAAGAGCACATATAGTACACGATTCAAACTAGTTAAAACCAAAATATAACACCACAAACAAGAATATAATCACTGAAGTACAGAAATAACGGACGAAGCACAGTGTCGAAGCATTTTTGCCAAAAGAAAATGTCAAACTAGTAGCAAACACAACACATAAACTGAAATAATCCATAGTATGGTTCTACTCATAATTAGATTTTCTAGATGTTATAATTTGTGTTCCGTGCCATTTAACAAAACTTAATTTTGCACTCAGTTGGCAGCACTGCATTACATATGGTGTTATTGAGCATATGTGTGAGTACAATGTTTGCTTACTGTACTGTTGTGTAAATGTCATTTTGATTACTTTGATCATTTTGAAGTTCTTTCTGTGTCAGTGTATCTTTTTGCATTGCTATCTTCACATAATTCTAGATCCTTCTTTCCTCTGTATCTCCTGTGTTTTTGGGTGTTGGCTCGTAAAACTTTGGATTTCTCACTTTCCTTCACTACTCTATCGATTGCTCATTGTTTGATTGGGCAATGCTACTATCAATATAAGATGTTCCCTTGTCAGGGTGCAATGGAAAGTGGTATACCAGATAGAAACTTGCAGAGAGAGGGTAGAAATAAGACAAGGATAACTAGCCATGTAATGTAATGAAATAACAGGCAGAATACATAACGACGAACTGTATTCGTAACGTAGTATCTTATACAGAATAGTACTACAAAGTACTAGGCCATACATGCAAACGATAAACGTAGCTACAGAAGATGTTCAAAGTGCTGTCTCCCCACATCTATGCAACGTTCTAATCGTGAGTTTTGAATACAATCCACCACTCCTGGTATGTTGCTTAACCGTTCATACGCATCTTCAATGCGGTTTTGTAATTCGGCAACTTCCTTTCTTTAAGTGTGAAGTTCCTTCCCCCCCCCACTATACATACATATATATAAAGTATTATTTATTTCTCAAAGTATTAGAAGATATAAGCGGAAGCTATTTTGCAAAAAGAAACAAACTATAAGAACATTAGAAATGATAGACCTTCCTTATCATAAAAGCAAGACGCTCCAGTTGATGCCACGCTCCTAATAGTTCATAATCAGGAAAATAGTTGTTAGCTGCACTGCCTCCTACCTAACGCCAAGAGATAGCGCTAGTGTGTAGTTAATTAGCAAACTAGTCGAAAGGGGGAACAACTAGTAGACCCAAAAACTTGGGATAAGTAGCAGGGGAGTATGAAATGAGAAGAAACATTGGTATCCCTAATGTTTTAGTGTGTGCTATAAGAAACAGTGATGTAATTAGGCATAACGAGACTTGAACCCGGGCGCCAGCTTGGAGGGCGTAAAACCGGGTAAATGTTTATTTTCACTATAAGGCAAGGAAACGAGTTTTAGCAAACTGAAGATTATAAAGAAATACCTCAGAAACTTAACAGGACAACAATGAATCACCAACCTTAGTACCATATCCACAGAGCATAAGTTAGCTTCAAAGCTATCTTTTGGGGACACTGTAAAAACCTTTGCAGCCAAAAGAGCAAGCAAAGTTAAATTTTAGTTCTAGCTTTTGTTTCATTTAACTTACATCAATTTAAGAGATGTGTAAAATGCCCGAGTATAATACTTGGGACAACAGCTTGATTGTTTGCCATAAGTAAACATTCTATTTTAAAGCAACAGACTGTCGATTCATTCTACACATACGCACATCCCGATATAATTCGAAAAATTTTGTGATTTGTAGTTATTATGATAAGACTACAAGAATATGTCAAGCATGATACTCTCAGCTAATTTGGCAATCAAATACTTTTAGTTTGGAGTTTTATCTTGCAATAAAAATTAAATTATGTACCGCAATTTTGAAATCAAGCTTTATCACTTGAAGAAAAAATGGAATCTGAACAAAAACACCAGAGGTGCAAAAAGTGCAGCCAGGTTCGTCAGCCTCAAAAAGTACTGAGATGAGGATGGATGAGAAAAGTTCCTCAGCCACTGCATCTGAAACGAACACTGGAACTTGGCGCGAGGTGTCTAACATATTCGAATACACAATTTGTCTGTTTCTAGTTTCACGGCCGGAACATTTCAGCCCTAAGGCTGGTGGTGGCCCCACATCCACCACGCTCACAAGCACTATCCCTAAGGCTCGTCAACATCATTTTCCTTGACATCTCGTGGAGGATTATAAGTTTTCCTTGTCTGGTTTCCGAACAACCAATCTTACTGCAGTATACTGTATATGTGAAGTACACCAAGCACGTTAGCGAAGTTGATATTCCTAAGGCTGATTGTGGCCTCAAACCCACCACTGCCACCACCACCATCCCTAAGGCTCCTTAACATAATTTTCATTGACACCTTGCGCCAAGTTCCAGCCTTTGTTTCAGATGCAGAGCCAAGGAACTTGGCTCATCCATCCTCATCTCAATACTTTTTGAGGCTGACGAACTTGGCTGCACTTTTTGCACCTCTGATGTTTTTGTTCAAATTCCACTTATTTTTGTAGTTCACCATAACAATATCGTATATTGGGATTCTCAATCGTGGCATATTGTTGGATTTAAATTTAGAATTGTACATTTTTAAAGGAGTCATAATATATCACATTAGTTCCCAAGGGCTCTCCCACCGGAAATCGAACCCAGGACCCTGTATAACAAAGGCACACATGCTAGCCACTAGACCAGCGGGGAGGATTTCTTCTATTAAATATATATCAGAGAGTTCTGTTCAAACTGTCAGAGAGATTCTAATTCATTTACCCGAGTTACAAAATCACATCGCTAACATCTCATTTTTCATTACCTAAATACGAAGAGTATCAAAAGGGCCCCAAAACTCTTGATGCTGAATCCTCGCTGCTACATCACTGGACATGGCTGGTGTTTCAATACACTTAATTGTTCTCTACTTTTTCACATTGCGAAATTACGGAGTTCATTACATGATGCGCATGTTGCATCGGGCTTTCCTTCCAATGATATACACCTTTTAAATAGTTTGTAAACTCAATTATATTTACCACCAACATTCTCATATAAAAGTTGAACAATTGGATTACTCATTTCTTGGAAAACTTCATTAATTTTAAATTTCTCCACTTCTACATTCTCTTACTGATCAATTTAATTTCAATATCTGTTTAATACCAATGACTGCAATAAAGGAAAAATATTCACTGAAAAAAGAAAAAAATACTAACTTTCTTTATCTGGGTTTTCAACCACGAAATTTACGGCAATAGAACGCGCCTTAGCCCACCTTTCTTCTAAAATAACTGATTCACCGAATTTGCCTCGTTAACTTGCTTAACTATTTATAACTAGGTTTCACTTGTTTTACTCATACACTGAGAAAAAAAGTATGTGGTATACGTAAAAAGGTAGGTTACATGTGTAAATGCTGTAGTTTTTAAACTTAACGTACACTAAAGGTATAACTGAAAAAGTATATTTTATACATACTTTCCGTATAAGTGTTCCGAATAAACGTACTTTTCGTACGAACGAAAGTACTGTATATAGTCGGTCAGGATCTCACATACAGATGGACGTATGTAACTTATAGCTGAGGTACGCAACATACTGTACGTATACGTATGTAATGTACAGAAGACTGTTAGCTGTCAGACATCCTGCAACATCTAAGAGGGACATGGTGTAACATCTAAGTGGGAAAGAGGGCAGTACGCATGTAGCATATGGTTCAGGTATGCTAAGTACTGATTTTGGTAGTGAACATAAGGATCCCGTATACTTGTACGATATACGGATGTCAGGATAACGGATTTTTCTTAGTGAGGTTAGCTCGTTTTCCTATTAACTAGAATGACTGTGACACGAACACAGAAACATCGAGGACACTTAAAATTCCAAACAACCTACCGGGAATCGAACCCGAGACCTCGTACACCAAAGGCGCACGTTCTAGCCAATATATCAGCGGGGAGGGCACTCACTCGACCACTCTGACGATTGACAACATTATCACTATGCACATGATGTGTTGAATAATGGAATCGTTCCCGATTTCTGGTTGTAAGGACAGGTTTTTGCTATTGAAAAATTTCCCATAACAAATTCCTCAAATTTCAAACTCAAGCTATTATAAGGTACCTTTATGGACATTTTCACATTTTTATCTCATTTAGAAGTACCTATGGATACGGACAGTTTCTCGGCCATGAAAAATTCACATAGTACATTACTTAAATTTCCATCGTTTCACATACTCAAGTCATTATGTAAAGTAGGTACCATTATGCAGAGTTTCACGTCTCTATCTCATTAGGAAATATCTAATCAATGATGAGAGAGTGAATGAACCGATCTCTGTTTCAGTAAGGACAGTTTTTCGCCCATAAAAATCCATAGCACATTCCTTAAATTTCGGACATTTTCCATACTCAGGTCATTTTAAGGTACCTTTATGCAGAGTTTCACGTCTTATCTAATTGGGAAGTACCTAATCAAGTTGATGAGTGAGTGAATGAACCGATTTCTTGCTTGGCTAAGGACATTTTTTCGCTCATAAAGATTACCCATAACACATTCCTCACATTTCGGACTTTTTCCATAATGAAGTCATAATAAGGTACCTTTATGCAGAGTTTCACGTTTCTATCTCATTGGAAAGCACCTAATCAATGTGATGAGTGAGTGAGTAGTGAAACGATTTTTGCTTGGCTAAGGACATTTTTTCGCCCATAAAAATTTCCCATAACACATTCCTCACATTTCGGACTTTTTCCATACTCAAGTCATTATAGGGTATCTTTATGCAAAGTTTCATATCTCTCTCTCATTGGAAAGTAGCTAATCAATTTGATGAGTGTGAGTGAATCAGTGAGCCTGAAAAGTACATAGTTTAGGGGTCCAGTACTCGAATATGGTTGGTGCTAGGAATGTACAACTTGGTATATGAGCACATCTCTTGGATATCTCCTTAAATTCTAAACCTCATACTGTTACCCTTAATAGAATCATTTTTACAGAGCCTCGAAATCGTCGATTTTACCCAAAATTTTTGTTCGTGTATAACATGCTTACGGCAGTGCAGGCCAGTTGTTCTTCTCGAAACTTGGCTGCCATGCACTGCCGTGCATGTTGATAGGAGAATTAGGAGAATTACTGTATGATGCCAATATCAGGTGTAGTAGGGGAGCGTTTTGTTCTTTTTAGAAGGGGGAGGGGGCGCTAGCATAGTTCTTGCCACGAGTGACAACTAGCCTAGCTACGTCGCTGATAAGAAAGAGTCTTATGAAACTTCAATCACGAAATGTGTCGTTGAGAAAAACTAAAACAGGGGAACACGCATTCCTTTCGTAAGGAATAAAAAACAAGGAAACAAACTCTTAAAGAGTTAAATAGTTATTAGTTGTCAAATTTTATGAAAGGTAATAGTACTATTTCAGTGAAATATCTGCACGCTGGCTCTAAGTTAAGATAAATAACATAATTTGGTTGGTACGGGCAGAGAATATATATCTTGCTTGACGTCTGAGGTAAATGAGGGCAAAGCTATCTATTCTTGTCGTCCGACCCTGCACTGAGAAAATGTCTCGCTCACTAAATCTCGCACAACTGAGGCAAAATATAGGGGTACTTCATACAATTGTAAAATTAAATTATCTGGTGCTGGGTGGACTGTATACAAGTCTAACGCATCCAGAAGAATCACTGTCATTAGTGTTTGCTAAAAAAAAAATAAAAAAATAAAAAATAAATAAAAAAAATAAAAAATAAATCAGTACTCTGTGTCGTACAATTGCACAAAATTCATTAACTTTGAGAATGCTGCCTGTTACATTCCGTAATTCCATATGAAGCTTTACAGACAATACGATGATGGATTGACAAAAGTTGGCCTTATCACAGAACATAAACTTGCTCAGTAAGGCATTACGATGATCTTCTTAGAAACGTAATTTTGTCTTATGGATAAATTTTACAAGTATGTAGTATCTGAATGTACCCATATTTGGAACAGGGTGTCCCAAAATAAATAAATATTTTTAGGAAAACGTCGAATATCTGATAATATAACAAAAGTACTTAGAGAATTATAGTGAATGCAAGCACAAATAAATCATTTGGATCTTTATGTCATGCCCAATGGCGTCAAATGTTCCCTACAACATATGCTCCATCTTTTGATGTGACTAGTGATGAGCACAAGAGTCTTGGTCTTGCAGTTTTTGCAAGTCTTACATGCAAGACCAAGACCAAGATCAAGGACTGCAAGACCAAGACTATACCCGCAGGACCAAGACAGAGACTGCAAGAATCTTGCACAAGTACGGGTACTACTTGATTTTTTTATATAGAAGGTAAGAATGAAAGGAGGAAAAAGCATTACATCTTTCACTTGAATATTTTGGCTTCAGTAAAATTGCCGCTGGACTAAATGTACTCCTAGTAGTTTTTGCAATCCATATGAGTCAATCTGCCCCTGTAGCATAAAGCTATTAGTCGGGATGCAGAATCTGGAAAAGTCTCCGAAATAAGAAGTTGGATCAAACCGAGAGAGTAAAAGCAACCGGTGGTTTTAAATCATCAAATCCACTATCCTGATAATTTCTAGATTTTCGGTCCCTTGATGCGAGCGGAAACTCTCTTCGCACACCCCCTCCCCCTCTACTGAAGCTAAAAATTGAGCGTTTCTAATAAAAGGCCATATCTCCGAAACTAATCAAGATATTAATTAATTTCTTTTTCCGGTTTTATCTGTAAGGTGTACTTTACGATTTTGTCTATCCATGCTTTAGACCCAATGGGTTTTCGGAAAGTTGAACTTAAACATTAAAAACTGGCATATTTTGTCCTTAATATTTTCTTTTTTGCTCTGTATCTCCGCAATGAGTTAGGATATGGAAAGAACATTCCTAATTAAATTTGTAGAGCATTAAATTATCTTTCTAACGGTATCAATATTGTTAGGTTTACTTCCAAAAGTATCCGTACAGCGAGGTAAGTTTGAAGGAAAGTGCACTTTGATTCGAATGCTGATGCTCCGAATGGCACTACTGAATTTCAGCTCCCGTCAGTCAATAAAGATTTTGTTTCCGAGATAAAAGCTGATTTTTTTTTCGATATTTGAAGAACAATTCTCACCCTTCTCCCTTGAGCTCTCCTGCACTATTATGATCATTTCTAGATCTCCAGTCACTTGATACGACCATGCGTTAAGGATCAAAAAATTTGAGACAAGCAGAGATGTCTTTCGTAGTGTCCATTTACAGTTGATATTCAGGATGATTCCGAATTTTCAGCTCTATTTATATGCGATATTTTCACCGGTCATTGAAAATAATTCCTTATTTCTTTAACAAAAATGTTTATCTTACCATAATGAAAAAGTAGAAAATATAAATAATGTAAGAATATATGTAAAGATGTCTTAAGGCAAACATCATTTACAGGTGATATAGGGTGATTGATAACAGGGTTGTACACCTGAAGGGTATTTCTGAAATCAAGAATGGGACCGTATTTTCTCAATGGTCAATTTAAAAAATATTTTTCCAGAAACCTCAATAACTCTAGTTGTATGTAATTTATGAGGATATTACATCAATCATCATTAAATACTTATCATCATCAATCATCATTATTACTGCAAACAAGCGAAACTATGATAATATTTTAGATTATCATATCAAATCTGCACAAAGTATTTGCAAAATTACATATTTCTTTATTCTTTTGAGTTGGTACATAAGTGTTTATCAGTAAGTTATAACACTTGTTACAGTGTTTTCATGCACTCCACTGAAGCGCAAACACACTTGCAATTGTTTGTGTCGCACATATGTTTATATGTACTAGACTTTATCTCTGGGCAACTTTTAGCCATAGACTCCTAGTGGTCCATTTGGGCACCAATTTTCCATTTGGAATTTGCCAACTAAAATGTTCGAGTTGAAGGAAGTCAATATTCTAGTCACTGGCGTGCCGCCAAATGGATGTTTGAAGGTGTGCTCGCTTGATGTGGAGTATTAGAGCACACTTCATTGGTGGAAGTTGGTTTGAGCTTTTGTGACCGACCAAATGAGTGCAGACCGCACGATCGAAGATTTTTGTCTAGTCAGTGTAGAGATTCATCACAAATTCTTCTGCACGTGCTATCGTCTCATCATTCATATTACCAGATCTTAAATTACTTAGGAAGTATGATTTTTTAAAATATACATTCCATGCTTTCTGTTTCCCAATGTCTGCGGACTGACTGGTGGTGATTTGGCGGATATTTTTTGTAAAATGTGTGCAGAACTTTGTAAACAGCACGTGGTCTGGAATTAATGATTTATTCCACCATTACAGTCCATGTTCTGTTAAAGGAGATACAAGATTTAGGCGAACAGCAAGTATTTACTGACAGATTCGGAGAAATATTGAAGGTCGAGATTGTCCGCTTCCTCAGCATTGGAAATGTTTTATTGATTTGCCTGAAAACAAATCTGACCTCTCAGCATTTCTTTCTTTAGAGCTGATAAGTTCTATAGCCAAACATTGAAGGACGAACAGTTAGTTATCACATCGGGTGGACTTACAGACTTACTTCAAGTGGAGTCAACACAGGGAGAAGACCTGTCATTTCTGAAATCTAATCATGAATAGGCTGATACAAGGATAATACTTCACGCATACCACGCTTCCAGCAGCGGTTATAAGCAGCTGCTTATTGACTCCAAAGACACCGGTGTTCTTGTTCACCTTATACGTTTTTTAAAAGCAATTAAGGGAGAAGAATATGGATGTCTACTAGAACAGCAATAAAAATTACAATTTATTCCAATCCATACAAGTGTCAATCAGCTCAACGATGAAATATGCCATTCCTTGCAAGCATTCCATGTGCTTACTGAAAGCGACACCACCAGTCAGTTCGTAGAAATTGGAAAAAAGAAAAAATGGAATGCATATTGTAAAAAATCATACTTGCTAAGTAACATAGGATCTGGTAATGTGGATGATGAGACGATAGCACGTGCAGAAGAATTTGTGATGAATCTCTACACTGACTCACAAAAATTCTCGATCAACGCTGTCCGTGCTGATTTGGTCGGTCACAAAAAAATCAGACCAACTTCCACCAACTAAGTGTGTCCTAATGCTGCACATCAAGTGAGCACACCTTCAAACATTCATTTGGTGGCACGCCAGTGACTCGAACATTGACTTCCTTCAACTCGAACATTTTGGTTGGCAAATCCCAAATGGAAAATTGGTGACCAAATGGACCACTAGGAGTCTATGGCTAAAAGTTGCCCAGAGATAAAGTCTAGTACATATAAACATATGTGCGACACAAACAATTGCAAGTGTGTTTGCGCTTCAGTGGAGTGCATGAAAACACTGTAACAAGGGTTATAACTTACTTATGAACACTTATGTTCTGGATCATCTGATGAGGATTCAAAAGAATAAAGAAATATGTAATTTTGCAAATACTTTGTGCAGATTTGGTATGATAATCTAACATATTATTATAGTTTTGCTTGTTTACAGTAATAAGTAAGTATTTAATGATGATTGATGTAATATCCTCATAAATTACATACAAATAGAGTTATTGAGGTTTCTGGAAAAATATTTTTTAAATTGACCATTGAGAAAATACGGTCCCATTCTTGATTTCAGAAATACCCTTCAGGTGTACAACCCTGTTATCAATCACCCTATATATCACCTGTAAATGGTGTTTGCCTTAAGACATCTTTACATATATTCTTACATTATTTATTTTTTCTACTTTTTCATTATGGTAAGATAAACATTTTTGTTAAAGAAATAAGGAATTATTTTCAATGATCGGTGAAAATATCGCATATAAATAGAGCTGAAAATTCGGAATCATCCTGAATATCAACTGTAAATGGATTTTAACACTACGAAAGACATCTCTGCTTGTCTCAAATTTTTTGATCCTTAACGCATGGTCGTATCTACTGATGCGCACGAGTCGAGTCGAGTCGAGTCGAGATTTAAGCCTGTCTCGACCCGTCTCGAGAAAATGTTGTCTCGACTCGTGTCTCGACTCGAAAATATGTTGCTGTCTCGACTCGTGTCTCGACTCGACTCGAATTCGAGTCGAGACGTTTCGAAATTCGAGTCGAGACAAAATATACGAGTTAAAATATACACACACATCAGCAAGACCATTATGACTACCTACCTAATTGTTAGTATGTCCACCTTTTGGCACGAATTACAACGGCAACGCGTCTTGACATGGTCGCAATGTTCCTCGGTGGGTCGCTGGAGAGAGTTGGCACCTCATATGCACACAAAGGTCATCCAATTCCCGCAAATTCCGCGGAGGGGGTGATGCGCCCTCACGTCACGTTCATTCACATCCCAGATGTGATCGATTGGGTTCAGATCCGGAGAGTTTGGGGGCCAGCACATCACTTGGAGCTCGCTCCTGTGTTCCTCAAACCACTGCATCATATTCCTGGCCTTGTGACATGGTGCATTATCTTGTCGAAAAATGCCACTACCGATGGGAAACATGGCCGTCATGAAGGTGTGTATGTAGTCTGCAAGCAGCGTGCGACGCCTCGGCCGTCACGCTGCCTTGCTCGAACTCCACTAGACGCATGGATGCTCACCTGAATGTTCCCCAGATAATAATTAAGCCGCAGCCAGTTTGTTTCCGTCCCGCAGTACAGATGTCAAGGAGCTGTTCTCTTGGAACACGACGTATTCGCACCCTCACATCGTCATGATGAAGAAGATATCGGGATTCATCAGACAATGCAACGCTCTGCCATTGTGCCAAGGTCTAGTGACGATGGTCACGTGTTGATTTCAGTTATAGTTGCCGATGTTGTGGTGTTAACATTCGCCATCGCTAGGAGTGTTCGGTGCACTGTGTGTTCGGACTAGTGTTGTGAAGGCCTGTGGAAAAACGGAAATTTTGGGTTTAAAAAAACAGTTTTTTACGGTTTTCCCGAGCTCCGGAAAAAACGGAAAAGTTGGGTATTATCAGAATCATCATTTTTGTTAATTACAGAATCATTTTAGTTAATATGTTAAATCAAACATATATTTCATAGAGATATCTTCATTGTTCTATGTAAAATTCCGGAAATTTTGAAACCATTAAAAAAAATCATTTGTTCGGATATATTGGCAAAAACAGGAAAATATAGTTTAAAAACTATTTGTTGGCCTGATGCTAGTAATCTTACTTGCTGTAACATGTCTGCAACATATACAGTGGGAAGTCGATAATCCGAACTAATTGGGACCACAGGTAGTTGGAATTTTCGAAAATGATCAAGAAAATGCCATTTAGGCTTACATATACTGTACGGTATGTTCTTCTATCGATACAGTGGTTATTCAGTACATAAAGTAATTACAATACCGTACGTAAGGCTACTTACATTTAATGTTTCTGAAGAACCTGCTTGTACTCTAAATAACACTGTTCTTGTAACTCACACTTAAAACTTATAGGCCTAAGAAAAAATAAAAATACATTATAAACAATTACATATAAATGAACTTTTGTAAAACCACTGACTTCACATAACGTCGATGGACACGCTATTGTTTGTTTATTGCTAGCGTTAAGACAAAATGTAAAAAGCTTCTAGCGACCGCGTTCGGATTTTTGACGCTAGGATTATCGACGTTCTACTGTATATACAATGTATTTCGGTAACGGAAAAATACTTAAAGCAACAGGTTTTAATTCTACTTTACACACATATACCGCACAAGTGAGTAAATTTGAGCAGCGAGAAATATATTAAGTGAAACTTCCGTTAGTTATTATTACAGACTAGCAGAATATCCGTTCTTCGCACGAGGAGAATACGTTTCATTTTGGACACAAAGGGCACCAAAACTGTCACCAATGAACTTGTGGAGCCCCAAAACTATGAATTTGACATTAATATCGATAATTTTCAATTATCTTTACATGTCACTATCCTCCTTACAGTACTAATGGGGCTGAATTTGTGGATTTAAACGGCATCTTCTGTTCATCTCAGCGAGTATGGATTCGAGGCCATTTTCGATCATGTATATATTTATATCTACCTATATATATATAGTACGCGACAAAACATAACCAATTTTTTTCCTCGAAGGTCAAGATCTAAAGGTTTACTTGTCCCTACCATAAATCCTTTATTGTAACTAGATTCCGGCGTGGCCGCTCCAACTCAGGTAGAACTGTATAAAGCTCTCAGTATGGCTAACCCCATTACGGTTTATCATAGTAGCCCGAGCCCGTGCAGACCTCTAAACACATTACCCCACAAAAATGAGTGCCTTAAGTGCAGGCTTTCTAAAGGCTGTTGCGCCAGGAATTTAGTTATCATTATTATTATTGCTAATAATAATATGTAATATTAGTAATAGGCTTAATAAAGATTCTTCCTCTTTATCTGCTCTGCTTGTAAGTATATAAGTTATTTCACATCTCAAAACTTTCGTAATGACCCTCGTATGTCATATGATCACTTCGAATACCCAACAGAGCATCACACACCTGCGTGACATGGATTCAATCAGATTATCGATGAGTTCTTGGGGGATGTTGTGCCACTCATCAAGAAGAGCGACTTCCAGCTCTGGAATGGTTGTTGGATTTACTGGACTAGCGGCAATTCGTCTGCCAAGCATATCCCAGACATGCTCAATTGGAATGAGATTCGGAGAGCATACTGGCCACTTCATCCGAGCGATACCCTCAGCATCCAGCATCTCATCCACTAACCGAGCTCTGTGAGGACGAGTATTGTCATCCATGAAAAGGAACGAATCACCAATGGCACCAGCATAAGGAAGAACAAGAGTTTTCATGATCTCATCCCTATATCTGAGAGCCGTCAAAGAGCCATTTCGGATGATGTGGAGCTCAGTACGCCCACCAATGTTGATTCCTGCCCACACCATCAGTCCACCACCATGATCTTTCTCGCACAATCATGGGATTGTGTCGTGTTCCACACTCTCTCCAGATGAAAACACGTCGATTATCAGGCTCTACACTGAATCGAGACTCGTCAGAGAACAAAACATTGCCCCATTCATTGCGCCCCACCCACGATGTTCCTCCGCTTACGCTCCTCGATCAACACGGTGTCGTGCAGTTAATGGGACACACACCATAGGCCTACGTGCGTAGAGACCACCTTCTCGAAGGCGATTGCGGATCGTTTGAGTGAATATTGTGCGTCCTGTTGTTGTTCGGAAGGCTCGCGGAAGCAGAGTTTTATTCCGACGCCGCTTTCCACAGGCTGTTAACAAGAGATACCGATCGTCTCTGGCTTTGGTTGCTAGTGGACGGCCCTGTCCTTGTCTTCTTCGAACACTTCCAGTTGTTTGAAATCGATTCCACAATCGGGAAATCACACTTTGTGCCACTCCTATGGCATGTGCCACCTCCCGCTGAGACTGACCAGCTTCCAACCTGCCGATAGCTCGCCATGCCAACGATTCTGGCAAATCAGGTTGTTGCGCAATTTCACTTCGTAGATTTGTGACGCACTAAACACAATGAGAACAAAGGTATCCTGGAGCTGGAATGTATTGGCAGCGCCACACTACAAAATGATATCTGGTAGCGCCACGTCACTGATCACGTGCACAGATGTTCCAAACGGTTCGTTTGCACGTTGGGCCTTCATGATTTTAATCTGAACTGGACAAGACACAGTGTTCTCACATTTTTCGTAAGAAGTTTTACATGTGTTTTCATCTAATAACCTAATTTTTTTGATCAGTATATATATATTAGCTAAATATACCCATTCTTCGCATGGAAGTCAAGGCGTGTGGAAGTATTACCCTCATTTCCGCGACCGCGAAAACTATGGATCTGAGACTAAATCGACCATTTTGGATTACTTTTACATGTCTCGGTATCCCCCCCCCCCCGCTGATTCCCGGCCCGCATACAATGGTAGCTTAATTTGCAAGTGATCGCTAATAAAAGTGTCACAATTCATCTCAGCGACCGCAAAAAGTATGGATTGGACACTAATGTCGGTAATTTTGGATAACTTTTACATCTCGCGGTTCCTTCCCCCCCCCCCCGCTGATTCTCGGCCCGCATACAGTGGTAGCTGAATTTGCAAATCATCGCTAATGGAAGTGTCACCATTGTTCTCAGCGATCGCCAAAACTATGGATTTGACATTAATATCGGTTATTTTGTATTACTTTTACATGTTTCGGTATCCCCTCCCCCCACTGACTCCCGGCCCACATGCAATTGTACCTGAATTTGCAAATCATCGCTAATTTAAGTGTCACTATTGATCTCACCGACCGCGAAAACTATGGATTTGACACTAATATCGGTCATTGTGGATTACTTTTACATGTCTCGATATCTCAACTCCCCCTTCCCCCTGGTGACCCCCGGCGCGGTGCCGCATAGCATGAATTTGGAAATTAATGCGATCGGAGTTTCACCATTGATTTCAGCGACCGCGAAAAGTATGAATTCAACACTAATATAGGTTATTTTCTACTACTTTTACATGTCCTGGTAAACGACCCCTGAGACCCCCCTGGTTCGAATTTTGACAAAGTCGTTTAACTCTGGTCTGGAGCCTGGTCCAAGGTATTCGTGACCAAAATTTGGTAACTCTAATTTGTCTGGTTCCCAAGCCGGTTCCGGTAAACGCCTCCCCCCTGGAACCCCCTGGTTCGAAATTTGAAAACAACTTTTCGTCTTGATCTGGAGCCTAGGCCAAGGTACTCCTGACCAAAATTTGGTAACTGTCGGTCCACTCGTCTGTTCCCCAGACCGCACACAGACAGAAAAAACACAAACAAACTCTTTTATTTTATTTACATTAGACAGCTGAATATACCCATTCTTCGCATGGGGGCAGTATTTGGAAGACAACGCCTGTTGAAGTATTACCATTCATTTTTGCGGCCGCAAAAACTATGAATCTGACACTAATATCGATCATTTTGGATTACTTTTACATGTCTCGGAATCCAACCAGGGGGTCTCAAGGGGGCGTTTACAGGGGCATGTAAAAGTGGTAGGAAATGGTCGATGTTACTGTCGAATTCATAGTTTTCGCGGTCTCTGAAATCAATGGTGAAACTCTGATCGCATTAACTTCCAAATTCACCCTATTCGGGCCGGGGTCACAGGGGGGCGGATACCGCCCCCCGGGAGACCCCGCTAACTCCTGGCCCGCATACTATTGTAGCTGAATTTGCAAGTCATCGCTAATGAAAGTGTCACCATTGATCTCAGTGACCTCGAAAACTATGGAATAGACACTAATATCGGTCATATTGGATTATTTTCACATGTCTCAGTATCCACCTGCTGACTCCCGGCCCGCATACAATTATAGCTGAATTTGCAAATCATCGCAAATGGAAGTGTCACCATCGATATTAGCGACCGCGAAAACTATGGATTTGACACTAATATCGGTCATTTTGTATTACTTTTACATGTCTCAGTATCCCCCTTCCCCCCGCTGACTCCCGGCCCGCATGCAATTGTAGCTGAATTTGCATATCATCGCTAATGAAATTGTCACCATTGATTTCAGCGACCGCGAAAACTATGGATTTGACACTAATATCGGTCATTTTGGTTTACTTTTACTTGTCTCGGCATTCGACTCTCCCCCCCCTCCGGTGACCCCCGACCCGAATGGGGTGAATTTGGAAGTTAATGTGATCAGAGTTTCACAATTGATTTCAGCGATCGCGAAAACTATGAAATCGACAGTAATAGCGGCCATTTTCTACCACTTTTACATGTACCTGTGAGCGCCCCTGAGTCCCTTTGGTTCGAATTTTGAAAAAAAAAATCATCTTGATCTGGGGCCTGGGCCAAGGTACCCCTGACCTAAATTTGGTAACTCTCGGACCACTCGTCTGGTCCCCAGGTCGCATAGAGACAGACAAACACACAAACAAACTATTATTTTATTTATATTAGACTAGATAGATTCTTTCAAATTATGCCAGATTTTCATATTATCTTTCCGAACTAATTTTAAAGATCCGCTCCTACTTTATATATATACAGTATATCTATATTTATATCTATCTATATCTATATATGTATATAACAAACGCAGAATTACCCCCTATATAACGCTTCTGGAGGACCCCTTTCTAAAAAAAAATTGCTGGGGAAACACTTGTAGAAACTTCAGTTTTCGTGCCGAACGATTACCGAGACCTGGTGAACCAAAAGAAAAAAAAAACTCCTTTAGTGATCGAATTAAAAAAAAATAGTTCTCTTCAGGTTAGTATCCACTGAGAATATTTTTATAAAATTTAAATTTGATGGGTAAATCAGTGGACTTTGAATACATCCAATCGTATCCACTGAGTTGCGAAATTGTGTACCTCCAGACATGGGCGGCCGAAGAAAATTTTCTAGAGGGGCATCTTCAATGTTTGCTATATTAGTCTGGCATTTAATGTGCATGGTTTGTTATATTACGTATACATTTTCGTGAGCCAGGGAGGTTCATTCTTATCAAACACGGAGATTATGACGGAGTAGATCTACTGTACAAAATATAATAAAAACATCTCTTTCGGATTTATATCATCCCGCAGTCCAACCCCGAGACGGAAACATAAGAGATAGGCTTTTTGTTTTTAAACAAGATAACGTGCCTAGCGAATGCTTTACATTGTGAAGATTATATTAGTGAAAATTAAACGAATATAATTTTACAACTTAATATACATAATACTAAATGTTAAGCTCCCCGTTGCTACTGTATGTGGTTAGCGTATGCGCTTTTCTTGAACGAGGTTTGATTCATGGTAGGAGCTCATGAGTTTCAAATCCGACGTTAAACTGTACGTTCACGTCTTGTAGAGCTTTGCTCCTGAAAACGACGCTAAACTATAATCTAATTTAATATTACTAAATATTAAAAAATAATGACTTACCAAGGTGACGTCAATTTGGCAGTCATCAAATCCATTTTATACTTTCACTTAATTCAGTGGATATTAATATAGCAATTACAAGACACACGCGCATATAAATACTCAGAAACAAGTACATACACACGTACACATACACAAATATGAACACTTCAAATCTATTTACATGTGGTGGACTGCGCTGCATCAAGCACTGTTATCTTCGTCATCATCTTCTCATGTATCTGCATTATTTGATTCATCCACAGAATTGTTATTTGTACGCATCATTCATTTTTGCATTTTCGGGAGGGTTCAGGGTTCTTTCTTCATTTAAAGAGTCGGTTCTCTGTATTGGAAAGAGAATCAGGGGAGGAAGGGGGAATTTATACTTTATGAATGGATAACATTTTAAGAAATATATACAAAACATGCCGCTTCCGACGCAGTACTGAAGCATTTCTTTTAGCGGTATACTACTAGTGGTCCCCTGAGGATCATACCCCCTCCCCTCTCAAGTTGTAAAGTGGGAACAGACAGAAACATCCCAGACACTCAGGGTTCTGTTGACAATAATAAAACTATGGGTAAGTAAACATCTTGTGCAGAGTCACGTTTTGCTTGTTTTTGAACACTTTTGTGTGGATTCAACAATACAACAGCGGAAATACTAACTGGTTTTATTACTCCAACCATAGCTTCAACTAAGGAATAATTCCCAACGGTCAGTGAGCCATCTAAATTTTCGTTCTTTTTCTGTTCTCCAGAGGAAAGAATGAGATTTTGCCAAGATGCTAAAGTCAAGATGCTACATGCTAAATAGGAGTGAATTATGCTAGATCTAGCACCAAGATGCTAGATATGGCTTCACTGGCGGGCTTCGATATCTACAGAAATTTCTGCCAAAGCATACAAAAAACAATTGCACAACAGTTTCGATAACATCTGTGTGGTCCTTCGGTAGGCTACACATCCGGTAAGAAGCTCAATCCTAATTGTAAAATTGGTAGGAGGAAAGGGTTCGTGGCCAAAAGACTCGTAGCCGGCTTGTATATAATAACTGAATTCAAATTTCTAAGTATCCATTTACTGAACGCCCATATCGTGTATGCATGCATTTGCATGCATTATTTAATAAGTAAATGAATTACACACACAATTAATTATGTCAGTGATAAACGGTGTTTATTGAAAAAAAAAACTCTCCAAACAATGAAGATTAATCTTAGACTGGAGAAATATTTATCTTTTGTTTCATTATCATTTGGCCATGAAACAAAAGCCTGACATATATACAACCCCTATATACAACTATGTGATGTTGGAATATCTAATTCGTAGGGTATGATGCTTTACTTTTTCAAAAATTTCAGTACTTCTACTGAAATGAAATCTTTAGTTTTACGTCCCACGTGTATGCTGGTTAGGCTAAAGGAGACGGTGATGATGATAATTGAATGAAATGGTGGAATGAAGGAAGTGGGAGGAAACGGGAGAACCCCGAGAAGACCCACGAGCACGGTGTTTGTCCACCACGAAGTCCACACGGCGCGATCTGGGATCGAACCAGGGACCCCAAGCACCGGAGGTGAACGCTGTACCACTGAGTTACCCACAGTGCTTCTAGTGTACCCCTAAAAATGTAATAAAGAACTAATGGTCATGTTTTTTTTTTTAATATTCAATTAGAACTGGACAATTTACAAAAAATTTGGAATCGACAAATGAAAACGGCACGTTTCTAGCACTTGTGGGTTCGAGATCTCCTTGTTGAAAGGATTGGAGACAAACATATTAACTTTTCTGTGAGGAGAAACATATATGCGTAAATCTAGTATTTTAATATATAGATAATAATTGGAATAGTTTTATTTTCGAGTGCTATTTTTTAATATTCGCAATATTGAAATTTTTGAACTTACATTTTTCACGTGTTTGAAAAAAAAAGAGATATCATTACTAGTAAAATTAACCTAATACAAACATCTTTATTTTTTCAATTTTTCCGAAAAATCGAAAAAAAACGTTTAAAAAAACAGGTTCAAAATTTCTGGAAATTTGGCAACACTAGTTCTGACACACTTGTACTTTGCTCAGCATTAAACTCTGATCTCAGTTCCGACGCAGTTCGCTGTCTGTTCTGTTTTACCAGTCTGCCCAGCCTACGACGTCCGATATCTGTAATGAGGTGGGGGCTCCCAACCCCTCGACATTTGGACGTCTTTTCCCCTTGGTTTCGCCACTTGTTGAAGACAATCACCACAGCACTCCTCAAAAACCTGACAAGTCCTGCAGTTTCCAAAATTCTCGTGCCGTGTGTTTCTGAGTGAGTACTTTCTTCAAAATAATATTGAAAATTATAGAAAGATTTTCGAGACATTCGAGTCGAGTCGAGATTTTAATTAGCTGTCTCGACTCGACTCGAGTCTCGACTCGAAAATTCGAGTCGAGAAATACGTTTGTCTCGACTCGTCTCGAATTTTACAAAGTGTGTCTCGACTCGAATTCGAGTCGAGATTCGAGACATGTCTCGACTCGTGCGCATCCCTAGTCGTATCAAGTGACTGGAGATCTAGAAATGATCATAATAGTGCAGGAGAGCTCAAGGGAGAAGGGTGAGAACTGTTCTTCAAATATTGAAAAAAAATCAGCTTTTATCTCGGAAACAAAATCTTTATTGACTGACGGGAGCTGAAATTCAGTAATGCCATTCGGAGCATCAGCATTCGAATCAAAGTGCACTTTCCTTCAAACTTATCTCGCTGTACGGATACTTTTGGAAGTAAACCTAACAATATTGATACCGTTAGAAAGATAATTTAATGCTCTACAAATTTAATTAGGAATGTTCTTTCCATATCCTAACTCATTGCGGAGATACAGAGCAAAAAGGAAAATATTAAGGACAAAATATGCCAGTTTTTAATGTTTAAGTTAAATTTTCCGAAAACCCATTGGGTCTGTCTAAAGCATGGATAGACAAAATCATGAATCACACCTTACAGATAAAACCAGAAAAAGAAATTAATTATTACCTTGATTGGCTTCGGAGATATGGCCTTTTATTTGAAACGTTCAATTTTAGGGATGCGCACGAGACGAGTCGAGGCAGGATTTTCCTGACAAAATTCGAGTCGAGACATAATTTTCCTGACAAAATTCGAGTCGAGACACGGCTCTTCCAATAGAAAAATATATATTTTTCGAGTCGAGACATCACTTTTACAGCACATTTTCGAGTCGAGACAGCCATAAATCTTGTCTCGTGCGCATCCCTACTCAATTTTAAGCTTCAGTAGAGGGGGAAGGGGTCTGCCGGGGGAGTTTCCGCTCGCATCAAGCGACTGGCGGTCTAGAAATGATCAGGATAGTGAACTTGATTATTTATGACCACCGGTTGCTTTTACTCTTTCGAGTTGAACGAAACCTAATAATCACCTGTTCTGCCCCCCGACTATATAATCCTGGTATGTAGTTTTCTGAATCGGTTGTTCGCGTCTTCTGTACTTATTACTCATTTTCAAGCTACACAGGAGTCATCTTAGCCCATGTGAGCTTTTCTGTTGGACAAACACCATGTGCGCGAGTTTTTCCCCCTGTTTCCTCCTACTTTCTTCATTCCACCATTTCAGTCATTTCTCATCATCACAGTCTCCCTTATCCTCGGTCCATATCGTAGGACGTTAAGTTAGATATTTCATTTCATTTCAGAACATATAGTGGTGTTCTTCCAAAACAAAAAAGAAATCTAGTATTGATAATCTGTAATTCCCTACACCATAGGTGCCAACTACATGGCTATTGCCTTCGCTCCAAGGTTCAGGCAATCGTTGGAAATTTTTAATGTGTGCTCATAAAATTAATACGGAAATATCATTTTCATGACATTGACAAAAAGTTAGTGCATGTGACCAAAAGTTTGATTTCATGGACGGATACTTGTACGTTGAATAATTGTTTATTTATATAACTTTTAGCCTCCTTAGGTATATGGCACATCGAGCATTGAGAGATATAACATTACACAATAATAAATAATCCGCATTCACAAGTGAGAGTGATTTTGTACAGTTATTTCAAATACCGTTATTTTGTATTTTTAATATAGATCAAAAGTATTTATATAAATTGAGTCTACACAAAAGTCATAGACAGTTGAGTCATTTTCACTTTTCACTCAAATTATTTGTTTGATTATTATAATAATTATTTTCTTTTTTCTCTTTCCCACTGAGAAAAGTCTGTTATCCGGACAGCGGTAAATTGTACAAATATACGGAATCCTTATATTTACTACAGAAATCACTATAGTGCATACGTTATCCATAGGATACATAGTTTTCCTGTTTAGATGTTCATCGTGCCGTTGCGGGATGTCTGACATCTAAAAGTCTTCCGTATATTATATACCTATACTTATGTTACATTACATACGATAGCTATATGTTACATATATCAGTTATATGTTATGTATGTACGTCTATCTGTATGTGAGATCCTAACCACCTATACACTGTCCTTTCTTTCGTATGGAAAGTACGTTTATTCGAAACGCTTATACAGGAAATACGTATAAAATATATTTTTCTGTTATACGTCAAAAAAACTGCAGGATTTACAAATGTAACCTACATTTTTCCGTATGCCACGTAAGTTCATTTCTCAGTGCTTTCTTGGCAAATATTACTAAACATATTATTATCATCATCATTACCATCATAGCTATTCCGTCATTATTAGCAGGTTACTTGCTGCAACTGAGAAGCTTCAATGTATGGTGGTCCTCAACTAGTCTCTTCGTCTTCACGTAGCAATTTTCTGTTTTAATACCTTCCTTCAACTACAGTCTGCTTCGTCCCTCCCTCTCTTTCCTTCCACCATACCCTCTAGCACGTCCCTCATAATACAGTTCTTCCTCAGCCAATATCCCAATCAGTTCCTCTTCCTCCTCTTAATTACATCTAAAATTATTCTTCCCTTTCCTACTGCTACTATTTCCAACACCCTCTCATTCGTAGGGGCAGTGGTAGAGCGTTCACTTCTGGTGCATGGGGTCCTTGGTTCGATTTCAGCTAGCTCCTAGTGAGCTTTGTGGTGGACGAACACCGCGTTCGTTGGTTTTGTCGGGGTTCTCCCATTTCTCCTACTTTATTCATTCCACGTTTTCATTCATTTATCATCATTACAGTCTTTATCAGCATTACCTTTAGCCTAGCCAAAATAAGCTTTGGACCGTAAACGTAAAGATTTCATTTCATTTTTCCTTCTAATTCGTTTTCCGTTCAACCCAGCTAATTGTTTTTTTCTCCGTGCCCACGTTACGAAAGTCTCCATGTTTTCATCGCTTTTGGGCAATATCCACCTTTTTGCCCCATAGAGTACATATTGGAATCAGTAAAACAAAATCTCAATATTTTAGTGGAAGTTTTTTCAATAAAAAGATTAGATAATCGTGGTTTAAAAAGAAAAAAAATCTGACACCTTTACAGTGTAAAAATAATTTTGTAATTCATTGTATCTCACAAATCTGTGCCGTCTTGATTTTCTTTCATACGTCTCAGTGGTAGCCTCCCCAGTTTGGGAACCAGTGGAGTATTTGATCTGTTAAAAATATTTGGTCTAGGAATTAATTCGTGCGGGTGGACAAGAGATGGCGCAACGAACGGAGCGTCCCACAGTTCCGTGTATCCACACATGTGTTGCAAACCCCTGTCATCGCGTATCGTTCGTAGTATAGGGCAGTGGATTAAAGCGTCAACAACACCAGTTTGTAGTTAAGTGAACATGGCGCAATTTGTGCCTGATAAAGTGTTTTTGCGGGGTGTCCTGCTGCATTACTTTAACATGCAGAAAAGTGCGACTGAAAGTCATCGTATTTTGGTGGAAGTGTATGGTGACCATGCTCTAGCTGAGCGAACGTGTCAGAAGTGGTTTGCACGGTTTAGAAGTGGTGATTTCGGCTTGGCAGACCAAGAGCGAGCTGGACAGCCAAAAAAATTTCAAGACGAAGAATTGACAGCATTGCTCGAGCAGGATTCGTGTCAAACGCAGGAACAACTTGCAGCAGCATTAGGCGTTGATCAAACAACAGTCTCCAAACGCTTGAAAGCCATGGGAATGATTCCAAAGATGTCACATTGGGTTCCACATGAATTGAAAGACAGAGACGTTGAAAGACGAAAAACCATTTGCGAATTGCTGCTTCAACGACAGAGCAGAAAGGGGTTTCTGCATCGAATTATTACGGGTGATGAGAAGTGGATCCATTACGAGAACCCTAAACGAAAAAAGGCCTGGGTGAAACCAGGTGAACCAGGTCCATCACAACCAAAACGAGATATTCACTGTGCAAAGGTTATGCTGTGCATATGGTGGGATATGAAAGGTGAGGTGTACTATGAGCTGCTGCAACCGGGTGAAACTATGAATGGAGAACGTTATCGACGACAATTAATGCGTTTGAAGCAAGCTCTGGCCAGAACACGACAAGAATGGGAGAACAGACATGATAAACTTATTGTTCAACTTGATAACGCTCGTCCACATGTCGCAAAACCGGTCAAAACCTATTTAGAAAATGTCGGATGGGAAGTTTTACCCCACCCGCCGTATTCACCAGACGTTGCTCCTTCGGACTACTACTTGTTCGATTGCATGAACAACGATTTGATTGGACAGCGGTTTACTTCTTCAGAAGATATCGAAACATGGGTCTCTGACTGGATCGCTTCCAAGGATGAGGACTTCTTTCGCCACGGAATCCGTACATTGCCTGACAGATGGGCGAAAGTGGTTGCTAGCGATGGACAATATTTTTCTTAAGGTATTTATGTATTTTGTGTTTGTACTACAGCTTCAATGTGTGCGTACCAACCGCACGAATTAATTCCTAGACCAAAATATATAAAAATATAACTAAACATTCTGATTTATCTTATAAGTAGTGAAGCGTGGGCACCCATTAAAAAAACTGAAGATCATCGCTTATGTAGTACACGATCATCATACTTACACGAAGGTAAACTATATTATACTTAAATACACATTGTATTTCCGTTACTACGCGTATTGGCACATTATAGAATTTATTATCCCTTATATCCCTTATTTACCCATGAAAAGCATAAGATTTTTTAAAAAGCAAGACTTGCAAGACCAAGATCAAGACTGGATATGCAAGAGCAAGACCACCCGGGTCTTGCTTTGGTCTTGCATTTGCTCACCACTAGTTTGGATATATGTTCCATCATAGTGAAACTTCAAAATTCTCTCTGTAAAATGTCCAGTGTTAAGGTTCACCATTTGACATCAAAGCTGTCCATATGCTGAGGCAATGATAATTAATTTGTACTATTCATACGCTTATGTTTTATCAAATACTTTTATTCCAACTGTATCAAAGGGCTTGATTTGGATAATGATCCTAAAAGAAAGATGCACTCTAATCAAATTTTAGAAATGAATCTCGAAATGCAAGCTTTTCAATCCCATGATTCTTTTAAAAGTATAGAGAAAATTTCTTCTTCATCTTCCTTTATCCTAAAGGGCTCAGATTCCTTGAAAAATGCAGAAAATGCAGAAAATGCAGAAAATCTTTTTTTCTTTAGTTTAACATTCCACATATATGCCCTTTAAGCTGAAGAAGACAGATGATTAATGAAAGTGAATGATAGTAAAATTAAATTTTTCCTGCTCATCTATCGGGAATCAAACCCGGGACACGAAAGGCACATGCGCTAGCCACTTTTTTGTTACATGTATAATGTAAAAGTTAACTGATTAACCGAACGTTCCTCAGAAACTTAATTTCATTAACTACCACTATTTACCTCATTCACTTTTTTTCCGTTAACCTTTTTTTTTTAAAAAAAAAGAAAAAAAGGACACTAACAGAAACATTGTAAAGTTTGTTCAGCCTCAACCTTAACTTGATTTAAGCTTACGCTCATATCCTACAGTTCTCTAAACCAGTCTTTAGCAACCTTTCCCTTATGACAACACAGAAGTTTATCAAGCGGCACCAAGCGTCCACATATAGAAATTATTGTCAGGGGCATCCAAAGAGAAAAGATTGGAAATGGTCCGGACGGGTTAGACGTTCCTTGAGTACATCCCTGACGCAGATAAAACACAAGTATATTATTTAAAAAAGTTACGCGGGTTTCGAAAGAGATCGGACCTAGGGATGCGCACGAGACAAGATTTGTGTCTGTCTCGTCTCGAAAATGTGCTGTAAAAATGATGTCTCGACTCGAAAAATGTACATTTTTCTATTGGAAGAGCCGTGTCTCGACTCGAATTTTGTCAGGAAAATCCTGTCTCGACTCGTCTCGTGCGCATCCCTATTCGGACCCGGTGGAATATGGGGTGAGTGCACCCTGTACTATATCATTCAATAGTTTTTCTATATATTAAATACTCCGATATAGGATAAACAGTCTTCATCGATAGAGCTCATCCGTGGCTAATGGTTAGCGTACTCGCCTTTGGCGCGGGAGATCCGGGTTCGATTCCCGGCGGGAGCTCATGTGGTTCGGATTCCACGTTAATCAGTAGGTCCACGTCTCATATAGCCTCGCTGCTGAACGGGACGTAAAACACAATCAATCAATCAAACAAACTCTTGATCGATACAGCATATGAAACCCATTCTTAAAATCCTCGTTATACAGTCTGAATTTCGTGTTCTTACAATATTAAGAACAGAGACATCTATTGTAATCATTAAATGCTACTCGCACAAAATTGTAGAAATAGAAATCAACATGCTGAACGAAAATTAATGAGGATATTTAGTATTGTTTTATCATAAGTTACTCATTCGTTTAAAATTCTGAATTTGTAAAAGGAAAAAAATCTCGCGATACCTATCCAAATTGGAAAACTATGCTCTAAATTAATCTATTGAATCGTTATTCCTGCCTCTTACAGGTTACTCCTGTCTCACAATAAAATCGAATAATTTTTATACAATCTGCTTAATGCATGGTAGAACCTCATTGAATTGTCGATTGTGCTATATTGTTCTTGCATTGGTAATTTCCATGCGTATATTACTATCCACAATACATCTCCAGCACTGTACATTCAATAACAACCTCATCATTTATCTTTTTCTTTATTGAGCGCGAACAGATTAGGCTACATTTTCTAAACTGCAACTTTGGAAAATCGTTGGATACACTGACACTCTTCGCTCCCTTGTCCCATCGCACTTGTCTAGTAACTGAGGTAAACACAACACTAGCGCTCCAGCCAAAATCAGCACTGCTAAAATGGTCAGATAACACAAAAAATGTTAACAAGTAACAATATAATATAGTGTAATTACATTTTTTTTAGATCATACCGAAAGTATGGTGACGAACATTTATTGAGTTGGATTGATTTGAACTCAATGTCCCTTTCCAGCATCAGAGATGTATGAGGCGATGCCTACTGTTTCAGTATAATCGAACACTACTCATGTTTGTATTAGAGGCAGCTACCCGAACGGAAATCGAACCCTGGACTACACGCACAAAAAGCATACACATAAAGGCAAACAGCAGCGTCATTTCAGATTTAGTTAACGGGGGAGGGGCAAGATTCTTCTCCGATGTAAGTAAATTTCATGTTTTTCATGTACCGTATATACGTATTACAACAACATTTTTTAAAACGCGGTATCACATTGCACTTTGCCACACAAAATCATAGAGTTGCATACAAACGAAAAAATGCAGCTTAAAATGCGAGATGCGATGGATTTATGATTTAGTAGATCTACTATAATCATGGTGAATCTCTTCTCGAAAATTCGACGTAATCCACTACGGACTAGATACCATATTACTGGAGACTGGCAGTATTGTCAGTTTACTGTAGCTTGGCGCTGTGTTTTGACACAAAACCTGACCAGCGAATCTTAGCAGTCCTTCCCCTACTTTCCCCTTATAGCAGTGGTAACAGTGGCACTAACTCATCAACTTTAGCACTAGTAGGGTTTGGTATTTGCAAGTTGCGTAAATTTCGAAAGAGTTTACTTTTTCTCTAATTAGGACCGTAACTTGTGTGGGGCAGGGGAGGGGCAACTGCCCCACTGGGAGGTTCCTCGCCGTTCGAAGGGGCCCATTTGGAGACAAAATTTTCTTAATCCATATACAATACGAACATGAAATTATAAATGAAGCATCACAAGGTTTCACTACATTACATAAAGCAGCGCACAAAAGGTAAATAAAACAAAAGTGAGCCGTGGGCCCACTTCAGTAAGAAACGTCTATTATTAGGGGCCCTAGAAATAACATTTATTCGCATGGCTTTGAGATTTGTCAATACTGTCCCCTTAATTAATTTGTCATGTATGGAACGGGCCCAGGGGCGTAAGTAACGGCCCCGCAGACCTTGCCGTGAGGGAGGGCCCACAGGCTCCGGGGGGCATAAATAGTAAGAGAAAGATAGAAAGAGGGGGGGCAAGAATGAGAAAAACAACTTTTTCTAGGAGGCCCAAATACACGTATTAATGCTTGCCCCCCAGAAAAAAATCTAAGTTACGGCGCTGTCTCTAATGTGAATTTATTGGTACAGTTCTGCTAATAGTTAACTATATCAGGTTGGTCTCTTTAAACCTTGGGCCGTGAAGAGAAACAATCTTATAGGAGGATAGTATTCAAATTTTAAGAAGGTGGGGAAAGGAAAGCGAGGATGAGAAAGATGAAAAGAAAGAAAGAGAGAGAATGAAAGAAACACTTCTACATTTACTTCATAATGAATTTAAGTACATATAAACGAAAAAGGGATATCGGAAGCCACCACCATAATATATGTGGAAGTGTTGGCAACATAATATTCTGAAGGAATATATTTCCAGCCAATTCTGGGGCCTCAGTGTTTGGCCCAATTCTGGCCTTACAGCAGTGGCGCATCCAGGGGGGCGATCGTGGCGATTGCACCCCCAGGAAAGGAAACTTACTCATTTTATATATTTAAATAAAACCCAATCCCAGAGTTTGGAGCTCTTAAAAGTAGTTCTAAGTAGCAGTATTAAAACCCACCGCACCCCAGGAGTCCGTCCTGGATCCGCCGCTGCCTTACAGAAGCTTCCACCTAGGCATTCACCTCGTGGGACTGAGGAAAACCTTAATAAGGAATACCGGCTAGAGCCGGGTTCATGCCCACGCTCGATCTACCTATTTTAATGCTTTTTTTTTTGTGTGTGTTGCACAGTGTCTGGTAAGGGCACCCAAACAGGGCAAATGTGCACAACTTTAAAATGTTTAAATGTTAAAATTCGCTTTATACTGTACTTTGAACACGTAATTCAATGTGTATTATATTCTTCTTACAGCAGCATGGTTTGTTTCCTAATACTTTAAGTCTATGGTTCTTAGTATTTATAATTATTGCATCATACTAATCCTTCTCAAAGCTCGTTCAATTAGTATGAAATTCTCGACTTAGTAGTTTGCAACATTGCAAACCTTCACCAACAGGCAATATGTGGCGAGAATATTTCCACCTAGGGCTATACTCGCATCGAAATTCCCAGCCCTTGTTTACAATCAGTACAATATGTTTCTGTCGCCTTATCATGAAAACAATGCTGTCCAGCGAACCTAACGGTCTTCGTTTTCTCTGTTTATTGTTTACAACACAAACTGCCATCTTCCAATATTGCCAGGCGTACAAGGTTTTCGCACACTTTCGAACAAGAACACTTGTACAAAATTGAGTGTGCATTATATGTGAGATTGTATTACATAATAACTAACTCGATTTGTCATAACGTTAATATCTCAGTCATCTCAAAAGCAGTAATTTATGTAGTAATAGCACTTGGTCCATGACTGTGCAGAAATAGGTACATTCGGTTCGGCGATTCATGTGCCTGGCAACCATGAATTAACCATGTAGGAGTGAGAAGCAAGGTTTTGACGCTCGCACTACAATTGTTGTTTATAAACAATTTTCTATCCTAGATTGAACGGACAATAGAGTTGAGAACAAAGAGATTACGTGCACGTCGACATTTTAAAGTATATGGAAATGAAGTACCTCAACAGGCTTTCGAAATGCAAGACCTTAGTTCACTTTTCAGAAATTATAAAACTAGCGAAGTCTCAGCAATACTCACTTTTCTGTACTTGAATTGTTTCTGGGGTAGGGTATTCATAAATGAAACATCAGGTAGTTATTCCAAAGCAATGGCTTATAAATATTTTTTGTTATGTCCTCTTTTTTTTCACTGAAATGACGAAAGAAAACTAGTGTTGGTTTACAACTACATATATATGAAACGGAAACACAAACTTGACCCGAGCATCATCGGGCTAGAATATGAGTTATGAAATTAACTGTTGTGTGAATAATTGTGTTTGTGTCAAAAATATAAATTCGTTTCTCGTGTTGCGTAATATCAATTCTCTTTTCCTGACTGCATTATAGATTCAGCACTTAACTAAAAGCTCCATGTAGTCAGTCAGTTTGCAGAATAACAAAGTAACTTAAAAAGATTATCATTACTTGTCCTCTAGATGGTTATTCTTTATCATAGATACTTGTTATATGCACGCATTGTTTTGTATAATTCTTGTATATAACGTAATTTTACTATTCATTTTAACCCTAGAAAGACCATGTTCGCATGTAACATGAATTATTATTTTTCTTAACAAGAAAACAATGCAGTATAATAGTTGAAAAAAAAGAAGAGAATCTTTCATCAAGAGAAACAATAAAAAAAAAAAACAGAATTCTGAATACATATTAATCCGTTTAAACTACATAAAGAACTCGTGGGCAACTTGGTCTTTCTAGGGTTAACGTACAACTGTAAAATTAGTCCATTGCTGTCGAGAATGATTACAAAAATAAGTAGCAGTGTCACGTGTTCATCGTACGAAAGAGATTGGATCATATGGCGCAATATTTTCTAAATCATTATTGAAACCGGAAATGGTAGCCGATTGATGCCAGTTCCGGTTTTAGAGAAATTAGAATGGAGATTAAATATGTTCTTGAGACGTTAATTGATTGCAGAAAAAAAATTATTACTGTCTACTGCCATTTTTACTCTATAGCAACTAAAGTTAGGACGGATGTGTTAGATTTTTTCCAGTTTTGGTTTGAATAGAGGTTAAGAGGGAATATAGCTCCTATTCTTAGAACGCTTAATCGCATATAAAATAACAATTTCTCGCCCCCTCTTACAGTTTTTTTCTCTATGTAGATCAGTGTTAAAATCGGAAGTTTTAGTGGATTTCGAGCTTTAGTAGAGAATTAAGAATGGAGGTAAAATGTATTTTTGATGTCTTAATCAATTGCAGGAAACCGCTTCTCGCTATACGTTACCGTTTTTCCTCTATAGTAATCAACGTTAGAACTGGAATGGTTGATATTTACCACCACTGGCGTCTCTGGCACGAAATAATTAGAGGGCATCAAAGAAAGTGTAGATGGTAGTACCTAGCTCAACCTGTTTATTATCTTCGATTCCATTTGTTACCTTTCTGCTTATCTTCACGCACCCACTGAGACATCACAGACAGAATATTATATTCCAAATAAATATTATTATTATTATTTGCATGTTATTCTGTGGTTAGAAAATAAATTAAATTAGAATAGAATATTGAATATTTTGTACTTCAGAATATTGGGAGGACGTGTCCCCCTCGTCTCCCCCGCCAGAGACGCCCGTGTTTACCACTTCCAGTGGATAAATCACCTCTATCAACAAACTTCCTTCCTAACTTTTGAACTTCTACATCCTGGTCAAAATTGATGGTGTTTCATCAAATAGTTGTTGAGATTTTTGTTACCCGGACGGATAGAAATAACATCTTTTGTCTCCTGAACTGCCGGATACTCAAGACGGCAATTGGGTAGCACGGTAGCTCAATAGTAGAGAGCATACCTATGGTCCATGGGGTCTTTGATTCGATACCCGGTCAAATAAATTTGTGCTGGACAACATCGTCTACGTGGGTTTTCTCAGGGTGCTCCAGTTTTCTCCCACATTCTCACTTCACAAATTCTTCATCATGATTCACTTGGCTTAATCATCCGTCTCTCTTAGCCTATAATCGTAGGACGTTAAACAAGGAAATTTCGAGGAGAGCAATTGCCTCCCCCTCTCCCCAAATGACACCGTTGTATTCGAACACAAGGAGGCCCACGACAAATATATAAGAAATGAAATGGCGAAATAACACAGTACTATGAAAAAATATTTTACATCACCTTGTACCATATAGGAATTCAGGCGAACAAAGAAAGTTAATATTTTTGTTTGTGTATTTATGGGTAAGAGTGTATATGTGCGTGCATGCATTTTCATGTATAAAATATACGTCGTACTAAAATAATAAAAAGTAGATTGATATTTATGAGTTTCGTGGAGACAATTTGATTACTTGATCTTACCTCATTCTGTACGTATGCAGGAGTCTCATATAATATATGTTACAATATTACGTTTCTCTTATACTGCCTTGGTTTATATTACACTACGTATGTTTATGGAATATTTTTTTACGTGTAGTGCTTTATTTTTTCTTTACGATGAGTTTTCGCATGATTTCATTTCAGCTGTGCTTTCATATGAATCTCGTAATGTAAAAATCCAGCTGCAGAATGGATTATACAAAATATAACAAGATTGGCTATATGTGATCTCACATAAAGGTAAAGCTTAGACACAGCAATATACTGTAACTCCATATATTTTGAATTCGTTTAATAAACAGACCAATGAAATGGATTGCGAAATATAGAAAGTGCTAAAGGCTACAGATGTTATTGGCACAATGCAAATTGAGATGGGGTTAATAATTTAAATATTAAGCAGTAAAGACGAATTTTCTTTTGAACAAATTTTGTAATTTTGTGTTTCCTCTTACTTGGTACTACCACTAGCTTTAATACTGTGCACTGTGTAACGATATTATTTTCGTTATTGTGGATTTCTTTTCTTTTTTTCCCTGTCAGATTATTTCACTTCCATAGCTCGACAAGAACTTTATGTATTACTAACAAATGGCCGCAAATGTTACTGTGGGCAATACTTTACGTTCTTCCTCTGTCTCTAACCTTAAGGGATTTCGAAATACTGACATCTTATTATAATAATGGCAACCCCAATTTTTCTTTCTTTCCTCCTAGGAACAATTAAAAAAAGCACCTGAAGACCTGTTGAATTATTTTAAATAAAAAGTCCAAATACTAAATTTCATGTTTCTAACGTTAAGGGATTTCGAACGCCATCTGATTATAATAATTGTAATATTACCCTCATTTTTCTTGCCGCCATTTCCTTTCCTTCTAGAAATCACGATTGCTCAGTGATTGAGCGTTCATCTCTGGTGCGTGGGGTCCCTGGTTCGATCCCAGCCCGTGCCAAGTAAGCATTTTGGTAGTCAAACACAGTGTGCGTTGCTTGGCTCGGGATTCTCCTGTTTGCTCCCACTTCTTCATTCCACTATTTTATTCTTTTTTCATAATTACCTTCTCCTTTAACCTATATCCTGAATGAGAGTTTGCTGGATTTTCTTCATTCAGACCACGCAAATGCGGAAATGGTACAGTCCGCAGCAAAAAAACTGCAACATGAGCTTGTAAGTTTATTGTGAAACGACGAAGTCTTTTGCTCCAAAATAAGTGTGTAGTTGAGGACACCGAGGTTTCCCCTGGCGTGATTTGTGCCACTTAGCGTTATGTTGATTCCTTGAGCTGTTAGGCGTAGTTTCACAATAAACTTACATGCTCATGTTGCAGGTTTTTTGCTGCGGACTGTACCTAACATAAATGTCCCAGGCCGCTTCCTTCCTTCCTCAATCCTTTCTTCCTTTTTTTTCCTCGGATAGTGTGATCACTGATGGACGTTATCCCTCATATGTGACGGTCTAACAGATACTGAAGGGACAAAAATTAATTCCTAATTCTTTAGCCTACATGGTATAACCATGGACATGAAATTGAAATATTTCCTTTCCTTCTAGGTCAAACATCAAAACACACTGAAAACACGTCTAATTTTTTAAAATGAAAAATCCAAATAACAAATTTTACGTCCTTGCCCTTGAGAGATTTCGAATTACGAACATTTGTTCCTGTCTTTTTTTCTTTTCTAGATGAGAGAGGAAAAAACGCCGATACACGTATCTCAACATTTTAAATGAGAAGTTCAAATACCAAATTTTATGTCTGTAGTGTTAAGAGACACTAGAGCCCGTTAAGAGACTCAGAAATATGTGAATGTTAATAATAATAATAATAATAATAATAATAATAATAATAATAATAATAAAACCCACCCTTTATTCATCACATCTCCTTTTCTTTCCCTCTAGGCCAAATATTAGAAAGCACTGAGACTCGTACGTAATTATTTTAAATGAGAAGTCTGTATATCAAATGTCATGTTTCTAACCTTCAGAGATTTCGAGATATGGACATTTTAACATAAGATTTGCTACTCTTATTTCCTTACTTCTTTGTTGAGTTTACGCAGATCCTTTCTCAGTGATGTCTTACATCACAAGCGCTATGCACTGCCCAAATTTGAAGTTTCTAGGTTTTGCCTAGATGTTGATCAGTCAGTTACTCACTCACTCAGGACTACTTCTTATATGCATAGAGATATTTAAGATACTTTTACCGCTAAGAACTTAAATTATGTTAATAATTGAAATATTAATTACGAGTGTACATTGACCAACCAGAAGTTTGTATACCTTTCAAATATTTTTCATAATGTTTTCTTCTCTTACGAAGAATCGGCATTCTCTTAATATGCAGGCTGTAAACAGTGATGGCAATTAGGGGACAGTTGCCCTTCTACACCAATTCCTAATTACATGGCGTCTTACTAATGGAAAATTTTTGCCCCTCTTCTCACCCAGTGTTTACATTCAATCACTGTTACTGACTATAGAATAAGTACTGTCAATATATGTAGTTAATAGAGACATGTTATAGAATATACATTATCAATCACATTACAGGCCTTTAATATAATCTCTGCATTGTTATGCAATATCCCAGATCTATGGTAGCCGTCGTATGCCATTAGTGTGGCTGTTTTCGTTTATCACATGATGAACACTTCTCTAAAGACAAGATCGAAAATTAGTGATGACAATACCACGTAGAAAACAAAATAATGTCCTTAGTAGAAAGCCAAAAGGTATAGTGCCGGCTTAATTAAAGAAAATAATTTACCCCTCATTTTCATGATATAAACAACACTAATTGTTTTTTTTTGCGGTATCGTCAGCACTAATTTTTGGCGTATGTGTGATAAGGGCTTATGTGGATGGCGCCATTTTCACGAAATTGCGATGGCGTGCCTTATGGTGCGTAGCAAAAGCGGAATATCTAGAAACCTAGTGTCTCTGAGGAATTTTTCAACTTTTAAAACGAAGTAGTACCTCATGGACTCCGTATGGCGAATATGGTGCACGTTCCAAGATCTCATAATGCACTCTGGTTAAGAATTGGGTTCACTCTTCTTGTCACATAACAACGAGGGTTGCAGTTTCTCCTTTGGGATATGCCACGCAGTTTGACAGTAGTCCAGTTTCTATGGATACCTGCCTGACAGTTCAGTGACAATCAATTGCAAGTAGACCTTGCACTAGTTACACATGATCCTATGTAATCGATGTCGACAGCTACAGGTCGATACATTCCAGGTTGAACGAAATACTTCGACCCATTGTACAACAATAGTCCGACACGGTAGGGGATCGTTATTACACACTTCTTGTAACTCTTCGTGACATTGACACGGATTTCCCTCCTCCTCCCCAAAAAAGAAAAAATGGGCAGAATGTAGGTCAAGGTTACTAATCGGGTACCTTGACGAAAGTGATCCATTCACAGAAAGTGGTAGATATTAACCATTTCTGGATTTAACTTTGATTACAGCCGAGCTTAAACTAATATATAACGAGAAACGATTTCCTGCAATCGATTAAAGCGTCACGAAAATACATTGCATATATACCCTTAACTGTATACTACTTAGACCAGAAGTCATAGAAATTCACCACAACTTCCGACTTCAGTATTGATCTACATAGAACAAAAACTATAAGAAATAACGAGAAGCGGCAATTTGGAATCAATTTAGCGATTTAAGAATAGGTACTACATTCCCTCTTAACCTTTTATTCAAATAAAAACTGGCAAAAATCAACCACTTCAACTCACTATAGTGAAACCTGTATTAGATAGCGAGAAGCGGTTTTCTTCAGTCAATTAAGCGCCTTTGATCTCGGGCTCTTTAGTCGTGGAACAGTATTTACCGGGCTTTTTGATGCGGTGCATTTTTCACTCGAGCCTATTTTACGCGGGTTACTTTCGACTAGAACCCTATTGACGCGGGGTCGTTTTGACTCCGGCCCTTTTAACCAGGGCCCTTTTGACACAGCGCTCTTTTGACGTGGGCTTTTTTGTCGCCAAGTCATTCTTACCCGGGTTATTTTGCCCTCGGACCGTTTTGACTTGGACCCTTTTGACTCGGGCCCTTTGGTCGCCGAGCCCTTTTGACACAAGCCCTTTAGCCGCGGGGGCGTTTTGACTCGGGCACTTTTGTCGTGGAGCCCTTTTGACTCGGGCATTTCGGTCCACGCAATTTTGTCCGCGACATTCTGACAGAATATATATATTCACCAGTTGAAGTGCGTGGAGCAGGGGGAAGGTATGAGTAAATAGATGATGAACGATCCAGGGCGCAGTAAAATTAGTTAGGCAGCTGGTCATATCTCTTTCTTTCTCCTGATTGCCAGTCCTGATCTCAGGATTTTAAGCCGTGGAATTGTATTTACCGAGCCATTTTGACGCGGGGCTTCTTTCACTCGGCTCCTTTTAACACGGGTCCTTTTTGGACTCGGGATCTTTATTGTTGGGCCCTTTCGACTCGGGCCATTTTCACACGGGACCATCCTGATCCGTTTTTTTGAGGCAGTGTCTATTTCCAAGCCGCACATTTCTGAGATATGGCCCTTTTGACTCGTGCCCTTTTGTCGCGACGACCTCTTGACTAGGACGCTTTTGACAGCGGGGCCGTTTTTACTCGGGCATTTCTGTCTTCGCAATTTTGTCCGTGCCCCTCTGAGATAGAACTAATATAAATATATATATATATATATATATATATTGACCAGCTGAAATACGGGGGAAGGGGGCAGATATGAGTGAATAGATATTTAGATAGAGTGCATACTAGTTCCTGTGTAATTTCTTAAACCGCTTGGAATAGGTCCTATAGTTTCTAAATCAGGGTGTTTTGAAACGTGATTTTTCGAATTTTCGGCGTTTCGTAACTCCGAAAGGAGGCGTTTTTTGACCCACGTTTATAAGAGCTTTCTTCTTCCATTTCATATAAGGAACCACCACCGGAAGTTTTTCGGTGGAGTTACCTACCACCTTATACAGATGGTGATCAGAAAAATGCAAACACCTTAAAGAAATTATAACTTACCAGATTAATATGGTGTCGGCCCACCTTTCGCCTTCAGAACAGCCTTGATGTGACGTGGGATGGGGGCATAGAGGTCGTGAATGGTAGCAAGTGGAAATTTACAGCATTCCTCATGCAGCGCATCGGCCAGTTCTGTGAGAGAGGATGGAGGTGGAAATCGTCGCCGGAGTCCTGTTTCCAAGACGGACCACAGATGTTCAATTATGTTGAGATCTGGGGATTGGGCGGGCCAGGGGACGTGTTGAACTTCATCCCGATGTTCCTCAAACCACGCTGCAACAACGCCAGCTGTGTGAATGGGTGCATTATCATCCTGGAAGATGGCGTCATTGTCCGAGAACAACATCCGGACCATAGGATGCAAGTGGTCTCCTAAAATTGCGACATAATCGTTGACAGTGATTCGTACGCTAAGTGTGACCGCAGGACCCAATGAAAACCATGATATGGCGGCCCACAGCATCACCGAGCCGCCGCCATGTTTCACAGTTGGGCGGAGACACTGCAGATCATAAGCTTCTTTGGGCGTTCTCCACACACAAACACGACCCGTGGTTGGGAATAGGGTGAAGGTTGACTCATCGGACCGTATCACACGTTTCCAGTCCTCAACGGTCCAAATTGCATGGTCGCGGCACCATTTGTGGCGTGCGAAAGCGTTATGGTCCCTGATGAGCCGTTTGGCCCGTGCAACACGACCCCGTAAGTTCATGTCATGTAATTCACGGCGGACTGTGATTGTCGAAACAGAGTGGGGGAGGTGCTGATTGAGTTCCTCCGTCACTTGCTCCGCACTGGCACCTCGGTTCTGCGTGACAATGCGCTTTAATACCCGGCGTGACCTGTCACTCATGATTTTCTTCCGCCTACTGTTCCGCTTCTGCGATGTGGTTTTCCCGTGTAATGTGTAGGCCGTCATCATCTTCGACACTGTCCCACGCGACACACCTAACACAGTAGCCACTGCCTTCACACTCACTCTACATAACCGCGCACCAACAATTTGCCCTCTTTGAAAATCTGAGAGGTCTCCCATTTTACACTACTTCCGTCTGCTGCAGCCACTGGATACTGCTGTTCCACTGCGCCTGACGTAGTATGGAAACCGACTTAACACACCACCACCAGCGGTCCGGCGCTGCGGGAGCCAGAACACCACTGCCAACACATACATATTACGAGTTGCCAACGACAGTTGTTTCCATTTTTCTGATCACCATATATATATATATATATATATATATATATATATATATATATATATATATATATATATATATATATATGGCAGAAGAGCACGGGCAAAAGAATGAGGACAGAAATCCCGAGTCAAAAGGATCCCGGTCAAAAGGGACCCGAATCAAAACGGCCCCGGTCAAAAAGACACCGCGTCAAAACAGCATGGTCAAACGTGGCCCCGCCACAAAAGTCCACGAGTCGAAAGTGTCCCGCGTCAAGAGGTTTCCGTTGTCGAAAAGGCCTGGCTCAAAACATCGTCACGGGAAGAGAACCCTAGTGAAAAGGGCCCTACATAAAAAGCTCAAGTCAAAAAAGATCCCCACTCAAAAGAGCAGGGGTCAAAAGGTCCTCGCAAGTAAAGAGGCCGAGTCAAAAGGCCCTATATCAAAAAAGCCCGGGACAAAAACGACCCCACCTCAAAAGAACATGGGTCAAAAAGGCCCCGCGTCAAAATGACCCGAGTCGAAAGGGCCCCGCATTAAAAAAGCCAATTCAAAAGAGCACTGACAATAGCGCCCGGTAAATACAATTTCACGGCTAAAAGCCTCAGATCAGGATTAGAAATCAGGAGAAAGAAGGAGATATGGCCGCTGGCGTAAATAATTTTACTGCGCCCTGATCGTTGATCATCTATTTACTCACACCTGCCCCTTTCCCCCCGCATTTCAGCTGGTCAATATATATATATATATATATATATATATATATATATATATACAGGGTGTTTCAGATAAAACGTCCAGTGCTTATAAATCCGAAACGGCTGAGAATAAAAAGATGAAACAAAAACTGAGATAGGAAAATGTCATAGGGCGCATCACATGGTGTTGTTGTGGTGACCCCCAGGGCCCTTCATGGAGGCCCAGGGGCCAACTTCAAATTTTCA
Organism: Thermobia domestica; assembly: GCF_964235325.1. Lineage (NCBI taxonomy): Eukaryota > Metazoa > Arthropoda > Insecta > Zygentoma > Lepismatidae > Thermobia > Thermobia domestica. The sequence goes on along the minus strand of NC_137457.1, from coordinate 224,189,858 downwards.
AACAGGAACATGTACTGAATCATACCTCATTCAATAGTACTTGAAAAACGAAACAACTTTTGTAGGAATCAATTTTCGATTTGGGCCGCCGTTTTTAAATGGCCGCAAAAAGTGGGTCCTATATCAAATAAAACGTCCAGTGCTTATAAATCCGAAATGACTGAGAATAAAAAGATGAAACAAAAACTGAGATAGGAAAATGCCATAGGGTGCATCATATGGTGTTATCGTGGTGACCCACAGGGCCCTCCTTCAAGGGGGCCCTGGGGCCAACTTCTAATTTGCAGATAAGAACGTGTATTGAATCATACCTCATTGAATAGTCCTTGAAATACGAAACAACTTTTGTAGGAAACAATTTTCGATTTGGGGCACCGTTTTCAAAATGGCCGCAAAAAGTTCTGTATCAGTTTGAAGTTGGCACCTGGGTCCTCTTCACGGAGTTTCCTGAGGGTAACCATAACACCACCACTTGATATGCTTTATCATCGTTTCTATCTCAGTTTTTGTTTCATCTCTCTATTCTCAGCCGTTTCTGATTTAGGCCTATAAGCACTGGACGTTTTATCTGATACAGGACCCACTTTCTGCAGCCATTTTGAAAACGGTGGCCCAAATCGAAAATTGTTTCCTACAAAAGATGTTTCGTTTTTCAAGTACTATTTAATGGGGTATGATTCAATACGTGTTCTTATTTGAAAATTTGAAGTTGGCCCCTGGGTCCCCTTGAAGGAGGCCCTGGGGGTCTCCACGACAACACCATGTGATGCGCCCTATGACATTTTCTTATCTCAGTTTTTGTTTCATCTTTTTATTCTCAGCCGTTTCGGATTTATAAGCACTGGACGTTTTATCTGAAACACCCTATATATATATAGTTCCATGTCAGAGGGACACGGACAAAAGGGCGAAGACAGAAATGCCCGAGTAAAAACGATCCCGGTCAAAAGGGAGAGGCGACAATTGGGTCCGAGTTAAAACGGCCCCGCTGTCAAAAGCATCCTAGTCAAAAGGTCGTCGCGACAAAAGGGCACGAGTCAAAATGGCCATATCTAAAAAATACCCTGGTTAAAAACACACCGTCTCAAAAGGGCATGGGTCAGGATGGTCCTGTGTGAAAAGAGCCCGTGTCGAAAGGGCCCAGCAATAAAAATCCCCGAGTCCAAAAAGGCCCCGTGTTAAAAGGAGCCGAGTTAAAGAAGCCCCGCGTCAAAAAGGCCCGGTAAATACAATTCCACGGCTTAAAATCCTGAGATCAGGAGTGGCAATCTGGAGAAAGAAAGAGATATGACCAGTTGCGTAACTAATTTTACTGCGCCCTGGATCGTTCATCATCTATTTACTCATACCTTCCCCCTGCTCCACGCACTTCAACTGGTGAATATATATTCTGTCAGAATGTCGCGGACAAAACTGCGAGGACCGAAATGCCCAAGTCAAAAGGGCCCCGGTCAAAAAGGCTCCACGACTAAAGTGCCCGAGTCAAAACGCCCCCGCGGCTAAAGGGCTTGTGTGAAAAGGGCTCGGCGACCAAAGAGCCCGAGTCAAAAGTGTCCAAGTCAAAACGGTCCCAGGGCAAAATAACCCGGTTGAGAATGACTCGGCGACAAAAAAGCCCACGTCAAAAGAGCGCTGTGTCAAAAGGGCTCTGGTTAAAACGGCCGGAGTCAAAACGACCCCGCGTCAATAGGGTTCTAGTCGAAAGTCCCCCGCGTAAAATAGGCTGAAGTGAGAAAGGCCCCGCGTCAAAAGTGCCCGGTAAATACTGTTCCACGACTAAAAAGACTGAGATCAAAGCAGGAGTGGAAATCAGGCATGCATAAGGGGATATTGTCCCTTTATTAAGTTGAAGTAATTGTGATAAAGAAGGAAAATATCTGTAGTTGTTTGTAACAAATAGGAAATTTGAATGGTGGTGTTTTGTTTGGTTGTTGATTGTTCTGGAACAATCGCTATTGCTTAAGTCGTTCTCCATGAAAGTTTGCTTGTACTATCGTCTTTCTGAATTTGTTATCTTGTGACATACCTATAGCTCAATCAAACTTTAACTGTTATTGACTTTTCTCTTAGTTTTAGAATTCCATTTTTACCCGTGGATCAAAGTATGGTATGAAAAATATTCTGTGAAAAAGATTAGTTTATTTTGCTATGAGAAGACACGTGTGGAGCTGTATACAAGGTTAGTCAAAAGTATTGGGACAGTACAATAATAACGACGTGCGTGGACGGAGGCAAAATAAATGTTACAATGATATTATTGCATTGATTTGGAGTAGGATCATCTTCAAAGCCAAATTGAATTCCGCCATTTTGCTTATCACACAATATTTCTTTAAATGTAAAAGGTTATGATTTTAGACTTTAACTTAGACTTGAATACTCCCACAAATGAAAATGTGAACTCGTTTTTGACGCATCATCTGTTTGAGAGAGAGTGTGCTCTGTTTTACTGGGTGTGTTATGTTTAAAAGTAAATTATAGACATTCAGTCAAGCGGCTACGGCATCATCTCTATTTATCGTAGAATCATGGTTCATACCTCGTTCTTTCTCAATAGAGTAGCCTTTCAAATGGTACCATTTACATTTCCATATTTTGTCTCTGAACTGAGAGATTTTGAGGGAAATCAGAATTTTTATCTGGTTTTTAATTTTTTTAGCTCCTCTGGACCCCCATGTAAACGCAGACACATGGAAATCAACTGAAAAATACTAAATGTGCGTACACATTTTCAAGTTTCTATCTTGAATAGTAAGGGCAGGAAAATAGTTAATTTATCAATAATCACCACAATGCCCCAGACTACCGCAAAAGAACGGTAGTCAGGTAAAATATTTCCTGAGACATCCCTGTTTATCCTGTGTTAACGCAGAGATCTGAAAAAATCTGATAAATACTGCTCGGTGGACTGAATGTTTGTGCAAAATTTCAATCTTCTAGGTGCAAAAGTAAGCCCGCCAAAAATAAATATAGGCCTAACAACAAAATATTTTTATAGCTATGACGTCATCACCTTCTATGTCTCGACGCAGAGAGGCGCGAAACCATACTTAATATGTTCTACAATGCCTCTAGACGTAAGAAAACCGAGTAAAAAGCTTTATTGGTCCTTTTTTAATCGAATAATGAAGACACTACTTTAGTACCTAAAAAAATAGGTACTAAAACTCCGAAGGGTTAACAATCCACAAGAACTGTCACGTGTTGAAACTCTCATATCGAATTATGCTGTTAGTGATTATCATGCTGTTTAGTTACTGTATTATATTGTGATATACACGGAATAAGTACTTCTGTGTTTTATATAATAATAAGAACCTTATTTACATTTCTATGGCTCTTGCTTTACGACAGCGAAACATATTCAAGTTCAGCGTATTCAGTTTGCATTCTCAAATAGGGTCTTAAGCGAATGAAATATTACACGCACACATTTAGAACTTAGAAAAGTGTCCTGCGAACAGGTCGTGGTAAATTCCTGAAGAGTAAATAGCGCTAGTAGCACTACTAGCTCAGTAAGTAAGCCGGTGGGTGTAGCCGAGCGGTTTGAGACGTTAGGCTGATGATCGTGATGTGAAGCCCATTGGGGGTTCGAGTCCCTCTGAAGAGCAAGGGTGGAATTTTAACTGTCCTCGATGTTTCTGTGTTCGTGTCCCTGTCGTGTCTAGTAGTCTTGAGAAGTGATTAAAATAGAGAAAAATAGTCAGGAATTTTTTTAAAAAAGAAGAAAAGTAGGTAGGGCTCTGATTTCCAAGTTCAAAGTTTGTGAGTTCGAGTCTAGGTCGGGTAGAATAGATTTTTTTGATTTAATTCTTAAAACGGAAATGTTTCTCTCTTCCCTTTATCTCGTAATCCTAGATGGAGATGTTTGGATGCTGAAATAAATATACCAGAATATAAGAAAGATAAATCACGTGATTCCTTTTCCAATTATTAACTATATTTTCACACCTCTAGGTCGTTTTTGAAAGTTCAAATTTCTAGATCTCATTGTCATTCTGTTACGTGTATTTAACTCGGATGTTATAATTCCTATAGTCCCTTAATGTATCATATAAATCTTACAGATGTTGTATCTCTTTCCTTCTCTTCTCTCTACATCAGCGTTTCCCAACCTTTTTAAACTTGCGGCACACTACAGGTGTAACTTGAATTCTTGCGGCACACCCATATTATATATATATATATATAACTATTATTATTTGTAAATATAAAATACCTTGGTATTTTTGTGATCACTGATCTTCTTACAGAGAAGAAAGCTCGATCACTGATTTTCCCCCGTGGTAAATCATTATGCTTATTTTTCATTCTAATTTTAAAATAGAAAACAATTGCAATGAAATGTAGGACTCGGGTTTTTAAAAATCCACTTTCTCTTTCGAAAACTGTATCTAACCTTTAACTAAACGGGAAGATCACTAAATAAGAAACAAATAAACAAATCAAATGTAAACACAAATGTAGGCAATTTGTATGCATGTTTGCTTTGTTGAATTTATTGAATGATATGTTAAAATTTCAAGTTACGAAATAGTCTGCAACAATAAAGAAGCAATAATGGTCATGACAATGATAAATACGTTTTTCAACATTAAAAATGTACAGGAAAGTAACACATTATGAAACTTAAAATTGTAGATTTATAGTATAGGTTCGTAGTAATGTGAAATACAAATATACATTTTCCCCTATATCTTGCAATTTGGTTCCTACAGAATTAATAATTTGTTTCGATTTCCTCGCGGCACACCAGCGGCCCATTCGCGGAACACCAGTGTGCCGCGGCACACCGGTTGGGAAACGCTGCTCTACATCATGGCTGGAGATGAATGTTTTGACAAATAGGCTACAGAGGCAATTTTAAGAAGTAAGACGATATACGCTATCAGTGATAGATGTTGTGGTGTTTAACTTAACACATAAGACAATAAGTCGAAAAACTGAGAATACGAATCTTTTCAGAGATGACAGTGCATTGATGCTTCAAATCCGTGCTTTTACTTCCTATATCTACGTTATTTCCCTAGTCAAAATAAAAACTCTTCAAAATTAATCACAAATTCTTATGCAACCATCAGACATTAACATGTGAAGATATGTATTTGAACACATTTCATATTAGCATATTTCACACTACAATTTTTAGCAGGCGTTTTCAGGTCATTTCCTCAGTACCTATGCAGTCAACAATAGTGAACTACATTGCATCGATTGCTTCGCTGACTCAGTAACTATTTCTTAATCTATAAAACCTTATTTTAAATTCAGATACATTGACACAGGAACTAACTGAGGCATTCTTAACAGTGACGATGCCATTTTTAATTAATTAGGTGGGGGTAAGAGGAAGAACAGAAAAAATCGAGAGACAGCAAAATTTTGTATACAAAAAAGGTATTTTTATATTACTTCACCTATCTCATAATACAATTTGTCTGCAGGGGGCAGGCGTCGTCACATGGGACGGACGCTTGTCCTCCTATTCCCCTCTGGTGTTGTCACTGGTTCTCAACTTTCGGGGTATTACAAGTGTGTTAGGGCATGAAAAGTGGAAGGGCATCGCGAATAAAACGTATATATGAAACTTCTACTAGGAGAACTTATAGAGTAAGACGGAAAAGAAAGACAGGTGACATACTGTATATAATAAAGTTAGAAGTTCGTACGATAGTAAGCTCAATAGTGAAATACAACTTGTGACTTTTTAATATATATCCTACCATAATGCATATTTAGTTTTCTGTAATATCTTACGAGAAGTTAAACCCCAACACTTCCCTTGCAAACTCCACAGTGTAAAGACAAAAAAGGGGTGATTATAATGTGACAACTTTGTATATATAATTCCACATTATGTAGTAATTCCGAACATTCATATATGTGGATTCTGTCAAAGTATTCCAATGCGAAGGTTTTTCTTTCTTTTCAGTCCTACACACAATTTCGATTATGATGATTTGGCGATATATATAAAAGTTATTATCTTAACCCTAACTGCTAGTCTAATGACCAGCGCATGAGCCTTTTTTGTATGAGAGCTCGTGTTCGAATTCCACTTTAGATCTACCATCTACGTCTCATATAATCTTGGTTCTTAAGACGAAAGCTAAAATTCAGATTTTGTTTGATTTATTTTCGTTTCTCTCCCAATTACATAGATCTGATCTCAAAACAGATCTGTAGTACTCTCTTCAATTAGCATTAAGCAACATAAACGTTAGCAGATTATTTCTTCTGAATCGAGACCAGAAACTACTTTACGAGACAAGAGGAGACGAGAACAAGTTTTTAGATAATCCAAATGAAAGAGAAATAATTCTTTGAAAACCGAGACGAGACGAGAATTCTATAAAAATTGAATACTCGAGAAATTCTTATTTCTCGTCTTTCTCGTGGGGAACAGTACTATACTTGGGATTGAATTATGGTCCTCACATCAAATGTAAAGGCTGTACTACTGAGCGATCAATCTTCTCCCTCCTTAGTGACACGGATGACTTGATTTAAAAACCTGTACGTTTTCGTAGTGTTGCTCACGAGACGAGACGAGAAATAAAGATTTATCCTGTCGTCTCTTAAATTAATTGTGCATTCTCGTCTCGTTTTGATTCTCGAAGCATTATTTCTCTTCTCGTTTTATAAATTTATGCCTTCGCTTTCTTGTTAACTTTATTTAGAAATTATGAGAATGCTTCCGAGTCACAAGAGGTCCACTAAGAGTGTAATATACCAACATTTAACTAATTTATTATTGAAGTATATGTAAAATGTTGATAAATACTTTCATTGCCCGTGCTTCTGGGGTTTCTCGGAGTTCTCCCGTTTCCTCGAAGTTTCTTCATTCCACCATTTCATTCATTTCCCATCATCACAGTCTCCTTTAGTCTAACCGGCATAAGCGTGGGACGTAAAACTGAAAGATTTCATTTTACTCTTCATTGTGTTCCTACAACCACTGTAATAATTTATGAACTTTTACTATGAATCATGTAATACTAACCAGTGGTATCTAAGACTTCAGTGAATTGTTGCCCATCAGACTTGATAAATATCTTGTCTCGAAAATGAGACAACAACTGTCATTTCTCATCTCGTCTCTAACTTGAACTTACACTTCTTGGTTTAACCCTTATTGGAACATACACTTCTCGTCTCGTTTTTGAGACGGCACGAGAAATTTCTGTATCTTGCATATTACTTTTTCGCTTCTACAAATACTAAATTTCTCTGTCACCTTTAATGCCACTTGTTTTCATTTGCTTGATTCATCAAATATTTAAAACTTAAGCTTAATTTAAATATTTCTCTTTAAAGTATATTTTTTCTAATTTATGATTTTTTAAACAGAAAATTCTGTATGCGATCTAGCATAATACAAAGATTTTAGAAGAACCTGCAGTTAATAATGCTACTCACCTACTATTTGCTTGAAATTTGTGTCAGAAATATAATTTGAAAGACTTTTTAAAAATATAATACTTGTGTTTTTTATTACCATTATTCTCTCGACAATATCAGTCTTAATGTGATAGGATCTAAGTTCTATGTCCCTCTCTTTTCTTAGCACTCAGTGCGTATCGTTCAAAATTACTACTTTATATTCAAACATATATATATATATAGCGATTCACAAAAAATCACTTCTGTAAAACGGCTTGTTTTTTTTAAAAAACTCTAGCGTTGAGCTGCCTAACTGCTCAGCCATGGCTGGCTACGGCTCAGCACACTGTGAATCTGCCTGTTACTACTCATTTCGACTCGAGTCTTTATGCCGCGGGATACTTTTGACCCGGGCTATTTGACGCGAGTCCATTTTGCCTCGAGCCCTTTTAACGCATTGCCCTTTTGCCTCGGGCCCTTTTGTCACGGAGCCCTTTAGTTGCGGAGACTTTTGACTTGGACGGCTTTGACACGGGGCCGTTTTGACTCAAGCCATTTTGTCGCGGGTTCTTTTTAATGCAGGGTCCTTTTGACTTGGGACCATTTGTCGCGGAGGTTTTACGACCGGGGTACTTTTGAAGCGGGGCTGTTGTGACACGGGCCTTTTGGACGCGGGCCCGTTTTGACTCGGGTCATTTTGACTGAGCGACCTTTTGTCACGGAGACCTTTTGACTCGGGCTGTTTGGACGCGAGGCCGTTTTGAGTCGGGACCATATTTCTAGGGGTCCTTTTGACTCGGGTTTTTTTCGCGGGACCCGTTTGATCCGAGTCCTTTTGACGTGGGCCCTTTTGACGCAGTGCCCTTTTGATTCGGGCTCTTTTTTGGGGCTCCATTTCACCCGGGCCCATTTTACTCAGGGATATTTTGACACGAGCTCTTTTTACGCAGGGACCTTTTGTTCCGGAGACCATTTGACCTCGACCCTTTTGGCACGGGGCTGTTTTGAGACGGGCCCTGGTTTCGCGATGCGCTTTCGACTCGGGTCTTTACGTCGCGGAACCCTTTTGACCCTGGCTCTTTTGGCTCGAGCCTATTTGACACAGTGCCGTGTTGGCTCGGGCTCTTTTGGGTTGGAGACCTTTGGCTGCTGGGCTTTTTGACTCGGGCCCTTTGTTTCGGGGCTCCATTTGACCCGGGTTTATTTGACGCAGGGTCCTTCTCACTCGAGTCCTTTTGACGCAATGCGATTTGACTTGGGCTCTTTTGTCGCGAAGACCTTTTAAACCTGGCCTTTTGACGCGCGGCCGTTTTGACTCGGGTACTTCTGTCGCGGGCCCTTTTAACCGGGGCCGTTTTGACTCTTGCCTTTCTGTCCTCGCCCTTTTGACATGGAACCATATATATATATATATATATATATATATATATATATATATATATATATATATATATATATATATATATATATATATATATATATATACAGGTTTTGTCCGGAAAGTAATAGGACTGAGTCCATTTTAAAAAAAATTATTGAGCCAAACGTTACAATTCTTTAAAAACTTTCAAAATAGGCTCCTTCTTCTGCGTCGATGCAGCGCTGCCAGCGCGATTCCCAAGCAATGAAGGCGTCACGGAAGTCATTCTCCGGAATAGCTTTGAGAGCCGCAGTGGAAGCTGCTTGGATCCCCTCTGCCGTCTCAAAATTCTTGCCTTTCATCGAGCGTTTCAGGCGAGGAAACAAAAAGAAGTCCGGGGGGCCACATCTGGGCTGTAGGCCGGCTGCGGAAGCGTTGGGATGCCAGCTTTAGTCAGGTAGCTGTTCACAAGAAAGGCGGTGTGAGCCGGGGCGTTGTCGTGGTGCAGCTTCCAGTCGGCTCCGATGTCTGGTCGGACCCGATTGACCCTTCGTTTGAGTCTCTTGAGCACTTCCACGTAAATCTTGGCGTTGACGGTTTGTCCATGAGGAACAAATTCATGGTGGACGATGCCTTTGACGTCAAAAAAGACAATGAGCATCGTTTTCACTTTGGATTTGCTCATTCTTCCCTTTTTTCGTCGAGGAGACGCCGGCGTGTGCCACTCGGAAGGCTGCCTCTTTGTCTCGGGATCATACTCAAAGATCCATGATTCGTCACCTGTGATTACGTTATTCAAAAATTGGGGGTCACTTTCACACATGTTCAAATTTCTTGGCACAATTCCACTCGCCGCAATTTCTGGTCATCAGTGAGCACTTTTGGGACAATCTTCGCGCACATTTTGCGCATGTTCAAATGCTCCGTCACAATTTCATGAACCACAGTTTTTGGTAAATTTAACATCTGGGCAATTAAAGGAATACTTAGTCGACGGTCTGAGTTCAAAACTTCGCGCACACGAGTCACATTGTCGGTGTTTGTCCAAGTCGAAGGTCTTCCAGCACGGTCTTCATCGGCGACCTCTTCGCTGCCCTCCGATAAGGCCTTGTGCCACCGAAACACACCACTTCTTGCTAAAGCATCATCTGGGTAAGCCTGCTTGATCATATCAAACGTCTCTGTCGCAGATTTACCGAGTTTAACACAGAATTTAATCGCATACCTCTGCTCTAACGAACGCTGCATTTTCGGCTTGCACCACTCACAGAAACACGTCGCGCGAAAAAGCCTGTCCTGACTCTCCGTGTACTCGGAGACAACTGACCAGCCGCTCGTTCGTTAGCTAGGAACGCCCTCTACCGGATCAATTCGGTGCGCGCACGCTCCGAAGTATAGTCATGGCGGAATAAAATCAGTCCTACTACTTCCCGGACAAACCCTGTATATATATATATATATATATATATATATATATATATATATATATATATATATATATATATATATAAAGCAGCAGCTGAAATGCTTGGGCAGGAGGCGGGTATGAGTAAATCGATGATCCAGGGCGCAGTAAAATTAGCTACGTTACTTTTCATATCTATTTCCTTCTCTTTGTATCATGTCTGGAGATGAATGTTTTGACTAATAGGCTACAGTGGCGATTTTAAAAAGTAAGACGATATACGCTATCACTGATAAACGTTATGAGTTTTAATACGTATAGGGCAATAAATTGAAAAACACTATATCGGTCTTTTGCTCCCCCCCCCCCTTGGAAAAATCCTGCGGGCGTTAGTGATTATCATGTTGCTTACTTATTGTATTACATTGTGCTATATACGGAATAAATACTTCTGTTTTATTTAATATAAGAATGTTATTTACACTTATTACGGCCCTTGCTGTACGACAGCGAAACATATTCACGTTCAGCTTAATCAGTTTCCATTCTCAAATGAGAACAATGAGGCGAATGAAATATTTCACGCACACATATAGGATTTAGAAAAGTGTCGTGTGAACATGTCGTAGTAAATTCCTGAAGAGTGAAAAGCGCTAGTAGCAGTTGTTATCCGTTATTAATATACAAGACAATAAATTGAAAAACTGAGAATACGAATCTTTTCTGAGATGACACTGCGCTGATGCTTCAAATCTATGCCTTTACACCCTATACCTACGTTATTTCCCTAGTCAAAATAAAAACTCTTCAAAATTAATCACAATTTCTAGTGCAACCATCCCTTCCTTGAAGTACTGCGCGGTCACATACCCGTCACGGCGATGTAAAGGTACTTTTGGCGACGAGGATACATACGACAACGTGAATGATGTTATTGACGTTCTCATACACAAGGTTCATCGCACTCAAATTTTTATAATTTTCAGAAATGGTCGAGCTCTATGATGAATATCATAGATTAATATTAAAGCCTGTTTATTATTGAGTTACGGAGACACATAATCTTATTTAAATTACACAAACCGTAGTTCACGTAATTTTAAGAACAATTAAATCAATTGTGAACAGAATTATCATTAACTACCTTTTTATTTGGTCAGGTAACCGATTTCGAATCACTTTGTATTGTAAAACTGAAAAATATCCCGTGGGTGAACGTAATGCATTTTCAGTTTTGATTTGCTTGGAAATAAATGTTTTAATATTCGTTCGTCGATACGAGTTAATGGGTGGATAGTCATTGTAAATGAACTGGTGAAACAACTTCCTGTCAAACGGAAATTGCATTAGCCATTTGATTTCCAGTCAGAAAATGATGCAAACTTTCATGTTTATTGAATACTCTCTCATATTTAGGTTTTCCCACGATAGCCTTAGCTCCATTATATCTGGTTTTTCATGGTTTATTGTTATTCGTTATAGAGAGGAAATTGTAAATTAACATTCCTGAAGATGCTGGTAAAAGTAGCAGAATTGATCTTATTATTTCACTTTAAAAGTATATTTTTCTCTCCAAAGTCCAAAAAGAAAAAAAAATAGTCACATTAGAATTTTATGATACAAATTCAATGTTTTCAATGAAAATTTCACAAATTATTCTTTCTTAGTGCTACCTAGATTAACGAAAAATAGTACTAGAAATAAGTTAGTTAGCTTTAGCTTCCACTGTGACTATTATGCAAAAGTAATTTACAAGTAATATGTATATCACTGTCTGTTACTGTTCGGAGAAGGCAACAATAAATGCAATCTATTTCTTAATACTTTATATTCGTGGTTTTCCGAAAGTAAGACTGGCGCTTATGTTAATTGTTTGTCCAAAAAGACGCATAACGGTTCACTTTTCAAGCGATACCATATCTTTATTTCTTTTTCAACGGACTTCAAAGAATCCGAAGAGATTCTTAATTCGATCCTTTTATATATATATATATATAGATCTATATATATATATAGATCTATATATATATATATATATATATATATATATATATATATATATATATATATATATATATATATATATATATATATATATATATATATATATATAAATATACAGGGTGATTATAATTAAAGTTCCACTTTCAAAATGCTGCAAAAAAACACTGGTCAGAATAGCTTCAAATTTGAACTTAAAGAAGGGGCGGGGGGATGACGCTGTAAGCGGCATAACGAATGTGGATTCAGCTACAAGTGACTTTATGAATCGAAATATGACAGCTTTGGCATGAGTTGCACATTAAACCAACTGTATTGTTCAATGTGCATGATTGTTTCGGTTTTCGGACGGAAAAGTGACTTCCAAGTCATTTAACACTTGCAGCACTGTTAGTGGAAAGCCCATTCACCAACTGATTCAACATAGTTCTACCGACTTTTTTGTTTCTCTGCTTGAAAGAGGTACCGTACTTTCCCGGTGGTCCTGAATAGGTATCGAAGAGTATCCCTGTAAAAGCAATATGTATTAAGTTAATTACTTTTAGTAATACAGACAATATTAGTTCTTTTTTTTTTTTTTTGTCATATCTTGTAGTAGCATTACTAACATTAACTGATGTCTGACTTTGAGACAACGAACTAGGTAAGTGGACAGACAGTCTTACTTCAAAGAGCTATTTGTCAGTAGTTACGTACCGTCTTGGTTTGGAAAAAGCTTGACAGTTTTTGTTGAATTTACCCAGATCTCAGTAAATATCACAAACCTGTCATTCTGTAAACTTTAGGTCGCTTGAACATCATATCTGAGGAAAATTCTCGATAAAACAAGTATAAGCTTTTGTTTCTTTATAAAATTACACACACCAAGTTTCAAACCATATTCTATTAATATATGTATTATTACGGTGAGAAAAATCTCGCGCATACATATAGCAATAATCGCTTTGAGTACCTTATGACAATTGACCGTTCTCCATTCTTCAACACACAAAGATCCTGTTTATGTTCACTACTTTCTGTTCACGGTTACATTGTTATCAATCAACACTTTCCATACACGTATGACACTGTTCACCATAATACAATATTACGATCTTCAAAAAAACGTTCGGAATTCAATCCATTTTCTCTTTTAGGAAAATGAGAAATTAAATACAGCATACCCTCTCAATGTATGTTCATTAGAGATCTCCTCTACATATTTCTATCCTGTTCTACTGGATGCAGGAAGTATGGTCTATGGGAAGGTATATATAATTTACCGTTATTTATTAATATCTAAAAATAAACACAGGACTTACGGCTTTTTCAGCCTTAACAATTGGGTTGGTAGACATACAAATACAGAGATAACATATAATACACGTATAACACATAATATAAATAATATAAAAAATAAGATAAAACAGAATGCGATATTCGTAGAAGTAGGGATATTAAATCAAAATAAATTGTTGAAAAGATATTAATAGAATTACTACTCGGTTGCAGATGAATATAAATTAAACACTAAACCAGGAAAATAACCTCTATTCAAGTGACGACGGAATCGAGGGATGAGGTGATGCACAAAACACGCCACAACACATAGGAAATGTTAATTGCACAAATGAGAGCACCTTCTTGCCTAGGGGCGGCTTTAGGCTATGATGTGGACAGAGGAAGCCCATATTAGTGACAGAGGAGGACCGCTGTGCAGTAGATGGGATAGCGCATTTGCTACATCGTGCCTGTGCGAAAGTGTTTTCTCTTACATGGTAAGCATTAAAACAAAGACAAGAAATCGCTTATCAGTTGAAAATAACTTGATAATGTGCGTCACGAAGATTGAACCGGACGTTGTCGTTCTAGTGAACTCACATTGTGCTCAGGTATCTCATTAGCTTTCAATTTTAATTGTATTTCAATATGCAAATTTTGTTGCATTTGTACTTTTCTGGTATTTAATATGCAGTTCCGATTAGTTTCATATTATATCTCTTTCATTTAAATGTATTGTTTAACAGCTCTGCACCTGTTGAAAATGTTTAGTAGACCTATTTTTTGTTGTTCTTAAGAGTATGTAAAAAAAAAAAATAGTCAAAATATACCTATCAGAACAAAATTCAAAATAATACTTAAAAATATTTTCCGGTATTAGTATTCTAATTCCGCTTATTTCACGACACCCAGGTTGAGACACTTTGATCTAGGTTATCATGCATTTTAGTTTGAAATTTCAAATAAAATTATATAAATATTACAAATAATATTTGGTCAGTGCTACGTGAAGACAAAGAATAGTACGTAAAATCTGCTACCTGACAGTGTAGTTTTTACTATAAAGTATATAAATAAATAAACAACTCGTTTCAACAGAATAAAAAGTATGAATTATTATTGACGTCGAATGACACACAGTTTTTAGAAACATAAATAATTCTTTTTAGTTTAATTTTCTGAAAAACTACGCACGATTATATTAAAACTTAGACTTAAGTATCTCATTTTGTTCAATGTTCTGTGGTCTATCAATTGATATATGTCACATGTTTGGACAATATTACAGCGGTCGCCTTTATTCGTATACAAGAATAAATAAATGTCCATAATTGTTCGTTTGAAAAACATTGTTCTTCATGTTAATTATGAAAGCACGTGACTTTGTGAATACATTACAGAACCGCCACTGTTATATTATAAACAAGAAGTTTGAAATAATCATAATCATAGTACATATTTTATTTAGCACACTTTTTACTGTCTGGTTCAGGCGCGCATCCAGAATTTTTTTTTTGTTAGGAGGTGTTCAAGGTTTGGGGAGGGGGCCCAATACAAGAAGCTAAGTTATTACATCTTTGTAGTATTGAACGGGTATTATTCTGCACCTGAAAAGACGATAAGTAATTGTAAAATACTAATGTGGAGTTAGGAAACTTTGGGCTAGTCCGGAGCCGATGGACGCTCTCCTCTTGTGAGTGCGTCCGTGGTCGTGTTGTTAGTTTCATAGGGGAAGCGTAATGAGAGTATACTCCAGTATTACTTTCATCTTAGTAATTGACGTAATTATCGTACAGAAATATCAATTTTTATGCTTTCAAAAATGTATTTTTCTCGATGTATTAGAAAAGAGCACATGAGAATTTATGCTCATACAGTTTGTTGATCTCAGTGAGATGTATCGATTGTTATATGTCTCACTTTTGGACATTTTCCCGTTAAAAGATAATAATAAAGTAGAATTATGAGTTTGAGAGAAGAGTTAAGTGAATAAAAAATTATTTTCCTTCTGAGAAACATTATACTACAAGGTCTTCGTTCTTAATTATAACCTCTTTCGAGATGTGTTAGCATAAAGAAGCAGTAGCAGTGGGCAAAAGCATCCGTCAGCGCGTTTACTACTTTCATCGGCTCGTTTTTAAACACGGCGTTTATTTTGACAGAAAGTTTTATAGCGACCAAGTATGTTTGATTAAAACCAGCGTTTGTTCAAACAATAGGTGACGTAGCAGCTAAAAATTCTGTCATAAAAAATGTAGACCTTTCACAAGAAAGAAAAAAAGAAGCGAGTATTCGATGCTAAAGGAACCTTTTGAAAGAATATAAACATTCATGAAGAAAAAATCTGGAACTATCACAAAGAGCCAAAGACCTATATTTTGCGCTATCAGCAGAGATTTTACAGAGGTTTAACATAATTTTTGTGCCACGTATCGTCTCGTGTTCTAAAACGGGAGCATAAAACACGAGAAGGTGGGAGGACTGAGGCAATCACGTAGTATTAGAACCTAAACATTAATCTATAAATTATGTTTTAGTTTATAGTGTAATATGCTTACATACCTTGCAATATTATGATTAGCTTCAATTGATGTACAAGATTTTGTTTGAATAAAGGAAATAAAATTTTGTTTTCGCACAAATGGTTATGGTAACAAAAAAGAAATCTGTGTAAACAAAACTACAATGAAACCTAGTTATTAAAAATTGGCGACTACAGATAGACGACCAATTTAACAGAAAATAAGTGCATTCCGACAAGTAAATGTTTTGATAAGGGCAAGAAAAAAATCTTAGTTTTTTCTTCTTTGATTGAATTCACCACATGAAAATAACTTCTCATGCAACTTTTTTGCAATTTGACTGCCATTGATTTGAAAGAAAGAAAAAAAGGCTTGACTTCTCCGTTCCTTATATGATATTCCTCTTCTGGTAAAATTGTGGACTTTTTACTAAGATGCTTATAATTCAAGGGGTCGTGGTGGCTTAGTGGTAGAGCGTTCCCCTTTGGTGCTTGGGGTCCGGTTCGATCCCAGCTCGTGTCATATGAACTTTGTGGTAGACAAACGCAGTGTTTGTGGGCTTTCTCTGGGTTCTCCCATTTCCTTCATTCCACCATTTCATTCATCCTCCTCATCACCGTCTCTTTTAGCCTGGCCGGCATAATCGTTGGACGTAAAACTTAAAGATTTCATTTCATATACTCAACTTCTACGTAAAATAGAACAATGATAGATGTCTCATGTGAATTGCAATATGTAGTTTAAATTCTCTCAAAAAGAGAGAAATAATAGATGTTTTTTTTGAAACTATCTTGATAAAAATATTATTTTCCTTATTCTATCTCTTATAACTTGGGAATACCGCCACGGGACAGCCATAAAAGTAAGGCATACCCCATTATATTTTTTTAAAAATAGTGTGGATGTTGTGTTCATTGCTTCAGAAGCATATGAGAAGATATAAAGTGGGTTCTTTCTTGTATTGAAAAGGTACAAAATAGAATTTTGCCATGTGGAAGATAATGTTCACTCATACACGTTCTAATTGGAGTATAGGTATAATCCACACCTCGTTCAAATTGGAGTTAAGTGATCTTCATTTTATTACATGTTATATTTGGACACTGTATACGAAAGAAAAATAATTGAGGGATATGTTGAAAATTTGCTGAAAATTACTGGTGGTTATAATTTATTTGGTTGGTATCTGGAAGCCTTGTCTCTGAGACATGAAAAAAAATCAGAGCATACCCTATTACGCCGCGAAAGTATCCTGCAAATTTTGTTGAGTTGAGTTTAACTTGACTGTAACGTCTCTTAGCGAGGCTATATGAGATGTGCACCTACTGATTAACGTGGAATCTGAACCACATTTGCTCCCGCTGGAAATCGAACCCGGTCTTCACGCCAAAGGCGCTTACGCTAACCGCTTAGCCACGAAGGAGCTCCTGTAAATTTTGTATTGATATCTCTATCAGTACCTGAAAAATTATATTTGCACTATATTGCCTGTTTTTATACGAAATGCCCGGTAGATTAGGGGCTATAATTTGAATTGTTTGTATCAACAAAACCAAATGTAACATACAATGACTTGCATTAATATTCGGATACTTAAATTGTATTAAAAGTAAGAAAAATTATGAAATGAAAACCGTCTGAGTGAAAAAATTAGGTATATAGATAACCATATACTTACAGAAAGAAAATAAGTACAAATACGGTGTCTTGAACGAAAGAAGCATAAATATAATACAGATACTGATGACACTGTGTATTTACAACGTCACCTTAATATTCGGACATACTACTTCGATATTTTGTATCTGCTGTTTCTTGCTCGCAAAAGCTTAATTAGTACTTATGCTAGTAGGACATCCACGACGTTTCATACCTCCTGCAAACGGTTGGGAATACTTACAAGAAGTTTGTTGGTATAATGGGGCGAAATGACATCCCATGCCGTGCGGAGAACCTTTTCAAATCTTCTCGCGACGTTACTTGTACGCTTTTGGCCTTACGCTGTAGCTCATCTCAAATATGCTCTATAGGGTTAAGGTCGGGACTCTGCGGTGGTGTTTCAAGCAATTTCGGACAATTACAGAGCAACCATTCCCGCACCACATACGCTTTATGCTTCGGGTCAATGTCCTGGTAAAATTTAAAAGTCCCCTAATTCCTAATTTTTCAGCATTTCGGTAGAGATTTTCCCGGTGAATAACTAACTAACTCTATGGTCTATGGAACCCGGAGGTTCAATGCCGCGTTTACAAAAGCTCTCCACTGACTTCTATCCTTAGCTAACTGCATCCAGTTTCTACTTTGTATTCCAATCTCTGCGAGATCCATTTTAATATTGTCCTCCCATCTGCGCCTAGGTCTTCCTAATGCTCGTTTTCCGATTGGTCTTCCAGTCAAGACTTTGAAAGCGTTTCTACCTTCTTCCATTCTACACACATGACCCGCCCACCTAAGCCTCCTAGACTTAACGACCCTAACAATGTTGGGTAAACCATATAAATTATGTAGTTCCTCGTTATGAAGTTTCCGCCATTCCCCATTCCCGTTCCTCTTGGGTCCGAATATTCGTCTCAGGATCTTGTTCTCAAACACTTTCAGTCTATGTTCTTCCCTCAGAGTAAGTAACCATGTTTCGCAGCCATACAAAACAACAGGCATGATTACCGTTTTGTATATTTTAAGTTTCAAATTCCTCGACAGGATTCGCGACGACAAGAGATTTTGAACCGAATAGTAACACGAATTCCCTGCTTTTAGTCGACATTTAATTTCTTCGTGAATATGGTTTTCGTCTGTTAATATCGATCCTAGATATTTGAAAGTATTCACTTTATCAAAAGTATTATTTAATATTTTAACGCATCCATAATTTGCTGTATTCCGGTCCCGACGCACTTCCATATATTTAGTTTTATCTGCATTTACTTCTAAACCCATGTCCTTGCAAGCGTTTAATAAGATCTCTGCATTTCCTTCTATTGTTCTCCTATCATCCCCTATTAAATTTACATCATCAGCATATGCCATAACCTGGTGGATACCGTTCAACTGTAGGCCCTGGTTGCTATCTTTGATTTTCCTTATAGCGTATTCCAGAACGAAGTTAAATAATAATGGCGACAATGCATCTCCTGGCGACAATGCATCTAATGGCGACAATAATTTTCCCGGTGAATATCAAAATAAACTTCCTTTGTCATAATCCCTTCCATAAACACCAGTTCTCCCACTCCCGATGAAGACATAAACCCCCAAACAATCACATTTCCTCCTGCATGCTTGAAGGTGTGTAAGGTAAAGAGACCCCTCTCTCTCCTCCTTTCTTCTCTTCCTTACTAAAATTAACTAAAAAAATGAGCGCAATTCTAATTTCAAACTACACATGTATTAGTATCGATAAAATGAAATAATAAAACCGAGAGGAAAGAAGATTCATAAGTTGATGTATTTAGAAACTGAAACACAAAAAATAAAAAACTAAAACTAATGGATGTCTATTACACAAAGATTCAGAAATGAGAAAGAGGGAGAGAAAGAGAGATTGAGAGAAGAGAAGAGAAGAGAAGAAGGAAACGAAAAGGGAGAACATATAAAAATATCGAATTCAAACATAGAAAGAAACGAACCTTACATTCTAAATTTCCATTTCCAGAAATCCAACAGTAACATAGAAATAACTTTTGTTTTTACACATATTTTTTTAGAACTATTCGAATATATAGAGGATGCTTTAAATATTCCCTAAGTCACTTTCATAAAGGATAGCATACTCAATTTCCAGTAGAACTGTAGATCTCCGAGACATATCTAGGGTAATGTCAAAAGTTTAACACACATGCTTTGTTTCCGCGTGGTCCGGTTGCAAATTCGGTAGCGTTAATTGAACATACTGATCCAAAATACATTCTATTAAACCCAGTAGGTAGCGTTGGTCATATCCTCCATTTCAGGCTACTAATGCAACTGAACAAACAAACAAAAAAAGAAAATCGAAACGAAAAGAAAAAAAGAGAAAATTGAAGGACTGCTACTTTAGTGCTAAATTTCTATCAGAAATACTCTATATTAAAAGTCCAAACTGTATCGTAATGAAAAGTTGCAAATGTTCGAAAGCTTATGTTCCTCATAGATTCATATTGATGTTTCAAATTTAAACGTGAAAAAAAAAACATTGAATTAGGATGGAAACAAATTTTGTGTCGAACTAGTATAAATAAAATTTTGTTTTCAGATAACCTTAGAGGTTACCATTTTCTAGTCTTTTTCGAAGATTTATCTCTTCCGAACATTCAGCATTGATTTCCTCTCTTGCGGATATAACGTATAAATAATTTTGCGCAGATAGAATGAACACGCTAAAGCTTAAACGGTCATCGTGTCACTCGGATGATGTTGGTTAGGTTATGGACCACCACTGGGTCGCGGATTCGAACCCGTAATGACCTGGTAATTCGCCTGAGACTCGGTAATCCAAAGGATAAAAAAACAAACAGATTTTACTTATTCCCTAGCGTTTAGACAGTATTTCTGTCAGAGATGACCAGGACTGGAGATTTTATTCTCAGAGCACGAAACACACGACGACGAAATTCCCTGTTAATTACATTTTCTTGCTCAGTTTTAACTTTGGAACACGGAAAGAAAGAAAGAGAGAAAGAGAGAGAGAGAGAGAGGAGGGAAGAAGTGTAAGATACAAAGACAGGGTAGGGAAACGTCAAGAAAGAGAGATGGGACGAATATAAATATGAAACATACTTATCATTACAGTGTATGATGTAGAACACACACACTGTTTACTCGAATTCGCCAGTGATGCCTTGTAAGTTCTCCAACAGAAGATGAATCTCTGTTTGCAGCCATTATTTTATGCAAAAAAGCATACTACCTGATGGGGGATCTAATCAAAATTTTCGGTTTGGAAGTCTAGCACTTTACCATTACACCACCGATTGCTTTACCCAAAGTTTGTTTCACAAATGGTTTAATGTTTCTTTCTGAGAACGATAACACGTAAAGTGTATACGGCAGATCAATTATATGTTTGGAATGTCCTGGTAAATCCCTTGTCCTTTCCAAACCAACATTCGTAAATCGTCTCTATCATGATACACGTATTTGCTTTCACATTCTTAAGTATTGCTCGTCTAGTATGATAAGTCGATTCTTCACAATCACTTTGTACAAAATCAACTTTGGCGTAAACAGGATCTGAACCTATGTTAGACAGCTGTATTATTCATAAGGCCATTACGTTGCCCCTACACTATTTTTTAAATTTTCTAAAGTTAACTGAGCCGCAGAACGTGCCTCAGCAACTTACTTGACCTAACTACACTTGACTTGTTTTACATGCTTTACTCGGTTAACTGGCTTTACCTAGGAACGACAGGAACACGAACACAGAAACATCGAAGACAATTAAGATCACAAAGGCTCTCCCACCGGGAATCGAACCCGGGACCCCGTACACCAAAGGCACACGTGCTAGCCACCAGACCACCGGGGATGGCAATATTATGACACCTTAAATTATGAGTCAAATATTACTTACTTCAGCCCTGATCTTTGGAACGAACCGGATTCTTCCTGTAAGGTTATTTGCACCAAAGTACACAACAAAATTCATTTATTTGACGGCCAAGAGAGAAATTAGTGCCCACTAATACAGGAAAACATGCAGCCCACGAGACATTACAGAAATAAAATATATTCGGCAGAAATTTCGCCGCGCAAGTTCAAAAGTACGCAAATAATAATAATAATAATAATAATAACAACAACAATTGGCAAATATACTGCGAATGTGATTATTATCATTATTATTATTTTTATTACTAGCATCAATTAACCTCTTCGTTGGGTTAAATTGAGAAAAAATAGTAATATGTTCCATGTTCCGTTACTCAGTCACTTTTTACTATTACTAAAGCGCTCTTTGATATCGGTCATTTTCGATGAGTTTTATATATCCCCTTCCCACCCTATGTTGTCGGGCACGGCATCTGCAGTGTCATTGTTCATCTCAGCGAGCCGGAAAACTACGAATTCGACACTGATATTGGTTATTTCGATCATTTTTATCTTGTGCCCCCTAAATTGCGGGGCTGAGTTTGGATTTCAACAGCATCAGATGTGTCACTGTTAATCTCAGCGTCTCCAAAATTTATAGATTCGCCACTAATACCGCTCATTTTTCGTTCTTTTTAAAATGTCCCCTTCCCTTAAGTTACGCAGTCAAAGAGATATGACAGAAACCATCTCAGGTTCGAAATTCACGTAGGTTGAAAATTTGATCGAGATTGGTTTGGTGGTTCAAGAGTCATTAAGTTTTATTTAATTCTATATGTCTCCCTCTCCATTCCCTCCCCAAGTTCTCTCGTGAAAGTGAAATGATAAAAATCATCTCAGGCCCGAACCTCATCTATGTTAAAAATTTGATGTGTTTGGAATGTCCCGTTAATTCCCTTGCCCTTTCCCAACCAACATTCGTAAATCGTCTCTATTATGATACAGGTGTTTGCTTCCACATTCTTAAGTATTGCTCGTCTAGTATGAGAAGTCGATTCTTCATAATCACATTGTGAAAAAAAGAAGTTTGGCATGAACAGGATTTGAACCTATGATAGATAGCTTTACTATTTATAAGTTCATTATGTTATCCCTACACTACCATACCATCTGTAAAGTCAACCCAAAAATTACTTGCCCTACTTACACGCCAGATGTCACTTACAAGCCAGCTCTGATCTTTGGAACGAATCGACTTCTTCTTGTAACGTTATTACACTAATTTCTCTCTTGGCCGTTGAATATGTGAAGTTCGTTGTGCACTTTGGTGCAAATAACTCTACAGGAAGAAGCCGGTTCGTTCCAAAGATCAGGGCTAAAGTAAGTAATATTTGGCTCATAATTTAAGGTGTCATTATAGTATAGGGGTAACGTAATGGCTTTATGAATAATACAGCTGTCTAATATAGGTCCAAATCATCTTCAGGCCAAAGTTGATTCTTTTACAAAGTGCTTGTGAAGAATCGACTTTTCATACTGGACAAGCAATACGTAAGAATGTGGAAGCAAACACGTATATCATGATAGAGACGATTTACGAATGTTGGTTGGGAAAGGACAAGGGAATTACCAGGACATTCTAAGCACATCATTGATCTGCAGTATACACTTTACGTGTTATCGTTCTCAGAAAGAAACATTAAACCATTTGTGAAACAAACTTTGGGTAAAGCAATCGGTTCCCCATCAGGTAGTATGCTTTTTTCGCATAAAATAATGGCTGCAAACAGAGATTCATCTTCTGTTGGAGAACTTACAAGGCATCACTGGCGAATTCGAGTAAACAGTGTGTGTGTTCTACATCATACACTGTAATGATAAGTATGTTTCATATTTATATTCGTCCCATCTCTCTTTCTTGACGTTTCCCTACCCTGTCTTTGTATCTTACACTTCTCCCCTCCTCTCTCTCTCTCTCTCTTTCTCTCTTTCTTTCTTTCCGTGTTCCAAAGTTAAAACTGAGCAAGAAAATGTAATTAACAGGGAATTTCGGCGTCGTGTGTTTCGTGCTCTGAGAATAAAATCCCCAGTCCTGGTCATCTCTGACAGAAATACTATTTAAACGGAAGGAAATAAGTAAAATCTGTTTTTTATCCTTTGGGTTACCGAGTCTCAGTCGAATTACCAGGTCATTACGGGTTTGAATCCGCGACCCAGTGGTGGTCCATAACCTAACCAACATCATCCGAGTGACACGATGACCGTTTGAGCTCTAGCGTGTTCATTCTATCTGTGCAATTTACTTTATATCCGCAAGAGAGGAAATCAATGCTGAATGTTCGGAAGAGATAAATCTTCGGAAAAGACTAGAAAATGGTAACCTCTAAGGTTATCTGAAAACAAAATTTTATTTATACTATTTTGAGACAAAATTTGTTTCCATCGTATAATACAATGTGTTTTATTCACGTTGAAATTTGAAACATCCGTGCATCAACATGAATCTATGAGGAACATAAGCTTTCGAACATTTGTAACTTTTCATTACGATAGTCTTTTAATATAGATTATTTCTGATAGAAATTTAACAGTAAAGTAGCACTCATTCAATTTTCTTTTTTTCTTTTTTCTTTTCTTTCCGTTTCTTTCTTTTTTTTTGTTTGTTCAGTTTGCATCAGTAGTCTGAAATGGAGGATATGACCAACGCTACCTACTGGGTTTAATAGAATGTATTTTGGATCAGTATGTTCAATTAACACTACCGAATTTGCAACCGGACCACGCGGAAACAAAACATGTGTGTTAAACTTTTGTCATTATCCTAGATGTGTCTCGGAGATCTACAGTTCTACTGGAAATTGAGTATGCTATCCTTTATGAAAGTGACTTAGGGAATATTTAAAGCATCCTCTATATATTCGAATAGTTCTAAAAAAAATATGTAAAAACAAAAGTTATTTCTATATTACTGTTGGATTTCTGGAAATGGAAATTTAGAATGTTATGTCCGTTTCTTACTGTGTTTGAATGGGCATTTTTGTATGTTCTCCCTTTTCGTTTCCTTCTTCTCTCCTCTTTTAGCAATCTCTCTCTCTGCCTCATTTCTGTATCTCTGTGTAATAGACGTTATTGGTTTCAATTTTTCATTTTGTGACGATTATGCCAGAAGAACATCATCTTATAAAGGACGAAAGTATTAAATATATTTTCCTGCCAAACCAATGGTGGTTGAATTGCGAAATCTATGCATTTCTTTTGACATGCTCAACGAAATCAAACAAGAACTTTTTTCTTCTGTTCCCACCAGAACGTTTGCTTGTGAGATAAACACTATATGAATTGTAATATACGCGTTTCTAAAGCAGTAACTATTTATTACCTACGCGTTAGTATTTTATAAACAATATATTATAAACGTTATTTCTGCAATATAAAAACATCACATGTTATAAATATCTAAGTTTGCTGTCCTCACACTATGATACAGATGTAATTTCAGTATCATAATACAAAACATAAAACAATAAATTCACTTACTCAGTCATTGATTCACTCAACAGATCTCCGAAACTATTAGACGTAGAATCCTAAAATTCTGTATAAATATTTCGCATGTACCCTAGACGTCACTGCTTATGTAACTCCCTGATACCGAATGGGTAAACAAGTACTCGTACAAAAACAGTAGGGTTACATATCTTTAAAATATTTATGATAAACTGTATTCTTCTAGTGCGAAGATTGGGCACTCTGCTAGTTACCTTCAAGACGCTACGGCACATTCCTTATTGTTTCATTTATTGCGCCTAAGATGATAGATGCAAATAAGATCGTCAGCTTTAGGAAATACACGGGAATCTATGCTGTCTTAAATAGCAAAGCACCGAAAGCAACTTTTGGGTGTAGATTTACAGCTACCTGCATTAATCCTGTTGACATATGTTGACTAGTAAGTACTTAATGTATTGCTTTTAACCTTTCTTTTCTTTCATCTTGCAACATGAATGTACTTGTCATTTGTTAAAAAAGAATCCTGCAAGTTCACCAGACCATAACGGCTTCCAACACATGAATGCAAAATCCATAGTAACTCAATAAATCGATTTAGATTAGAGTAACAAATGTCTTGCAATGTATAAGATTGTAAATAGAAAGGCATTTCTCACCCATTCGTCAATAAAAGACAAAATATAATAAGCAGTACCATCACCTACGTATTTTTTGGAGAATAGCTTTCGATAAATGAATTACCGATCCCTTTCTCTCCCTCTTGGGTTTATTGACCTTCCAAACTATACCAACAACAGTGAAAGATCTTTGCAGGAGTTCCTAAGAAATGAAGATGACTCACGTATACTATCAAGTGTTCAGGTGTCCAGCATACATGGCAAACTTAATATTAACAGCATAGGACTAATGTTTCAAAGCGGTCATTTTCCAAAATAGACAGATTACCAACTTAGGAATGATTATTAATGCACCTCTTGAAATATCTAATGCTCGTGATGTGAGTGATGGATCTTCTTCGAAGAGACCTGTTAAACTCCCAGTGCAATGCGAGTCTGCTCAAACAAAATTAAGAAAGTACATAATTTATCATTGTTTTAATAAAATATTTAGTATTTCATTATCATTTAATTACCATTACAGTTTTATAAAGAATATCAACTCATAATAATGTATTTTTTTATTTATCAAATTGTCCTCAACTCTAATTGCAAGTACAAAAAATTAAAAATGCAAATTGTTTATTGTTGTCATTGATAAAAGTTGTAGAGGATACATATTTGTTTAGAGACAAAAAGCGTGAGAGGTTCTTATTTCTACGGGATATCTGTGAAAATTAAAGCGCTATTTTAGTTGTATTTTTCACATTATATCTGTTATTACGGTACCTTGGTGTAAAAGTAATTATTCATCACTAAACTTGAAATTTATGCTACAATTTCTCAAAGATAACACTCGATGAAGTAAGTCATCATGTGTTATCATTTACCAGGATAAGACGTTCAGTGATATGGCGATGTCAAAGGTGACTTACGTGGAGCAGATGGCACGTAAAACGGGAATTCAATGAACATATTTTACAGATATCTCTGTGAAGTCCTCTGATGCATTTTACATGTATTTTTATGAGTTCTCGTTGTTGAAACGTAAATAGGCTGTTGACACTCAATGTCTTTGGAAAGTTTGTCAAGAGGAATGGAACAGAACTAATCAAACTTCAATGCAGTGGAAACTGAGAAGCTTGGCGATTGATAAGATAAAGTTTGTATATTGGACATAACCGCTAGTGGTACATAGCAAGACACAGATGACGTGATGTCTGAACTCCAATTTCAGTGGTGGCGCTAGGATCAACTAGGCGGTCAGAACACACTCCGCTTTCTGTTTGGCAAGTCGCTGTTGTTACGTGTTCACCCTACCCCTCTACCCGTCCCTTACCTTTTCGTTTTATCTAAACGTCAAAAAGTAGAAGGACGAAAGTCTTTTTACTCAGGATCACATAATATTATGTTGGTAGTGGATACAAAATTTGCTTATTTTCTTAAACTATTTTCAGACTACCACGTGTCTGTTAGTATCTAGCTTCCGTGTAGGCACTTGTATGAGTTCTTTACTCGTTTTAGGCCTATATACCGGCATGTTTTCGCTTAGATATGCATTCTGCCGTTCCATTATTATAATTGATTTACGTAAATTCTCTTGCCCTCCGTTAAAACGGAAGATAAAAGACTGAGAAAGACTTACTATATAATGATGCAATTTACTAGGCTTCTTCAATCTATTTATTTTATATCACGGCCCCTTTTTATCACACTTTCTTGCCTGCGAGTCTCACAATTAATTTCCTGTTTATAAGTCGTTTTTTTAAATTGTTGTTCCTGGTTGTAAGTTCTATTTGTATTTTTCTTGTATTTACTTCTGAAGATTTTAACGAATTTGATTCCTCTTTTATTCCAATTGGTTCTAAAACAATTTTCGTAGCTAATTTCTCAATATGCTTTTTTTTTATTTGGAAACAAGTGTACAAATAAAAATATGCCTATCAAAAGAAGTTCAAAATATTTTTTAAAAAATATTTTTCTGCTACTAGACCCTAATTACATTTATATTTTCCTTTGCACCCTCATCTCGGGTCGCGGTGGCTCAGTGGTAAGCAGGTGGCAATAGCCGAGTGGTCTCGGGCGTTCGGCTTCGGATCATGAGGCGCAATCCACTGGGGGCTCGAGTCCCTCTGAAGAGGACTAGCTCGGGAGAGTAATGCTTCCGGAAGTAGAAACGAGGAACACAGTTCTGATTGGTTGGCGTTATCCACTTCTTGCCACGTTGCATTAAAATAGCAGAAATCAAACGCTTGCTGCTGTCGGCCTTTGTGATAGTCTGTGTTTGCTTGTTGAAGTGTATAAACGTGTTTTTACTATGTGCAACAAGCCTTGGCGCTGTTTAACTTCAGCGTTGCCTTACTTATCAATCACCCTTCCTATTATTATTTTTGTCTGTGTGTTATTGTGACTGAATTGGTTTCGAATGAATCATGTCGTTAAAAAAGGGTAAATACCTTAAAATATGATTTTGGTAATGTTTCGCAACGACTAAGTACATTGAATTTGCACCAGTGGCTTAGTGATAATTTCAAGTTCTCCGTTGATGATGTCCTAAGCATAGAAATAGATGTTTATCGTAAGTTGTTGTATGTGAAACTTCGTACGGAAGACCTATGTGAAAATGTTTTGCGTACTTCTGGTGGAACTGTGTGTTATACTGATACAGATGGCAAACATGCAATTCCAGTTTCATGGGCTGATGTTCAAATTATTACTGTTAAGTTGTTATGTACTCCAATGGAACTTGCAGATTTAGAAATTAGGAAAGTTCTTGGTGAATACGGTGTTATATCTAACATCTCTGATGAATTGTATTCTGTAGATCATGTGTATCCAATTAGAACGTGACGTAAGCTAATACGCATGGAAGTTAAAAAACCTATTCCATCTTTTGTACTTATACAAGGGCAAAAGTTTTGTGTAACATATACAAATCAGATACGGACTTGTCTCAGGTGCAATGGGGCACATATGTATTCGAATTGCCCGCTTCGAGTTACTAGTGATACTAACAGTTATGCTAGAAAAGTAGCTCCTACAATTAGACATAGTAACCCTTCAACATCTCTTATTCCTAAATTTGATAGCATTCCCGTTATCGCTTGCAACAGGAATAAAACATCAAATACAGTTTCGTGCCCATATGATCCTAGTATGCCTACTTTTCACGAAAAAAAAAAAAAAAATCCGCAACTTTTAAATCATACAAATTCTGTGTGCGAACTAAACAGTGTGAATTCTCGTTCTTCAGTAGTTCAAATAAATACATCTAGTGGCACTATTACTGAGAAGTCAGACTACTGTGATCATGATTCTCAGTTGCCCTTGTCTCCAGTACAACAGACACACATATCAGCGGATGCCCCTCCATCTCATTCTACCAATGAAATGGAGAATGTACCTGATGAGCGAGAAATTTCTTCTGATAAATTGAATTTTACAGAGAGTACCGGTAATGGTCAGGTTTGCAACTTGCCTGGTTCCCAAGAGCAAGATAGCTTGTCTGATAAAAGTATAACTGATCACAGTATATCTTCTCATTCTAGTGACATACATGTTGATTCTCCTATCACAGACTTAAATGAAATTACCGAAGAAACTTATACTCGTCGTAAACGTACCAAACGAAACGAAATAAGTCAAAACTGTTCAAAAAGATCTGAAGCTGACACAAATATGTCTAGTATGCCTACACGAAGCGCTGTTATAATGTGATTATTTCTCTTGTACATTATATTTTTAATAAGTTAAGCTATATTCAACTAGATTAGTTCCTCTTTTATTAATTAGATCAGGTGTACTTTATGATACTTGTGTGTGCTAAGCTTTATCAAATTCATTTTTACGTTAACTACTTTGCTGTTTTTGTTAGATCAGGTTTACTTTATGATACTTATGTGTTCTAAGCTTTATCGTATTCATTTTTACGTTAACTACCGTGCTGATTTTGTTAGGTTAGGTTTACTTTATGATACTTCTATGTTCTAAGTTTTCTCAAATTCATTTTTACGTTAACTACTATGCTGTTTCTGCTATTTTCTTTGAAGAACTGTATTCTTTCTCAGTGGTCATTGTATTTCCTTGCCACTGTGATGTTGCTTAAAATAGCTACAATTACCATTAGCAATATACAAAGCCCCCTCAAGCAATTTGCAACCTGTGATTTTCTAAGAAATGAAGGAATTGATGTTGCTCTTTTACAGGAAGTTGGTATCGCGGAACTAAATTTAAGTTCATCTTACATAGTTGAAAATAATTTTGATAATAGTGGCACAGGTACTACCATGAGCAAAATAAATGACGCGTCTCTTTATTTTGAAGTTTTTTGAAAATATCTCCGTTTTCTTTATATGTTCGAAATTTCGGAAGGTTTCCCCAGCAGGACAGGTTAATAACAAACCCGTTTTTAATATTTGTGTTAGATATTAGCTTAAAATAAAGAAATTAGAAGCAAAAAACATTAAATCGACAGAAATCTCGAGAATTACCAACTCTGCTAAAGTGGGAAATTTTCAAGAACACGAGGGAATTCTGCAGTTCAACACGAAGCAGCGACATCTATGACATTGAGAGAAATGTGGATTAAATCTACAAACTAAACTTTTAACGAATATTTCTAGTATGTCTTATTATATGCATTATCTGCAAACTCCAAATATATGAATATATGCTAAGTATTAACATAAAGATAGAGCAAATAGTGGAAATTATCTATGGAAAAGGACGAATTGGTAGGTCGATCGTAATGAAATATCGTCTTTACCGGAACAGGCTCAGTTCACGTAAAAAAACAAATAGCTCAGTTAGTTAAAGCAACGAGTCTGTATGCTGAAGGTAGCGGGTTCGATCCCCTGGAAGTACCGTTATCATTTTTATCACTACACTACGGTTATTTTTTTTATTTTTTTATTTGGGAAAAATCAAATTGTAACGTATGTGTAAAACTCATGACGATACCAAAAAAAGAAAAAATGCTGTTGTCGCACTTGCAGTAGCGTCCTTAATTTTGTTTGCAAAGTTTCGTAATTATTTCCCCTGTGCTCACTGCTCACCATATGCTCGCTGGCGCATAACGAATGTTTCCCAGTAAATGTTAATTCTAATTTGGAGAATTTTATAAAGTTTCACAATATTTCTCACTAGATAGTCTTCTATCTACGTGTTTGGATATTTTGATAACAGATTTCCCTATTAAATGTTTAATTTTCCCTAGATGTTTAATTACGGAAAAGTTTTACAATGTATTTGTATTGAATTGAAATTGTTTTGAATTTACTACATAAGGTAAGTAGACCGAAGGAGGAGAACTCAAGTAATTGATATTCTACGTAAAAGCAACCTATTGTAGAATGATGATGCTTCTTACCTTCAGCACATAATCTTTACGTTAGAGAGTCAGACAGAGAAAAATCCTGGTTTTTCCTCCTCTATGACCACCCATCTTAAACCTCTACATATCATTGTTCGTCTCACAAAATTTCGGTGCTCCAAAAACATTCAAATAATAATAATAATAATAATAATAATAATAATAATAATAATAATAATAATAATAATAATAATAATAATAATAATAATAATAATAATCCTGAATATGCCATCCTTACATAATGTAGGATATCTTAGTTTCCTAGTTTAAATCTTAAATATCTTAGTTTAAAATGCTTTCTTTAGTACTTATTTGAGCAACCATGTAGGAGGGGGTACGACTTTTTATTTTGCCCCTCTCATTTCAGTAGCCTTCCAACAGAAAGTAATTTTTGATAAGCAGGACAGACAAAATGAATAAGAAATATATTTACAGCATCCTCTCCCCTTTCATGATTGGAATATCACGTAATATTTTTTATTCTACGAAAGATGGCCCTGTGCGGTTAGGGGTAGGTAACTAAAAAAATACCTAATATATAGCGCCCCTTGATTGTAATATTACCGCTTCTTTATTTGTACGAGGGAGCCCCTACACAATCAAGGGTGACAAAAAGAATAGGAAGAGTTCTATTGATTCCAGTGGTGGATCCAGCACGAACTCCTGGGGGAGGGGAGGGGAAGTGAAACATTCTTTTGATGATGTGAAGCTGTCACAAATTACCACTTAACTAAACTAAACAATAGTGGGGGGAACCGGAACCCAGTCAATTTAAATTGATGTAAAAGTTTAATTTTTGGCTTCATATTAAAGTTTTGGTTTCAAATGAGAATTTCAGTCCAAGTGGTCAATGATCAAATCTCGTGGGGCTCTTCAGTGTAGGCTAATACGGCCCCCTTATGAGAAAAGGCAAAATTATTAACATGTTTATTACTTTCGAATTTTTCGTCTATTTTAAAGAAATATTTTGCTTCGTATTAAAGTGTTGGTTCCAAATGACAAATTCAGTCCGAGTGGACAATGATCAAATCTCCGGGGGGGTCTTCAGTATAGGAGGCTACGGCTCGCTTATGGGAAAAGGCAAAAATATGAAAATGCTTATAACTTCCGAATTTTCCGTCTATTTTAAAGAAATTATTGGCTTCATATTAAAGTCTTGGCTTCAAATGACAATTTCAGTCCGTGTGGACAATGATCAAATCTCGGAGGGCTCTTCGGTGTAGGGGTTTCGGCTTCTTTATGGGACAAGATTCACGTAGTTGATATTGCAAAATTGTTTTGTATATATAAGTGGAAACTCGCACCATTTCGTTAATTTTACCTCTTATGTTTTGCAGATTCATATTCCAAGCAATAGTTACTTCGCAGAGCTAAAAGAAGGCACTTACTAGTTTCATTAAAATGAAATGTCTTTTATGAGAGGAGCAGACGAACGAACAGGCACCCAAACGTTGGTTGAGTCGTACGGTTGAAACTCGTTTAGCTCGCTTCAATTATTATTATTATTATTATTATTATTATTATTATTATTATTATTATTAATAATAATAATAATAATAATAATAAAGCATTACAGGGACCTTTGGTGCAGGGGGTTCGTGGCTCGATTCCACTTCGTGCCAAGTGAAATTTGAGGTGGACAAATACCGTGTGCATGGGTATTTGTTTTCTTGAGATTTTCCATTTTCCTCCCACTTTCTTCATTTCACCATTTCATTCATCATCATTCTCCCTTAGCGTAAGTGCATAATCGTCCAACGTTAAACTAGATATTGCAATTTCAATAATAATAATAATAATAATAATAATTAATTCAACTGAAAGGACTGTAATTTATGTGGACAGCAATTATCATAAATATGCAACCATTATAAAAACAATGCTTTGAGTTGAAAGATAATCCTTCCCAAGTGTTAACGAATGCGCACGAGATAAGACATGTCTCGAGAAAGAGACAAGACGCGCTTTGTGACATCCAAGATAATACGAGGCAAATGTTTTGGACACGAGATAGCTTGTAAAATGTCTCGTCTTGTCTGGAATGTCTCGAAAACAAAAGTCTAAGTTTTAAAATTATTTTTCAAGGTCTATTCTCTCAGAAGTAGTTCTCTGCCTTAACATTAATAACGACATTTGTGATTTAAAAAAAGATAAACAATGCCTAAAGTTAGTAGTTAACTTTTCGAAAAGAAGCTTCATTAAGGGTGAACCTGAAAGATGTCCACAAACTTCGGGAGGTGATTCGTGACATCAAAAGGAGACAAATGGTCCTCTTGCAGTTTTCGAATTCAGCTTCGTTGTCGAGATACAGGGTTACCAACTGGTCGTGTTTGAGAAACTCACTGGGAATAAATTCAAGTCCAAGAATAAACTACTACTCATATATTTTTCAGGTCAATTGACTTATACCATGTTGTAAGGTCAAATATTTATTTATGAAGTGTGTGCAAAATTCGCCAGGGTCTTTTCTGAGAAAATCGTCGAGAAAAAGTCACCTCCAAGAATAAACTACCCCTCGTAAATTTTTCTAAGAGAAATATCTGATACTGCAATATAGGGTTGTTAATTAAATATTGATTAATGAAAAATAAACAAAATTGTTAAAACCATTTTTGAGAAAATAGCGTTTTTCGATTTTCGGCTGTTTGTAAACCACATTTATTTTAGGTGGTAGGAAAAATGGAAAAGCTCCTGTAAGAATACTAAGTAAACCCTAAGTTTAAAATTTGGTGTAGATAAGTTGAACGGTATGGCCTCTAGGCGAGTGCATATAAAAGTGTGCCGAACGGACGGACCGGAAGGACGGGTGTCGAAAAGTCACATTTTCGATATGTAGACGCCATGAAACACGTAAATCCGTTGAAATCTGAATTTGATATACTATTTTCACAATCACTATATTTTCTTCTCTCTTTTGTCGCTCGAAAAAGAAAAGCCTGAGTTTACCACAAAAAGCTAGGGAGTTTCTCAAAAAATATTCAATTACAGGGCCACCGCACTAAACTTTTTCAATTCAATTTCTTAACTGTGTTAGGCCGCAGTTGTTACTGAAGTGTGTATTTGGATAATACGAATAAAATTATCGTATTATTCAAATACATCGAATGTCAGATTATCGAATAAAAAACTTCGATTGAAGAAAATCCATACTACAAAACTAACTCACACTTTGAGCACATTTTCATTAGACATATAATAGACCAATTAATGCAATCATTGTTTATGAAATATGAAAAAAATCAAATGAGTCACTTTGGGAAAGTCATTCAAAAAGAACACGTCAGGAGTAACCTACCTCTTGTGAATTGTTTCGAACAATGAGTTAAGGTATACTTTTGGTTATTAATGAAATATTTATTTGCGAAATTTGAACAAAATTGCCTGTCGTTCGAGAAAATTGTCGGGGAAAAAACTTTGACCCCAAAAATAAACTATCCGTTGTAATTGTTTTTCATAGAAATGACTTATACTAAAATATAGAGTTATTAATGAAATACTTATTTATGAATTATCAATAAAATTGTCCGAGTAATTTTTGAGAAAATCGTGAGGGAAAAATAACTCCCCGAATAAACTCTCTCTTGAGGATTCTTTCAGGGTAAGCGAGTTATTCCATATTACTAGGTTTTTAATGAAATATTTATTTCTGAGTACGAACAAAATTGCTTGACTCATTTTTGAGAAAACGGTGCAGGAAAAACACCCACAAGAGTAAACTACCCCTCGCATATTTTTTCAGGACAAACGAGTTTTGCCATATTGTTCGGTTATTAACGAAATATTTATTTTTGAAATATGAATAAACTCTTTTGAGTCGTTTTTGAGAAAATCGCCCAGACAACACTCCACCAAGAATAAACTACCCCTCGCATTTTTTTAGGACAAACGAGTTATGCCATATTGATAAGTTATTAATGAAATCTTTATTTATGAAATATGAACGAAAACATTTGAGTCCATTTTGAGAAAATCACTGAGAAAAAACTCACCCCCTTAGTATAAACTACCCCTTGTAGATTTTTCTCAGATAAATGCCTTATACCACAAAATAGGGTTGCTAATTAAATATTGATTTATAAAAAAAGAAAGAAAACAAGATCGTTAGAGCCAGTTATGAGAAAATATCTTTTTTTTATTTTCATCGTACAGGAAACTACCCTTGTTTTGGGAGTAGGAGAAATAAAAAAAACTATAGGAAATACTATAAAAATCTTAAACTAAAATTTGGTGCAGATAAGTTGAACGGTATGGCTTCTAGGCAAGTGCATAGAAAAGTGTAGCAAACGGACGGACGAACTGATGGACATGTATCGAAAAATAACTTTTTCGGTGTTAGGGGCTATAATACGTGTAAATTCGTTGAAATGTCAAATTTGATTTTTTTTCGAACACCATACTTTCTTCTCTCATTTGTCACTTCAAAGTAAAAGGAACTCAGAACTACAGATAAAAGACACATACTTTTACACATAGACATTTATTGATTTAAAACTGTTTTAGTTTGTGTCATTTCACTTCCAATTGAAAGGTTTTACAATGATTAACGGCATACCAATGACGAGACGGAAGTTTTTAGGAAGTAAATGCATTCAGAAGTCTAGACTGCATTACAGCCTGTTTTTATTTCTGCAATTGTTAACAGCTGTAATTTCGTCCAAACGCTACATGAAATAATTTTTGGTTGACGTCAATGTATTACTATTTTAGTATTGTTCTCTTCAGACTTGGTTGAAGTTTTGTCTTAACGTTATACATTTTTTCTTTCTTATTTCATCGTTACACATAAGAACAAAATGTTATGGTGAGTGGATAGATTCGAACCTACGAACATTGAGTTTATATTCTTCCAACACTTTACCAATGGACCAAGCTTTGTCTTCACGTTAACGCCCGGTTACAGGGTTTACTACGATTTAAATAAAATGGCTGGCTGTTAGAATTCCTGCTCACATATTTCGATAAATAATTTTCATTGCTTCGGAGATACGTAGAGCAATGTTTAGATACACATTTTAGGAGAGCGAATGTTGATGTATATAATAATTTCATGCCAGGTAAAAGCTAGATAAGTTTCGATAAAATGTTTCATATGTAGTTCTCAATAATAAGCTTGCTGTTCGGAGTGAAGTTCCAAGGTTCAGCATTGCCTAGCAGTTTTTGCTATTAATATCCCTTCTAACAATATTGGCAGTGGACAAAAGTTAGCCCGTGTTGAAGCTTTTTGCTCCTAATTTAGTTATTTTACTTACTTAAGGAATATATTGAAAATTGTCAGCAGGCACGTATGCAGTAATTTATTTCGGGAGAAGTCCGACTTCAATATTAGGATAAATTATAATAAAATTTAAAAGATAATCCTTAAATTTAGGCTAAATTTACAGAGAAGTTGGGATTTCAGAGGGGAGTCCGGACCACCTGGACCCACCCCTAAATGCGTCATTGTTTGTCAGTAACGTGTCCTCATTTTGAAACCCTCAAAAACTTCGGATATATAAAGGAAAACGAGTTATTTTCGATAAAATATCACTTCAGAAGACGCGACAGTTTTATTGCACATGGTGGTATCCCAAGTTCACAAGGGCAAGAATTCATTAATTTTGATTCTCTGTCATTGTGCTCTATCGAAAGGTTAGGTTTGTAACATATTACTCCTACGAACAAGCATGACTGGCAGATAGGAGTACTGAACACAACTCCAGAGAAATGCATGCTGAACTCTACGCTTTGGTGATTTGCCCTCAAGGTCAATCGAGTGGTAATTCAGTCCCGTCTCTGTTCTTAAGCCATGTTCGTATTACTTCGAACAGTTTTGATAATGAAAAGCATGCCTCTTAATATAACAGACTTCTTTCTCGTAAGAAATCGAAACTCAGTTGGTCAGAGCAACTAGTCTCTAAGAATTAGGTTGTTAGTTAGTTAGGAGCCCAGTACGAGTAAGGGTTTTTATTACTATTGTTTTTATCTTTTTTATGTGAGGAAAAATCAAATTGCGATATCAAATGTATTTGATTAGGTAGCTTTGTCTTAGCTAAACTTTAAACATCAGTAACCGTCGAAATTATTTCACCAACTGATCACTTACTGAACATTTCAAACACGTCAAACCAGTGGCATAACATGAAGGTTAACCTCTCCTCCGCAGTCCTTAGTTATGCGTCCGTACTTTCAAGGGCGGACTAAGGGCCGGGCGACTGCCCGGGGCGCCAGAGAAAGAGGGGCACCAAAACGAGCCTCAAAAAGTAAATTTTATAATGTGCTTTCTACTGACGTTTTTGGTTTATATTCTTGTAAAGTAGTGGCAATTATATGATATTTTTCCATTTCACTATGGAAGAAGAGAGTTTCATAGTACTAAGGGGGCTGTATCGAAAAATTGAGAGATGGCATGTAGAATAAAGAGTGTTAAATAATAATAATAATAATAATAATAATAATAATAATAAATATGAATGTCTTTGGAGAGCCGAAATTATGTGAGACGAACAATGATATGTAGAGGTTTAAGATGGGTGGTCATAGAGAAGGAAAAACCAGGATTTTTCTCTCTCTAACGTTAAGATTATGTGCTGAAGGTAAGAAGCATCATCATTCTACAATAGGTTGCTTTTACGTAGAATATCTATTACTTGAGCTCCCCTCCTTCGGGCAACTTTGCTTATGTAGTAAATTCAAAACAATTTCAATTTAAGACAAATATTTATAGAGAAAATTAAACATTTAATAGGGAAATCTGTTATCAAAATATCCAAACACGTAGATAGAAGACTATGTAGTGAGAAACATTGTGAAACTATAAAATTCTCCAAATTAGAATTAACATTTACTGGAAAACATTCGTTATGCATCAGTGAGCACAGGGGAAATAATTACGAATCTGTTTGCAAACAAAAATTAGAGACACTAATGCAAATGCGACGATATTTTCTCTCTTTTTTTTTTTTTTTTTGGTATCGTCATGAGTTTTACACATATGTTACAATTTGATTCTTTCCCAAATAAAAAATAAATAAAATAACCTTAGTGATAAAAATGACAACAGTACTTCCACGGGATTCGAACCGTCTATCTTCGGTATAC
Source organism: Thermobia domestica (assembly GCF_964235325.1). Classification (NCBI taxonomy): domain Eukaryota; kingdom Metazoa; phylum Arthropoda; class Insecta; order Zygentoma; family Lepismatidae; genus Thermobia; species Thermobia domestica. The sequence continues at coordinate 224,151,865 of NC_137457.1, read as the reverse complement.
AAACTCGTTGCTTTACCTAACTGAGCTATTTGCTCTCTTACGTAAGCTGAACCTGTTCTACAGTAAAGACGATTTTTCATTACGATTGGGCTAACAATTCGTCTTTTTCCATAGGTAATTTCCACTATTTGCACTATCTATACGTTAATACTTAGCATAGATTCATATATTTGGAGTTCGCTGATAATGCATATAATAAGACATACTAGAAATATTTCGTTAAAATTTTCGTTTGTAGATCTAATCCACGCTTCTCTCAATGACATAGATGTCGCTGCTTCGTGTTGAACTGCAGAATTCCCTCGCGTTCTTGAAAATTTCCCACTTTAGCAGAGTTGGTAATTCTCGAGATTTCTGTCGATTTAATGTTTTTTGCTTCTAATTTCTTTATTTTAAGCTAATATCTAACACAAATATTAAAAACGGGTTTGTTATTAACCTGTCCTGCTGGGGAAACCTTCCGAAATTTCGAACATATAAAGAAAACGGAGATATTTTCAAAAAACTTCAAAATAAAGAGACGCGTCATTTATTTTGCTCATGGTAGTACAGCAATTGCTTTCAGGCATTCAACACGTTTTTCTTCTCCTGTGTATCATCCGTCTGCTCGCATCTTAAGTGGCAAACTAGAGGATATCAATGTTGTCAACCTTTATGCACCGAGTGGCTCGCAAGCTAGAATCCAGCGAAATTCCTTCTTTTCACAGGATGTAGCTCTCACACTAGGACCCAATGTTGATAAATTAATTATGGCAGGTGATTATAATTGTGTTTTAAGACCTGAAGATCAAACTCCCGGCTTTAATTTCAGTCATGCTCTCCAGGAATTAGTTACTGGACTTCATTTACAAGATACATGGATATGTCTGAGGCCGCAGGAACGTGATTATACTTACTTATTATATCAAAGTGCATCACCGCTTGATCGTATATATGTCTCCCCAGCATTGGTGCCATGTATTAAACAAGTTGAAATTGTTCTTACTTTCTTTTCTGATCACTGTGCTTATATGGTAACTTTTGCTTTAACCCATCTAAATGTTGAACGAGGTAGGGGTTACTGGCAATTAAATACTTCGTTATTGGAAGATGATCATTTTTGTGCTGAGTTTCAATCGAAGTGGCAATACTGTATTAGGCAAAGGAAATATTTTCCTACTCTTAGTGAGTGGTGGCATAGTTAATTCAAACAACGGTTTACTAGCTTCTGCCGCTGATACTCCTCTGAAAAATCCAGAGACCTTCGCAATTGGTTTTACTTTTATAACAGATGCTTAAGAGAAGCTCGATGGGCTGCTGTTTCTGACTTGTCCATGTTACCTCAGGTTAAACGTTATCAAGCATTGCTTCTAAATTTGAATCGTCGACGTATAGCTGGAATCAAGATTAGAAGCAAGGTCCCCTTAGTAGATGCTGATGAAGAACCATCATTATATCATGTACTTCGTGAGATGAAACGAGGCCGGGCAAGTGGATCTATTACATCCGTGATGAGGAAGGACAACTTCATGAAGATATTACATCTATTAAAAATGTATTTCTGTCGTGTTACCACAACCTATATAGTTTTCCTGAGGTTCATAACATGCCTGAGGAATCTTTTGCACCACCCTCTTGTGTTCTTGAAAATACAGCAAAACAATTTCTTGTGCGTCCATTCACTATTGATGATGTACGACAGGCAGTAATGACAACACCTAAAAGAAAATCTCCAGGAATAGATGGAATACCTGGAGAATGATATATTAAATTTTTTCCTCTCATCGGTGAAACACTAACTGCTCTTGTTAACGAATATTTCAGTGATAATCCACAGATTCTGTACCGCACTCCTGGTGGTACAGATGAGCAGTAATACTTTACTTCTTACCTTTCAGCATAATACTTTACTATTTTATCATATCTAAAGCACTAAATATCAGTTGCCAGTGGCGTATGCAGAACTTCATCATTGGGAGATTCAAATACTTGATGTCACATCTTTAGAGGACAAGCGTGACCTTTGTACATAATACATTTTCCCTTTGCGTACACCACTGTCAGTTACTGATTTATTGCTCTCGGAATTTCTTATCTGGAATTGTTTTGTTATAGAGCAGTTATCGACAAACATATGAAGCTTCTGACCTACCGTACCGTTTTAAAATTCTACTGTGAGCTACCAGCCAAAGAACTACCAACTTTTTAATTTGCATTTAAAAATCTTACATTTGTTTATTTCCTATAAACTTACATGTCAACATTAGCTAATCGAAGCCTTAAAGCGATCTAGGTAAAATGTCCGCACGAGCTACTAGTAGCTCGAGATCGACAGTTTGGCGATTACTGTTACAGAGAATATCTTTGTCTATTGCATTTCATATAAACATAGAACCTTTTCTTTTGATTACTATTTTTAAAATATCAGTAAAATATCTCACGTTTACAGCATGCCGGTTATCAAAACAAATTACCAAAAACTTAAAACTATTATTCATTAAATAAGAACTTTCAAAACTATAATTATCAAACAAAGAAGATATTCTTATACAAGACACACTGATCAGCCAGAACATTAATAACCACCTACCTAATAGTCGGTATGCCCACCTTTTGGCACGGACAACATCGGCTACACGTCTTGGCACGGAAGCAATGAGGTCTTGGTAGGTCGGTGGAGGGAGTTGCCACCACATCTGCACACATAGGTCTCCTAATTCCCGTAAATACAAAGGAGGGGAGCGAAATGCTCTGACGGCACTTTCAATCACATCCCAGAAGTGTTCGATTGGATTCTGATCCGGCGAGTTGAGGGGCCAGCACATCAATTGGAACTCGCCATTGTGTTTCTCGAACCACTCCATCACACTACTGGCCTTGTGACATGACGCATTATGTTGTTGAAAAATGCCACTGTCGTTAGGAAACATGGTCGCCATGAAGGGTGTAAGTGGTCTGCAACTAGTATACGATACGTCTCGGCCGTCATGGTGCCTTGCACGAGCTCCACTGGGTCCAGGATGTCCACATGAATGTTGGGTCGTCGGCTACGGATGTCCACCGTTAGGAGTGTTCGGTGTACTTGTACTCTGCCCAGCATTAAAGTCTGATGCTAGCTCCGCCACAGATTGCCGCCTCTCCTGTTTTACCAGTCTGCCCAGCCTACGAGATCCGACATCTTTAATGAGGGGGGCGCCCAACTGCTCGACGTTTGGACGTCGTTTTACCTTGGTTTCACCGCTTGTTGAAGACACTCATCACAGCACTCCTCGAACATCCGACAAGTTGTGCAGTTTCCGAAATGTTCGTGCCGATCCTTCGAGCCATTACAATCTGCCCTCGGTCAAACCCAGATAGATCGCCCACCTTCCTCGTTTTACATACTGCCAGCATACTTACTGATACTATATGCACCGTACGTGTGTCTGACTAGCAGGCATTCCTCGTCAGGTGACGCTGCTATTGCCTGGACGGGTTTATATCGATAGTAGGTAGGTGGTCATAATGTTCTGGCTGATCTGTGTACTTATAATAAACTAGACTGTAACGAGGTGCTTTCGAACTTTCAGCTAAACGTACCAAATAGAAAAAAAACAGCTTAGAGAACTACTGTTTATTGGAATAATTGAACTAGAGCCCGATCCCTAGCGAGGGTAGTGAGCGCGAGCCCCATTGAAGAACGTGAGCCAGAGTCAGCGTCAGTCCAGTTCCTGCTTTCAGGGGAAAGGGGGTTCCTCTCGGATTTTTTCCTACACTATAGTAATTACCCATGGAACTGAAAATACGGAGCATATATTTACTTATGTTTATAACTATTTTGTGTTTTTCGAATGTGTGGACCGAAAGTTACGACATTGGCTAAAAAAAATTACTTCTAGGGACTATGGATAAATGATACAGCGCTAACAACTGGATCGATAATACATGCTGTGATTTTGTGGTAGATGTGTTTACATCGTTTTCGTTCCACAAAAGAAGAGCCAATTTAAACAGTAGTCAAGATTCAAGATTATATTTCACCTTCTTAATGAACAAACAAACAACTTAATATATTGAGGTGAACAATCTAACAGAATTCAAAACAGTAACAGTTTCAGTCATATTTTCCATTGTACAAGATTTGCTTTTTGGATCAAGAGATCCAATATATTTCAATCAAAAATTTTCTTGTAGACCTTATGTCTGGGGAACTACATATACTGTAGCCAAACCCAAACTATTACTTATCTCAGTATGACGTCCTTATTCCGTTAAAATTGCAAAAACTCGATTTAGGAACCGTTCAAAAATTTTGTGGCCCCTGATCATGAAAAGTAATTATTTGGCTAAGATCGCAATCTTTTGATCCATTTGTGGTTTTCCTAACTTCTTGTTATAGACTTTAATTTGATTTAAACTATTGGCTGAGCAAAAGAATACGTTTATTGTAAAAGAAAAATATTGACATGTAACAGTTTCGCCAACTATCCACTGTAGCTTCATCAGACACTATGAATACACAGGTAGTAACAAATTTAATATAAGAAGCAGCGAAAAAGTCTCTGATTACTGATTGGTTACTATAGGCTACTACAGCCAATTCCCTTTCTTCACAAACCAAAACTAGAAAACAAACAAAAATCGCTAATTTCCTTTTTCCCTCTGTTAACACGATATACATTCATAACTTATAACTAGACCTAAGGTAGTTTACAAAATAGCCTTTACAATTAATTTAAACATGAATACTGAATAAATAGATGTAATAAATAAATAAATAAATAATACTGAAGTTTTAAAAAATAAACCTATACAATTAACTTATTTAATCTTTAAGCCGCCTTAATAACTTATTCCATTGTTCATCAATTTTAAGTCTGAATATCAGTTCATAACTCTATCGCCTTCTATTTCAATAAATCTTACTTCTTTCCATTTTCTGAATAACTTTCTCTCCTTTTTGCCAGAACTTTCATTTTACTGCAATTAATTGAATGTCCCGTTTCTTATGTACTCGTAGACTTCATTTCTGTCCTCTCCTACATAATGTCGTCCTTGTGTTGTTTTATTCGCTCTTTCAATCTCCTTCTCCAATCTAGCACATGTCACATTTACTATACTGGTTCCTATATATATTACTCCTTCTTTCTCCATCATTCTCCATCTCCTCCTCTTCTCCCCTTTTTCTTTGCTTCTCTCTTATTACCTCCAGTAACCTCTTACTTCCTTTTACTTACGTAGAAATATCTTCAACCTTCTTCAGTATTCATTTGATGACTTCTGTCTCTTCTCCCATACTCTGTATCCACCACCAAATATTACTTCTCTTTTTCTCTTTCCAGTCTTCTTTCTCTATTTTCTTCTTCTTTTCCTCCTTTCCTTTTGTACTTTAGTTTCCTTTTATCATATTCATTTTCCTCAAACTGCTCATAAAAGGCCTCTATCCCCTCCTCTGCTTTCCTTCTCTCCCTGTTCATCTCCCTGATTCTTTTCTCCATGTTACTAATGAAGTTTAGTTTCGTCAATCAACATCACTCCTCGCATGACAGTAGTTTCCCAATGCACAACTTTTCTGGTACCATTTCGTGTACATCTTTTCTTCTTCTTTCTTATTTTCATGTCTAAAAACACTAACGTCTCTTTATTTTCCACTTCCAATTCAAGTTCTATGCCTTTTTCTTTCATTTTTTGAATTAAAAAAATCCAATGTATTTCAGGCAAAAATTATCTTGTAGGTCTTATATCTGGAGACAGATAGTGTAGCCAAACCCAATCTATCACTTAACTCAGTATGATGTACTTATTTCGTAAAAGATACGAAAACTCGCTTTAAGGGCCGTTCAAAAATGTTGTGGCCCCTGATACGAAAACTAATTCTTGGTCAAGATCGCAATCTTTTCATCCATTTTTTTTAATCATTCCTAAAATTCTTGTTCACAAATTTCTCTACTTGTCTTCCATATCCCTACACAATCATCGACATATCTACTAACAAACACTAATTTGTCACGTCATTCTGTCCTTGCTTTCTTTTCCCAATCATTCATGGGAATCTCCGCCAACGCCGGACTCAATCTTTGACCTATGTTCAACCCCTCGTTAATATAGGGATTAATCAACGTGGGTGACAGTGAGTATTTATTCTTGTATGAATTGCTGCTTCTTCTTTCTCTCCTTCTACTTCAATTGCCGCATTCTCTTCTTTGTGCATGTTATACATCATTTTTCGCTCCTAACACTTTATTGCTGATGCCGTCGGAATTTTGATCATTTTGTTCTACATCTGCATTGCCAAACGCTTTCTCTAAGTTCACAAATGCCTTCATAAGTTGATTTTGCAACTCAAATTATTTCTTCAATTAATCCTCTTAATTAAAGTTTTGCTTCTCACTTTCAATTACTCTTCCTGAAACCAAACTAGTTCTATATTGGCATCGAGTCTTTTTAGATTATTTTTGTCAATTTTTTTTAAAGCATGCAGCAACCCAAATTTATCATTCTTGCATTTTGCAGCACTGCTGTTTTCGATATTGGCCTATTACGTTCTTCCAAACGTCTGGAAGTCCCTTTTCATCGTTATAAATGTTATTTAAATTTTACAGCCTGCTCTGAATATCACGTACTACACGTGCATGAGTTCCGCTATAAGATACTTGGTGCTTTTTTTTAATTCTCAATTTTTATACTAATACCACATGTTATATCAATTCTAAATCTTTGCAAACTTACTTCTTTACCGAACAGTAAGCTTTAACTTTTTTTAGCTTCCGTTACATAAATGCTCAGTAATCCATTTTATGCTAAGTAATTAAAGAAAATTTGAACGTGCTAAGCAAGAAGTTAGAAATAAACTATTCGATGTGGACTGATCTTTGGATCACATCTAAGTTTCCTCTCTTGCTCTCTAGAATATACTTATAGAGAGGAGCGAAGGGAGAATTTGTTAAATTGTACTCCACATATTAAATTTTGCACACTTTCTGTCTATTGTACATACAATATATATATCAAGTACTTGGCACAAAATACTAAAACCATTATAGTAAACTATAAAGGGTTCACTATTAATACTTTCGCTAAATGAGTCATCACATACGACAGAAAATGTAAGAATAAACAATAAAAATAAAGAAAGCTATGACGCGTGCAAGTTAATACAACGTTGAAATGCAGAGTGAAGTGATAGTGTTATCAAGCTGAGAGTGAAGTGTTACACGGCGTAATCGTGGGACGTAAAATTTAAAGATTTCATTTCCTACTGTTATTGTGAAGGTTTCTTTATTATACACAGCACAATGAGACCTTGCGTTACTGAAAGAGGAATGGATTTGGTCATCTCTCGTTTACAGAAACTTAATTGTTCCGATGGAAGCAACTTTTCAACGTTGTGCTTATGTGGCTGCTCCGGTGTCCCCCACCCGACCAGAATGTTTTATTTGCCGTCTGTAGGCAGGCATACCTTATATTCACTTCATTGAGTTACTTGTACACTCTGTAATTTTTTCAAAATTTCAGAAGCTTTAGAAACACACTTAACTGCCAATTGTAGAATAAATTTCAAATATCTTGTTTCTAGATAGTTTCTTATGAAAAATATTATAGCCTTCATAATAATAACAGTAATACTAAAAAATATGAATGTAAAGTGAACAAGTTTGGTTCCCTCAAAAAGAAACAAACAAAAAAAAAAAAATTGCTCCCGCCACCCCTGTCCTAGTGTTCTCGCTACGAATCTGCCCTTCATTCCAACATAATATTCATCCGCATGCTCCACGACTAATCTCTCTCATTTTTCACCCTCCTTATCTGACGAAATATTTAACGAAAGAACTTCCACTATACTTTTTTTTTTTTTGGTACTATGTAGCTATTTTTTTATTGTTTTCTGGTAAGAAATTCATTATTTTCATTACAGCTCCGGATTCCATTGTTTCAACCATACTTATGAACCTTTTCACTCGGCAACATTGAAGCAACGCTATTCTTATGCTGTTAACTCTCAACTGATTACTGGGGTGCGATGACTCAGTGGTAGAGCGTACACCTCCGGTGCTTGCGGTCCCTGGTTCGATCCCAGCTCACGCCGTGTGGACTTTGTGGTGGACAAACACCGCGCTCGTAGGTTTTCTCGAGGTTCTTCTGTTTCCTTCCACTTTCTTCATTCCACCATTTCACTCATCTTTCATCATCACCGTCTCCTTTAGCCTAACCGGCATAACAGCGGGACGTAAAACTAAAGATTTCATTTCATTTCAACTGATTACTGCATGCTTTACAATTAATTAAATACTTGACAAAATACATGATCTTCATTTCTTAGAAACCCATTTACAATATTTTTTTACTATTATTATGTTTCAGAAGATGTATAAAGGAAAGCGAGGGAAGAGGAAATATTTGTTCTTTGAAAGCCATTTCTTCAACAATAGGGAATGAAATGAAATGAAATCTTAAAGTTTTACGTCCCACGCATATGCCGGTTAGGCTAAAGGAGACGGTAATGATGAGGGATGAATGAAAGGGTGGAATGAAGAAAGTGGGAGGAAACGGGAGAACCCCGAGAAAACCGACGCACACGGTGTTTGTCCATCACAAAGTGCACTTGGTGGGAGCAGAATTTGAACCCGGGACCCCAAACGCCAGAGGTGAACGCTCTACCACTGAGCCACCGCGGCCCCTCAACAATATAGGGAGGTGGGGTAGTGTGACTCAGTGGTACAATGCTTTTCTCTGGTGCGTGGAGTCCCTGATTCAATCCCCTTTCAAGTAAGTTTGTGGTGGATAGCATCGTGTCGGTAGGTTTTCTAAAGATACTCCCGTTTCCTCCCACATTCTCATTCTACCAATTATTTCATCATCATTCACTTGCCTTAATCATCAGTCTTCCTTATCCTAAAGGCCATAATCGTGCGACATTCAACTAAAATATTTCAATTTCATATTTCAATAATAAGGGAGGGGGAACAACGTTCTGTTTTTTTGTGTATTGTCGGCGAGTGTATGAATAGATAGAGGGCATTAATAACTCCATGGTCTATCAAACCCAGAGCTTCAATGCCACGTTCACAAAAGCTCTCCACTTACATCTATCCTAAGCCAACTGGGTCCAGTTTCTACTTTGTAATCCTATTTCTGTGAGATCCATCTTAATACTATCCTCCCATCTGCACCTAGTTCTTCCTAATGGTTATTTTCCATTACACTTCCAGTTATAACTTTGAAAGCGTTCCTAATTTCTTCCATCCTGGCTACATGATCTACCCACCTGAGCCTCCTAGACTTGATGACCCTAATAATGTTTGGTAATCCGTACAAATTATGTAGTTCCTCGTTATGAAGTTTACGTCATTCCCCATTCCCAATCCTCTCGGCTCCGAATATTCGTCTCAGAATCTTGTTCTCAAACGCTTTCTGCCTACGTTGTTCTCTTAGAATAAGTGATCATGTTTCGCAATCATACAGTACAACAGGCATGACTATCATTTTATATATTTTAAGCTTCAAATTCCTCGACAGAATTCGCGACGACAAGAGATTTTGAATTGAATAATAACACGAATTCCTTGCTTTTAGTGGACATTTAATTTCTTCGTAAATATGGTTTTCCTCCGTTAATATTGATCCTAGATATTCGATAGTATCCACTTTATCAAAAGTATTCTTGATATTTTAACGTATTCATAATTTGCTGTATTACGATCCCGACATGGCAGCAATAAACAACTTTGTTCTCGTGAATTCATACGCACATTCTCACTCTGACTAACATTCACACCCCAAGCTATCTGCGCAAAATATGTACGAAAGAATCACACTCACAGTACTAATACAAGTGTTGTTACAAACGTTCTGACCCTACTTTGAACCGAGCTGCAGAGAGTTTATGGATGATGTTACTTTGCAACATATTCCTCTGAGAAGCCAATACATTTTGCCCGTCCATGTGTAAGTACGTTAATGCCGCTGGTGAAAAATAATTTGTGGAAGGCGCGTAAAATTTCGTCTACGGCATGCATTACGTCGTTGTCAGTGTCAAAATGAGTAACTGCCACTTGTTTTTGAGCTTTGGAAAGAGAGGAAAGTCAGAAGGTGCCAAATCAGATGAATAAGGTGGGTGGGGAACTAATGTGTAGCCGTAATCATGAATTGCTGCCATTGTAAAGACTGACTTGTGGGTGAGGGCATTATCTTGATGTAAACATGTAAGCAGTCATGAATCGCCAACCGCCTAAACATCCATCACCAAAACAGTGTTAAACCATTTTTAAAACCTGGCTATAACAAGAAGCTCGACGTTTGGGTGCCACATATTTGACTCAAAATCATTTACTCGATCAATTTCTACCTGCGAATCTCTACTAAAACGTAACGAACTCGAGCCACTTCTGAAGCAGTGGGAAAGATGGATAACCTATTACAACAATGTGTAAAAGAAATCGTGGTGAACAGGAGGAGAAGCTCCACAGTCTGTGGTAAAGCCAACATTAACACCCTGGGATATTTTGATGTGTTTGTTGGGATTGGAAGAGTATCGTGCATCATGTATTTCTGCCGTTGGATAGAACAATAGACTCGGGCCAGTACAGTCGACAATTAGCATGAGTGCATCCAGCAATTCAAAGGAAACGGCAGGAACTGATCAACGTAAACGGTGTCGTGTACCACTCTGACAACGCCAGATCGCATACATATTTAACGATGTTAGAAATTTTCAGAACTTGCCTGAGATATTTTTATGCATGGACCGTATAGCACGAACATAGCACAATCAGACTATTATTTGTTTCGGTTTCTGAATGGTGTTAAGTTAGTGGCAGAACTTTGTGAATGGTGTTAAGTTAGTTTCAAAATAGGCCTATGAAAACCACGTGTAAACAATAGTTAATCAGAAAACGTACAAGCTCTATAGCGACGGTGTTATGGCGTTGCTTACCAAATAGAAGTTCAATGAACAAAATGGAGCAATGCAGAGTTTTCAACACTGATTTGCAAAGGCTCAATACTATTAGACAACCTGATAAATGGATGCATGTGTGTTTGCATGTTCCAGCATAACTGAAACACCTGGATCCATTTCAACAAAGCTTGGCACATATATGAGTTGTGCAGATACGATAGTATAACTTACAACCTTAGAAAAAAATGAGAGTAAAAAATTTCAAGGACTGGAAGATGGGAAGAGGGTGACATGTAAAAATAGTTTTGAAAAGCCGATATTAGTGTCGGCTTCATAGTTTTTTTTCTTTTATTATTAGGTTGCAGAGGTGAGCAGTGACACTCTCGATATCATTTAAATCCAAGTTCCAAATACCTGGCTGTTCCTTTCGAAAAACTTTGGAACTTGGTTACTACCTATCTCAGCCTCAGTTCTATTTCTTTTTCTTTTTCATGCCATTTAGATTAAAGAAATTACTCCTTAGGCAGTAGAATGTTTCAAAATTTATGCGAAAATGATATTCTAAGGAGGTAGGATTTCAGGATTTTTATCATTACACGTTCATTGGGAACACTGTGGCTCAGTGGTAGAGCGCTTACTTTTGGTGCGTAGGGTCTGTGGTTCGATCCTCGGCCAAGTAACTTTGTGGTAGACAATATCGTGCTCGTGTGTATTCTCGGGGTACTAACATTTCCTACCGTATTCTCATTGCACCAATTCTTCCATCATCATTCACTTGTCTTAATCATCCGTCTGTCAGCCTAAATGACATAATCGTTGGACGCTAAAATGAGCGATTCCATTTCTTTTTTTACACGTTCATTGAAATACATATCCTAAGCGAAAAGGGGATTCAAATGTTTTCCATAGATCTATTCTCCATGTGGGGAGAATGGGTGTTTCAGTTCATATATACTATATTTTGATAAAATCGTCGTCTAGTGCCACAAAATTATATTAGCAATCTTTCATTTATATTAGGTTTACACAGATATTTAATATATGATAGGCAATTACTTTCACACATCAGTGGGAATAATGGGAGCCCGAGGGAATGAAGGAAGGAGAGTACCAACAGTTAGGCCGCCAAAAGCACAGCGGAGAAAATGTATATAAGTTACCAGCATATATTACCCGCTTCCCTGGGTGGAAATAAATAATTTAAATGCACACTGATATTGCTCATTTTAGATCATTTTAATGTATGTCATCCCTCCTCATCCCCCAAGTGTCAGGACTGAAAATGAACTTAAACAGCATCAGAAGTGTCACTGTTCATTTCGGCGACCGCAAAAACTATAGATTCAACAGTAGTATCTGTCATTTTTGACCATTTATATATATATACACACACACATATATATATTTCCTCCACCCCCATGTTGCGGGCCATGGCATCGGAAGTGTCACAATTCATCTCAGCGACCTCAAAATATGTGGATTCAACACTAATATCGGTCATTTTCGATTATTTTTAAATATCTCTTCCTCCCTCCCTCCCTCAAGTTGTGGGTTCGAATTTGGATTTAAACGGGATCGAAAGTACCACTGTTCATCTAAGGGATCCAGAAAACTATAAATTCGACGCTCATAGTGACCATTTTCGATCATTTTTATATATCTCTTTCTTCCCCTCCCCCAAGTGGCGTTGCTGATTTCAGATTTAAACCGGAACGGAAATGTCACTGTTCATCTGAATGATCCCGAAACTATGGATTAGACACTAATATTGGTCATTTTCGATCATTATTATATATAGTTCCCCGTCCCCCTCCTCCGTGCTGCGGTACACGGCATCAGAATTGTCACTGCCAATCTCAACTACTCCTAAAACTATGGATTCGACACTAATATTAGTCATTTTCGATCATTTTTAAATATTTATCCCCTTCCCTTACGTTGTAACCTCCCCTCCCCCTATCAGGGCTGAACTTGGAATCAAAACAGCATCAGAAGTGTCACTCTTTCTCTCATCGACCCCGAAAACTATTGATTAAACACTAACATCGGTCATTTTTGATCATTTTGAAATTTCTCTCCCTCCTCCCCCTCCTCTACGTCGCATCGTCAAACTGAATAGCCGAAAGCGACCCCTGCCCCTAATCTCATGTATGTTGAAAATTTGATTGACATCGGTCGGGTGGTTCAAGAGTGATGAAGTCACAAAGGCAGTCATTTTTATTTTATTTATTTATTTATTTATTTATTTATTTTTACATATATCTCCCCTCCGCCACGTTGGCTCATCAAAATGAAACGATAAAAAACTCCCAAGGCCCGACCCCCATATACAGCGTGATTCAAAATGATATGAACGATAAGGAAATGTTCTATAAGTGATAATACTCTATCAACAATGAAATCTCTATAGAAAAACGTTCAATATTATCCTCAAGTTTTGTTTGAAACGAACGTAGTAGTTTAAAATTTATCCGCTAGGTGGCAGAGTGAGTAGTTCAAGATGGCTGCCTGTGGTGCAGAGAGAGAGAGAGCATTTTGCGTTTTACAGTTTCACGTTTGTCGGTCTGTTGTTAGTGTTCAACGCGAGTTCCGCACAAAATTTCATAAAGATCCACCATCAAAGAACTAAATCCCTAAGTGGTATGACAAATTCAACAGAACGGGATGCATTTGCAAAGAAAAATCGCCCGGTAGGCCGTCCACTTCTGAGGCAGATGTCAAAAGGGTTCGAACCAGTTTTCAATGCACACACAATCTACAAAAGTCAACAAGGACAGTTAGCAAAGAGTTTCAAATACCTCAAACAACTGTTTGGCGTGTAGTGCTTAAACATTTAAAGATGTATCCGTATCGAGTGCAGTTGTTACAACATTTAACACCTAATGATCAAACGTATCGCAAGACCTTTTGTGAGTCATTTCAAGAGTTGTGCAATGTTGATGATGATTTTTTTAAGCAAACTTTGTTTCAGTGATGAGACTACGTTCCATGTGACAGGAAGAGTGAATAACAAAATGCTCGCATTTGGAGAACTGAGAAGCCTCGCCAAATCTGTGAAATTGTGCGTGATTCACCGAAGACGAATGTGTTTTGTGCAATTTCATCTTCCAAAGTTTATGGTCCGTACTTCTTTGACGAAGGAACTGTGACTCTACAAACATTTCTACAAATGATACTACGTGGCTTATGCCACAGCTCGAACATGACAGTGCAAAATTCATCTATCAATTGGATGGAGCTCCATGTCACTTTCATCACAGTGTCAGAAATTTCCTCAACAACAGACTGCCACACCGCTGGATTGGATGGTCAGGTGAAAATGATCATCAGCTTCTACGTTGGCCACCAAGATCACCAGACTTAACCCCCTGCGATTTTTACTGTGGGGACATCTAAAAGACATTGTCTACAAACCCCCTCTATCCCAACATGTGAATGAACTGAAAGAGTGCATCACTGCTGCAGTGCAAACTGTTGATGCAAACATGTTGAAACGGGCCTGGGCGGAATTGAAATACCGAATAGATGTATGCAGGGTAACAAAGGGTGCCCACATGGAACATTTGTGATGTACTATTTTCATTTTTTTATCGCAAAAACTTGGAGAGTTTTAATATTTAACTGTAAGATGATGGACTGTAACTATTTGGATGATTAATAAAAAATTATAAGGAGTTGTAATCGTTCACATCATTTTGAATCACGCTGTATGTGAAAATTTGATCGAGATTGATTGGGTGTTTCAAAAGTTATTAGGTTTTATTCAGCGTTGCCAGACTCACAGCTCGGAATTATTCCAAAACCTGATCGAACTTATGCTAGATTCGGTCAAATTATGCTAGATCCTCATAATTACTAATTCAGGAGTTAAACGAAGTTGAGATACGATAACGTAACTTAAAATACACAGAGGGCAAGAATGCATGGATAGAACTCAATACTTCACGCACCAAAATTTTAACTCAACTAAATTACTGCAGTCGTTGCCAGACTCAATGGCGTATATATCGTATAAATGAATGCAAAGTTTTTGTTTACATATTTTGAAAGAAAATTACTTCGCAGCATAAGCGGAGTTGGGAATCGTCTGCTGGGGTGGGGGTGGGGGGCAGATTTTTGGTCGGTCTCGGAGCTGTCATTTCAGGAATAAAGATGATCATGAAGTCAGAAATAAAGATGGTGAAGTTGTCAAAAAGTTGGGGGGAGAATGGCCCCCATAGCTCCGCCCATGCTTCGGAGTTAAAGAATTAGAAAACCCTGGGTGGAGCCACAAAAAAGCCCAAAGCCGTTTCGAACTTACTTCGGAAAATGAGACTGCCTGTATGGTTTACCGACTGTATGAATCAATGGAAGAGGATACATTTCTGCCGTTCTTTTTCTTCCCACGACCAACTTCTTTCTCATCTCCAGGTTTTACGGCTTTTTGATAAATTTGCTGAAATTGTGCTAGATTTGGGCACGATGCTAAAAGCAAGATGCTAGATGCTAGAGACATGCAAATTTTGCTAGATCTAGCATCATTATGCTAGATCTGACAACGCTGGTTTTATTAGTTTTTATTTATGCGTAATGGTTAATTTGACGAATGGACACTAGGTGTCCTATCATTACATACTAAGGCGTAGATAATTATATAGTTTAATTCGTAATTTAGGACACAGTCACCTAATAACTTAAAAAATGATAGCGGAAGTATACTTTTCGCATCCTTTACTAAATCAGGTTGAAATGTATTGCTTTCATGGCATTTTCAAACTCTGAATCCATACAATAATACAGGCCTACTCACGCTTCACCCTTTATTCTGGTCTTTCTATAAGACACTATTATGGAAGTCTTCAGTCTTTATAAAATAATAATAATTCAAATTTAATATTGTTCTCTTCTCAATACATTTTACAACCAATAATATTTCCACAATTACAAATTACAAAACCAAAGGCTTATATGTTAACTATAAATTAGTTCATAGATATATCAGACAAAATAAAGTATTTGTCGGGGTGAGCCCCAGTTGAATGAATTCGCTCACCCCCTTGTTCCTGGTATTGTTTGAACAGAAAGGGGGCATTAATGAATTCAAAAGTCGCTCACCTTTTTGCTGTTACATCCGCTAAGTGTTTTTCTTTCGTTGTAAACTTAATCCCGCATAACCCACCACCAAATTTATTTTTTTACAGCCAATTAATATGCGCACTCGTTCTGAAGTGATACATGTGTTTGTCATAGGTTCAAGCCCATCTCAAGTCTTGTTTATTCTTTTATTGTTCGTTGTTAAGTACTGTCTAAAGGCGACAAGTAATTTTGTTAAATACTATACTACTACTACTACTACTACTAATAATAATAATAATAATCGTTTTCATATATATATATATATATATATATATATAAAGCTACCCATATGCATGTATAGTCAGTATTTGGTCATAATTGGCTTAAAAATAAATAAATCGATTTGCACTTAACAAGTGGAGTAGGCAAGGTGGATTTCGGAGCTTAACGCTTTTAAATTTTACCGTATATTTTTATATGATAGGGTAGTATATTCATTATTCGATTTTAAAAAATACCAATAAAGTTTTTTACTTCGATTTTTTCCTTTCTGAAGCTCGGAGCCATTGTTGAACATGTTACGTACGGTTTCACGCCTTTTTGCCTCGAGACATAGGGTGTGATGATGTCATAACTTTAATTTTTTGTTATACCTATTTTTATTACTTTTTGGCGGCCTTACTTTTGCACCTAGAAGATTGAAACTTTGTACACACATTCAGTTTTCTCGTTAGTATTTTTCAGACTTTTTTCAGATTGCTGAGTTAACAAAAAATCTTCTTTCGCGATTTTCCCGCCTTAGATATATGATGGAGACATGTGAATGGTACCATTTGAAAATTTATTCTAAAGAGAATGATGTACGAACCATGATTGTAGAATAAATAGGGATGTCTCAGGAAATTTTTATATTGCATCCGGGTTTTTTGGAATAATTTTCGGCATTGTGGGGGCTCATTGGTAAATATTGTTTTCGCGCTTATTATTCAATATAGAAGCTAGAAATTTTGTATACGTATTTAGTACACTTATTAAAATTTTTCAGTTGATTTTGAGATCCGTGCATTAACACAGGGGATCCAGAGGGGCTCAAAATTTTATTTTTTCAGAAAGATCACAATGTCTCAAAATTTTCCACCTCAGAGACATGATAGGGAAATGTGAATGATGCTGCTTGAAAGACTGTTCTATCTAAAGAGAATGAGGTATGAACCATGATCCTAGGGTGAATAGGGATGATGCTGTAGCTGCTTGACTGAAAATCTATAATGTACGTTAAAAAGCGATAATTTTAAAGGGTTAATTCCCCGTGATCAAAATACTATGCAAAAATAAACAATACACACTTCCTTCACATTTACGAATTTAGTTATTTGACTCGAATTAGTACGAGAATTGCAACAAACTCATTGTGGCAAGTACACGGGGAAGTATAATATCTTGAAGGACTGGATCCTGAAGACTGACGTTGAAGGTGTTATGAAATTCCAGTCAGTTTCATATCCTGCCAACAAATTCATCGAGTCAGAAAGAAAAATATTTTGTAGGTTTCAAGCATTTTCCAGAATTATGCTGTCTGTTAACCAGGCAAGAAACGGAAATTTATAATATTACGTTTGCTACTATAACATTAAAGACAAGAAAAACTATCTAATTTTATAATACTAAGAAAATATATGCATTAAAATGAAAAACGAAATGAAATCTTTGAGAACTCGAGACCACATTCGATATAGAGTTGAAGAAAATGATGATGTGGAATCATAACGCATGGAGTGTGGCGTTATATGAATGTGAGGCATGGACTCTACGAGAAGAGGAAAAACAAAGAATGAAAGTCCCTAAAATGTGGTGCTAGAAAAGAATGTTGAAAGTTAAGATTGATGGATGAGACCTCAAATGAAAGAGTATTTGAAATTGTAGGAAAAAAAAGGCCCATACTGAAAAATATTCAAAAGAAGAAATATTTTAATTGGATATATTATGAGACATTCAGGAATCATATTATTAGCTATGGAAGGAGTAGCAAACCAAGTGTTAGGATACGGACCAAATCTTATAAGATGCAGGGGAGGAAGTACAGAGAAATGAAAAGAGTGACTCGTGATAAGGAAGATCGCAAAGCTGTGTGAAACCAATCGAAAGTTTTCTGTCCTCAGAGGCAGGCCCGCAGCCAAGAGAGTTCTAGGGGAGCCAGAGTTACCCTTAATTTTCGTTGCTCATAGGATTGCAATTAGGGAAGCTAGGAGGTCAAACGTTGGGACTACTAAAAGCGCACACTTTTTGTGACAACCATTCCTTTGTCTTGCTGCCACACGTACGGCCTTACAGCAGCCACTAGGGCTGCCAACTTTTCAAACCTACTCACCCGTACATTCACAGCTTGAGTAATCCAAAGCAATTAAATTAGAACCAGTTCAATTTCATTAAATTAGAACCTTATTATAGTTAAACACATATATGTATTTTTTTTTAAATCTACTAGCTGAACCTGCGCTCTCTACACAGCACATCATCACATATAAGCATGAATCTCCTTGTCATTCCTCACAACATCTGTACACTTACATGTCCCTTTACAGATACAAGTATAAATGTTGATTTTAAAAAAATCGGTAAGGAGTAGCATACAGGCGAGATTTTAAAAGTTATTTTTTCAATATCTCGCACCGTTTGCAAGATTGAGCCTACTTCCGGTTGGAGTTTCTAATTCATGTATGATCAGCGTTTTCTTTCTTTTTGCATGTAGTATGTAATAAGCAAATACATTTCATACACAATTATTTATAATGTCAGTGATATATGGTGTTCATTGAGCATAATTAAATAACTTGCATAATTAAATAACTTAAAATGTATGTAAAAATAATACAATTGATATTACACATAACTTGCATAATTACACATAAACATATCGTTAGATAGGAGTATTAATTTTTCGTAATTAAGAAATTAGTTATTCCTTTTCACATATAGAAACTAACGCCGCCTGGTAGCAAATGTATAAAATAGTCACATTTAAAGTAATAACGCAAAATGCGGGTACAATACAGTATTGTGATCTTAATAATAGAGTAACCTGTTATTCTTATTAGGTTCATATTAACGATGACAGCGCTACACTGAGCACGTATGGCAAGATAGCCCCCCCCCCCACTTTAGAAAATTAAAACAATGACTAGATCATTCGTTTGTACTACGTTTGTACCGTTTGTACCGAAAATATTTTCGTTTGTACCATTTTCCTTATAGGGTTAATTGAGAGGTCAACTGGGGGGGCTATCTTGGCGCCAAGATAGCCCCCCGTATCAGAGCACAAAAAATTGGAATACACCATTTGAAAGCAAATCGTTTGTACCGAAAAAAGTTTTGTTTGTACCCTGATAGTTTTCGAGAAACAGGGGATGATATTTCGGGCGGAGGGCTATCTTGGCGCCAAGATAGCCCCCCCCCCCATATCACAGCACAAAAAATTGGAATACACCATCCAAAAGCAAATCGTTTGTACCGTTTGTGCCGAAAAAAGTTTTGTTTGTACCCTGATAGTTTTTGAGAAACAGGAGATGATATTTTGGGGCGGGAGGTTATCTTATCTCCAAGATAGCCCCCCCCCCCGTATCACAGCACAAAAAATTGGAATACACCGTTCGAAAGCAAATCGTTTGTACCGTTTGTACCGAAAAATATTTTGTTTGTACCCTGATAACTTTCAAGAAAGAGTGGATGACATTTGGGAGGCTATCTTGTACGCAAGATAGGCCCCCTAATATGTACTTTTTCCATGCCCATTAATAAGTATTATGTGTCTATTCATGTGAATTTATGTGTATTTAGAACTCTTGTTGTACATATCCAAATAAAAAAAAAGGACTTGTTGGGAATAACGCAACGTTAAAATTGAATCGGCGAGTGGGAAAACAGTGTGAGTTCAAAATAAGCCATTTTGAGTTAAAGGCGAAAATAGCACTAAAGATGTAGTACTACAAGTTGTAATGAAGAGCAGTACAATTTGGAAGACCTCGCACGTTATAACAGAATGCTATAATGTCGACTGTACATTGGTGGCATTAACAAACGAAAGTTCTTTCTTCAAATATCTCAAAATGCGTTTTGTGGACTAGAAGTGTTTTTCCGCTCAACGATTCAATTTAATTTTCTTTTTTTGTGCCCTTTTGCGTAAATAAATACAGTAAAAAGAATAAGAAAGTGTGTACAAATTCAGAAAGAAACTGGATTTACAGAAATAATCTTAAATAAAGAAAATTAAAAGATGAAATGTTTGCTCACCTAAACTGCGTCCTTCCACGTTTCAGCTTTACAACAACTGAAAAAAATTAGCTGTTTATATCTGTCACACTAACGGCTCGAGAAGTTTGCCGCTTTCATAGACAATAGACGAAAGCAAATAGGCCATTGCTGAATAATACGTATTTGCTTAAGGAAAAGGACAGAAATAGAGAAAATTTAATTGAATCGGTGAGTGGAAAACCACTACTAGTCCACAAAACGCATTTTGAGATATTTGAAAAAATAACTTTCGTTTGTTAATGCCACAAATGTACAGTCGACAGTATAGCATTCTGTTATAACGTGCAAGGTCTTGCAAATTGCACTGCTCTTCATTACAACTTGTAGTTCCACATCTTTAGTGTTATTTTTGCCTTTAACTCAAAATGGTTTATTTTGGACTCACACTGTTTTCCCACTTGCCGATTCAATTCTAAAGTTCGCCAAGTGGACTTTGTGGTGGACAAACACCGTGCTCGTGGGTTTTCTCGGGGTTCTCCCGTTTCCTCCCACTTTATTCATTCCACCATTTTCACTCATCTCTCATTATCACCGTCTCCTTTAGCCTAACCGGCATAACCGTGGGACGTAAAACTCAAAGATTTCATTTCCTTTCATTTCAATTCTAAAGTTGAGTTATTACTGAAAAATTCATTTTTTTATTTTGATATGCACAACCAGAATTCTAAATAACAGTTACACATCAATTCACATGGATAAACATATAATACTTATTAATGGACATGGGAAAAAGTACACATTAGGGGGCCTATTTTGCGTACAAGATAGCCCCCAAATCTCATCCCCAGTTTCTCGAAAACTATCACGGTACAAAGAAAACATTTTTCGGTACAAACGGTACAAACGACTTGCTTTCGAATGGTGTATTTCAATTTTTTGTGCTGTGATACGAGGGCGCTATCTTGGCGCCAAGATAGCCTCTCTCCCCAACATATTATCCCCTGTTTCTCGAAAACTATCAGGGTACAAACAAAACTTTTTTCGGTACAAACGGTACAAACGATTTGCTTTCGAATGGTGTATTCCAATTTTTTGTGCTGTGATACGGGGGGCTACCTTGGCGTCAAGATAGCCCCCCCCAAATGTCATCCCCTGTTTCTCGAAAACTATCAGGGTACAAACAAAATTTTTTCGGTACAAACGGTACAAACGATTTGCTTTAGAATGGTGTATTCCAGTTTTTTGTGCTGTGATACGGGGGGGGGAGCTATCTTGGCGCCAAGATAGCTCCCCCAGTCGACCTCTCAAGTAACCCTATAAGGAAAATGGTACACACGAAAATATTTTCGGTACAAACGGTACAAACGTAGTACAAACGAATGACCTAGTCATTGTTTTAATTTTCTAAAGTGGGGGGGCTATCTTGCCATACGTACACTGAGCATACATTCTGCGTTATTAATTGAAATGCGATTAATTTATACACTTGGTACTAGGCGGCGCTAATTATGTGAACAATAGTCTTATTAGGCGCGAAGCGATTCTGATTCGATCTCTCGTGACGCAACGTGAAGATTAAGGTTTAAATTTGAATTCGAGGATTTAAAATCAAAATCTGATGGTCAAATGTTGTGGTTTAATTTCAGTGATTGTCTACATTTTAGTGGACTACAGGGATGCGCAAAAGTCGAGACATTTTTCGAATCTCGACTCGACTAGACTCGAATTCGAGTCGAGACACTCTTTGTAAAATTCTTAACGAGTCGAGACAAACGTATTTCTCTACTCGAATTTTTGAGTCGAGTCGAGACTGCTCGTAAAAATCTCGACTCGACTCGAATATCTCGAAAATCTTTCTATAATTTTTAATATTATTTTGAAGAAAGTATTCACTCAGAAACAGAATTGAAACCAATTCCTGTATTTATACTTTACAAAGATACAGAACCCATAAACTTAATAATTAATATTTCGAGATCAAGATTTAATTTTCAGCTCAGTTCAGTTAATTAAAACTAATAATGTTAACACCACGACATCGGCAATTACGACTGAAATAAACACATGACCATCGCCGCTGGACCTTGGCGCAGTGACAGAGCGTTGCATTGTCTGATGAATTCCGATACCTTCTTCATCATGACGATCGGAGGGTGCGAATCCATCGTGTTCCAAGGGACGGAGACAAGCTGGCGGCGCCTTAATTTTCTCTAGGGAACATTCACGTGAGCATCCATGTGTATAGTGGAGCTCGAGCAAGGCACCATGGCGGCCTAGGCGTATCGCACACTTCTTGCAGACTACGTACACCCTTTCATGACGACCATGTTTCCTAACGGTAGTGGCATTTTTCGACAAAGTAATACAACATGTCACAAGGCTAGGAGAGTGGTTCGAGGAACACAGGGGCGAGTTCCAAGCGATGTACTGGCCCCCGAATTCGCCGGATCTGAACCCAATCAAACAGATCTGGGATGTGATTGAACGTGACGTTAGAGCGCATCGCCTCCCTCCCCGGAATTCACGGGAATATAGGTGACCTGTGTGTGCACATTTGGTGCCAACTCTCTCCAGCGACTTACCAAGTATCATTGTGTCCATGCCAAGACGCGTCGCCGTTTTTATCCGTGCCAAAAATGGACATACTAACAATTAGGTGGGTAGTCATAATGTTCTGGCTGATGTGTGCGTATATTTTGACTCGTATATGGACCATTCTATCTAAAATCGACCAAAGTATAAGCATTTTAAAATTTCATAGTCTCAGATTTTGATAATTTTTTGTACATTGAAAGACATATTTGAGAATAGTTATTTCCTAAAATAAAACTTTTCCAGCCCTCGTAGGTAACTAATAATTAATTACGCAATTAGCTTCAAGATCACGACTCAAACACAGCTGTTTTTGCATTTTATAGTTTATTTCAATAACCATAACAGCTATGAAGCTACAATTTTCATTTCCATGTAATTTTGCCTGTAGATTTCAAATCTGTAATCAAAACTAATGAATATTGTATAGGTGTAGAGTTATATCGGCATTTATGTTCCAAGTGCAGGCCCCGAAATGAGCATGTGATGAAAGTTGTACATGTATGAAATTTTAGCACAAGATGAAGAAATACCTATGTTTTGTGTGAACCACGTTTGGTTTTGGGTATTTGACCCTAAGGCCCCCCAAAATCTGAATGTGTCTTTTGCCTCTTAAGGAGCTTCTGAAATAATGATATTGGCTATTTGAAACTGTATAACTTTTATTACGACTATTCCACACAGTAGCCTACAATCATGGGCACCCGTAGGGGGGCAGGGCCCTCTGGCTCACGAAATTGTATATTTAATACAGCAAACCTCATATATAAATACCAGACGCAATATAGCAACCATGGAATGGTGCCCCCTAGAAAATTTTCTTTGGGTGCCGCTGCCTCAATTATAGCAAAAAATAACAGTTGCTTTATGTACTGTACTAAAATCAGTGTTGTGCAATGTATCTATGTTTACTGAAATTCTTGCATAAATCGCTAATTTTATTAACAGTCGCATGTGACACACTATGTGATCTTTCACTAGCCCTGAAAGAAATGCGATCTATTTCATCAATAAGAATGTGACCAGCTGGCATCCATACGATATCGTCGGTTCGAGACCAATGAAAAGTAGAGCCGATCCCTGCAGGGTGTAAGAACTTTGTATTGTAGTCTTGATATCCCTCAGAATATTCTAGCACCATCCCAATCCACCATTTGCAGTGAAAGACACACGCTATAATTTTTTCTGAATTCAAGACTTTTACCTCTGATGTCTTCTGTTTGTGCTTTTGTATCTACCCAAACTGTATATACTTTTTCCATTGATGTAGAAAACATTAGTCAAATTTTTAAACTTATTTCACTATCAGGAATGAAAGCATGATTATTTCTTGTTCCAGGTATTGCTTTCACAGGGATAAAACACATTTTCTTGAGTCGTGCGATGCTGCTGAACATCTTCATTTGATACCAAAAAAATATCTAATGGATGTGATATTGTCCACAGCCCCTTTATGAAATTGCTGTGCATTTAATATGTAGTTCGCAGTTGTACTCTGTAAACTCGCACGAGTAACTAATCGCTTTATCGTTCCACCTATGCCATCGTAAACATTTTTAGCATGTGAAGTGGCAAAGAAATGCCACTCACATATAAGACCAAAATCTGATTTGTGCATACAAATGTTCTTGAAATTTTTAAAATTTTTATATTGAGCCCCAGAGCCATCACTGAAATATAGGGGTTGAACAAAGAATCTAAAACGTTTGCAAAAGTGTGAAAATCATACGTAGTATGGTGTGGGGCCTCCTTTTGCGTCCAAAACAGCTTGGACCCGACGTGGAATGGACGTATACAGCTCCTGAATCGTGGTGTGTGAAATATTGTACCATTGTTTCTCCAAAACATTCTCCAGTTTCTTAAGGGATGCTGGTGGATGGCAATGAGACCGAACACGCCTTTCTAACTCAGACCACAATGGCTCAATGATGTTCAGATCTGGTGATTGTGGGACCCAGGGGAGGTGTGATAGCTCCTGGGCATGCCCATCAAACCATGATTTCGCCGCTTTTGCAGCGTGATAGGGCGCCATATCATCTTGGTAGATGCCATCACCATCAGGGAACAATATTTGGTCCATGAGTAGAACCTGGTCACCCAAAATGACCTCATACGCTTTAGCATTCATCATTCCATGCAGGGGTATGATGGGACCTGAGGAAAACCACGATATCACTGCCCATACTGTAACAGAACCACCCCATGCTTTAAAGTTGGGAGCGGACAGTCTGTATCATATGCCTGCGACGGTGTTCTCCATACGTAAACACGACCGGTTGTTGGAAACAAGGTGAAGGTCAATTCATCGGACCATATTACGTGTTTCCACTGCTCATAAGTCCACGCCTTGTGGTCCTTGCACCACTGGATACGCCTCTTCACATTTACTGTTGTGAACAGGGGTTTGGCGATAGCGCCCTGCCATGAATTTTCATTTTATGAAGTTCCCGTCCTACTGTTTTCGACGAAACCGAGTTCTGTAGGCCAGAATTCAGCTCAGACGTAATTTTCATTGCATTGGTCTTCTTTTTGGCTGCAACAATCCGTTTCAATGCCCTCCGGTCCTTATTAGACAGGATTGTCTTTCGACCACTGTGGTGCTTTGCAGACATCGTTTGCCCATGAATTGTGTATGTCTTCGTAGCATTGGTCACAGTGCCTTTCGATACCCCCACAATGTTCGCCACTGTTGCCACTGAAGCTCCAACCAGACGGGCACCAACGATCATGCCTCTTTGGAAGTCTGTCAGGTCGCCCATTTTACCGCACTACTTTCACACCACGACACTCACAGGTGAGCGGGTTACTGCTGACGGAAGAGTAGGGTCCACATGACAGATTGAAAGCAAAAAACCTATCGGCAACTGAAACACGCGTTATACAGTGGAGGGACAAACTTACGTGTCCTGTATGAAGTGCTTTTAGATTTTTTGTCTATCCCTTATATATGACATGTTTAGGAATGGTAGCTCCGCTTTTAAGTTTACCAAGAACACTGCTAAGAATTCATGTACAGCCACACTGTCATATTTCAAATGGTCACTGATTACCCAATCACCTTCCAAGGCTCTTCTGGGTGATTTTCATGGTACATTAACCTGAAATAGCCATTTGAAGAATGTATTAATCCCTTGCAGATTCATTGCTACTACAAATTTTTCTACATACTAGAAGTTTTATTTTGGCCCTTAGGTTCAAATACCCAAAACCAAGTTTGGTTCACACCAAATATAGGTATTTCTTCACCTTGTGCTAAAATTTCACACATGTACAACTTTCACCACGTGCTCATTCCGGGGCCTGCACTTGGGACATAAATGCTGATATAACTCTACACCTATACAATATTCATTAGTTTTGATTGCAGATCTGAAATCTACACGCAAAATTACATGGGCCTGTCTCGAATGACTCGGACCTGCAACAGGAGACACCGCTCTAGTATTCGAGACGGATGCAGCTGTATTCACGCCACTAGTTTTGTCTCGAACTGTCTCTCTTAAAGGTTCGAGCTCTCGTTCCAGTTTAGAACATACGTTGTTCATTCTCTTGAATCTCGTGAATTCCTTCACGCCATTCACTACGAACTTCTTCGAGTTGTTGTTCTTGCCCCATTTCTCGCCTTGCCCGAATCAACTGCTCCCTCCAATTAATCTCAACCTACAGTACCTTCTACGATGTCTATTCGAAGTACTAGGTCTCCCACACTATCTCTGACACCTTCAACCTGAGTCGTTCCTTCGGTTATGTGGTCAATTACCTTTTCGACATCACCCCTTAAGTGACCCGCTTTGCGGTCTACCCTCGCCAGATCTGAGCCTACAGTTTCAGTGACCTCATCAATCCGATTCCCTGAGTTAATCTCAAGTTGACGAACTCGCTCATCTGTGTCACGGATTGAGTTTTTCAGTTCTTGACATGTCACTACTATTTTCTCATTCAAATTTTCTGCGGTCGCGTCTAACCGTGCGTTCAGTTCTTGAATGCTACTAGTCAGCTCCTGTCTAACACTAGCGGTTATTTCGCGCTCTGAAGTTTCTAAATGCTCTAATAATCTCTGGCTAGCCTGTTCTTGCTTTTTCTCAATTTGTTCCGCTATCTTTTCTTGTTGCTTCTCCTGATCTCCTAATTTTACCGCAATTTCCTGAAGCGATTTTTCTTATCTTTTCTCCTGATTCTCTAGCTTACTCGAGATTTCTTTCAGCATCGAGAACAATGAGATGAGTCCTGGGTCAGTCACATTACCGGTGATTTGAGCCGAGGTTCCTGGAACTGGTTCCTCAACGCGCTCGTTCTCTACTTCTCTGGCAGTTAGGTCGCCACTGTTTCCAACTAACGCCTGTTCTTCAACATTGGATGTGTCCTCAACAACACCGTCCCTGTTATCTATTCCGTTGCCTTGTGTGTAGCTCTTTAACTCTTTCTCGAATTCACCTAACTGATTGAAATTTCCTCTGAATTCTGCCATTTTTCTCGTTTGGCTTTGCATCTTAACCATTAAATTTCTTTTAAAGACCTAATAACTCTAGTTCAAAATTCTATCCTCCTTCTAAATTCAATATTTGGATAATCTCTAATTTATGTATAAAACCATAAACAACAAATACACAAAAATAAGCACACTAAATTTTCTTAAATTGACGCGATAAAATATGAAATATCAATAACCTATCACACGCAAAGGCTTATTTCAATTGACACAGTTGTTGTGAGTGATAGTATTGCTCAGCTGAGGTTTCATTTGACACATCTAAAATTTATCTGACTCAAAATGCACTAAAAGAATTTAACTTTACACTTTTCCTCAGCTTTTCACTTACTCAGTTTCATTAAGCAAACAATTATACAAGTTTGGAAATATTATGACCAAATCTGTACTGAGTAGTTTTTCTCTAATCTTACAATGTTCAGAACAATTTTGAATCTCAAGTGAACTTGGCCCCACGCTGGGTAAGCCACGTTTTGTGAATGGTGGGGGAATAAGTGTGAATAAATGAAAATCAAAACGGAAATGAGTTTAATATTAATGAGCTAATTTGAATATTATGCAAAATACTTTAGCATAGTCGGTAGAGCAAATGTTAACCAAATGATAAATCTATTAATTAAACATATGCAAATTAATGAAAATAAATATATGCACGAATAAAAATAATAATATCTATAATAATTTACATACGCTATTGTATGCCCTATACACCTGCAAGGAATGTTTAAAAGTGGTAAAGTTCTGAGGGTTCACTATTGAAAATGCGGGTAATACTTTCTAACAATACGCTTACTTTATTTATTTTCCACACTCACATGAAAACACAGGGGGATAACACAAAAGATACTAAGAAGATGCACATCTAAACTTAGGGATGGACAAACGGTTGATTTTGGATCCTTTCAGCAGAAGTAAGACAGGAAAGCAAGGTCAAGGGACAAATAAGTGAATCTGCGGAAAAACCTTTCCTCTACAGACAAGGCGAATTTTGGCAACAAGCAAGCTTCAACCCTTTTCGTTCTGAAAGGGTGGGTGCAATCGGGTGAATGTGGGCCTACGATTCTTGGCTCATGCTACCTACATTCAAGCTGGGTTTTCACGTTGTTCGTCACATGAGACTCAATGTAAGACTATACTAAGTCCACACTGAAACAGCTAGGACCTTTTCCCCTTCATTTTATACTGACCGCGTGAATAGCGTGTCCATAAGCGTAAGTAGTACATGGAAAACTGATTTGAAGGAGTCAGAACTGCTGTTTTTGGTTCATAGAGAGATTATAGCAACAATATAGCAGGATAACTTAAGATACACATATTTTCTATATTAATCCAAAAACGATGGAAGGGCCGGGCCCATTGGGCCTCTGCTGTTAACTAGTAACAGCAAGATTTTTTTCCGTTGTATATTTCAGAGAAAAGTACATTTTTAATTAGCTAGGTAAGACTAATCTTGCATTTCTTTCTTTTCTTTTTCTTTCTTTTTTTTGTTTGCAAGTTTGCTAAATGTACCTTACCTACACCTCATTAGAAGTTCACTTTGCCTCACCTGCACATCATTAAAAGTTTACTATTATGACTAAAAATATTAACATGCTATTAGTTCTAAAATGTTGATGACAGCTCTTTTCCTTGAGGAAGTGACAGAGGCTTCATTAATAGTTACATTTTCGGGAGAAGTTTGTCCAGGGACACTTAGTCCTAGACGCAATTTTTCACGGGGGGGATTATTTTCTATCTGGTGTCTTTGGGGGAGATTTCACCGGGGGGGGGGGGAATTTGTCCGAATACTATGGACGACTTCTAATTGCTTGTCGAATTTCTTGCGTTGCGATCGGCAAATTTTGCAAAAACCTATACAGCATGAGGCCCGACAAATGAAAAAAATCAGTGTGTCTTTTATGATGGGAATTAATTCCTACGTTTTGAGTGTTGTTTCCATTATTGTTATTATTCTTATTATTCTTATTATTATTATTATTAGTAGTAGTAGTAGTAGTAGTAGTAGTAGTAGAAGTAGTAGTAGTAGTAGTAGTAGTAGTAGTCTTTAAGAGTACAAAGTGTTGCAAATTAGAATTTTTAAAAACGCTGCAAGACAGTTTATATACAAAGTTACATCTCCCAAGCATGAGACCTTCCTGGTTTAGCTTATTTCCTGAAAAAGTTTATCTCCACCCTTTCAAGGAAAGGAATTTTAATGAAAATGACAGAATAATGAAAATAACAGTTCAAGATAAGTCCAGAAATTTGTATCAAAGAGTCCAGTTGATTTTCTGTTATGATACTTACAACGTCTTTTTCATTATTGGAATATAGGCTAGCTGAAACGTACATTCTTCGCACTGGGTAAATAGGTCGATGAAGAATATTTGAACCCTTTCTTTACCCTTAGAATACATATTTCAATGAAAGTGTACTGATAATAATCCGTAACGCCCCCCTTCCACTAACCCTTCTCACTTCCCATAGAAGGGAATGTCCCTATTCATCACAGCTACCCCAGAAACTATAGACTGCACATCAATATGAGTCCTTTTCAATTATTTGATATTTCATCCCATCCCCGCATTCCCCATGCGGGGCGAAATTTGATTTAAACGGCATTGCACACTATCAATCTGAGCGATCCCAAAAAAACACGGATATGACACTATTATCGGCCCTTTTCCATTATTTTCACATGTATACGTCCTCACCATGAGTAAAAGGTAATGGGAAACCTGAGTTAGTCCAAAGTTCACTCATATATAAAAATTCATCACAATTGGTGCAGTTGTCTAGGGAGAATTAGAAGTCAAACAAACATATTTTACATTTCAATCCTCTCAGCCATCCTTGAGGGAAATGTGCTAAACATTTAAGTTAGGCCGCGATGCACTTATATAACAAAAGTCGTCGTATTAGTAAGTGGTCTAAGAGTGGTTACCGAAAAAAATAATTCCAAAAAATTTCCAAAAGAAAATTTCCAAAAGAATATGCTCAAAAGATCTCCAAACTGTCAACCAAATGTCTCTCTTTAATTCATACTGTTGAAATTTTGGTTTGTTATCAATGAAAAATAACCTATTCTCTGCTATAATTGTCTTCATTTGTGTTTAATTTTCGTTATGTATCTAACCACAACAGCATCTATTGACTGTAAATTGTAACAATGGCCCATCATGTTACTTCAGTAGCTTACAGCAAATGCTCTTAGGTGTCGCCTATGTCGTGTGTGTTATTATGACATTTCAAATCTTGAACACAGTGTGTTCAATTCTTATATGTATCTCACCTACCACATCACCTGTTGTCAGAAATTAGCAACAATGGCTTATCATGTTTGTGTAGTTTGCAGCAAATGCTATTAGATGGCGCCTATATAAATAATTACTGACAAATATACATAGAATTCTGTGCGTGGAGGAAGAAAAACTGAGTACTGCGTCAAATAGGTATACGTGTATAAGCATGACATCACATACAAGAACTGGCCAAAAATAAATAATATGCAGTTCCATGTGGTTTACAATTACCTTTTTATTGTATGCACTTAAAAATAAACATGACTTCAGATGTATGCAAACTAGATGCAACATAGAACGGAGAAATGTTTAATTTCAGGTTTAAACTAAATTATACTATTTAAAAATAAATAAATAAATAAACTTAGCTACTTCTTTTATGTAAAATTTAAATTGAGAAAATTTCAAATAAAAAAATGCATGTCCCAACAGGGTTTGAACTATCGACCCCGTACCTTATCGTCCCCAGGGAACCTGAAGAGATCCTATCATTCCCGATTTCCGGCCTCCACGCACGCTGGATTACAGGAGTTTTTAAAAAGACTTTATTGACAATTTAATTACAGTTACATAAGGCTGTTACAAAGGTAATATAGAAACAATGTAGTGGGAAAAAACTATATAGAAAGGTAAATTGTAACAAATTAAAGGAAAAAAATTAAAAAATAAAAAATAAAAAAAATAAAGAAAGTAGGAACCTTGACAATTATGAAGAGTAAACACAAGTGTTATGAAGTTAAGACGACCACATTATTGCAAAGAGTTTATAGTCATCACATTGTGCTGTTATTCAGTCGAGACAAAACATGTTGATTAAAAGATAGATAACTATTCACAGGTAAGAAAAGTACATACTAGGTTATGAAACTAAGACAACCAAATAATTGGCAAAATGTTTTCGTTTATATTGCATAGGAATTTTCTGCAAATGGTGTCGGAGATAAGACGAATACACATCGACATGATACGGTCGATGTGTGTTAAGCACATATAGAAGAGTATATGCAGCGAGCCAAATTACACTGTTATTTTTTGCATCAGGAAAATAATGAAAATCAGGATACATAAGAATATTGCTAGCTGTAATGTAGTGGGAGACGAGCGACAAACCTTACTTATAAGTAAGCTAAAATGGTGCCAGATATTTTGAATCTCTGTACAAAATTGTAAGCGATGCTCAAGAGTATCTTTGTTATTGCAGTGAAAACACATATTGTGATCCACTATTTAAGTTAAAAAATCGACCTAGCGTTTCGTATTTGTTGTTTACGATGAAATACCAGAGCAATTTCTGTTGAGTAGTTAAGAAAGAAGCGTTTATTTCGCCAAATATGAGGCCAGTGAAGTTGTGGCTCTTTCAATTGAATATGAGGCGTGATGAAATGTTGTGTCTAGACATAACGGCTATACATTGCTCTAACCGGCATGAGGTCTAAGTTGCTTCGGGCAATCAGCTCAAAGCCTATATCAATAACTGGTTCTCGCAGGTGTGGGAATTTACGGCCCCAAGGAAAAATATTAATAGGTGTTTGGAGGTCGACACAAGCTAAACAAGCAGAGATAACATTACTATCGTGAACACGTCGATGGTTCGTTTCAATAGTAGTGCCTGAGCTTGGAGCGATATGTTTTGAAATGCGATTCCATCTTATGCCGGGGCTAGCACGAGTTGCTCACGTGAAACGTGAAGCACTTTATTATGCCACAGAAAGAACAAAGCTTGACTCGTGAAGTTCGCCACAACACCCAGCCACCAAACAAGCATGTAATTCTTCTACTTACAGAGATTTGATTTAGAGCAAGAAGCGATGACCAGTATGCTTACATATATCTATAAATGAAAGAATGGTCACATAATGGGCAGATAAAACTGCTAGAAACTCTGGCGATCAAAGCTGTACGGCAGATAATTATGCACAGTAAGGGACACTTCTAGATGGTGAAGCCATATGAAGATTTACGGCAAATGTGTTCCACCAGTTGAGTCCGAAGCATTTGCCGTGAATTATTGCAACCGAATTAGCTTTAAAGGAAGATGGTGGCATAATCACTAGGCAGTGAAAATTCTCGTACACTTGGACGAAATTCCCACTACTGTCTATAGCATCATTTCTCCAAACTGAAATGAATCTCAGTTGTAGTTCTTACGGCAAACATATTACTTACAAAAACATTTATTACTTAATCACTGTTGTCCCAGCCTGGGAAGAATATTTTCTACTCCTTTAGAAACTTTCCTAACAATTTTCATATATTTATAACAACACAAAACATTTATCCATGGCTATTCTGCACAATTATACTTACACAAAACAATTAATTCCAGTACCAAGTAAACAGAAATACTGGATATGAAATTCTATATCTCGCCAATAGTCTTGCAGAAAATATTCAAATTCAATTTTTTCTATTTGAAACAACGGAGCATACACGCAGGTTGCGCACATGAGATTTGTTTTTCGGAGGAGGGGACAGAAATTTACATTCAAAATGGAAAAATCGCACTTTTAATTATACCATAATTTTACTTTATTAACGCCAAATGCGAAGAACGAATGTTTTCTGTTTGGCTTGAAAGAATAAAACTATATCTGAAGGTGGAAGTGAAAAGAGACTGAAGATGTTTAGAAACAATGGATACTACCAAGCAGTGGCGTAGCCAGGAGGTCTGGAACCTCCGACATTTGCATAAGTTGTTAAAATAAAGTCTAAGGTAGAAACCTACTGAACAGACCTCGCGATCGTGGTCGAGGTTTAAGTCGCGGGCGCACCCTCAATACTGGCACAAACACATGGATTCAAATGGGTATGCGCATGCCGAAGATGTACGCTACATCGCGATCTAGAGGTCGACCGCGAGGGTGAATTACTGATCACTATGATAAACAACCGAGTTTCTTTTTACATCGATGTCCAGCGGAAGCATCGCTGTGCTTCATGTTCTCTTTGGTTCTCATTGAAGCGCTGCACGGAATAAAGGCTTCATTTGTTTAAAATTTCGTCTGCAGAGGATTATGTATGTCTATACTCGAGAGGTTTTGCTGCACTGTTAAATTTGATTATGAAAGACATATTAATAGAACTAATAAGGAATGTTCCTGCAATATGGGATAAGAAACACAAACAACATCATAATAAACACATTTTAAATAGAGAATGGAAGAAAATAGCAACTGAAATGTAATTTAAGTTATTCATATTTATTTGATTGATTTTGATTTTTTTTAGTTTAGCGTCCCTTTCAGCAGCGAGGCTATATGAGACGTGGACCTACTGATTAACGTGGAATCCGAACCACATGAGCTCCCGCCGGGAATCGAACCCGGGTTCCCCACGCCAAAGGCGCGTACGCTAACCGCTTAGCCACGAGGGAGCTCTCATATTTATTTGAGAATTATACTCTAGCTTATTATTATATAAAGCAGTGGCAGTTACAGGAAGGGGGTTTTTGGCCCGAAGTCCGTAAATTGTGGAATTTCTAAAGAAAAAAGAAGCTATTGTTAATTATATCTATGTTTAAAACCTCCACTCCTCTCCCTCAATTCCGAGATTAATACAAAAGAAGATTTCTTCTAATTCGTTACTAATATAAGGCAAAGATAAATATACCTGTAAAGACAGGCACATATCCATAGGGAGGAAATGCTGAATAATGGAATTGCAGTGACGAAACTTCATTTGCTGCAATTAATACCGCTGCCAAACCGACACCTGAAGACCGAAACCTATTTTTCTATTGTATTTAACTGGGAAATGATTTCTCGCCTGAATGCTGAATGAGGGCATTGTTTCACAGAAAATTGAAAAATTGAAAGTCTTTGATTTACTGATAGAGATGGACAAGAGATGAGACTCAAATATTTTTGCGAAACAAGAGAGGAGACTTTAGCATTTCACATGCCTCGTCCCGCGTCCATCTCTATTTATAAACTGCTTAGTCCTTTCAATTTCAAAATGTTTTGCAGTGATTTTTATGCAATACTTTCAGACGCGTTACAGTAATGTTTCTCCTCAAACTCAGGAGTACAGCGAGGATGCGACCTCCTCGCTATGTGCGCCCTTCATCCATCTAGACCTAGACATCGAGGTAGCGACCGCTACTTAAACCTGGACCTCGATCGCGAGATCTCTTAGGTATGTGTTTACCCTAACATTGCGGTTTTATTCAAAATTTGTTCGGGGGTGAACCCCGGACTGCTCCCAAATGAATGTTTAGCCAGGAACCCCTGAAATCAAATCCTGATTACGCCCCTGCTACCAAGTGATGTACTCTCTTATGTATGAGACATGAAAATCACTGTGGACTTTATTCGAGGAGGGGAGAAATCTCACTAACAATTTAGACACTCTTTCTGGAGGGAAGAAGAGAATGATAAATGTGGGAGAAATTTCGCCCAAGCACCTGGAGGAATGGTCACCTCTGGGCCAGGAGGGAGGCTGCAATTTTTAAGTTGCCAAGAGCTAGCTAACAGACTAAGTTCTTTCCCCTCTAGAAAATCAGTAAACAAAACATTGGTTACTATTCTGTTAGTTAAGTTTCATTTGGAAGAACCATCTGCTAAAAACTACTACCAAATAATCAGACATAAAGCATAGCTAATATTCACAAATATTCGAAACATGTGATATTTGTGAAACATAAGAGAGAGAAACAGAGAATTAGACCTGCGCATAATAGTGTCCCTCAGTTATAGTTTTAAACAAAGGAATGCTTTCCGTTAGGTTTCTTAGATGAGTGGTTAGCATATTGTATTTCTACGTATAGGGTCACGGGTTTGGGGTCCACGCAAAACACATTGTTTTTTAAGCCACATTTATTCTGAGCATTCCGCAAGTTCTGTTAAGACTTATATGTAGTCTCAGACAGTTTGAGCCGAATTTATTTTCAAATATGAGACTTCTTATTATTTGTTTTTCTATTACTTGAAATATTGCAAATTTGATTTCAAATCTTACAACGTATTTCCATTAATTGTCCTACGTCTGATTATGATGAAAGTTTGCTCAGCGACTGCAGTCGGGTTGTACTATAATATTTGATTCTTACTGTGATACGTTTAAATATAGTGCGGAAAGGTAACTAAGAAGAAAGTCTGGTAGCTCGTACGATATACAACAGACCCGTGGAGGAATTTAGCATATGTATATATTACCAAGGAAAAATTTACTGTAGGGGTAAGACACTAAAAGCATCTCTGGGAGTAGGGGATAACCAGGTGAAGGTTTTGGGGTGTGTGGACCTCAAACTTTGTAAAAAATATTTATAAGAATTGAGGTAAGGTTTTGTTGTACTTTCTGTCGTGAGAATAGTTCTGAGATAAATGGATTAAAAATTCACAAATTCCGAGGGGCACG
The DNA here is from genome assembly GCF_964235325.1 of Thermobia domestica. NCBI lineage: Eukaryota > Metazoa > Arthropoda > Insecta > Zygentoma > Lepismatidae > Thermobia > Thermobia domestica. Next base: position 224,115,990 of record NC_137457.1, on the reverse strand, counting down.
TTTATAGCAAATACCTCAAAGTGCCAAATTGGTATTGAGTTAATATTATAATCAATAATAAGAATCTGTGAAGCAACAACACTTGAATAGCTTAGGCCTGCCTACGGAATTAGCATAAATAAAGGGGGAAAGTGGGATCATATCTTTCCACAGCGATAGTCGATGTTACCCCTGCTCTGGATTTCCAAAACAATTTCGGTTCCTTCTAGATACGTCAAAACACATTAGATTTACTTACAGACTATAGTATTGAAGGTATTCACTGTAGTTATGCACTGTGCTTAAGAGCAGTTTTACATTAAGTATTGCGGGCCGCTATGGCACAATGATAGAGCGATCACCTCTTGTAAGTGGAGTCTCTAGTTCGATCTCATCTCGCACTAAGTGGTCTCTGTAGTAGACAAAAAACACGGTGTGGTGGGTTTTCTTGGGGTTCTCCCGTTTCCTTCAAACCCTTTGATTCCATCATTTCGTTATTATCATTATCACTGTCTCCCTTAGCCTACTCGACATTTTCGTGGGATGTAAACCTGCAAGATTTTATTTTACATTAAGTATTATGTGATTCAAGGTCTGTGTCTTCGCAACTTAGGTTACGTCACGTTTCTCAGAAAAGCACTTTCAGTGACCATACTTCCTAATTCATGTCTCCATTGAGTTTCATGAGAGATAAATGTGCATTACAGTAAAACCAAGTGAAATTTCGCCATTCAATTTCAAAAAGGATAAAATAATAGAAACTCGAACGTGGGACTGCTGCGTGGAAAGCAAGGAGTTTTCCAATACGCCATTACGACACTCCGCGACACATTTAATTTATATTCATTATAATTTGATAAAAATAGCGTACTACTTTTCCACAAACATAATCACACGACTTGTTGCCTCCAAATTGCAATTCACGTGGAAACGTATAATATATGTTTTCTCACGAACATGATCAAAGTCAGAAACGATTAGAAATAAACAGAAAGACCGACACCCAGTATCGAAGCTAGCACCTTCGGAACTTAAGACAGTCACTCTAACCACACGACTACGAGACAACTACTTCGAAGTGTCCTTATTCAATTATGTGGAGCCACAAAATTATCTGTTACACGTAACAAAGAGCGAGGGATCATTTTGTTTGTTGGACACTTACATTCATAACCTTGTTACTTATCTTATCATGCTATACACGCGTTCTGTTAGAGCACTGAATTCTCTTGCGAGAGAAAAATACGAAACAGTAGTAAAAAAACAAGAATTATCATTAATCACAATATACAAATCACGATGAAAAAGCTTCATACGTTCATAATATAGCAACGAAGCAACTGGCAACTCACCATGTGCATAGTATAGTGGTAAAAACACATGAATCCTGTTCGGCGCACTCGGGTTCGAATCCACAGTAGTGTAGCTTGAAATTTTTCCTCAACAAAAAGACATCATTCTTGAAAATAGCTACAACGTAATGTAGAAATCCGTCAGTTCCAACCAGAAAAATAACAATGCAGGATTCAGAAGTGTCCTATTCAACAGCGATAGTGAACAAGCCGAGTTCAATTACCAGGCATTTCAAACATCTTACCAATATATCTGACAAGGAAAAGGCAGAATTTGGTAAGTGAACTTCGGGCCAGTTTTTGCGAGGTGGTAGTGCACATTTAAAGAGTTAATATTACAAACTGAAAGAACGCAATGCCCACAAATAACCGATAAAAATCGTCTTAAAATTTTCTACTCGCCGCATATATCGTAAGACGCGCAAACTTCTTAAGTGATGGCATGGCAGAATGAGAAGAACCTGAGAGTCAAGTGCAAAGGGTCCCGGGTTCGGTTCCCCTTCGAGTCGAACTTTTATTTTCGTGTTTTTCTTCCAGCAATAAGGCAGCCATTTATAATTATAAGTAAAATATTAACTCACCATATGTTTATAATGTATTAAAACAATAGAAATTTTTAATCACTTGTAAAATCTTTCAACGTTCCATGTTAACTAGCAAGAAAATTTCATCTATTCCATAAATATACTAATATCACGTGTCATATTATGGTTACGACAGTCATTGTGTAATATATGTTCTTGACGCTGCGTGTCTACATCTGTTGACAATGTGCGAATTACAAAGAAGTTGAGGGGGAAATCCCCTTTGCTAATACTGGATGGTGATATAACGAAAGATTTCCCCCTCATTCCCCTTGTAATTCGCCCACTGTGAACAGATGTAGACACGAAGTTTCAAGAACATTTTTACACAACGACTGCGGTAACAATAATATTTACGGAAAAGATTAAATTTTGTTCCTAGTTAACATGGAACATTGAAAGATTTTACAAGTGATTGAAAATATCTATTGTTTTAATACTTTATAAACATATGGTGAATTAATATTTTACTTATAGTTGCAAATGGCAACTTTATTGGTTGAAGCAAGAAACGAAAGTAAAAGTTTGACTCGAATGAGAATCGAACCCGGGATCCTCTGCACTTGAATCTTAGGTTCTTCTCACTCTGCCACACAGTCACTTGATAAGTTTGCGCGTCTTACGATATATGCGGCGAGTAGAAAACTAAGACGTTTTTTCTCGGTTATTTTTGGCCATTGCGCTCTCCCAGTTCGTAATATTAACTCTTTATATGACCCTACCACCTCGCAAAAAATGGCCCGAAGTTCACTTACGAAAGTCTGTCTTCTCCTTGTGAGTGAGCTATTACTGGCCTCCTGTCCAGTGATCTCACCAATAATGTGAAAATGACATAAAATGAGCAGAGACAAACAGTACTTTCACGTCATTTATTTATCCAAGTTTTCATTGTAGAAAAGTTATTGAACAGTTGGGTGTAAACGATATTACACATATAACTTGAAATAATTTGATCAGTCCGTCATTGCAGTAAATTTGCATTGCAATCGTGTAAGAGGTGGTGGTGCATTTTGTATTAACAAGTTGGTTTCCAACATTCGTCAATGTTCGCATTATGCGTGTAAGTACTAGTGCTCTCAAACAGGTCGGGTCGGGTTAGGCCACTCGAGTCAGCTTGGGTCGGGTTGTCGGGCCAGGTCACTCCGGTCAGCTCGGGTCGGGTTGTTGGGTCAGGTCACTCGGGTCGGGTTGTCGGGTCGGGTCATTCGGGTCAGCTCGGGTCGGATTGTCGGGTCGAGTCATTGGGGTGGAGTAACGGGTCGGGTCGGATCAATCAGCTCGGGTCGGGTTGTCGGGTCAGGTCACTCGGGTCAACTCGGGTCGGATTGTTGGGTCAGCTCACTCGGGTCGGGTCATTCGGGTCAGCTCAGGTCGGATTGTCGGGTCGAGACATTGGGGTGGGGTCACGGATCGGGTCGGGTCGGTCTTCAACCCGACCCGACCCGTTGGGAGCACTAGTAAATACAGTAAATAAAATATATATGGGCTACACTCTTGTAGCTGTTTTCAGGTCTTTTTCAGGCTAGGTTCCAATTCAGGTAACGTCGTATTCGTAAAAGAAGCCCTCTCTCTCACACACATATACACACACACTCTTACTGCCCAGTACCTGGTTATACCACTGCTTCATATCTGAGTGCAAAATAACCACAAGAAAATACAACTGGTATACGGTTTGAGCAATCTTCAATTGTCAGGGAAGACATAATTATTGTTTGAGAATAAGAAAACAATAAATCTGTCTCGGCAATCCGGCTAAGTCATTACCTCTAGGTTTGGAACATTGCCCAAATGCCCTTGATGAAACGAGTGTAGTACAGAAGGTTGTTCGCTTTATATTCAACCATTTTGACAGGTACTCACCCGTAGATATACCGCGCTGTCACAGCCCATCATGTTCTATTGGATCCCTAGCACTGTGGACTATCGCAAGACATCTCCGTTTTCACTGCAACTACCTCCGGCGCAGTACAAGCATGGGAATTCTGTCCCACTCCTTCCCACAAGAATTCCATAGATCATCCAGGGTGCGCAGACGGCTATGTTGAAGACGTCATTTTAACAGTCCAAATGCGCATAGAATTCATTAGGCTGGTATCTGGGCTCTTCATAGAAATGTCTCCAAACTGAATGACACGAAGTCCTAAGTCCTCTGCTATTTTCTGATAGAATGTAGTAATATTCTGGTGGTATGACTCGAAGTCTTGTTCATATTGCTCATCCCTGGTCCGCGTCCATTCCATACAATTGAGGGATGACTCTCCGGTAGATAGATGTCCGAATGGAGTCTTGGAAGTATCTGGCATTCACCTTTACGTTTTTGTCCACCATGCGTATCATCAACTTATCCTCATATCCGAATCCCGTAACGTAAGAAAACTTTCCCTGCACGGACGAACAGTTCCGATGCACCCTTTGCTATCCATATCACAGCATGTGAACGCCCAAGTGTAACCCCCAGCAGTGAGATGGACAAAAAATTCATCAATTGTGACGACTTTCTTCCATTCGGAACCCGTCAGGTATTTGTTCATACAATTTCATACAGTTCGTCTTCCGTTCGGCAATGTAACGCGGTAGAAGGTGGTATACATGGGCCTTCTGCACACACTTCAAGTGGAGTCGCTTGGGAATTGTTTTGTTCACAGTTGACGGTGCGAGGTGAAATTCTTGACTCATATCACGTTGAATTAGGGAATATTCTTCGCACGTCAATCGACGGATCCCGCTTAACATTATGGGTGTCACTCTACTTGCAACCCTTTTCTTGATGGTTTTCGTGGGTGAATGTCTCGCAAGGGGTTCCTGTTGTGTGTAACAAGCCTCAATAGCTTTCGCAGTAGTCTCCTCGAGTATTAACCCCATTCTCCCGACACATTTTCACAATACGTATGCACAAAAACGTGGAAAAGGGCAATAACATAACCCTCCCAACACCGGTTGCTTTTCGTCGCCATTTGGTAACACTCATCACTAACAATCACTTATCTACAAGGTCAATCAAAACAGTACTCTCACCAGCAGATACATAGTTCCAGCATGAAATGCAGGTAGCAGCGCCACATCACAAATTGTTGGGTGTAAAGTAAACAATCTTTTGTGTTTAAAATAAGAGTAATGTTATGCATTCACAACGATGAATTAGACTTGCAGTGCTCTATGAATTCGTGAATCCTGTATATCTCCATGGCTTTTACAAAGAAAAGTGTAAGCTGACGTGAAATACTTGGGGTTCCGTCTCATTCTGCTTCACTATAAAACTACTCATTGGTTTAGTGGATGCCGGTGGCAATGGTCGAGTGTTCTCGGCCTTATAATAATAATAATAATAATAATAATAATAATAATAATAATAATATAATAAATAGTTTTTCTGTCTTGGGGCGCCTTTCCGTAGTACCATACCGTATAATAATTGAGTGATTGTCTACTCAACACATTATTAAATAGTTCATTTGAGCAGTAGAAATATATGACAGGGAAATCATTTGCTGCAGTTGTTATTTTTATTATTATACATTTCCATATCAATGTAGTTATTTCCGTCAATCAATTTTATTCTCTGATCACCCTAACTTGCTCTATTTAACAACAAAGGCAATGTGAAATTAAAAAGAAAACTATTAAAAATAGTAACTACAATATTATGAGATATTCTGTACATTTGTATAAATGTCACATTTTATGCATATTGAAAGAAATGTTCCAATTTTTACGAAATACGTACTTGTTTTTAGTAGATTTTCCTTTGTTTTCAGTTTGTGTATAGACGTCGGGAGATTGAATGTTTACTTTCTACAGATGAAAACACTAACAAAGATGTTTTATACATACTCTACTTAGTAATGTGTCTACCACCCATCGTTGCCCAAAACGTCTTGCAGTCGCTGATGCATGCTGCCAAGTAGAGTATGAATGCTGCATATTTTGGGGCGACGTCGCAGCGATTCCCAAACGTCAAACACGTGTTCTACAAATGCCGTCCTTGAACTTTGACCTACATCCAGTGGCGTAATTACGTTTTATGGGACCCCGTGAGAGAATACCCAGGGCCCCACGACTTAATGACATTTTTTGTGGAATGATAGATAACATAATAAATATTCATACTTCCTTGTATTTGTGAATAATGAGTTAGATGCGTGGAACTACTAGGCTTAAATATTCATAAATGAAAACCACTTTGCTATACATATAATTTATTCAATAAGCTTCACAATGAAATATGGACTTTCCTCTTTGCAGTCAATGACGTCAGTCGTCATGAAGAGTAGTAGGAATTAATTGAATGGTTTCCTTCTTGCTTTCCTGTGATCAAAATCCTTTACTAAACACCGACATCCATTTTTTCAGCTTCGTCCGCATTTATTGAAAGCAGTGCTAGATTACTTAAGCTATTATGGCTCATTGTGCTTCTCACATAGTTTTATATTAATTTCAATTTTGAGAACAACCTCTCCGCAGAACTAACAAAGACAGGGAGCGTCAAAAACAACAAATACGCGGCAATAAGTTCTGAAAAGCTAGACGACAATGACTTATATTTCAAAATTAAAAGTCTTGTGAATCAAACAGAATTCTGAACACTTATTTCAGATTTCAGCTGTTTCACAAAGAAAAATTACTTCCAACGGAAACGAAGAACCAATATCACAACTGTAAGTTTTTTGAAGTATCTGTGCCCTTCTTAGAATTTCATCATAAGCGAGATTAATTATATTGGCAGAAAACAAAAAGGGAAATTTGGATACTGTATCACGCAAAGATGTAAAACGACAATTGAACTGTGAATTTAGTATATCAAATAGTTTAATATAGATGTTAATTCTAAAGTTTGATTTAATATTTCCCGCCGAAAAAAAGATCAGAACCTATATAAACCACGTCAAGACTTCAAAAAGTTTCTCGAAAGGAAAGGAGGATGGAGGAATATTGCCGACTAATACAAAACTGAAAATCATATTGATTCGACCTATTAGGAGGATAGGGTAAATGGCCCCCTTGCAAGTGTCGGCCTCCCGCATTGCGGGGTTTCGCGCCATAGTAGTTACGACACTGCCTGAAACCATATCTCTAACCATTATCGCCCAAAGGTTTTCATTTTGGTGAGGCCAGGTGATTTTGATGCCCACTGCAAAACTTCGATTTCTGGATGTTGTAATAACTAATTACTAGTGTGATGCGCAGTATGCACACTGGAGTTGTCATGAGTACGAAATGTGGGTACTTCTCGGGGATATATTGCCCTCAAACTATGAAGTAAATGTGTTTCCAGGATTGATGTATATTCCACGGCATTCATCCTCCCCGATCAATTCTCCAACTCCATATGCAATCATCCAAACCCAAAGAGACGCGGATATTCTTTCTTGTCTAAGTTGTTGCAAAACATTTCCAGGGGATAATCTTATGTTGCCTGGTCGCAAGACGAAAAGCGAGTCTCTTTCTTCCGTGCAGAATACTTTTTCGTCACTCCAAACAAAATGTTTTCAGTAATCTTGTTGGTTTCTTACGTATTGCTGGGCGAATTCTAATCTTCTTACCCGGTGACGATCATCCATCGACAATTGCTCAGAAAGAAAAAAATCACTGTTATCAGTGAAGCTGGTTTCATTTGCATTGAATGTTGAGGTGCTATATTACAAGACTCGAAAGTGTATGAGAACATGGATATTTATAGTTGTTGCTGTGAAACAAGTGCATTCTCCTCATGGCAGTCGTTTTGTATCTTTACAATTTCAGTCTTGTAATTATCTACTAGAAAACGGTCTCTTACAGTGTAAAAAATTTCGCCTTAAATTATTGACCGATTACCGTCAACTCTCGCTACCATCCGATTACCCTAAATTTTACGGACCACCGTTTTTTCATAAGAACAGCAGACGGTATATTTAGAAGCAAAATAATATTGACCGTGTTTAGAAACAAATTTGGTACCGTATATTTTACGGTAATTTACCGTAATATTTAGGGGTCGTTTTTTTTTTTAAAAAAAAAAGCACAGGTGTGTTATTACAGTAGAAGATTTACAGTAATTATCACACCGACTATCTAGAGGTCCTTGCCGGTTCAGCATGCGCTCTTGCTAGACCCAATAAGAATTCTTTCGGGACATTATATATTGACCCAGTTTTCATTGAATTGCTGGCAACCGTATCAGTACACACACTGGCTAGCAATAATTTTTGCTGGATAGATACAACTAGAATGCACACTGGTCCACTGGTGTTAAAGACTACTTAACTAAAGAAAGCACAGAAGTGAAAGAAAGATGCATTGCACTTACGACGTGCATAATATCCGTAAGAATAAAAGATGAAATTAATTCTTAGTTTGTAACATAGAACCCTTGTTCTGATATCATCTTGAGCATACATTGCTTTTTCTTTTCAAAATTACCAATTTTGTCATGTATTGAACAAAACACCAGAAGAGGATTCGATATTACATACAAAAAAAAAAAAAAAGTGCTTCTTGAATTTTATAGCTGAGCTTTCTCACGCTTTGAAGATGTAGTTGGAACAAACATCCATGCCCTTTTAAGATATTCATAAATCGATATTCTGTTACAGTGTTAAGACTAGCTTTATTGCATGTATTTTCGCTATGAGTACCAGTAGACTAATAGACCTCAAATATTCTAATCAGCGATTCATTCCATTAGGTGCATTATTACGGTTTCAGATAACCAAGCAGGCACCCGACAACATAGATTAGCATGACCAGAAGTACGATTAAACAAGTGTAAAACCATATGACTTCTCACAGCACTGCCTACAGTATCCAGTATCCGCAATCCCAAATTAATAAATACGTGTTTGCATAATTATGTAACAGTGGCATCAATGCTCCAAAAAAAAAAAAAAAAAAGTCACCAAACTTCCAGAATATCGAACTTTTACATATTTATTAAACGCTCAAATGTATTAACAAGACACCAGAACAGATTATAGATACTCAGATAAAGATAAAAACATTTACAGAAATATTTTTCAAATCTAACAATTCATTTATCCAGAAAAAATAATGACAGCATGGGCGCCCGATGAAAATTTTCTAGGGGACTCATCTCCCTGGTTACTATATACACTATTACATTTGATATTTTTTATTTGTATTAAGAAATTTAATACGTTTTCATTAGCTAGGGGAGCGACTCCCTGCCCCTCCTTCGGGCACACATGAGTGACAGTATACTTTTATTTCTGTAACATGAAAAATTCCAGTTGATGCAACACAATTTTTGTAATGCTGTACTAAGTACGGTGAACTACGAAGCACTTTTCCTAAAAGTTTTTTCTTTCTTTTGTTTTTTTAAAAGTTTTTCAACATTGTGATTCTAATTCTAGCTTCACCACCACTCGTAGTTGGCTACATCATCATAAGACTTTAGTTTATACATCCAGCAGCTTCTCGGTTTCGAATCGTTGCACTTTGGAGCGATCTACTTGCCACGATAGCCAACTAAAGTTTTGTTTGTCACCGAACAAAGTTCAAATATTAACATGGTGCTTTCCCATACATTACCTTGCTTAATGTTGAATTTCCAGGATATCTTCAACAGTAGTAGGCCTACTGTATATATCACACCAGAAAACCACACACTAAACAAACAAACAAACAAACAAAAGAAAGAAAGAAACAAAACACAACAAAGCACAACACATCCGAACCTACTCGCCATCAATCTTCTCTTCGAACACGTGCTTTTTCTCTCCAATGCGCATACCCGACACAAGCATCTGACAGGAAAACGGTCTCGTACCATTATTTTAGAAAAACGGTAAACCGTATATTTTTCATGGTAGGAGGCACTTATTTTCACGGTTATTGGTTACAGTGTACTATTGAACAGCACTGCTTTCTTCAATGGTCAAGGTTTTCAGAATTGAAAGTTGACGACCGAAAGGCAAGACGAAGTGGAACAAAGTCAATGAAAGTGTGCAGAGATATTGTAGGCGTAAAATGATTGAATACGTGTTTCGTACATTCCTGAAAAAAAAAAAAAAAAAAAACGGTTGAGTGAAGCACAGAGCTCTCCAAACTTTTGATCACGAAATATCAAAATTGCTAATATTACTACGTCAGAATTATACTTCAGTCTAGTATTCCTGTCGCATGTCTAGAAATTACATAAATGAGAATTACTCTTTTTTATGATCAAAATTGTCACGTCTTTTCTTGGAAATATGCAGAAGGGGAGACATATTTCCAAAAAAGAAACAATAAAAAATTCAACAAAAAATTAAGAAATAAGCAAATTATATTTTAAAAAGTAATCTGCGAAACTTTGATCCCAAATTCTAAGTTCCATGCTCGTAAACGTGGCCAAGGCCCGGCGAAATTTGCAAAGAGAGAAGGAATTTAATGCTCTATTAGAAATATAACTTAAATCTTTCATAATGTTAGTTACTATACATATAACACAGCGATAACAATCATAGGTTAAAGATTTTACACGTAAACAAAAAACAAAAGATTAAATAAAAATGATAAAATAACAAAACGCGAAACGATAAGGCATTTTGACTCAATGGTTTCCTTATATATGTCTACCAAGTGACTGTGTTTTAAGTTGCTTTCGTAGAGCAGTCGGTTAAGGCGTGTTCGTTAAATGCTCAACTACTTCTACGATCGTCAGTTCACATCCCATACCCTACTGTGGTTTTTTTCTTTCTTTCTTTCTTTTTCTTTTTTTCTTTCTTAGAAAAACTTGATTTTGTCAATTCGTTAAACAGTAATGTTTTGTTCTAATAATGTTTCTTAGTATAATTCTCTTCATTCAAGTTTTTTAAAAAAATATTTCCAAATAATTCAAAATTATGTCCTTAAAGAAAGTTACAATGGTCAAGAATTTTATAAGAGGCGTAGGTCCTCTAGAGTTCATCCGTTTTATCCATTTTTTTCATTCCCTCATTATCATGCGTCCCATTATCACTGTCTTTCTTAGCCTTACAGTATAATCGTGGGACATTAAACCTAAAGAAAATATAAAATATATAATTAGATAACTATAATATTTTTCTCATTATATAAACATGAACTGTTAAAGTTCTCACTCATCATCACAGGAATAAAACATTTAATCAAATATTTCTAACATTTCTTATATCTTTAGACTCAATATAAATAATGCAAACAGTGAAAATTTTCTACCAAAAGGGACGAACTGGAACACGATAATAATGAAAATCATGTCTTCCAGTAGAATAGACATGCAGTGTGCAAGAAATCGGTAACACAAGGCGGCAAAAAATAACCTATAATATTAAGGGTAAAGATGCCTAGGGTGTAAAAGCAGAGATGTTCACCCTCGCGAGGGTGGTCCTGTCGATGGCATCCTCGCCCTCAAATTCTCACGTCTACAATTACGCAAGAGCGAGGGTGCGCGAGGGCGATGGACAATTCTTTTTACAAGGGCGAGGGTCAAATGTCACTGCGAGGACGAGGCTCAAATGTCACTGCGAGGGCGAAGGTGCGCAAGGGCGAGGCTATGTTTCGGCAGCGATGGCGAGAGTGCGCGAGGGCGAGGAAAAATTCCCAACACGATGGCGAGGACCAATTTTCACTGTAGGGTGAGGGTGCGCGAGGACGAGGGTCAATTTCCTCTGCAATGGCGAGGGTTCGCGAGGGCGAGGAACAATTTCCTTCGCGAGAACGAGGGCACGCGAGGGAGAAGGACAAGCTTCCTTAACAAATATTTTGAATTTGATGTTCAACCTTTTTTGGAGGATTACGAGACAAGGCGAGAAGTTTTTCGAGTCTTGCGAGCAACATTAGTTTACCCAAGTCTTAGGTGTCAAACACTATTTTAGCGCTCAGATTACAATGTATTCCAATAATAAATATGGTTGAAATGTTTTAGATGTTCTTATGGTGTAAATTTTCTTACATCTCTCGTGACGCAGAAGGATTCTGGGAACTTCTAGATAAGGGAATACATTTTGTACGTAAATTCACAGAACGAGACGAGAAGTGAGTCGTAGACAATTGAGACAATAAAGTTTCCGAAAATTGAGACGAGACGATATGATAAACTTTATTTCTCGTCTTGTCTCGTCTCATGGGCAGCACTAGTTTGCACCGAAAGATGTAAGGGAAACTATTCAAATTTTATCTGAACATATTCATGGTAATATTAAGCGTGGAGTAGTCAATGATTTGTTCCATTTTAGGTGATCTGGAGTAAGTTATACGATGATATATGCAGTTTTCTTTGTTTAGGACGTATGTTAAAGAAAACAATTCAGCAAACAGGCTGGAAAATTGAGGATTTGATCCTCGCGAGGGCTTCATCCTTAAATGACCTCGCCCTCAATGATATGAGGGCAGGGTGAGCGAGGGCGATGGACAACTCCCTTCGCGAGGCTGAGGGTGAACAGAGGCGAGGGCCAACTGCCACTGCCAGGGCCAGGGTGCGCGAGGGCGAGGAGAAGTTTCCAGTACGAGAGCGAGAGCGATGCAGAACCATCCTCGCGAGGGAGAGTGCGAACGAGGGTGAGGGCTAACTACCACTGCTAGGGCGAGGGTGCGCGAGAGCGATGGATAATTCCCTTCGTGAGGGCGAGGATGAATGAGGACTAGGGCCAACTGCCACTGTGAGGATGAGGGTGAGAGAGGTCGGAAAAGGAACATCTATGTGTAAAAGTCATGACATTTTTTGATTCATAAATAATTATGTTCCACCTACTACTTATTTTACTGATTTTTTTTATTCTAGAGTATATTCCATCTGTTTTAGCGGATCATGATCGAGAGTGTATTTCAGGTCCGTTTACAATAGACGATGTCAAACTGTCATATGATTATGCAAGCTTGGAAAAAACATAGGCATTGATTCTTTGTCATTAGAATCTTGTGTTATATTTATGGTTATTTTAGCTCCCTTCCTCGCTGTCCTTTTTAATGAATACCGCAGACATTTTGTTTTAGAACACTCTCTCAATACAAGCATTACTGTTTTGGTCTTCAAGTATTCATTAATAGCTGCTGTTACCAGTTTTCAGCCTATAAGTCTTCTGTGCACGGACTTAAAACTTCTAACTAGTTGTCTCACGATCAGAGTGAAAGCATATCTTGAAAAACTGTTAAGTCATTACCCACTCTTCCCACAAATTGACAGAGGGGTAACGTAAGAATATACTGTGTCTTGACGGGTTGATGCATAATCATTTCAAAATAAGTAACTTTTAAGTAGAATACATTTCACGAAAGATTCTGTTTGTGTGATGATGAACATTCGATGTTCTTAAGGCATATAGTAAATTCAAAGAACAAAAATAAATGTATTTGATAAAAACGCAAATAAATATAGAAAAGAAAGAAATAACAATTAAAACACGAAAGCATTATTTATTCGTTAGGGAATTTCATTGTGTATGAATACATTTCCCATTCAGTCAAAGTATTGACAGCAATGAGAATAAATTGTATTGTCAATGATTTTCCACGACACCGTAAAAGAACTGTTCAATACTTCACGGTTTATGTGAATTAGTAGTAGGTGAACAAGAGTAGTAGTGGCCCCGTTATGGCTCGCCGAGTCAGCAAAAATTTCTCGATTCTGATTGGCTGAGAGAGGTCACGTGACGTTAGGCCCCGCCCACGCGGGAAATTCAAATTTTCAGGTCACGTGGTATGACGTCATGAGTCACCCTGCGGGGAAATCCCTCATTCTCTTTTATGACTAGGATTTTTGAAAATTGTTCCCTTTTACGGGTAAGATGTGTGTTTTGATTGGTTGACAGCTGTCACATGATCTTAGACCCAGGGATATTTGAAAATTCGTTCCCTTTTACGGGTAAGATGAGTGTTTATGATTGGCTGATAGAGGTTACATGATCTTAGACCCGCTACACGCTGAACAGGTCACATGGTATGACGTCATGTTTTACCCTTGCGAGGAAATCCATTACTAATTCGTTTCCTTTTACGGGTAAGATGAGTGCTTTGGTACCTTGATTCTGATTGGATGATAGAGATCACGTGATTTTAGGTCCTAGGATTTTTGAAATTAGGGTGTCCTTTCTGATGTATACTTTGGTACCTCGATGCTGATTGGCCGACAGAGGTCACATGATCTTAGACCCGCCACACACCCCATGAGTGAAATATAGAGCGATATGTCGGTGATCCTGGATTTTAGAATTTTGTTCCCTTTTATGGTTATCCTTAAAGTTCCCATGGAGGGCTCAACCTCCTCCTTAAATAACCCTTTTATGGTATGATATTGTACTGAAGTTTACATTAAATATTATCGTTCTCTCTTTGACAGATAAGATGATTACCAGCTTTTTTTACCTTGATGGAGATCCTGTCCTTGAATTAGTAGCCTATGTCTCTGGAAGTAACAATGGTGAAAGAGAGGTGTCGCTTGTAGATTTCTTATAACACATTGTTGTGAGTTTAAGCGATTTATTGCTCAGTAAGCGCTTCATTAATGGAAACAGCGTTGCCAGATTTTTTTTAACCTAAACTGCTCCGATTCTTTTCGAAACGGTTCCGCAGAGTGCAAGAAATTTTAAACTAAAAAATTTTTCGAACTAAAAAAATTTTGTAACTAAAAAAAATTTTAAACAAAAATTTTCAAACAAAAAATTTTGAAACAAAAAGTTTTCAAACAAAAAATTTTCGAACCCAAAAAGAAATTTCGAACTAAAAAAATTTTGAAACAAAAAAAAGTTTCAAACAAAAAATTTTCGAACCCAAAAAAAAATTTCGAACTAAAAAAATTGAAACAAAATTTTGTCGAACTAAAACATTTTTAAAAACAAAAGTTTCGAACTAAAGATGTAAATCACATCTAAAAATTTTCAAATTAAACTTTTTATCGAACTAAACTTTTAAAATTTTCGAACTAGAAATTTAAACCAAGTTTAAGAAAAAATCCTAAGAAATGTTTTTTTCAGGAATCGAACTCAGGTCTTTCAAACCAAAGATGTGTATGCTAACCGCTTAAATGAATTCGGTTTTAATCGATCTTGGTGGGTTTCGAACCATGGTCCTTGAAAAGGATACACATATACTTTAAGAAAATAAATCTGACAGTGTAACACTTCTCAAATCAAACTTTTTATCGAACTAAACTTTTAAAATTTTCGAACTAGAAATTGAAACCAAGTTTTAGAAAAATCCTAAGAAATGTTTCTCCAGGAATCGAACTCAGGTCTTTCAAACCAAAGATGTGTATGCTAACCGCTTAAATGAATTCGGTTTTAATCGATCTTGGTGGGTTTCGAACCATGGTCCTTGAAAAGGATACACATATACTTTAAGAAAATAAATCTGACAGTGTAACACTTCTCAAATCAAACTTTTTATCGAACTAAACTTTTAAAATTTTCGAACTAGAAATTTAAACCAAGTTTTAGAAAAATCCTAAGAAATGTTTCTCCAGGAATCGAACTCAGGTCTTTCAAACCAAAGACGTGTATCCTAACCGCTTAGCTATGAATGAATTCGGTTTTAATCGTGCTTGGTGGGTTTCGAACCATGGTCCTTGAAAAGGATACACATATACTTTAAGAAAATAAATCTGACAGTGTAACACTTCTCAAATCAAACTTTTTATCGAACTAAACTTTTAAAATTTTCGAACTAGAAATTTAAACCAAGTTTTAGAAAAATCCTAAGAAATGTTTCTCCAGGAATCGAACTCAGGTCTTTCAAACCAAAGACGTGTATCCTAACCGCTTAGCTATGAATGAATTCGGTTTTAATCGTGCTTGGTGGGTTTCGAACCATGGTTCTTGAAAAGGATACACATATACTTTAAGAAAATAAATCTGACAGTGTAACGCTTCTCAAATCAAACTTTTTATCGAACTAAACTTTTAAAATTTTCGAACTAGAAATTGAAACCAAGTTTTTGAAAAATCCTAAGAAATGTTTCTCCAGGAATCGAACTCAGGTCTTTCAAACCAAAGACGTGTATCCTAACCGCTTAGCTATGAATGAATTCGGATTGAATTATGCTTGGTGGGTTTCGAACCATGGTTCTTGAAAAGGATACACATATACTTTAAGAAAATAAATCTGACAGTGTAACGTGGATTAAAATAAAATGCTGATAGACTTCTTTGTGTGACGACATAGAAGCACATATGATTGAAAAAATGCAAACGTCAGCGGATCGCATTACTTTAGTTTTACTACGAACGTGTCAGCATGATTCATGGAAAAAAGCAAACATTGACATTCTCGTATGGAATATGAGGAAAATGAAATGTCGTCACAGTTACGACAAGTAGTGACATGATCCTGACAGAAAGCATTTTGGGATCAGAACTGTGATACTAGATGTTGTAACTATTGAGAAACTTGAATGACGTCACGATCGATTGTTACACATCGTTTTGGTTCGTGATTCATGACGAAAAGCAGCGAGCATTTTGATTGGTTCGTTGTGATGTCATTTTATAAATTTCCTCGTTTCTGATTGGCTGATGGTGACATCGTTTTCACAGCGACCTAAATAAAAATCTAAATTTCATTTTTCAAATCCTACATCGCTCTCAACTATCGTGTGAAGAAGATCTGTTCTTGAAAAGTGTCTTCATTTAAGAAGCTTTACTACACCGACTTTTTGTTCATTGAATTTGAGGTAAGTTCAGTGAGATTTTATTTTTCACACAAGATTCCAAAATCATTTTTATTTTATATTTGTGGGGGTGGATCACTCATACACTGTTTTACTTTTAGTACGAAATATTTAGACTATGAAGAAATTAGTGGAATGGGAAAGTGGGAGTACGAATCAGGAACCCCCACACATTAGAAGTAAGCACGATAAATGATATGGTTTAGCGTCCCTTCAGCGAGCACCCGTCGGGAATTGAACCATGGCCAGAAAAATGTGTGCGCTTAGTTTTGAAAAGAATGCATTACAAAATTTCTAAAACTATGCCTGAGAATAATATGGTTCGATACCCTTTGAAAGCATTAGCGGCCCCTTCAGCTTAACGTGATATTCGAGCAACCGCCCGGGATTGAACCAGGGCCAGAGGCGTGTACGTCAATCATTTAGCTTAGTTTTGAAAAGAATGTATGATAACGCATGAGAATATTAAATTTCAAAAAAGACTTGACAGCGCTCCGATGTGGGAAAGCAAACCCCACCGAGGCTTGAACCAGGACCTTTCACGTTAGAAGCATGTACGCTAACCGCTTAAATAAAAAAGAGTGCATGAATATTTGGTTAAAAGATTTACGCTATACAGATTTTGTTTTGACAATTACGTATGTGTAACGTTAATGGTTGATGAATCTCTTCAACTTGCAAACGCATCATTTAAAGGTCGTTGTGAGTAGAAAAAATGCTTACGCGTACTTTGTCACATCTCAGTACTGTTGAAACATTCATTCATGCATTCTTTTTTTATCACTATAGAATGGTAGGTCAGTTACATGCTGATGTAATGCTCTCGAGTTTGACAGCAATAAAACACTCATTTCAGTAACATAATTATTTAAAAAAACTTTGATTTCTAGTACATGTGCTTTCATAATGAGATTCTGAACGTCACCGCCAGGGAATCAAACTCAGGACCTTTACATGAATTGCTTAGTTAAGAATTTATCATGAATGTTATGATTTCCCGAACTAAGCGGTTAGCATACGTACCTTTGGCGTGGGAGACCAGGGTTCGATTCCCGGCGGGGAGCTCATGCGGTTCGGATTCCACGTTAATCAGTAGGTCCACGTCTCATATAGCCTCGCTGCTGAAAGGGACGCTAAACTAAAAAATCAAAAAATCAACTCAAATTCATGCTGCTCAATTCCTTTTTTCCCATTACATATTTGTTTTACCGTACCTGTTTGTTTGTTTTCATTTTTAATCATGGTCCAATCGGGTTTTACTGTTCGCAATGAAATCACTCGTCATTATAGATGATTTATGTACGTTTATGTATTATGAGGTGTGCACGTCAACCATTTAGCTTAGTTTTGGAAAGAATATATGATAACGCGTGAGAATATTAAATTACAGAAAAGGCTTGACATGCCCCGACGTGGAAAGCAAACCCACCGAGGATTGAACCAGGACCTTCCACGTCCGAACCATGTACGCTAACCACTTAGCCACGAGTGCATGAATATGTGGTTAAAAAGATTTACGCTATACAGATTTTGTTTCGACAATTACGTATGTGTATCGTTAATGTTCGATGAGTCTCTTCAACTTGCAAACGCATCATTTAAAGGTCGTTGTGAGTAGAAAAAATGCTGACGCGTACTTTATCACATCTCAGCACTGATGAAACATTCATTCATTTCATGCATTCTTTTTATTACTATAGAATCGTAGGTCAGTTACATGCTGATGTAATGGTCTCGAGTTTGTTTTCCAGTATGACAGCAATAAAACACTCATTTCAGTAACATAATTATTTAAAAAAAAAACTTTGATTTCTAGTACACGTGCTTTCATAATGAGATTCTGAACGGCACCGCCAGGAATCAAACTCAGGACCTTTACATGAATCACTTAGTTAAGAATTTATCATGAATGTTATCAGGTGATTAAGATTTTTCTTTCTTCTTTTCTTTTGTAGTAAATTCACGCTGCTCAACTCCTTTTTTCCCATTACACATTTGTTTTACCGTACCTGTTTGTTTGTTTTCTCCTTTTATTAACATGGCCGAATCGGGTTTTATTGTTCGCAATGAAATCACTCGTCATTATAGACGATTTAACATTGAGGGCAGAATGCTCGAAGTTCAATTTAATGCACCGCCCGTAGGAACCGATATCATACAGTATGTACACAATAGTTTCCAAGCAATGCTAGACCATTTGTTAGCCAATGTCGACGATGAGGCGATGGTTGGTTTATCGGTAATATCACCACGTAACACGAATAAACCGTTTTGGGTGAGTTTTCGCCAAGCGCGAAACTTGACACTCGAGACGATGTGGGCCTCATTCGAAAGAGTGTTACAAAGTAACAATGCGTTTCTCCTGCACGAGCCATTCACCGTTCATTTCCATCGTGTGGATATTCCAAGAGGATACGGATATGGAGATCGTTTAGCACAAGGAATACTTCAAAATGAAGAATTGTTACGAAGCAAGCGTGGGATTGTACGTGTAAAAAATCAAGACTCAAGGTGCCTGGCGTACGCCCTTGTTATTGCTATTGGCCTGAAAAAATACAAGAATACAGATATGAAACGACATAAGCAGTATAAAAATCAGAGAAAATGTGTTGTGAACGATGAAGTCGATGCATTATGTTCAAATGCAGGAGTGAATTTGGATCATGGTGCCAGTGTAAATGAAATACGACAATTCCAGGCATACCTCAAAGAATATAAAATTACTGTGTATACCAGTTTCACAGGTCATGATATCATGTACGAGGGGCCCAACGATGAAAATCGCACTCCCATAAATTTGATTTGTTTGGCTGGCCATTTTGACATCATCCAATCTTTAACTGCTTGTTTTGCAACCAAGTTCTACTGTGAAGCGTGCCATAAAAAGTATGATCATCGTAACAGACATGTAAAAAATTGTCCTGTTACGTGCTCCAAATGTTTACAGAGACCTCTATGCGACAAGAATCAAACACCGATATTATGCAACGACTGCAATCGTCAATTTTATGGGGAACAATGTTTTAACAATCATCGTAATATTGTATATCATCATGGGGAACCTGTATGCAAAATGGTGAAGCAATGTACTAGATGTTACAGAGTATATTCCTTTGTGCATACAGGACAACGCATTCATGATTGCAATGAGATCTTTTGCAATGTTTGTAAGAAGATTGTTCCAGGATCCCATCAATGTTTTATGCTTCCCGATCGACAGTGTTTGAAACCTGGTGTTCCTTCACTCATGCACGCAAAGAAAGTCTTGTTGATATTCTATGATATAGAATCTATGCAGGACACGAATATTGGCGATAATACGTATGTACACATTCCAAATTTATTGGTTGCACAACAAGTATGTTATGCATGTGTTGAAAACAATAATATCCAGCAGTCTTGCAGTACGTGTGGTCAGCGCCAGCATATTTTCCAAGGAGAGGATCCAGTTTATGATTTTCTCCAGTTCTTGCGGGAACGACGTCCCAATATAAATAGGATTTTCTGTGTCGCGCACAACGCGAAGGGATACGATGGACATTTTATCCTAAAGACCATGGTCGAACAATGCCAATGGAGACCTGACGTCATATTAAATGGGACCAAGATACTGAGTTTAACCTTGAATAATCTGACGTTCATTGACTCGTTGAACTTCCTACCTATGGCATTAAGTAAATTGTCAAAAGCGTTCAATTTACCCGCAACCAAAGGCTACTTCCCGCATTTCTTCAACACCAAGGAGAATCAATCGTATATTGGACCACTTCCAGAAACAAAGTATTATGGTGCAGATGAAATGGCCGTCGAAGACAGAAACAAGTTCATGCAGTGGTACAACAATCATCGTAATGACACGTTTGATTTTCAGAAAGAAATTCTCAAGTATTGTATTCAAGATGTCAATGTACTGCGACAAGCATGCGTTTCGTTTATGACGTCATTTGAAACAGAAACCAAAGTGAATCCCTTCTTGGAGACGATCACGATTGCCAGTGCTTCCAATTTAGTATTCCGCCGGAATTTCCTTAAACCCAACACCATTGGAATTCTACCGGCACATGGCTATCGATGGAGAAGTACCCAATCGATCGCTGCAATGCAATGGCTGGCCTACATTGAAAAAAGCGAAGGAAAACAAATCTTACATGCGGCCCGACAAAAAGAAGTGTTTATTGCGGGATTCCATGTTGATGGTTACTACCAAGATCCTGAGACGTTAGAGGAGCACGTCTACGAGCATGCCGGCTGTTTTTACCACGGGTGTAAAGTATGTTTTACTACAGGCCGTAATCAGCCCATCTACAGCAATCCAGAAGACACCATGGAATTCCGTTATGAACGAACGCAAAGAAAAAATGCAAGACTGCGTGAATTGGGGTACATTGTACATGAAATGTGGGAGTGCGAATTTAATCAGTTCTTAAAACAAAATCCTGCAATGGCGACGTATCTGAAGAATCACCCGTACATGAACCGCAGACCATTAAATCCAAGAGATAGCTTTTTTGGAGGAAGGACCAATTGCGTGAAATTGTACCACCAAGTCGACGAAAAAGCGGGGGAAGTAATAAAATATTTCGATATTGTCTCGCTTTATCCTTATGTAAATAAGTGTGCTAAATACCCTGTAGGCCATCCACGAATTTATCTACAGGGTGATGAAAATATACCACCAATAAATAAAGTCAATGGTCTAATCAAAATGACGATATTACCAAGTCGCCATCTTTATCATGGTCTCCTGCCTTACCGATGTAACAAGAAACTACTCTTTCCACTGTGTGCTGCGTGTGCCGAAGAAATGAACCCAGACCCTACAGCAACGTGTACGCACAACGATCAGGAGCGATGCCTCACTGGAACATGGGTATCATATGAAATCCAGAAAGCAGTAGAATTGGGATATCAACCAGTGGAAATTTTTGAAATTTGGGACTATGACATTGAACAATATGATCCCACCACGAAAACAGGTGGCTTGTTCACGGAATATATCAATACATTTTTAAAATCGAAAATGGAAGCGTCTGGCTGGCCTAGTTCCTGTGTGACCGAAGAAGACAAATCAAAATTCATACAAACCGTCCTGGAGCGTGAAGGTATTGCATTGGATCCGACCAAAATTGAAAATAATCCTACACGAAGAAGCTTATCTAAGCTTTGTCTTAATGCTCTTTGGGGAAAACTTTCGCAAAGATCAAACTTTAGCCAGACCACAATTATTGATCGGCCGGAAGAATTTTATGAAAAACTCACTTCCCCCGACATTAAACTCCATCAAATTGTACCCATCAATGATACGATGTTGTATGCGTTCTGGGAGTACAATGAACATGTGCCTGTTCAAAACCGAAACACCAATGTCGTGTTAGGTGCATTTACAACATGTCAGGCACGTCTGGAATTGTACAAGTACCTGGAAATGTTGCAGGAACGTGTTTTATATTTCGACACGGATTCTGTAATATTTACGGAGAAGCCCGGGGAGCCAACCATTGAACCTTCAACGTACTTGGGATGCTTATCGAATGAGATGGAATCTTATGGACCACGAGCATACATCAAGACATTTGTCAGTGGAGGACCAAAAAATTACAGCCTAGAAATATACAATCCGGATACCAACGTCACCAGTTACATATGCAAAATTAGAGGATTTACATTAAATTACAATGCAGGACAACAATTAAATTTCAACACGCTAAAAGAAATGATTACAAATCAATGCCGTGGACAAGTCACCATCACTATCCCCCATAAGATATGCAGGACTAAAGACCATACCATCGTCACACGAAAGGAAGAAAAAATGTACAGTATCCAGTACACAAAACGTCGATTTAAAGAAATCAATTCCTATGATACGGTTCCGTACGGGTACGTTAAAAAACAGAAGATGGAACTGGAAAAAGAAGATGAAGAAGAAAAAACTGTAAACACCCAATAAGGCCGCCATTTCTTTTTTTCCTTTTCCTTTTTCCACTCCTTAACCACAAAGCAGCAACACCAAGAAGAAAATGAAGTACCCACAAGAGTTTATAAACCATCAACACAACCATCAGTGGAAGAAAATGCAGTTATCTCGTATCCAAGGAGGAACCTTGACCATAAAGGAGCAACACCAAGAAAAATGCAGTACCCAGAAAAAAGTTCGTAAACCACCATCAGTGGATGAAATGTACCCGAGGAGGGGGAAGATGAGCCTAAGCACATCCATCATTTACGAGTAAGTTTTATTTCTCTCTTATCAATATTGACTCATTTTTATTGTTTCAGAAAAAGAAATTCTTAAAGTAATCCGTCGTTTCTTCTTTTTCTTTACAGGATACGGCTACAACATTCGAAGATGATGATACGTCCAATATATTCATTAATTAGATCCTGTATTTATTATGTTAATAAACATGTATAGGAAGAGCACATACTTTTCGTTAAAATACAACAAGTTGAAAAAAAAATGTGTTTTATTATTTCTTGAAACCCTGAACACTTGTTTTCAAATCATAATAATCTTGAAAATTTAAGGTGGAAAATATATTCAAGATTTGGTTTACACGATTTTGTTCGAAAAAATAATTAAAGAATTTTTTTAGTGTCCAAAATTTGATTTTTAATTTAGTTCGAAAAATTTTTAATTTGAAAATGTTCAAATGTGGTTTACATCTTTAGTACGAAACTTGTTTTTAAAATTGGTTCGAAATTTTTTTAAAATTTTTAGTTCGAAAAATTTTGATTTGAAAATTTAGTTCGAAAGTTTTTAGTTTAAAATATTTTTTCGAAAAATTTTTAATTTTTTAGTTCGAATTTTTTTGGGTTCGAAAATTTTTTGTTCGAAAATTTTTTGATTTGAAAATTTAGTTCGAAAGTTTTTAGTTTAAATTTTTTAGTTCGAATTTTTTTGAAATTTTTGTTTCAAAATTTTTTAGTTCGAAAATTTTTTGTTTAAAATTTTTTAGTTTTGAAATTTTTTAGTTCGAAAAAATTTTTAGTTTAAAATTTCTTGTACTCTGCGGAACCGTTTCGAAAAGAATCGGAGCAGTTTAGGTAAGAAAAATCTGGCAACACTGTTTCCATTAATGAAGCGCTTACTGAGCGTTTAAAAATCGCTTAAACTCACAACAATGTGTTATAAGAAATCTACAAGCGACACCTCTCTTTCACCATTGTTACTTCCAGAAACATAGGCTACTAATTCAAGGACAGGATCTCCATCAAGGTAAGAATCATCTTATCTGCCAAAGAGAACGATAATATTTAATGTAAACTTCAGTACAATATCATGATACCAAAAAAAGGGTTATTTAAGGAGGAGGTTGAACCCTTCATGGGAACTTTACGCATAACCATTAAAAAAAAAAAAATCCCGGTCTAGGATGGATCGCCGTCATAGCACTCTGAATGTCTAGCATTGGGGGTGGGGCTAAGATCATGTGACTTCTATCCACCAATCAACATCGCGGTACCAAAACACGCACCTTACACATAAAATAAAACAAATAAGTGAGGGGTTTTCCCATGTAATCTGTTCACCGTGTGGCGGGTCTAAGATCATGTGACCTCTGTCGACCAATCAGAATCGAGGTACCAAAGTATACATCAGAAAGGATACCCTAATTTCAAAAATCCTTGGACCTAAAATCACGTGATCTCTATCATCCAATCAGAATCAAGGTACCAAAGCACTACGTAAAAGGAAACGAATTAGTGATGGATTTCCTCGCAAGGGTAAAACATGACGTCATACCATGTGACCTGTTCACCGTGTGGCGGGTCTAAGATCATGTAACCTCTGTCGGCCAATCAGAATCGAGGTACCAAAGCACTCATCAAAGAGGATACCCAAATTTCAAAACCCAGGGTCTAAGATCATGTGACCGCTATCAACCAATCAAATTCAAGGTACCAAACCACTCATCTTACCCATAAAAGGGAACGAATTTTAAAAATCCCAGGGCTTAAGATCACGTGACCTCTAGCATCGTGGTACCAAAGGATTCATCTTACCCGTAAAAGGGAACGAATTTTCAAATATCGCAGGGTCTAAGATCATGTGACATTTGTCAACCAATCAGAATCACACATCTTACCCGTAAAAGGGAACAAATTTCAAAAATCCCGGTCATAAAAGAGAATGAGGGATTTCCCCGCAGGGTGACTCATGACGTCATACCACGTGACCTGAAAATTTGAATTTCCCGCGTGGGCGGGGCCTAACGTCACGTGACCTCTCTCAGCCAATCAGAATCGAGAAATTTTTGCTGACTCGGCGAGCCATAACGGGGCCACTACTACTACAAGATAGCACAGGCGTTTAAGGCATAATGCTCTAGTCTCACGGACGAGGGTTCGAGTTCAGATAGACTAAAATTTTCGTTTTCTGCATTTAATGCAGTAGTTTTCTACGCCTTACGAAATGTTCATTGATAAACCGAAAACAAGTTGAAATATCAGAGGTGACAGAATTTGTAAGTAAAACGCAACACATGGTTGCTTCATGACGCCAGTTATGAACCAAACAAGTCTGAAAACTTTCAACACTTTCCATTGCTTGATGTGAACGTCTCTAATACATTCGACTCAAGCAGAATGTGGACAATTACTGTTATTTTTTACTATAAAGCTTTTCTTTTCGCTGTTAGGAACTTCATTTTGTAGATTAGAAGTATATTTGTTAATTTCTTCATATAAACTATATACTAAATTTTATCTCTCTCACGGAATTAAAAGAAAAAACTCCCGTCTCCACCTTAGTCACAGCAGTTCTAAAATTGTTAGTGACTAACTAAATTGAAAGTGTTCGAAATGCGATAGTGTCAGGAATTCACTACTTGTTCATTTAATTAAATGTTTTAGTCGATTACTGATACTTAAAGGTTGCCTAGGGGGCGCGGTGGCTTAGTGGTAGACCATTCACCTCCGGTATTTGAGGTCCCTGGTTCGATCCCAGCTCGCATCCTGTAGACTTTGTGGTGGACAAACACCGTGCTCGTACATTTTCTCGGGGTTCTCCCATTTTCTTCATTCCAACATTTCATTCATTTCACATCATCACCGTCTCCTTTAGTCTCCTTTTTTGTTGCACTTTATCTTCACGAATAGGACAAATATCAAGTAATATGTTTGCCATAAGAACTACAACTGAGATTTATTTCATTTTGGAGAAATGATGCTATAGACGGTAGTGGGAATTTCGTCCAAGTGTACGGGAATTTTCACTCAATAGTGATTATGCCACCCATCTTTGGATGAAGATATAAGGCCAACATAATAATTAATAAATGCACTTTTAAAAATTGTGGTTAAGTTTTAAAAAAAGATTAGAAATAATTCTTCAAAATTAGTGTTCTTTTGTTAAATATTTCGGCATAGTTTTGGATTTGGACGGCCAGAATACTTTGCTTAAAAATATTTCGTACTTTCTAGCTATATTTTGTGTATTTTTACATGGTTTAGGTTAGGATATTTGGAGTTGGGGGGACCAGAATTCTTTGCTTAAAATTCGTACTTTCTTCTTATAGTTTCTGTTCTTGATACTTTAGGCTAGGTTAGGTTAGTACCACTACTCAGTAATTATACTTACGTAACATCAACTCATTTCCCCTGTAAACATGATTTTACCTTCAGGTTGCAATCTACCGACAGAATAGCGTCATGTATGCAAACTTCTGTTGAAGAACGAACGTAATGTTCTTTTTTATTAATCATTTTATTATTAGACTATATAATGTATTGTTCTTTTTAGAACAGTCAGACGACAATACAATTCATTTATTTACCTATTCATCTGGGCCAGTACTGCGATACATTTCTCAGTTACTAAACAGAGATGATTTTTAAGATGACTGGGTTCTTAAGTCCCGGGGAAAACAAAACACTAACCATGAGTAATTATTTACAAAACCTGAGATGGCATTGTAGTATGAAAATAAACTTTGTACTACCAATCACGCTTTGTACTATAGTAAAAGCTAAATATGCGCTGTATACCATGAGATAACGGTACAGAATTACTGTAAATGTGCATTACCTAACAATGTACTCATTATAACGGACCAAAAGAGATGAATAATTAAAAAGCAACAATACACTGTCCTTAAATAAATTAATCATACGAGGGTAAGTCAACTGAAAACCATAAAAGTAGAAATAAAAATCCGCATATGGCGCCAGTGAGCTGTAAGTAGGCATGCCTGTTTACGATAGTATGCCGGATGTCTCCTAGGTGGCAGCAGCCGGCAGATGCACAAACACCGGCGTAACAACAGTTCCAAAATGGCAGCCCCACTAGCCACATGCACCAGCGAGGAGCAGCGTTCTGTGATTCGGTCTTTGCGAAGTGAAGGTGTGAAACCGATTGACATTTTTAGGCGAATGAAGGTTCAGTATATTGTGAATGATGTTCTCCAGTTTCATAAGGTGTCTGCAACATGGGTGCCCCGACAACTGACGCCTGAAATGAAACAGCGACGTGTTGATGCGTGCGAAGACCTTTTGTGGCGTGCTGAACGTGACGGTAATGCCTTCCTGTCACGAATCGTCACTGGTGACGAAACATGGGTGCATTATCATCAGCCTGAAACAAAGCGAGCGAGTAAGGAGTGGCGGCAGGAAGTTCCACTCCGATGAAGAGGTACGCAACGCGATGCACGAGTGGTTGCGCCGTCGCCCAAAATACTTTTTTTTGCAGGTATTCAGGCTCTTCCGAAGCGCTGGCGGACTTGCATTGAACGAGGAGGGGACTATGTTGAAAAGTGATTTACTTCTGTACCCTGTGTGACCAATAAATAATATTTAAAAAAAATAATAATTATGGTTTTCATTTGACTCTCCCTCGTACATTCAGACATACATCACTCCTACTAAATCACATACTAAATTACACATATACATGCTACATCGCACATAAACTAAAAACTACACATACTAATACATATCATCACACAAATTAACTATATCTATCTATCTATCTATCTATCTATCTATCTATCTATCTATCTATCTATCTATCTATCTATCTATCTATCTATCTATCTATCTATCTATCTATCTACCGAACAAATCACTGACATTACCACTTATTGCACTTATTGAATCGGCTCCGAGAACTGAGAAAAGAGAAAAGGAGTCAGAGCCAAGTGGCCCTTCTATTAAACTAATCAACATTTCAATTATAGGATTACTACTAATGCCCCGGTAGGGACATATTGAAACAATTAATAAAAAGATTCCTTTCCTGAGAGGAAAAGAATCTTTAGGAAATTATTTAACCCATGACATGTTGTAAGCTGTGGTCAATTTAGGGGTAAATGAGAGTCCCTGTTAGAAATTACACTGATATACCCTATAACAAAAAATAACATAAATACCAAATAACATACATACACCGTCATGTAAAAAAAATACATAAACTACACACAAAAACTATATATTGACAGGCTACCGCACACTAATCAGATTTGGAAGGATAAAAAGGGATATCGTATATGGTTTTAAAGCGCTAAATCTCAGTCTGGGGAGCTCACAACACCAGTCCATTCCCTATCAAATATCCAGTTTTAGGTGGAGCGGTGATGCATGCTCTTATCTCTACGATGGTCTCGTCACAAAGAACAAGGTGAAGGCGCGCTAGAATATTAAGACGGAAATATAGTATCCAATCAGAGCAAGGAATTTCCGCGCCGGAAAATACAAAGCGAATAAAAAGTGTTAGAAACTGGATTAAACCGCATTTTAGCAGGTATGGACATCTCAGAGGGACGAAGGGGTCTAAATTATTCTGCCAAATATCAGATTGGTGGACAATTTCAGAAAATTATATCCAATCATTGACCTATGATTTATATTGCAATAAAATGTATAATTTCAGTCATCCATTTGAAGTGCCCATATACAGAAATTTACGATGAAATAATGTATAAATAAAGAAACTATTCCCCGAAACTAACGTGGGTTCCTGTCACCACGGCATGGCGCGTCCTCAGGTTGCGGATCGAGGAGAAGGCCTCTAGATATAGAGGTTAGCTGCGAATATACTGAATAAGCAGTCGCGGACAGACGACTAGGAGTGGCCCTCCAGCTTGGGGGTTTGGGTAAGGCTAACACCCTCATCCTGTAAAAAAAGGTACTTGTTCAGAAACATTCACAAAAGCCTCGGACAAGGACTGATAACTTGGCACGACATCAGCAAAAGAAAATGGACATGAGATTTGGAACATGGAATATTAGAAGTCTTTATAGGGCAGGCGCGTTAAAATCTGTAACGAGTGAGTTAGAGAAATACAGGATGGACTTAGTAGGAGTTCAGGAAGTTAGGTGGGAAGGAAATGGATCTGAGAATTCCGGAAATTTTACGTTCTTTTACGGGGAAGGAAATAAAAATCACCAGTTAGGAACAGGGTTTTTCGTTCACAAACGAATATTACCAGCAATTAAACGGGTTGAATTTGTTACTGACAGACTTTCTTTTATTACTCTTAAGGGACGGTGGTGTGATATTATTGTTTTAAATGTACATGCCCCAACTGAAGATAAGGGTGACGATATAAAAGATAGTTTTTACGAAGAAGTGGAACGGATATTTGACCAACTCCCGCGATACCATATGAAGATTCTATTAGGGGATTTCAATGCGAAGGTAGGACGAGAGGATATTTTCAAACCGATTATAGGGAACGAAAGTTTGCATAAGGAAAGTAATGACAACGGTGTTAGACTCGTGAACTTTGCAACATCCAAAAACCTAATCGTGAAGAGTACAAAATTCCCACATCGCGACGTTCATAAATATACTTGGACATCACCAGACGGAAAAATACATAATCAAATTGATCACGTTTTAGTAGATAGAAGAAGACAATCTAGCATAATTGACGTCCGGTCGTTTAGAGGGGCTGATTGTGACACTGATCACTACCTGGTAGTAGCGATAATACGGGAGAGATTATCGTTGAATAAAGGTAATATTCAATGTCCGAAAACGGAGAGATTTAATTTAAAGAAATTAGAAGAGAGCCAGGTAAGAGAGGAATACCAGATTGAAGTTTCGAATAGATTCGCGGTTTTAGAAGACTCGGAGTGCACTAGTGTTGAGGATACTTGGATTGAAATTAGAGATAGCATTAAAAGTTCAGCAATAGAAAAATTGGGACACGCGGAAATACGTAGGAACAAACCATGGTTCGACCAAGAATGCATTAAACTAGCAGAGAAGAGAAAACAGGCAAAATTACGGTGGCTACAAAATCCGAATGAAACAACTACACAAAATTTCGCAGATATCAAGCGGGAAACTTCCAAAACTTTTAGAACAAAGAAACGGGATTTTTTGAAAGCTAAAATTAAGGAACTTGAAGATAATAGTAAAAATAAAATATTCGGGACATGTATAAGGGGATCAGCGAATTTAAGAAAGGCTATCAACCTCGTGCTTATATATTAAAGAAATCTGACGGAACAGTTCTCACCGATACGGATAGCCTTTTAAATAGATGGAAAGATTTCTTTGACGATTTGCTGAACACGCAACCAAAAACTAATGTGCGTGGAGAAAAGGAGATACACACCGCAGAACCGTATATTCCAGAACCCAATCGAATAGAAGTGGAAGCCGCTATAAAGAAATTGAAGAAACACAAATCTCCGGGTGTAGATGAAATTCCGGCTGAGTTAATTTTAGCTGGAGGCGAAAAATTGTGGAACAAGATACACAAACTCATTCTCCTTATCTGGAACAAGGAAGAATTGCCACAAGAGTGGAAAGAATCAATCATTGTTCCAATTCACAAGAAAGGCGACAAAACTGACTGTAATAATTATCGAGGCATTTCTCTTCTGTCAACATCCTATAAAATCCTTTCAAATATTCTGTTAGCAAGATTGACCCCATACGCAGATGAAATTATTGGAGATTATCAGTGCGGATTTAGACGAAATCGATCAACTATCGACCAAATATTAACCATTCGCCAAATACTCGAAAAGAAGTGGGAATACAATACCCCGGTACATTAACTATTTATTGATTTTAGAAAGGCTTACGACTCGTTTAGGAGAGAAACATTATACAACGTTCTTACAGAACTTGGAATACCGAGAAAGCTAATTAGATTAATTAAGATATGTTTAAGTAAATCCCAAAGTAAAGTCCGGGTAGAAAAATTTTTGTCCACGAGCTTCCACGTCGAAAATGACCTGAAACAAGGAGATGCGTTGTCGCCATTATTATTTAACTTTGTGCTGGAATACGCCATAAGGAAAATTAAAGATAGCAACCAGGGCCTAGAGTTGAACGGCATTCACCAGGTTATGGCATATGCTGATGATGTAAATTTAATAGGGGATGATAGGAGAACAGTAGAAATAAACGCAGAGATCTTATTAAACGCTTGCAGGGACATGGGTTTAGAAGTAAATGCAGAGAAAACTAAATACATGGAAGTGCGTCGGGACCGTAATACGGCAAATTGTGGAGGCGTTAAAATATTAAATAATGCTTTTGATAAAGTGGATACTTTCAAATATTTAGGATCAATATTAACAGACGAAAATCATATTCACGAAGAAATTAAATGTCGACTAAAAGCAGGAAATTCGTGTTACTATTCGGTTCAAAATCTCTTGTCGTCGCGAATTCTGTCGAGGAATTTGAAGCTTAAAATATATAAAACGATAATCATGCCTGTTGTTCTGTATGGTTGTGAAACATGGTCGCTTACTCTGAGGGAAGAACATAGACTGAAAGTATTTGAGAACAGGATCCTGAGAAGAATATTCGGACCCAAGAGGAACGGGAATGGGGAATGGCGGAAGCTTCATAACGAGGAACTACATAGTTTATACGGTTTACCCAACATTGTTAGGGTCGTCAAGTGTAGGAGGCTTAGGTGGGCAGGT
Organism: Thermobia domestica; assembly: GCF_964235325.1. Taxonomy (NCBI): domain Eukaryota; kingdom Metazoa; phylum Arthropoda; class Insecta; order Zygentoma; family Lepismatidae; genus Thermobia; species Thermobia domestica. The sequence continues at coordinate 224,084,581 of NC_137457.1, read as the reverse complement.
CATGTAGCTAGAATGGAAGAAAGTAGAAACGCTTTCAAAGTCTTGACTGGTAGACCCATAGGAAAACGACCATTAGGAAGACCTAGGCGCAGATGGGAGGACAATATTAAGATGGATCTCGCAGAGATAGGAATACAAAGTAGAAACTGGATGCAATTAGCTAAGGATAGAAGTCAGTGGAGAGCTTTTGTGAACGCGGCACTGAACCTCCGGGTTCCATAGGCCATAGAGTTAGTTAGTTAGTTATTCCCCGAAACACATTTTTTCCTAGGTTATTCTGAAGCTGTTGTGTTAATTTTGATTTAGATAAGAAACAAATGGATTTAATACATAGACCGAAAATTGTTAAAAATTTACAGTACGCGGTACGTCCGAAAAGTATTGGTCCCCCATCCCCCAAAAAATATACCGTACTGTACCTATAACTATAATGGCACATTACAATATGAAAGATCAACCCTCACAGTATAGACCATTTCCAACAACACTGTCTTGTCTCCGGGAGAATCGGAACACAGAATCACGCAATTTGCCTTAGTGTGAAGAATCGTGTAAAGAAATGACAGTAATTGGAATATCGAATAACAACAACTCAATTCAATAATGTATTATTAATTGGCAAAACTACACTGTAAAAAATGAGGTGTTGGAACAACACAAAATGACTACCACTTTAGCTAGTTACTTGTGTGTCAATTCAGCACAAAGACATCGCCTTCCGAGCATATCAAAAATAACTAGTTACTACCTGGGAGAATTTGCATTGGTATTTATCGTTTAATATGAGCAAAGCTTTACAAATTATCTTTGGCACTTTTGCAAAGTAATGAATAATGCTATATGTTTTCAGTAACCGGTCACAATAATACTGTTGTAAACCTGTGAATCGTCTGACAACAGTAACAAAGGCAACAGTTCTGTCATTTTATGTTCATATATGCTAAGACACAATAATAGCAGATAAAGAAAACAGATGGAAGCACAGCTATCTGTGTAACTATTGTCAGATGATTTACAGGTTTACAACAATATTATTGTGACCGATTACTGAAAACATAGAACATTATTCGTTACTTGGCAGAAGTGCCAAAGATATTTCGCAAAGCATTGCTCATATTAAACGATAAATACCAATGCAAATTCTCTCAGATAGTAACTATTTATTTTTGATATGCTCGGAAGGCGTTCTTTTACATCCTGACGAACACATAGACGACTTTCTATTAGCATATCAACCACCAGATTTATCACCCAACATCTATCCATCTTATGCACCTTAATTCACAATAACAAGGGCATCATACTGTCTCTCATTATGTGCCGAGTCGCCCCGGCACAAGAAGATAACCCTTCATCTGTCTTACTAACCAATATCACTGTGTTGTGGTGTCTGATTTGCACTGCATCTTTTCATCATCAGGACAAATAATGAACTTACGATGAATGACGATTACTAATCTTTTTGCTGAATTGACCCACAAGTAACACGCTAAAGTGGTAGTCATTTTGTGTTATTTCAACACCTCATTTTTTGCTGTGTACTGAATTACGGTAAACTACTGAAAATAGATTCACTTTTGAAACAAATTAAATGAAAAATGACCACAAAGTATTTCTAACCTAACTGTAAGTGTAAAGATTTAAGGGATAGACTCTATATTCCAGAAATCTGTCTATTCTCTATATATACAGGATATATCTATATTGTAATCTATCCTTGTAACTATTGCCATAAAAATATCATAAAATATAATAAATAAACTTGGTCCAACAAGAACAGAACTATAATTTTAGCTGATATAGTAAATATAGGTCTTAAGTAACACGTCTTAATAAAAGTGCAAATTCACCAGAAGTATAAGAAACTAAACATAATACCTTCTTTCATATTTCTAAATTTATTTAATGAACATATGCAACGTAATTAACAAAATAAGATCTTTTGCAAGTTTAAATACATTAAGTTCTATGACACTTCAAAAAGTGTAGCATTCTGTAAAGCGAAAGGATTTATTCACTCCTATAGATAAATACTTCAGAAAAAGTTTTTTTTTTTTTTTTTTTTTTGTGAACAGTAAATTATAAAACCGTGAACTTTGTATTAAGGTTTTTGTTGCCAAAATAAGAGAAATATGAATTGTTATGAGGTATTCAACTTCAAATTTTACACCAAAAAATTTCAGTTTTGGAATCAGGCCATTTGACATTCAAGCGGTCCACATGCATCTTTAACTTCCAGTATGTACTTAGCTGCGTTATATTATAAAATATATTTACTTGAAAAGAGAGGGGAAAAATTCCAACAATATGTATGCTGTTTATACTTACCAATGTTACTTCATAATTGTTCTGCACGTAGTTATGTAATTATCACGATTTTTTAAGTAACTTTTCTGCTTTCAAGATTCCAAAAAATACAACAACTATGTAAAAACTTTTACAATAAAGTGCGGTTAGGAAGAGTAGCTGGTACATTTTTAGTTTACGATGTCCAAGGTTAGATTCCCAAAGGGAGAGAGTATTGAATACTACAGTGATTGAGATCTCATATTTAGCATAAAAGGATGTTTAGCATATATTTGCATAACTTTGGTACAATCATTGTATAAAAATGAATTGCTTAGAATATTATATTTAGTACAATCATTACAATAGTATTTTCTGTGTTGAGATTAGCCTCTAGCAATTAGAATTTAAGTACATTTTCTTAATCATGTTTCCACCATACAACTTTAAATATCTGATTCTTAAGAGTAATTTTAGGTCTCTTAGTGGAAATAAATGTTTATTCTATCGTTTTATATTTTTGAAGGAAAAAAATAAACAAGCTATAAAAAGAGATAGACAATATTGATTTGAATGCTTTGCAACGATAACGTCTTCAATGCTTTAATATTTTAAAGAATATTCAGTTCCTTTGAAGCGAATTCCTCTAGAGTATTCATCTTTTACGAGAATCGTGGAGAAAATTTGCTGAGTCAAGGTCTGGGAAGTTTTCCTATTCTGACGGGAGTTGCTTTTGAGTTTATATTCACCCATTGGCGCCTTACCGATTTCAATAGTTCTTGTCATTTGTGAAGAATGGTTTTCTTGTGATGTCGTTGAAAATTTGTGATCGTCCGTTAGCTGACGGTTAACGATTTTTGCTAGAAAAATGACTTTCTTTTTGTTCTTTCCCAACGAAGCCCTTCTTCAGCCATTGAGACTTGTTTGTGAACGTCTGTGAAATGATGCTTGAGGATGCTTTTGATCAAGGTCAATTCTTTGTACTCCTAAATATTTTCAGCAGACTTACAGTACGTTTTGAAGGGGAGCAACATCTTTGTTACAGATTCAGGTTTCCAAACGATGATCTGCATTAGAACGGAAAGTGTTATAGAACGGCTACATCCATCCGTCTGTCCACATGTATGAGGGCAAAACGGTAGAACATAGCGAGAAGCGTTTCTTTTGAATGGATTCAAAGTGTCAACGATAGATTCCATGCGGGAAATCTTATAGAATGGCTACATCCGTCTGTCTGTCCACAGGTGTGAGGGCATAAACGGTCAAAGTTAGTGAGAATTCTTTTTTTGGAATAGATTCAGCATCTCAACAATAGATTCCATCTCCTGTATTAACTTCCTATTTAAACCGGAAGTGATAAAAAATATAATTTCTGGTTTCCACTTTGATTGTTATAAAACAAAAAACGGGAAAATACTGCGAGATGCTTTTCTTAAAAATCGATTCAGCGTTCGAAGAATAAATTCATTTATATATCGAAACTATACTAAAAGCGAATCTGGTTGGAATTTACTACTATTTTCCGGTTTCGATAGTGGTCTTCAAGGAAAATAGTAAGAGAGAGCGAGAAATGGCTTTTGTAATATGGATTCAGTGTCTTATGAATAAGTTTTGTCTCCTCGACCTTTATCACTCTATTCAAACCAGAAGTGGTGGACACCTACAATTTCCTATTTCAACATCGATCGCTGTAGTAAGTGAAAAAAAGGTAATAGGTATAGAGAAGAAATTTGTAATGCTCTGTTGAATTTGCATTACAGTTTTCTAGCATGATACTATGATATTATTTTGTTTTCCAATTGGTTGATATTTATTTCATTCTGCTTTAACTATTATTTACTTCAAAGCATATCTGGAACACCCATAATATTAACAGTGTATTAAATTACATTACTATAGTAAGATAAATAAGTTATTCTTATGTTTCGTATATAACTACATAAGGAATTATGTAAAATAATAATAATCTATATAAATATATCAGAACTATTAGAAAAAATAATCTTTGTGTTACGATATCTAGAGTTCCAAAAGTCGAATCCTCAAATCTTATTTTTGTAAATCAGATGTTATCCAATTTGCTTCACTGATCACATTTTACGTTCGGATATCTCGTGTTTCGAAAGTTGGATTGTCAAAATTTCTTCAGATTCAAGTTTGTCGTGTCCTAATTTACAAAATATCAAAATGAGATGTGGTCCAGTTCGCTTCACTGGTAATATTTATGTTCAGGTTTCTCGAGTTTGAAAGATCGGATCCTCAAAATTGCTTCAGAGCACCGGCGCAAATCCCAGAAGGGATGAGGGGGACATGTACCCTCCAATCTTGGAAATGTGGGGACTGTCTGCCCAAATAATCCGACTTCAAATGTGCTTTTTGTGGAGAAATATCCTGATTTGTGTCCGATCGCGAAGTCTTAACTCTGCCTGCCTCCCAATGTTGAAGACCACTATGCTCCCCTGATCCACCACAGCATTGTTTTTCAACTTCATAAATATTTTAAACATCGCTTAGAAAAAAAAATGATTATGGGAACGATCTACCCCCCCCCCTCCAATGTTGAGGACAGATTTTCGCCGCTGCTTCAGTCATATTCTTTGCCGTTTATTTGCAAAGTACATCAAAATCAGATGTGGTTCAGTTTGCTTCCCCGGCCACTGTTGTGTTCAGATATTTCAAGTTCCTAAAGTTGGATCGTGAAAATTTCTTTAGATTCAAGTTCCTCATGGTTTAATTTACAAAATATATCAAAATCAGATGTGGTTGACTTTGCTGCCCTGCAGTCTATTTTTCTCACGAAGTTCAAGAAGAGTAGTTTAGTGATATAAGTTAGTTTCATTCGGACGAATGTCTTAGAAATGGCTCTAATCAATGATCATTGCACTATACTTATGGGAAATATAGAATACAAACAATGGACATATCCTATCAGTGCGATAACGATTGTAACATTTTCAGTCTTGCGTAACTAATGGAAACTGAAAACTTAATCTGTCTATTGATCTCTCTGTCATGTGACCCGATGACAATGCCAAGTAGATTCTTATGGCTCAATTAGGCTGAGCAAATCGAGCTTGCCTTGCCAGAAGATGACAAAAAGAAAGTCCGCTAGGGGGTTACGATTTAAAGATTAAACGAAATGCAGAACTCACGTTAATTCAAAGAAAGAAAAGATTTCTCCTTTTGTGTTCAAAAACTTTTGGATGTGCATGGCTTATACTAACCTGAAACTTCACTGATACTTTCTCCGTGTATCAAATATGGGAATAAGTAATTCAGGTAAATCAATTTTGGCTTCAGAAAAATCGTGAAACGTAAATACTGTATCTGGATTTTTCAGCTGAGGTCTACATCTGGGCCGGCGGAAGCACATGTGGTTCGGATTCAACGTTAATTAGTAGGTCCATGTCTCATATAGCCTCACTGCTGAAACGGACGCTAAATTCAAAATAAACTTTACCTCTGGGCTTATTGTATTATACTTCTAATATACAGTAATTAAGAATACAGTACTTTTGTCACAATAAATAGAAAATGAAAAAGTATTTAAGGAAGAAAAGTTCATAGTATACTGAAAACAGCGGAAGAAACTACGTGGAGCAAAAATTAAACCCCAAATTAATCTAGAAAATTACGCTGTGCAAAATACGCACTGGCGCAAATTACGTGAGTAAATTCAGTACAGTAGTGCAATTAATACGATACCAATTTGTCGTATTTTATATTTCTCTAAAATCTGTCTAAGTGGTCTAGTGCAACGGTTTCAAGTTTCTGTTCTTAGAACTATTGCAAAGCAGAATAGTGAACACGTTTTATTTAGTGACTATATTCCCCGATTCGAGCTCCTTCGTGGCTAAGCGGTTAGCGAACGCGCCTTCGGCGCGAGAGACCGAGGTTCAATTCCCGGCGGGAGCTCAAGTGGTTCGGAGTCCACGTTAATCAGTAGGTCTAGGTATCATATAGCCTCGCTGCTAAACGGGACGTTAAAGTCAAACTCAACTCAACTATATTCCCCGATTCGATTTCCTGAAGAACTCAAAAAGTGTGCTGATGGCACATACTAATCTTTGTCCATCGAATGGTCAGAGTGCGGATAAACAACAGCATGCGTGGTTGTATTCTAAATATACTGGCTGCCATTGAACTCCATTCTTTAATGCTGTACCTGTCAAATCCAGTAAATATAGTTCAGATGAAATATGAAAATGTGAAAATTGATGAATTCTGTGGAAATGTATAATATATGTATAAAAGTACAATATTGATTAAAATAACAGTATTAGCTTATTTGGATCATTAGTCAGCTAGATAAAAGTTACTTCAATTTGAAATATAGCTTATTACAGATAATTGAAATTCAAATCATTGATATTAAATTTGTTTTCGTCTTACGATGTTTTATTTGCGACACACTCACTTATCTAAAGTCAGACAAACTAAGTACTCTCGTATTCAAAAAAAGGAAAGGAAAGAAAAAGAAAAGGAAAAGAAAAGAAAAAGAATAAAGAAAAGAAAAGACACCAGTGAATGAGATACCAGGAAGATAAATTGTTGAGACTTCTTTATTACCGTCATCATCCAAATTCCTGTTGTCTACAATTCTGTATCCTTGGAGGCAACTTCTCATATGTGTTGGCACTATGTAGGAAAAGGGAAACATATTTCCTCCTTGGCTTAACTTCAGCACTCGAAGTCAAATGTGAAAAGAAATTTCTTCGAGATCATCTGCAAAAGTTTGCAGAATGTTTCTTTTTCTTCTTCTTCATTTCAGTTTCTAAGTTGCAAGAGAGGAAAAAGTATACAAATTAGTGAAGGTAACAGTTGCATAATCTTGCACAATATTCTTTTTTTTTTTGTAAATGCATATTTAAAAAAAAAAATAGATCAACAAACATGGAAATGAGGCATGGGGCTATGGATGTCCAGAGAATGGAGCAAGGGGAACAATTGTTGTTCTCTGTATTTTTGAAGGACATTTCCTTGAAATACATGGCAACAGATTTGTTTTTCTTAGACTCACACTACAGTATTAAACACTATATATTTTTATTAAACACCTCAGTAGTATCAAGGTATAGTATATTTTACTGTAGCTAATAAATCTACGCAATGTGCGTAACAATTGTTTTGCATAAAGTATTATATGCACACATACATTAAGATATGAGTGTATTTACGACTGTTCTGGTGTTTCGCTCTTTTGTTCCTCCTGGATAAATCTGTAGGCAGTCCTGTATGGGATGATTACGCTTAAAAGATGTGACAGTTTCCATTTATGTTAAGTGTCATAACTGAATATGATGAGAGTATTTGAATCATGTGGGAACAATTTGTTTCTATCTCAAGTTGTAAAACATAAGAAACGAAAACCATAAAGAAGCGGAGAAAACATTATACTTTTTATATTTTTTTCATCTCAAACTTGTAGTTATTGATATTGTAAAATTAACGTAGAGTTCACCAGCGTTTTGCAGTAAGCGTATACAGTGTTTCAAAGAAATCCAAGAATGTTTTTCTCAGTCACGTCAGTGGTACGAGTATTACTTAAAAAAAAAAAAAAAAAAAGCTTAGGGTTGAAAACTATGATGAATTTCTGCGATCCGCATAAAGTACACGATTCTTTCACAAAAAACAGCCTCCTACTTTACGTATATATTATCTTGGCTTCAGACCAAAAGCATCACAACTGATGAACGATTTGCAAAAACAAATTCCAGAATGCATTGAGTCATAGTGAACTGTAAGCCCATCAAATGATCCTTAAATTTTTTGCAGAGATACTACTTATTTTCTTATTAGTAATACTGATAGCTCTACGTGACTTCTTCCATTTGGCTACCCTCAACAGGAGCGCATTAAGGGCGGAGCCGGTGGAGCTCAGGCTCCGGCCTCCCAGGCTCAGGGGGCCCCAAAAATCCCTCTCTTAAATACTAAAATATAGCAATCAACTTATTATATTGTAGGCTTCAGACCCATGCTAAATTTTTTCCGTTCGCTACGCTTGCGGTATCATTAGAGTTAAGTCTTCTTCCACCAGCGTCTTCATGATACTTATTTTGTGAGGGAGTGAGCTATTTTGGGCCTCTATTATAAACCAAATTATTGGCTTGTGGCAATTCCTTTGAAATATCTCTTGTCATTACTTAGATCAAATCTAGGAAGTTTTCCAAATTTCCTTTACTCTATTACTGTTTTTACAGGGACTGTTGACCATTTGGCTTCTATTTGGCATTTGTGTGTTAAACTGCAGTATATTAGCATTTAACTGTTAATAATGAATGTAATTAAATTAATTATTGTAAACTTGGAGCACATTAAAATATTACAGCGGTATTTCGATAAACCTATGAGCTGTCGAGCAGCCAAGAAAATTTAAGAGCTGGAATTAATATATTCGTAACATAGAGTCCCTTGAAACAGTCGGCTTCGGGGCCCCAAAAACCTTAATCCGCCCCTGACCCTCAAAGCCTGTTTTGGTTTTGTATTTCTTTTTCTTATTACCATTTAAGTCTGGTTGGTGTGTGACACGTCGCTCACAGGTGGATATAGAGTTCGATGAGACGGTTTGCTTACTTGAGCTCTAAACTTCAGATAGATGCGTAATAAGCGCCTGAAATCCCAGGAATCAAATTGAATTGTAAAGTTAAGAGACCTCTTCCGAATTATTGGAATTAAGTTGACTTTCATCATTTCGAACTTTTAAAGTTGATACTGTTAAATACGAACGGTTTCTTGGATTAGTTTATGCGTTTGCAATTCTAGAGGTCGAAGCGTAGTAAATGAAATAAAAAAAAATACTAAATCAAAGAGGACTTTGTAGTTCCACCAACAACTAATGTTTAAAATATTTATATTTAAAATCAGAATATTAAGAAAAGCATATATTTGAAGTATATTCAACGCTACTGATAGTACTAATGAGAAAAGCTTTGTTTCCATGCACAACGAGCGCTCATAGAATAAATACTATTTATGAAGGATGTGAAACGACTAGGAAGTAATATATATATAGGAAGTAAGAGCGTTTTATGTCTGTACAAATAAATATAATTGTAATGAAGATATAATTATTATGTGCATGAAAGGCGCCTTTAATTTTACGTAAAATTTAAGAGAGATGGTTGTACAGTCAGAAACAATATTAAGTGTAGGTTGCAGTTATCATTTCTTATACCTCCAACTTATACTTAATATTATTTCTGACTGTACAAAAAGCAAACAGTGCTCGTGTAAAAGCAGTGCTTATATACACTTTAAGAAGCGTAAAATATACTTTTACGTATTAGTTCTGAGGACATTAAGTGCAAACGTGAACCGAAAACAAGGATAGGAATGTCGAAAGACTCGCGTAGAAAGTTAGAAAAAAAAAGAAAAATCTATTGTGTGGGTTTTTGTATAAAGAGTTAAAAGAAACTCATAACATGTTTTGTGTGGAGTATTGGACTCTGTGGTGTAGAAATATGGGCATTACGCAACAAGGATGAAAGAAGACCGAGGCTTCAGATATGTTGGTGAGAAGAAGAATGGGCAGAATTAGCTGGTTCGAATGGAAAACAAATAAAATGTGTTAGAAATAACGAAGGAAAAAACAACAATTTTAGATGTAATTAGAAAGAGGAAGAGAAAGTAGCTGAGACATTTGCTGAGAAAGAATAGGTAGAAGGAAAAGGGGAGAGGAGATAAAGAAGCTTCAGTTGGTGGATGGTTTTAAAAGAGAAAATTGTTACATGAAGACAAACAGATTAGCTTTAAGACCGTGGGGTATGGAAGCTTTTTAGTTGCGGAAGCTTTTTAGTACTTTTCACTATACTGTAGCCCTTATCACTTTCATATATATATATATATATATATATATATATATATATATATATATATATAAGATTATAATTGAGATTTCACTATAAATACTTTTCTCACACCATTGACGCACTTGGGGGATTAACACTTGGGAAAGTGTCGCCGGGATAATCCCACGTAGTAATCTAGTTGCTGTTCCAAACAGTCCTGAAGAGTTGACACGAGTCTTCAGTAAAATTACATAGTCTCCAAAGTGGAATGCTAATGTTGGAGGGCGCGTTTATAACTTTACGCACTAGGTCTATGAACCTGGAACTTATTGATTGAGGCTAGCCGTAAGAAACGTCCTTTACCGGCTAATAGCTTATGCCCCTTAGCACAATATTATACTTAATGTTCGACGCGACGTGCGTGGTTGCTGCCTCGAAACATGGAGTAACCCGGGAGGTTCGAGATACGAACTGCGTTGGTGCATTCGTCAGTGTTGGCAGTTCATTCTCAAAACCACTCAGGTTAAATCACCTGTAGATACATGCAAATAGAATATGGAAAAGAATTGATGCTAATTTTAGTCCACTGGCCACGACGCACGAGACATTGCGATAACACGAGCGTGTGAAAGAACAGATAATGAACTGGTAAAGCGATGTGGCTGGCGATTATCTGACACGTGAATACCTGGTCTACTCTGATCTGCTTTAATCTACTGCAATATTTCCATAAATGATTAAAGAAAGCGCTTAATTCAGTTCTAAATAACTGTAGAATATAGACTGTGCATATTAATAGGTCAGGGAGAAACACTGAAAAGGTTCATCGCTCACTGAAACGTTCTCACCACAAAGCAATGTTTATATATATGAAAAAACGATGAAAGACTTCTTTGTTCAATTGCGTGGGAAAGAAGCAATTCCCACCGAAGAAAGAACTTATTTGCGTCGCAGAATAAAGTATAAATCGAAAAAATAATCACTGTCTTTACCAAATATACAGAGCGTCCACAAAAAATACTTCTATAATTTGGTGGCGGTTATAATCTCTTCATACACATCCTATTCTTTAGATCTTGCTCCCAGAGATTTCTGGGTGTTTCCCAAAACTAACGATTTTTGTGAAACAGACATATTTCATCTAGGATTTTCCTTGAAAGTTCCATATCACAGTGTCTCTCATACACACATTCGAAAATTACTTCGCAGATGTATTTGAAAGGTGGATTCACAGAGTGATTAGCTCTCCGAAATGTCTTGAGGTTATTCATACATAGTGTGTTGTTCCCATGCCGTAGTCCAGGAAGGTTGTCTTTTTTAATTCACGCATGATGTGCCGTGCGCCGACTGGCCGTCTTGAAGAGAAACCACCCCGTTTTGAACTCGACGGCCGCGATGCTTCGGTTTTCCTCGGAATACTCGAAGCGACACGAAGTTGACGCTCCTTGTAATCCATCGTGGGAAATCATGTAGAAAGCAGTAGCGGGACAGCACGGCGTCTTATGTGTGAATCAGCCTTAAACGGCGCTACTTAACTACTTTAGTTGGGTGGGTTGGTCTTTAAAGGTGTTAAATACCGGCTCCATCTTACATGTTAATTTTTTAGCCCAATGATTTATAATGGGGATTATTTTTTGCTTTTTTAAAATTTATTTTTTCTTATTTTTAAACGTAAAAAAATCTATTTCATCACACACTTCTACACCTAGCACTCCATTTTCGACAACGACAAACACATTCAATGTTACCAGAACACAGAACAGGAACTGGAGACCACAGTTTAGCACTATAATTTTTTTTAAAAAGAAAGAAGTCTGTCTAAGTTCAATATCTTAGGCAAATCTTTTCGGAATTAGTGATAAAAAATTGAAATAAGAATATCATCCCAGCGAAGAAATATAAAGGGAAATAGAACGGATTTACTAAATAAACTTAAAAAGCAAAACGCTGTCCATCACCATGTTTATACTACTTATTTTAAGTAAAAAATTTCATCCAGCTCTTGTGCTGATGGGAAGGATTTTAAAATGCTGACTGCATTTCCTCTCTGTATTGCTAGGCTTATTCGTTGTATTAAATAGTGTTTGCTTCTTGGGTCGCCTGATTTCTTAATTAAAGTTGATCCTAACACATTCAAAAATTCACTGGCTTCTTTGCTAAAATCCCCCATCGTTTCTGTAGCAAAGGCAACAAAAAGATTATCTTCTTTCAGTCTGGAGTACTTTTTATGTTTATTTTTAACCGCTGCTTCTACTGCATTTCCTGCTTCCTCACCTGTTAGTGTTATGTATGAAGGAGCGAAAGTATCAACACATGTTACATCCCATACAAGACTCTGGCCCATTTTCCAAGGGATTAAAGTTACTCCGTCCGGTCTTTTACCATCATTTCGATACAATCCTTGTGGCTCAATGATGCTAGAAACATCGATGCTGGCGAGTGCTCGTTTGATTATTTGGTTTAATTCCGTGTGTCGTGTAACTCTATCACCACTTCTAATGCAGCTCAAAGCATGTAAACCTTTCTCGTCCACTCGATCTTGACACGCACATGTGAATGGGTGGCAAACGTTTAGTCCCAAGCGTAATGCTACACATATTTTGAAAATATTATCGTCTAAAAAAGTTCCGATGTTTTTTGAAGGTGTAGCTTCTAACCAGGCGCCAGACTCTTTTTTCTGAAGTGCTTTTAGGCGACCAACGTCAAAACTATTTTGTGAAATTACCTCTTTCCCAGCTATCTCGTTTAGTAGCATTTCATCCCATTTTTTTTGTGATTCCTTGGCCTCCGGAATGGTATTGTTATAGATGCCTTTCCATAATTCCAATGCTTCTGACAGATGAGGGATTTTCACTTCGTCAACTGTAATTTTCAAAATGTTGGAGACTATTGACAACACCCCACAGCAAGAAGACAGAAACGCAGGAAGGTTCAAATCGGATGCTCTTTGAATATTTAAACCACCGAATCGTATTGGTAAACTTGCCTGAGCCCATTGACTTTCATTTAAAACTTGATTTATTATTGTTTGTAAAGATGTTTTCAGGGAGTTATCCAACTGAAGAATTTTTGATGGGAGAAGCCATGTCGGAGTGGTTCGCAAAAAGTAAGTTAATTTGGGGACACCTAGACAATTTTTTAGGAGAAAGAAGGCTATATGTGATGGCAGTCCTTTTAATCTATGTGTTATCATTTTTAAACTGTTCAAATGGTCTTCAAAATAACTTTCATAGCTATCTTCAAGTAGTGGTGTTCCTAATAACGATAGCTCGTGAGCTTGTGTTGTCCGAATTCCAGGCAACAAATTATGAAACTGGGCTTCTATAATTGGATCTGATTTACCCGACGTGAAGAACAGTTCGCACTTAGAAGGATTAACTTGCAGACCTATCTTCTTAGATTCTGTCAATAAAATCTTTAGATCTTGTATAACCGTATCTGGTAAGCCCCCTAATGTGCCATCGTCTAAATAAAATAGATTTATTTCAGAAGAAAGCATTATTTAAGAAATGAACTGGAATTTTATTTGCTTTATTTAAGAAATGAACTGGAATTTTAATGGTTTTATTTTGATGATTTCTTCTTACAATCTAATGTCCTTTATTTCGTAAATATTAAATTTTGTTATGCAGCATATTATTTTAAAATTTACTCATCAATTTTGGTTTAAGTAATGTTTAAATATATACATAATGCAAATTCATTTTGAAATAGCAAGGGACATTTAGCCAGACCACACGAATAAATAATTAAAATAATGTAATTAAAAGTCTACTTTATTTCAAAGGAAATAGAAATAAAACATTTCCTCATTTAAATGAGTGTGCTGAAAAATAAAGATGGCAGTGATACCCAATATCGTTAATATTCGTACTCAGGTGTAGACGCCGTTGTTCTACTGCTTAATTTGGTATCCGAACCAAATAATCTCCCACTGGAAATAAAACCCGTGTCTCCTCCATCAAAAACACTAACAGTGAAGATTTTAAGGGTGTACCGGGAGCAGTGACGTGGCGTGACACTTTGACGAAGGTACAAGTAAGTAGTTTCTCAATATCAGAAAATCTAGTACTCACTCTTTTCTCTCTCAGCATATCAACCATTTCAAACTATAGGCATTGACAACGATTTTTTTGAGGGGGAATTCGAATAATTTCCTCTTGAACATTTTGAAAAGTGTGGGTCTTCAGCTTCTATTTTTTACAAAATATAATTGAAACTGTCTCTCAATGATCTTAGATATTCTTCAAAGTCATCTATTTTCTTTCTGCAGTAACTTACATAATGAACTTTCTTTTGTAAGATATTGAACAAGATTTCTTATCTTGATGCTATAACAGAAAACAGTTTAAAAAATTGAAATCAAAACTTTGAAGGGTTTGATAGAATTTTGCTGCATGATCTCTGGTTTGAGAATCCCATTCATTAGTGTTTTCCATCATGGATTTAAAGAAAAGTACAAACAGTTCATCTTTGAAGATTATATAGCATATCACTTATCCCATTTCTATAGTTCCACCTTGTATTTTAGGTTGTTGGGATACTTTTGTTGACTACATAATCCACAGCATTTGTTCTTTTGAAGACTGAAAAGAAGCAAGTGCCAACACAGTTAAAAAAAAAAAAAAAACTTTTGTAGTCACCTTTTTGTATAGTCAACGAACTTTCTGAAACTAAATTAAGCCTATATGCATAACAGCGCAGAAATAAGACTTGTGTATACTTTTGTTTAACAAGAGGCTGCAGCTTCCTACCACACCAACTATAACTGAAACTCCATCGTATGTTTGAGAAAGTTTTACCGTGTTGAAGATTAGTTAGACAGTCAAACACAATTTGGTACAGTCAAACTTCGATATGATGAAGACGATTGCACAGTTCTTTTTCAACACATCAAACTGCATAAAAGTGCAAATTAAATTACTGTCGCTCGAGTTGGAAATTTCTTGAATCGAGGAGTATTCTATACCAAATTAAAAGCAAAATATTTTCAACTTAATTAGCATTAATCCTAAATAATAATAAGCACTCGAATCGGAAGGAGTGCGGGAAACGTCTCTACGTTCATCTAATTGTCATTACTATTCCTCCTTACTTTTGAAACAGTTCCCATATAGCACTGTGTTTCATCGGTAGACATTTCTGTACATTTAATGACATACTTCAGAGACTGGCAATATCTTTGCTCTTTCAGGCATGAGGCAACTACCATCTAAATTTTCCTACCGATTAAACAGAAATAAAATCTCAATGGAAAACTAATAAATTCACATAAACTTAAATTAACAGTCAACGAGAAACTTATTTTGAATCAAAGTAAACCTATATGAAATTTGTTTGTTAGAATATTCTATGGAATATATTCTTCTTGTTCTCTGTTGCTGTATTATTCAAATTTAAAGATAACATGGTAACATACAAAATCGTGAAAAAATGGTATATTAACATGCAGTACAAATAATGTACGTACTTCGGAACATACAGTCTCACAGTAGCAGGTTTTCAATACTGTTGCTATGAAAAACCTGTTACCTACCAGTACATTTGTCCGAAATTATACAATGAAATAACCTTATGATTATGAATACGGAAATTACAACCAAGTTTCTATCCTTGAAATAGGAAAACAAATGAAACAGTATAGTAGGATCACCGGCCACTTGATCCTCTATAGCGAGAGGAGAGCAAGTGACTTCAGCCATTCCAGTATACGGTGAGTAGAATATACATGCGCTACTGATGATATTCTAGATTCTCCTTATTTTGACAGGGAACGTTCTTATTTTTTCCTGATCCACTCAGCCGAACGATAACATAAGGGCCATTCCGGAAGTTCAAATACGAGCGCGCAGGATGCTTCTGGCTGGCACGTTGAAAGGTGCTTTTGGAGTGAATGACCGCTATCATGATTCGCGTTACCTTTGAAATCTGCGGTATCAACGACAGTACAGTATGTTCCTATTTGGCGTTGGCATGTTGCATTCGTTCACGTTGTAAATACGGCATAAGTCGTCCAAACTTTGTTTTAAAAATAAAAAGAAAAGAAAAGGAAAATATGTAAACATCTTCAAATGTTGATAATGAAGTTTAGAGACAAATGAAAACAACGGAAAACTGTCATATTTTTACCGTTACTGCCGGTAACAGCGGTAATACGCACTACATGGCCCTGACCGGGAGCCAGCCCCGGACCATTTCTTCGATCGTGCTCAATCTGTTTTCACATTACCAGTATTTTCTTAGTATTATTTTTATCTCTCTATTTGTTCACGTTGGCATGGGGAATCCGAAATCAGTGGACATGAATGTTAACTACCGTATATTACAGAATCCAAGACGAGTTTTTTCTGCAATTTTGTGCACAAAAATATGAGGTCATCTTGTTTTTGCGACATATGATGTGGAATTTTATCTTTACTGAAAAAAATCTCACAATCTCAAAAAAAAATCCCATTAAGTTCAGGGATGTAATGGGGGTATATGGGAAAATACGGCCTAGTCACTTAATATGTTTGTAACCCAGCGTATGCTCACCTTAAATTTCCTAGACAATGAGTGTCTACAGGAGTGGATATACACCATATTTTTGAAAATGGTCCAGCGTATACCTACAAAAAAATTCTTACATTACACCACTGATTAAACTAACTTTACCCTTTTCCTTACCTACCGCTTTAGCCGTGAACTTTTTGCAGATTCAGTGGACCCTTGCTTCCAGAGAAGAAAACTAAGGAAGTTCTGTATCTGATTTCACTTTATTTTGGCGAAAACGTCGGCACGAAGTCCTTCACTCAGAACATTGTTGTACTTCGCCCATGTGCGACTTCAATCGTCATCCGTGCAGGGATAAAAGTAAGGAGGAACGCGGGAGGACGCCGTTGTCCCACTTCCAAAAGTATCTACGGCGTCCCCCACTTCCTAAAAAGAATACAATGGGCGAAGGTAGGAACGGGGAGCGGTGTGACGTTATCCATTCCCCTACCTTTTCAGATCCACTTTTACTCCTGCATCCATGTACTTGTTCGTCTATCCGAAACATACTGATATCACGCCTCCACTTTCCCTCTTCATTTTACAACATTGCTGCTCTCGACTGAGTAACGCACAGTCATTAATACTCACCACAGTTCGTCATCTCACATTCCCTTATCACCTACTGAAATATTGTAAAGCTGAGACACACCCATATGACGTGAGAACAGTGTTTCCACTACTTTGTATTCAAGCTATGTAATTTTATAATAATTTCTGAAAATTTACTCAGTAGGTATGCGCTGTAAATATATTTTTTGTAATTGTTTGTTAAAGATATGGAGGTAGACTTCGACTCAAATATACGATATTTGGCACAAAAGGATTCATAGTTAGGACTACGTTACGTAAATCGCATAGACTCTACCTTCATCCACAACAGTTCTTATCGGGTAACACTAGAAAAACATTTGTATGATCGATATTAGATATTGTTTCTTTGCAAAAGAGAAATTATGTGGTATTATTTACTTCTGGGTCCTTTTATACTCGTGGTTGCAGTAGAGTTTGCTCGACCGCCACGGATTCGCTAGTGCCCTTGTTGTCCCTTTTATTCACGCGGATGCAGTAGTAGTTTCCTTACCGAGCTGTTTCTCTAACTGTATATCGAATCAAATGTGTCTTTAGCGCAATCCGAACCGCTGTGGATAAAACGTTCCATATTATTAGGCTTACCATAGTTTCCGGTCATAAATCCCGGACATTTTTTTTTTTTTTTTGGAATGGGATGGGGGTGCGGTTTGAGAAGTAAAAGAGACTAACTTTAAATTCCAAAAATATTTTTACACATTTTCTTTATTTAAAATACATTTTTTACAATTGTTTTAAATATTAGATATAAACCTTGTTTAATGGTTACAACTAAATTCTAAAACAAACAAAGTAGATGACAACATGTTGACAAGCACGTGCAAACTTGCGACTCTTATTATGTGTTATCTCTGCTTCAACAGTAGTGACAGCTCAGCGTAAGCTCTTGGCTAAACAGAACGAAATATCCAGGTCTTCCATTGATTAACACGCAAATCCCGGACACAAGTTTGTATCTCGGACGTATTGTAAGCGTACATATGATAAAATGTAAATAGAAACCGCCCCAACCGCCGCGAATCAAATCAGTACCAGTGTTCGGATTTTCAGACCGCGGCGATTGGAGATTCGCTACACCGTGGATGAAAGGACTCATTTAACTCAATGTGGTTAGAAAGTGTTGCAGTTGGGTCAATCGCTACCGCAACCGCGAGGATGAAAGGGCCTTCAAGCAAGGACCCTGTATACTTATAGCTAGCCAATTCAGTCTCAAGTCCATGTCCAGGATTATTGATTTACATAACACGAAACTATAACTAAAAATATAATGTGACAAGTTTTGCATTTTAAAATGGAGGTTCTATTAAACATTTCGCCTATAAAATTAAACAGGAAAGAAAATAAAGCTTGTGATAAAGTTAAAATGAGCAAAAGAATCAATAAATGTACAGAACATCATCACATAATACATGGCTCTCAATGTAACATTAAAAATCGGCGCTTTCAGCTGTATCAATGAAAAAGTAAAGGAAAGCAAACACGTCAGTCAATCAGTGGGAGAGCAAATAATGCATTTTCAATTCGATAGAATTTCTGCTTCCATAATGAACTTGAATAGCTGCATCTCTTTCATAAATATGTGTATCCCTGTTCATAAATAAAAGCAAATAAAAATATGATTTCTAACTGTATGAGATGTCCTTACAAATTTATGTAGATAAAACTAGCTGAACGAACTAGTGTGTTAAACGAACTAGCTGATGTGCACGTTCTTCGCACGGGGAGAATAGGAAAAGTATTTGAACTCTTTCCGGCTTAGACTATGCATTTTAATTGAAGTGTAATGACAAAAATCCATATTTTCACTCCTTCTTTCCGTCATGCCATGGGACTAAAGTTGCACTTAAACGGCATTGGGAATGACTATTTATTTTAGTGATTTAGAAGACTATGGATTGGATAATATCATTGTTTTCAATCATTTTTATGTGACCCCTTTCCAGGCCCGTAGCCAGCCCAAAAATTTAGGAGGGGCCCGGTAGAAAATGGGGGGCGACCCAATCATATTATACTTCAACACCATATTATAGTTCATTTGTAAGCCTACCGTGAAATTTTGGGGGGGCCAGCCAAAATTTAGGGGTCCCGGCCCCCTCTTGCCCCCCCGTGGATACGGGCCTACCCCTTTCTTGCACCCATCGTGGTTATGTGCGGTAAATATGAATTTAAACTTCATTGAGAGTGTCACTATTCATATCAGTGACTCCAAAAACTAAGGATTTGACTAATACATTCGACACTAATAGCTTTATATGTCTCTCTTCGTGCATCCCATATGCCGAAACACCCAGTTTTCAGACCAAGACTTCATTATTTTTTTGATCTCGTTAGCGGATTGTGTAAATCGATTGTTCTTCTCCTCTTCTCCAAAACCACTAACTGTTATGTAAATAGGTGTCTCAGAATTTTTCATGTAGGTTACAAATATAAAATTTCTTATTTTTCAAAGTAAGACGAAATTGTCCATGTATTTGTTCTTATGTCTGTTCGTCATGATGGCGGACACAAAACTCCCATTGTTATTCCTTAATATTTAAAATGAACAACAATCAATTGTCAGCACAATCCACTAACAAAGTGGATATTTTTCTAAGCCTTGCGAAAATTGCGTGTTTGGGTTTGTTCCCTTTCCCAGAAATCATATGTATGTTCTACAGAATGACTAGAATGACAGTTAAACTTATTTAGAGGTAAATTCAAATACAGCAAGAGATACTAATTTACGTAGAATTATTGGCAAACAACACAAAAATAACAAGTTTGAAATAAAGTGAAACAAATCAGACAGGACCTAATTTAAAGAATATCATTCTTCATTCAAGCACATACGCAGAAACTTATTTGGGAAGGAATCCAAAGGTTTGGGGGGGGGTCTAAATTTAATATGAAGATGAATTATATTAAAATTTCTAAAATCATCATAAAGATTAGACTAAATTTACGGAAAAGTTGGGATTTCGGGAGGAATCCAGATCTATAGGATCCACCCTCTGTGTAGGTACGTACAGTATTTACCGGCATTCTGGAAAAGCAAAGAAAAACAAACTCTGCTAAAACGTATATCTCTTTATATTTCTAGAAATTCCAATTTTGTCCTGTAAATGTAAACTGCTGAGAGATGTTTACAGCCATCTAACGATGCAATTTGTAACTTCTAACATTGTAGAATTATAAAATTTGTTTATTAAATGTCACCCAGACATAGGAACCATTAACACATGAACAATTAGGTCCTAATTTCAAAAATCTTCCTTGTGAGGTATACATAAAATAATTTTACATTTGTAGCCTATAGGAATATATGTCCGAGCCACCAATTTATATAACGGTAATGAAGAAGAACCATTTGTTTCAGCAGTAGAAAATGGGATATAGGTAGCCACCGTTAAAGTCACTGTTATTCATCAAGATTTTAACGGATTTACTCTGGTTTCAAACTCGGCCAAGATATTGTTATATATTGCAGAAAAACAAACTCAAAAATTCACTTTCGCAGAAGAGTCATCGTCTAGAATAACGGACGTGTGCAGGTATATACTAATAACAATCTTATAAAGCCAACTAGCATGATTCTAATAACTGAAGAAAGCGGAGTATGGGAATACTGGGCAGTGGATTCGAATCGAAAACGTCATGATTAGGCTGCAAGAAGCTATCCACTGCGCCTTTGTCTAACTCCGTTGCTATAAAATTTGTTACAACTGCTAGGTTTGTTGCAGTAGATCTATTGCGTAAAAAAACATGTTGATGTATTGATATAGCTGGTTTAACATGATTCAGAATTCGTGCATATAAAATACTCTCAAGAATTTTGGCAAAAGGAGACAACATAGCTATAGGTCTGAAGTTTTGTATTTCGTTTTTATTTCCAGACTTTGGCACTGGACACACTAAACTCTCTTTCCATTTGTCCGGAAAAGTGCCTGTTCTTATGGACATATTGAATATAGTATGGAGTGGATACTTGAACATATCAATACAGTCTTTGACAACATAGGGAGGAATGCCATCAGGTCCACATGACGCTTTTGGTTTAAGTGCCTTTATAGCCAATTCAATTTCTTGAAGTTGTATTTCTCAAAGTTGAAAGTTGTCCAACAGGCTACTGCATTCCGTCTTGTTAGAAATTAAACTATCTACGTCGTATTTTGCGAGACATTGCTATAAACAGATTGAAAGTACCGTAATGTGCAAAGGCCTTAGCAATCTCACTGTCGTGATTTATTTCTTTTCCATTGCAAGTCAAGGAGACTGATGTCATATGTTTGGTTTTGCTTTTGACAAAACTCCAAAGTTGGCCCGGGTCATTACGAATAGAAAGTTCAGATTCTAAAATGAATGTCTTATACGCAAGTGATATGTCGGTCTTTATCTGTTTACGTAACTTATGAAATTTATTTTACGATGATATATGCTTGAAGTTATTCCACTTTTCCATTTTTTATTATGATATGATTTGGTTTTTATTTTTCTAATTATTCTATTATTGAACCAGCTCGGATAATTTGCAATAACATGTTTCTTAGGGGGAATACACATGCTAAATACATAATTAATCATGTTGTAAAAGTTGGAGAGAGCACTATTGATATTTGTTTGCGAAAGACAGCCCCAGGTTTTTTTTTTTTTTTTGTTTTGTAGTTCAACGTAAAATTTTCTGAAATCTGCTTTCCTAAAATTGAAACCAAATACTTTAGGTTCTATATTTTCTTTCTTTGGAAAGTTTAATGCGAGAGAGGACACTTATTGCTGGATGGTGTCTGTTTTCCTTAGCAATAAGAGGACATTCTCTTTCAACGAGAGCCTTATCAATATTTGATAATACTAAATCTAGAGTTCGACCATTGCTGTTATGAATAAGGCTACCAGACGTCCCGATTTAGCCGGGACAGTCCTTTTTTTCAACTCGTGTCCCGACTTTTTTGAGACTGCAGTCGGGACGCAAGAATGTCCCGATTTTAAACATTCACTGAGACACGTTAAGTGCCCTTCGTGTTGAAAAATTGTAAATAATTAGAAAATAATCCTTCAAAGGCTTTCTTTTTAAAAACTTCTTCTTTTATAGCTTACCAGAACAAAGAAATCGTACAACAATAACACAACCGCTTTACAAAGTTCAAACATATTGTTTGCATTTAAACAATCACGAAACTGTACCATTGTGAAATCTCCTTTGTTGATAAGCTGCTGTGTTGTTGATTGTTGTCGGATCAAATGTCAAAAACAAACAATGGGAATGAGAAAAATATCAATAGAATAACTACGAACTACCATTGAAATTTATTGCTTAGTTTCATTGGGAGCTTTGTGCTGTGAACGCGCTACTTTTCGTTCGCTGTTTCTTCATCTCCAGCACTGTGATGGGCTTGTTGACAATATTATCTGGATCTTATAAGTGCCGAATTATTTGACGTGTCAGTGATGGCACTAAAACGTAAGTGTGTTTTTAACGATATACTTCAGAAAGAATATCCATTTCTGAAGAGAACCATTTCTGATTCTGACGTACGCTGTAACATATGTTCCTCTACATTTAATATTAGTCACGGAGGACGGTCAGACATTAAACATCATGTGAATAGTATGAAACACAAAAGAGCTGTGAGTTCTAAAGCGTCCAGCTCCTCCATAACAGCGTTTTTTAGAAGTGAAAGTTTCGGTGAAGATGAGCTCAAATTAGCTGTCACAGAAGGAACGTTCGCGTATCACACTGTACAACATAACCATAGTTTCAAATCTATGGACTGCACTTCCAAAGTAATCCAGTGTATGTTTGAGCCAAAATTTAGTTGTGCTCACACTAAAACCGAGGCAATTGTGTTGAACGTGTTAACATCATATGCTACATCCGAACTTGAATCAGACATACGAAAGTCAAACTTCATCTCGGTCATGACCGATGCATCAAACCACAAAAACATTAAAATCTTCCCGGTGCTACTAAGATATTTTGACAGTGAAAAAGGTATACAGGTAAAACTATTAGAAGTGAAATCATTACCTGGGGAAACAGCTGAAATTGTGAGTACATATTTAATGAAGTGTTTGAAAAATGTCCACGCCAGTGAGAAAACTGTTGCTCTGTGTGCTGATAACACCAATTGTAATTTTGGAGGCGTCTATAGGAAAGGAGTTAACAACGTGTACAAGAAACTGCAATAGAACTTGGGCCATAATATACTCGGGGTGCGATGTTCAGCTCATATTATTCATAACATTATTCGAACTGCTGCTGACATGCTTCCAGTTGATATTGAGTGCATCGTTTCCAAAATATATTCTTATTTCTATTTATACACTGTGCGTGTAGAAAACTTAAAGAAATTCTGCCAATTTGTCGAACAGGAATACCAAAATATCCTAGGATACAGCAAACCAAGATGGCTCGCACTTCTTCCTGCTGTGGAGCGACTACTGAAAATGTTTGAGCCATTGAAGTCGTATTTTCAGTCTCAAGATAAATGTCCATTTATCTTGAAGTTATTTTTCGAAAACTCTTTGTCCGAGGCATGGCTATTTTTTGTTCACAACCAGGCATCTACTTTTCAGGCTGCAATTGAAAGAGTGGAAGGACAGTGTGTCACTTTTTTTGAAGTTATTGAAGCAATACAAAATTTGAAAGTAAACCTCCTTTCTAAGTCTGAAGATTGTTTTCTCTCCTCGTCAGTAAGAAGAATACTTGATAAGTTAGAGAAGGAGGGACTTCATTCCGAAGTTCATAAATTTCGCCAATACGTCCATGTATTTTATCAAACTGCAGTAGATTGTTTGAACAAGTGGACTGAACATTTAGAAAATTTGGAAAATTTCAAGTGGGTAACCCTCAGATCTGTTCTTACGTGGGAAGAAATAGAAAAGAATGTGAACTTCCTTCAAACTCTTCTGCATTCACACAAGATTGATGAATGTGCACTGTATGATGAATTTGTGTACATAAAAAAATGTCACACTTGAGAAGTTAGACGAGTGGAAGTCAGGGAACACATCATCAGATGGGCGCTGGGTGGAAATTTTCTCTCACTTTAAAAGTAACGAAATACCCTATTCAAATTTCATGAAGCTCGTCGAGTTTCTTCTGTGTTTGCCAGGAACCAACGCGCCGACAGAACGAGTGTTCTTCATCATGAATAACATTTGGACAAGTGAGAAGTCTAATCTCTCAGTCGAAACTTTAAGATCTGTCTTAATCACAAGAATAAACTTCGATTACACTTGTGTGGACTTTTATAAAATGTTATGTACGAAGAAAGACCTGTTAAAGAGAATCCATGGCGCGCAGAAATATCTGTAAACTGATTGTGTATTCTGGTTTTGTGTGTACCCATCTTGATGGTGCGAACTTCTCAGAAAGGATTATTGAATTGACTTCATCATTATGTAAGTAAATCTTCCATTATTAATTGCTATTTCAAATTACTTCCTAGTTTTATTTTAAATTAGTTACTTCAAACACAGAGAAAAAAAGCCGAACGTAATTTGCAGTTCTATTAAAAATTTCAATGATTTTCTCTTTGTTTCTTTTATTAAATTCTTTAGAAATTCGCCAAAAATTCCGCACTGTTTTTTTTCTGTTTTCCGGAGACGGTTATGCTTATTCACTCTCTTCTGTAGTGATCTTATAGTTGAAAATTAAAAATGTTTTTCATGTTGCTTTGAACCTTCTTTCCAAACGGACGTAGTAGCTCAAGCCTTGACGTAATAGTATTCGAGGGGTAGCAGGTTCGATCTCAGCTGCTGGCCATCCAGGATTTATCCAGTTTACTTGTTTACTAATGCATTGAGAGAAGGTAAATAATAATATATACAAAATTTCGGTGCTGGGCTCACCAATGTGATTTTTAAAAATGTCCCGATTTCGTGCTGTGAAAATATGGTAGCCTTAGTTATGATTATAGTGTGTTGCTATTATTACACCCCTTCCCTTGCATTGATTAAACAATTCGAGATTTCTATAATGGCGGAAGACTTTGTATCTATTATCAAAGAATTCTGTATCAAAATGATTTTCAGTTAAAAAAAAAAAAAAACTTTCAGTGATTATAAAACATAATAGTTATTTGAAAGTAAATTTGTATAAAAGTCTTGAGCTTTAGGACGTTAACCAAAAGTATTTTCATAAAACACTGAAAACATACGTATTTGCTTTTGAGACTCAACTTTCTGTAACACGCACTTTTTTTCACATAAACCAGGCCTCGAATTACACTCAGTATTTCTTGGAATTTCCCCTGTAGAGAAATGTTACTCAGGTTGCTACAGGTGTTCAATTGTTTTGTTCTACTTGCGTGTTGCAGTTCCTATAAACACAGTACTCACTGATTTCTGGTCTGCTTCCGCTTCACTGACGCAGAGGAGGAGGATTGAGCCCTGGAATTCTGTTGTTTTTCATGTTGAATGACAATTGCCTCGGCCGATTTATCAGTACGATTGGGTGTTTCTTGCAGAGCAGTGCGGGGTAGGCCTCATCTGGTATTTCACGTTCCACACGTTCCTTTCTTCTTTTTCTAACATTTCTGAAAGTGTGTATTTTCTCCCGTCAATGTATAAATAGCGATAACTTACATAGAAAAGTTTTCCTAGATTGCGAGCTTATGACATATAATATCGAAGACCTTTTCTATTATCTCGCACTACATGTAAATAATCTTGTTCTATATAGATATTTGTTCCACACAGCTTTTTCTTATTTTGTAGAACTATTTCCTTTTTTTCTATCACTTAAGAACTTGAACACGATTGGGCGACACTTGCCTGGAGGTTTAATGCCGGCACGGTGACATCTCTGAATGTCCTCATCTGATAAGTTCAGTTGGAAATGATCCCGTAAAAAATTACGCACTTTATTTTCAGTGTTGCTCCAATTTTCACTTTCTTCTTCAACGCCATAACACACTAAATTCTGCCTTCGACTACGATTCTCCAAATCATCCATTTTGTTCTGTAGAAATGAATTGTGTGGTAGATGATTCTCTAGTTCACTTTTCGCCTGTTCGAGTTCATTTTCCACTACACACACACGATTCTTTAAAGTCGTCATGGTTTCACATAACTGTCGCACTTCGGACACTAACAGTTCATTAGAGCCTCGTAGAGTCAATCATTTCTTTGATTTCTGCTACATCGTAATACAGTACATACTTTCCAGTGTTTGGTAGGAAAGTTTTCTGGCCCTCATTCCTGAAGAAGAATCTTCCTTCTGACGATCTGAAAAACCGTGCTAGACTTGGTGAAGATTGCAACACCACAAGAATTCTGTTCTTGAAAATTTCAGCACCAAGAATGAGTGACAGGAATATGTCCATACCCAGATGATTTGAACGGAAAGATATTGCGTACGAACAGTTATAATTTCAGCAGTGTAGTGCATACGTAGGCCTAGCAGTGCCCTCGGTTCTGTGTACGCAGTAGGTCCGGAAGGCAGAAGTTTACCCAACACTTAAGTTATTGAGTCAGATCAAGCTGACAGGAAGTGTACGGACAAGTGCCACTATGTGTCATCGATGTCAAAGCATCCAATATAAACAGGCAACTGCGTTCGAACGGCAGTATGATCGGCCTACTGGAAAATAACTTTCCTTGCCTCGAAGTTGGCGCGCGTTCAAAATAGAATACAAAAATCAGAAAACATAAATAAAGCAAGAATATTATATTAGGTTACAATTCAGACTGGTGCTCAGGTCTTTTGGCGTTCTGAAATTGTACATGTCTATAAATTGACAAGCTATTCTGATGAGGAAATTACTGAAATGTTACAAGTCGGACTATTCGCGACTAGTCAAATTTGATGTTTTACACTCAGCATTACCTTCGTAATCGTAGTAGTTCGATGAAATCTAACTCAATTTCAAACTCATTAATTATACATTCACGAATCTTCTCTTCCTATAGACCCTATCTTCGAGTATAGTCGAATGTTTTTCTTCCACTTAATTGGCAAAGGTTATTTTCCTTATTACGTAAATGTAGAAAGACGACTTAATTTTCCGACTCAACAAAGTGTGACGTATCGAGATTCATTTCCTAGATGAAGAAATGTTTTTTACGTAAAGAATTTAAATATAAGTGTTTATGCTTCCTTGTTAGTCAGGATGTTGTGATTGCTCTATGGCACCAGTGAAGGGCTGTTCTTTATTTTCAAACTTAAACTACCAGTATTTACAAAATACATGCATACTAAGTAAAAAGAAAAATAACTAGCAGATTGCCCGTTCTTCTCACGGGGAGAATACGTTTTTGGACATAAAGGACTGAATTTCGATTTAAACAACACCAGAAATGTCACTGTTCGTCTCAGCGACCCAGAAGACTATGGATTCGACAGTAATATTGGTCATTTTCTATCATTTATATCCCTCCCTAACTTTCGAAGCTGAATTTTGATTTAAACGGCATCGAAAATGTCACCGGTCTTCTCAGCAACTCCGAAAACTATGGATTCGACATTAATATCGGTCACTTTTAAAATCATTTATATATATATATATATCTCCCCCTCCTCAAAGTTGCACCGTCAAAGTGAAACGATAGAAACCATTCCAGGCCCGAACCTCATCTATGTTGAAAATTTGATCGAGATCAGTTGGGTGGTTCAAGAGGTTCACAAACATAGTCACTTTTAAATATACTACAATATTTACTGAGTCACTGGACTGCACAAAGCTAAACAAAGAAAATATCAAAGAAACAGAGAATTGGAAATACTGGACTTGAAATACAAAATATTTGTGTTGGTGTGTAAGATTCATTCCGTTTTAGACTTCTTCTTAAAGCGAAAAAGCGACCTCCTGTACTGATAAATTAGGTACAGTCAAACATTAAGATGATTCTTTGAATGATGCTGATTTAAATGCAAGGTTCAAGTTGATCGTCAATTTTTCTTTCTTTGTGTACGCTTCTCCCCACATTTGGGAAACGGATTTGGATTTCATTTCATATATCTATATATATAAAAGAGAACGCACAAATCCTTTGTTACCTCATCACGCTAATACGGCTGAACCAATTTCTTTTATTTTTGGGGGGTTATTAGGATTTGGACCCTAGATGGTTTTTATCATATCACTTTAATTTTTAATTACCAGTGTCTTGAGATAATTGACCATTCAAGTGTCCATAACGTACAAATCCTTTGTTAGTTCATCATAGGTAAAAATAAACGTATTTATATGCAACCCGCATGACCGTGTCACTCGGCGGGTTAACATAAATGACAGGCGATATAATGTTAACATTTACTGCAATCTAGTATGGTTTTTATCATATCACTTGAAAGCGAAAACTTCCGGGGTGACCGCAGCGAAGCGGGGCGGGTTAACATAAATGACAGGCGATATAATGTTAACATTTACTGCAATCTTCTATGGTTTTTATCATATCACTTGAAAGCGAAAAAGTAAAAATTATCTAAGTAACAAAGTTTATTGCGTTCCGGGGTGACCGCAGCGAAGCGGGGTGAACGCTGCTAGTAATTGATAAAGTTTTGATAAAGTAGTATCGGCCATGATCCTGGTGACCCTGTAAGTTTCAGATGTGTTTAACTGAAGTACTATCTTGTGCAGTAGCGTATTTACGATTTTGTTTCGGGGGGAACTTTGCTAACTTTAGTCCTGGAAATGTGAAAATTCTGCAAGATATTTAATTTACTTTAATATAGTAAATAAAATTTCGGGGGACGATTAAGCCCGGAAGTTCCCCCCTAAATACGCCACTGATGTTCTGCCTTAGAGTAAAATGAAAATGCTCTTTTCTTTCTGAATACCATTTTGATGAAACAAAATGTTGATTCGTGAAGTGGGCGAAAGAGGCAATATTCCAAGAAAACTAATGCATATGAACTTTCGTTCTATTTCTGTTAAGTTCGGAGTTGTAAACAGGAAATTTACTCATAAGCAATCGTGTTTCCATAGAAACGCCAATTACAGATGTATTATTTTAAACAAGTTTCCATGCCACAAGAAATGTATCCTTTACATCCTACGGATGTTGTTTTAATTTATTACTTTCTTGGTTTGGAAAGTCATTGCTATCTGAAGCTGATCTAATTTAAACGTTTAATTATTTAAAAAAAGATGGAACATCAAAACATTTTAATTACTCGTAAAACTTCCATTGCAGAGCAAATGTTACATTACGACTTGAAATTTATTATTGTTTGTGTGTATATACAATGACATCAAAGTTCGTTAAGGATATTTTACGCAGGGGTGGGGACAGGATCAAATGACAATAGATTCAATCTACTCTTAACAGTGTATAATTTTCATATGCAATACAGTAGCCCCGCGTAGCGTAGTCGCTCTCTCGGGTTCGATTCTCGGTGGGGACATTCGGTCGAAAAAGTGTAAAAGATTTTCAGGCCAGTCATCCTGAGTGAGGTTTTCCCAACTTTTTCTCATTAACACCAGACAAATGAGACGGTACCTAATATACAGGCCCCAGGCCGTTTCCTTCCTTCCCTTTCCTCGAATAGTGTGATCACCAACGAACGTCATCCCTTATACGTTACAGGCTAACATGATCGTAGGTGGCGAGAGCGCAGAAACCTAATTCCTAATACTAATCATATGTAGTATATATATTTATTTATAAATAATCTATTCCAGCAGAATAAAATCTATCAACTTCATCACATTAGCACTACAAAAACAAAATGTTTCTTTCGATTTTCTCGGAAACTTCGCATGAGAATTTAACTTCAATTATGTTAGTTTTTTTTTCAGCTTGATATAATCTATTTATTGATTTACCTTTGGACAATAATATAAACAGAAATTAAAATTTGAGATAATCATAATTTTGGGGCTATACCTCATTAGACACCCTAGTCACCCTGTATACTGCAATCGTTTTAGTGTCATAATGAAAAACTTGATTACCGTAGCTATACCTAGATACTTCATGATTGAATGAATGACTATGGGTTAATCGGGACGTCAGCACTGAGGCTAGTTGGTCCCTTCACGATAAGGCCGCCACATACTCCACATAAAACTTTAAAAATAAAACTTAGAAAAGGGGGGCGCGGTGGCTCAGTGGTAGAGCGTTCACCTCTGGTGCTTGGGGTGCCGGGTTCGATCCCAGCCCCCGCCAAGTGAACTTTGTGGTGGACAAACACCGTGCTCGTGGGTTTTCTCGGGGTACTCCCGTTTCCTCCCACTTTCTTCATTCCACCATTTCACTCATCTCTCATTATCACCGTCTCCTTTAGCCTAACCGGCACAACCGTGGGACGTAAAACTCTTCCACCAATTTTTCCTTCAAGACTAGTTAAATCACCCTTGCTTTGTCAGAATTAATTTGCATTATACATACAAATTTAATATTTGATGAAATTTGATTTGTGAATATTAAAATTTTAGATAACTGAATTTGATTTTGACAAGACAAGGAATTTTTAATAGATTAGAAAAAGAAACCAGTGTAATCAAGGCATTAAAATCCCAGTTCCTTTCAAAGAAAAGACATGCATATTTTCTCATACAAATCAATGGGTTAGGTTTATGGTGGTTCAGTGGCAGAGCTTTCACCTTTGTTGCGCAAGGTCTCTGGTTAGATTGTAGCTCCCACCAAATGGGCTTTGTGGTGATCAAACACCATATGCTTTTTTTTGGGATTCCTCCGTTTCCTCACACTTTCATCACTTCACCATTTTATTCATTATCATCACCATTGGCTCCATTAGCTTTAGTGCATAATCGTGTGCGTTAGCCTAAAAAGATGGGTTAGAAATCAAAGATTGCGCTTCTCGCCAAAGAGTGTCATCATAACTGATACGACGTACTTCTTGATATAATCGAACACATGTCGACAACATTATTTCATCAAATGGAATTTTTCACATAATAAATAGTTATACATAGCGACTGTTACTTGAAGCAATAATATGTGGGCCACTGTACAGTCCGCAGCACAAAAACCTGCAGCATGAGCATGTAAGTTTATTGTGAAACGGCGAAGTCTTTTGCTCCAAGATAAGTGTGCAAGGGAGGACGCCGAGGTTTCTCCTGGTGTGATTCGTGCCACTTAGACGTTATGTAGATTCCCTGCGCTGTTAGGCGTAGTTTCACAATAGATATCGTATTTCATTGACAGATACAAGCTAAAAGGATCATTCTTTCAAAATCTCTCACGGTCCATTCACTAGTTGCTGGCAGAAACAGTTTTCATCACTGCAGACTATAGTCGCCATTCTACCTTAGAATGAGTTCGTTCTTTCCACCGCCGTGCAGCTCCAGTAATGATGAAAGTTTAGAATCTACCTTACGAAGGATGTGTGTGAAAGGCTGCTTTCAGGAAATGTTGGCGATGTCTCGTAAGAAAGAATGGTTCTGATATAGTTCGCACTTAGTATTTGCTTCCCCAAAGTAAAACCTAAGACAGAGGTGACCAAACAGTAGATCGCGAGCGATTGGTCAATTGCTGCTGAATACCGGATAGATCGCGAAGCTTTTTTAAAGAGTGATATTTTAAAAGAAATCTTACATACCAATTGTCCTTTTTAGCTATGAGTTTCAATGGAAGTAAAATGATTTTGAATGAAAGGACGAAAAAATATCATTCTCATGAAGAATGGGAACACTATTTCTCCTTTGTCATGTCAAAGGACCAGTGAATGTATTTATTGTGCAGACAGTAAGCACTACTTCAGTTTGCAAAAGAACAACTAGATCGGATTGCAGCCCTGAAAGTGAATTGAAGGACATAAAAGTGCAGAGAAAGGGCAGTTGGACATATTTAGATGCCAAAGATATTCATACTCTGATGTAGACCACTGCATTAAAAAAAAATGCTACTCTTGACTTAAGGTAAATTTATCCATTCACGTGCAATAAGTCTAAGCATGTATTATAACTGACACTAAATTGTCTGACATCACATTGATTATATATATAATCGATGTGATGTCAGACAATTTGGTATCTCGACTTACACGGCTAGTGTTTGTAGATTTTCCGAGACAAATTTCCCAGCAATGATTAAAAAGAACTTTTCAGTTAATTTTTTCCTCGCCTGTAAAGGGTAGTCCTGCCTTACATATGACAATAGTGTACGTATACTCATAAGATTATGTATTTCATTACATGGTAAAGAAATGTGTCAAATACAATGGTTAGAAGAATAAAATAATCAGATCATACTTTCCAATATCATGTCATTCCATGCATATGGTAATTACGCACGTGAAGCAAGCATAGTTGTAAATATATATATCGTCCTTCATTCGCTTTTCTTTTTCTGTCCAAGATGGACCCTTAACTGTTATTTTATAGTATTTATTCAGTTTTTTTATTAGGCCCAATAAATTTAGTGCAAACTGTATGTAATACCTTAAGCAACAGAAGCCTGAACATAATATTTCACAGGATTGTACAGTCCGCGGCTTAGAAATTGTTACAAAAATTCTAAGTCCAAATTAATAACTAAATCTTGCCCCGTTTTCTTATGCAATTCAGAAATACATGTCTCGATCGATTAGTTATTTCTTATCTTCAATCCAACTCCTTCCCTCCTCCACTTCCTCTTGTCTAAAGCAGTAGGAATCGAGAGTGTAGACCGTGACGTCATGTTAGTTTTCCCCCCTGTGAACGAAGTCGTTTCAACTCGGTTCCTACTGTCTGAAAACTTGGCGTGTTTCGCAAACAATTCATGAATACAAAACGGCCATTCTTATGGTCTAGTATAAGTCATAAATTTGTCTGAAACGACTTTGTGGACTTGTTTCTACGTTCTTCCACTCTTACTAAAAGTAATAATAATATTTCCGTTAGTCATTTTCAACACGTTCCATATATTCGTTCAACAAAAATTGGTAAATACGAACTATTTTTGGTATATATATTTTGTAAAATATCAATATAATGCACACATAATCCAATGTCTTTTACCCAAAGAAAGGGCGTTACTATGTATCGTGATGAAGACAAATCCTACTTAGTTTCTGTTGAGGCATCCGAAGGTTCGATTTTCATATTGTCCAGTAGCTGACACATTCTTTCCCCCCTCTTTTCTTTCCAAAGTATCTCTTATAAGGCAATTCATCTTTATAGAGGCTCCAACAAATTTATTTTCATTTTTCTTAATATGCTTATTTGCAT
The DNA here is from genome assembly GCF_964235325.1 of Thermobia domestica. Classification (NCBI taxonomy): domain Eukaryota; kingdom Metazoa; phylum Arthropoda; class Insecta; order Zygentoma; family Lepismatidae; genus Thermobia; species Thermobia domestica. Next base: position 224,051,292 of record NC_137457.1, on the reverse strand, counting down.
TGGAATACGACGTAATATTTAGGTCTCAAATATTCAGTAATAATAATAATAATAATGGTATTAAAAGTTTTAAAGTAGGTCTAAAATTTGGAAAAAGTTACTTAAACGTTGGGATTTCGGAGAAGGGTTTCCGTACCTTCAAGATACACCTCTGCAACTACCCACATTTTAAACAAAAGTTTTCCACTAACGTTTCATGTAGAAAGTGTTCTACTGTATGTTTTAAGAAAAATAACTGTAATAGAAATAATTGAATATCACTCAACAGTAAGGCATATAATAAACTAATTTTTAGGATATGCAGAGGTAATAATGAAAGCTTTGGTACAAAAATACATACACAGATCATAATCCAATGAGCTCTGTAGAAAGTAACAAAATAGCCTATAAGATTCAGTCTACAGAGCAATTGTTACTTAAACAATGGACATGCACTATTTCGAGAATTGTAACAAGACGAGAAATGTTTACGATACTTTTCATCTCGTGTCGATTCTTATCTCTAAAGCGACATGATAATTTGAGTTACCCTTATCCCATCTCGAATGTAAACTGTTAAAATCTTTAAGTTTAACGTCCCACAATATGCCGGTTAGGGTAAAGGAGACAGTGGTGATGAGAGATGAATGAAATGGTGGAATGAACAAAGTGGGAGGAAACGGGAGAACCCCGGGAAAACCCACGAGCACGGTGTTTGTCCACCACAAAGTCCACACGGCGCGAGGTGGGTTCGAACCAGTGACCCCAAGCACCGGAAGTGAACGCTCTACCACTGAGCCACCGCGCCCCCTGTAAACTGTTATTTTCTTAATTCCACTTGGGAGGTTTTTATATAATTTCACACTACTTCCTCAATGTCTAATATGCAACTACTTTAGCCTTAGATGAAAAAAAAGTTGTGAAGGAGCTACAGACTGTGAAGTCTACTGAAAAGATTTATCACGTCCTTGCAGCAACAACTTTACGTTTTCGAACAGTAATGAAGCACAAGATTGACTGAAAGTGCACCTTAGAATGAAATAGCTAAAGATCTAATCTTATATAACTCTCACTGATAGTAATGTTCAGTATTTGTTTAGACGCCTATTCTTTTATAACTTTACCTATGGTGCGTGGGGTCCTTCGTTCGATCCCCGCTAGCCCCGAATGAACTTTATTGTGGACAAACACTGTGTGCATGAGTTTTATCGAGTTTCTCCCGTTTTCTCGAGTTTCTCCCGTTTCCTCCCACTTCTTCATTCCACGATTTCACTCATTCCTCAGCATCAATGTCACCATTAACTTAATCGGTATATACGTGGGACGTAAAACTTAAATATTTCATTTCATTTTTCTTTTATAACTGTATCTCACTTTTCCTGTGACCTTTGGCAATTTTTAACATTGAAAGCAAAAAAAAAAAAAAAAAAGGCAATACATTGATATCGAAAAAGTAGTTAACGAATTCTTCTCCGAGAAAGATCACCTGTACACTTATTTTTCAAATGGTAATTTATAATTATACTTATGTTGGTTGAAATTTCTCCATAGGTATGGGGGCGAGACACTGAAACCACCATACCAAGAGGTGAAGATGACATGTAAAAGACGTCAAATACGAACGATATTAGTGTCGAATTCATGTGCAAAGATGAATAGTGACACTGTGGATGCTGTATAAGTCCAAATCAAGCTTTGGTTGGCATAGAGTTGACAATGGGAGAGTGACAGGCAAAAAGAATCGAAACTATCCTATATTTGTGTCCAATGGATAGTTTTCGGAATCACTGAAATAAAACGTGATATTTCAGATGTGGGTATGTCCAAGGTTGACCTTATTGGCATGAGGTCATAGGGGGAACCAGTAAAGACTTCAGAACTGTTTCTTTTTAGTACGTTTCAATACACTGCGGGTGAAACGTGATAATGCACAAATACTGATATCACACTCGGAATTATCGGAGATATAACTTCTGGGGAAACATTACTAACTGCTCACTTTCTAAACTTTTCACTGCTTTGCAGGGACGTAAACAAAGCTTTTTGAGGGCATGTTTTACTAAAATGTCTATCATCATCTCTAAAATTAGATATAATTTACAGGAAAGTAGTGATTTCGTGGGGCAAGAGCTCTGGATTGCCAAGGCCTGCATCCTGTGTATGTCCCTGCTGTTCTAAATTGTCATAAGCTCCACTTCAAAAAATGTACGACGTAAAATGTAATTAAGAAACGTATAAAATAGAGTACAGTATATATGGAAAATATGTGATTATAAATAAGTAATACAGTAGAAAATAATTATAAAACATAATGCTGAAGGGAAAGCCTTTTTTTAAACAATCATACTTGAATGTAAAATATACTTTTAAAACAATTTTCCATTTATGCAAGGCTCAAGCCAGCGAGGAGTGCCATCTGGTTGCCACTATTCGCCTCTTCGAACCAAAAAAGTATGAATTTGACACCAATATTTTTTGTATTCTATTACTTCTTTTATACTTATAACCCCTTTCCCTCCCTGGAATGGTTTCAGTGTCTTAGCCCCCACAGTAGATTGTTGTGATGGTAATTTATACGTATAATAAATTCGTTTGAAATTCCTCCAAGAGTCAATGTTGCACTGTACGTTTTTTCTGAATCAAACTCTCTAAATATATATACATACATTACAGTAAGAACTGAATTTTGTATTAACGCCTGACTGTCGTTGTTGTGCAAACACTCATGATGATATGCCGTAGGAAAATGAGTTGCATTAAGGTTGTAAGATTTAATATCAAGTTTGAAACATCGTAAGTTAAAGAAACGCATGTAATAACAAATATCGTATTTGAAAATAATTTCGAATTAAACTAGCTGTTACTACATTACTTAAAAATTGAACTTGTGGAATGCACAGTGTGAGCCTAGCTCATAGAAAATAATCAATAAGAATGGTCTTGATTCGAAGCTGGGACCATGCACGTAGGAGTAACATATATTAACCATTCACCTAACAGACGATGACGCACAGGGTTTGGCACTACTTTATCAGATGGTTCTATCAAATGTAACCTAAGTAACACAATAGTAACAAATTTTACTGCCCTAAAAAGTGTTCTGAACAAGGCGAAGTTCATTATGCACATTGTAACTAAGTTACAAGAGGTTTATATCCTATCAGAACGGCGCATCCACCAAGTCAACTTTTGGAATATTCCATTAAGTTAGCTTTTAAGGTAGCTAAAGGAAACGTATGTGCATGAGTACAGAGTTCTTCGTAGCAGAGTGGATAAAGTCATGGTTCGATAACTACGAGGTTCGAGGTTCGAAACCAGTCTTGCAAGCTTCAATTTTTTTAAATTCTTAATTCGTCAGTTCTCAAGATCTTTCTCTCCATTCGTAATCATCTGATGCTCTCAAAAGTGTTCTCCACCTTAATTCGACAACTGCATAATGTGATCCTCGCAGTTCGAAACCTTCCCTTCTTCTGTATCACAAAATCACAATTTTCGTCATAATACGAATGCTGTCCGATCATTTTTCCGCAGTTCTGAATCTGTGTATATAAATCATTCCTCTCTGTCTCCATATTTCAATCTCTCTCTCTGTCTCTCTCAATGTCGCCCAGGAACTCAAATGGCTTGAGATCAAACCTTCGACTCCTGAAACCAAATGTAAGCTCTCTAGCAATGTGCTGTCGTAACTCTATAGGTTTGTCGCTAAAAGCAGCGAGATTTTAGATTTTATTCGGGACACGGGGGGGGGGGGAAGGGGAGAGGCTCCGCCAACAAAAATTTTTCACTTTCTATTAGTGTATTACTATATATTTTCTCAAACAATTTGTATTTATGAAGCTCAATGGTAGGGAAATTACACCCTCCTGTCCTGCCCAAATGATGCTCTTGGAACATTTGCTTGCAATTACTGAAAATAAATTAAATGAATAATTGAATAACACTCATTTCTGTCAGTAGATATTCTCGAGCTCTGTGCGTGTATTACAGACTTTAGGAAGCAGAAAACTTACTGCCGTTATGGGCAATTTCCATAGATTTCTTAGGGAGCATCTTACTAGCTTGCAGTCTTTAAAGAAGGGAAAGAATGAAACTAAAGGTATTAATGAAGCTATGGGAAGATTGTATGACTTTTTTTTAAGAAATAGGCTCTTTAAAGATATTTCAGAACAAGTGAATGATAAAAGGCTATTTTAGAGCTATAACATTGTAAGCTTGATTCCTTTCTTTTTTCGTCTGAATGGAAAGAGTGTACTACGTCACATTCACTGCTTTAGACAAGAAGAAGTGGAGGAGGGAGAGAGTTGGATTGAAGACAAGAAATAACTAATCGATCGAGACATGTATTTCCGGATTGCATAGGAAAACGGGGCAAGATTTAGTTATTAATTTGGACTTAGAATTTTTGTAACAATTTTTATGCCGCGGACTGTACAACAAGACAGTTTCTATCACCATATTAAATTTGATCCAGATTAGTTGTTGTTATTTTGATTTTTGAAAATGTGACTCAAAATTTGACAGCTCATAACTCTCTCGGCTCCAAAATCCAACATAACGTATTTCACACTATTATACAGCAAAACAAATTTAACTACCATGAAAACTTTGATCTCATTCGATGAGTTCGGTTGAACTTGTGGATATACAGGGTATTAACGGACTTCGTGTCATAAATTTGAAGGGCGATTCAGCACATTAAAATAAGAAGAAAAAGTTATTTAAACATGCCCTAAACTGCATAGTTTCCCAGTGAGAGGATACCGGAAATGTAAGAAAAGCAACTTTAGAACTGTGTTTCTTAGGGATGATGTACCTCCCCCTATGATGGCATACACAATACACACCTAACAATGCAAGTGTATCATGACCCATAAATTATCTTTATCTTCGAGATTCGTTGCATGTAAACATAGTCCGCTCTTCTTTGCTCTTATGCAATCACGCATAACATTAAAATTCTTTTACTACTGATTACGAATGTAATATCCAGTTGCTAACAACGAATTTCTGTTTTATATTGACGTTTCCTTCCTTCCATACTTATTTCGACTCACCTTTAGTCCGGAAATCTTGCGCAATCATTGAACATTACTTCGGAAATTTTTAGGGAATTCTTTACGCAATCATTCAACATATTTGTTTCTCTTCCGTTTTCGGCAGCCTCTCGCTTGAAAACTATGCAGTTTAGGACATATGTTTATATTATTATTTTTTCGTATTTTAGTGTGTTTCGTATTTCGAATCACCTTCCAAATTTATGGCACAAAGTTCATTAACACCTTGTATAGTGTCCTTGATTTTTTAAAAGGAGTAAAACAATTGAAGGAAGAAAACAATAGTATTTACGTAAGTTCTTTTTTGATGGAAACGACATATTTACCAATACTTTACATAAAAGGTGTCCAGTAAGAAAAGTAACCTACGTAACATGTTTAAGGTGTCTCCTCTTTAATTGAATACGTTTGGAACCGAGACCCAGAGGAGGGGTGGGTCAGTTGACAAGATTCCAAGAAAAGAAGACTTCGAAGAGACTAAAAGAATTGAGACTTATCGATTTTTCTCAAAAGAAAGCGAAACGAAAATGGGGACATAAAATTCGGTGTTTAACTCTGCGATTAATTCCCCGGATTGGGGTGTTTAGCCTCAGAAATTCTCCTTTGCGATATTTGCTAACTGAGGTGAGGAAATGTACCTCTACGAACACTGCTTACGAGTGGTTTGTCTTGCTAGTAACCACAGTTATGAGTAACATATTTTAGTAAAAAAAAGTAGTAAGAAATATATCTTTGAGTTAATCAATTTATTTACTAATAAGTATTTCGAAATTTACTCATAAATGCTCAATGTGAGCACCTTCCGATACATTGTAAATTTTAATATTATAACTCCTGCCGGGGACGTATCAACATGTTCTCAAGAACAGTTTACATTACAGCGCTAACTTGTAGCTCACGCACATCCTGGGGAAGTGGCAGTTTTAGACATTAGGATTTTTGTCTATGGAGATATGTGAAGGAACAAACGTCTACTGTCTTCTTTGGAAACATACTCTGAATTCTCCACACTCAGTTTGGAAGGCAAAGGTCTTCGAGACGATTTACACTTACAAACGCAACCTGTTGGCTAGAATTTATCACATTGATTCGATATTTTTTCGTTCGTGGTTCTTTGTTAAATCATGCACGAAACTCACACTGCACACTCAAAAAAGACCTACTCATTTGAAGTTGCTTAACGCAAAATGTTTTCGCTTCTCTCCATCATTAGCAGCCATTTTGCAACAGAGTAAATGAAAGTTGTATGTGTAGTAACAACTCTCTCTCCAGTCGAAAGTGGAATGACCAATGAAAAATGCTCAGACAATTAACCAATCAAGCCGACTGAAACAATTCCCAAATACTCCCACGATGTTTGCTATATTATTATTCGTATAACTTCCATTTACTTTGTTTCCATTAAACCGTTATTTTAAGAAATTGACTACCTAACTCTCTTTAAACGAGCATGTTCTTGCCACAATTGGGGTTTAGCGTCCCACAGCGAGTCTATTTGAGACATGAGTCTACAACGTAATATGGAATGCGAACCACATAAGCTCCCGCTAGGAATCGAACACATGTTTCTTGCACCGAGGTCGCGTACGCTAACCATACAGCTACGAGGGATCTCTCGCAACTAGTAGTCCCTTATTCATATCTGTCCATAGGACTCGAGACACAAAGGAGAACAAGGATCTTATTTTGCTACTTAAAATATAAAATGAAAACTCATACTCGTATTTTTAAAGAAAATTTTAACTACTAGTCCGAAAGTAATAGGATATTGGTTTAACATAAAAATTGGTTAAATTTTGAAAACAACTACCGGTACTAATTATCACAACTATAAAAGCGAAATATGGTGTTGGAAGAACTGGTAAACACAAATTCCGTGGCCGACAAAAATATAGATGAAGGGAGTAACACTAGGATTACATACAGACGAACTTTGGACAGAATATTCGAGATAAGACTTTGGATAGGAGATTCTGTGTCCATAATCTTCTCGAAGATTTTAGATCGGGATCCAAAATAATATACAAACCATGCATCATAAATATTGCACTCTTATGTGGCAATTTTTCTTTCTTGGAGATTCCAGAAGTTTCTGTTCATTGCTGGTGAATCATGGTTAGTATATTATGCATTTAAAAAAATCAAATAAATTGCATGTATAGAATGTCCTCAACCCTCGAGACAAGGAGAGAGCAAATGTTGATTAACTAAACAACTTCTGTTTTTGCATACATGCTTGCGTTGTATAATTCTTCTTGTAAAAAATTCCCTTTTATTGTTTCTGCCAAATATCAACTAAACTATCCACAGCGTGGACTCATCTTAGAAAGGGAGTTTCTTTATACTATAAAACTGCTAAATGATTTGTCATCAACCATTTCAAACAACTTTTCCGTGTACTTAAATTAAATCTATCACTACATCTTTCTGTACTACTAATCTACATACTCTTTGACCAACTGTATTAATGACTTGGTCTGTCTGAGTCGCTAAGATAATGATGTTATCATCAAAGTGATTTGTTAGGTGTTCGGCTACAAGTTCCTCTGCTTGCTGAAATGGCTGATCCAACTGATCATTCTTAACCTCTTCATGTTCCTTTTCTATTGGTGTGATATCATAATTGCTTGAGATCTTTTTCCTTGGTTTAGTAGCCCTGGAAACTCAAGGATTACAAAAGTGTTGCTGAAAGCAAGCCCCACTTTTTCCTTGCTAGATGATCAGTCATTATTCAACGTAGATGATGATCTGGTGTTGTTGGTGCAAAATCTCATGGCTGCAGCTACACGCAAATATGGAAACAGTTCACGTACAGAAGGATGAAGCTTAACCTTCTGACTAAGAATGACTTTATAAACACAGTACAATACTTCGAAGTCCTGGAGAATCAACACGAAACTCCTTCGCTCATAACTGTAACGGTGAGAAATGATAGGTTGTTGGTAGACCGCTGGTATTGTAAGCAGACTGAAGTTGACGGAACTGATGGATGATTTCCAGTGGCTTCACGAGGGTAGGTGTTGGCAAAATGAAGGATAGATTTCTCTTTTTCTAGTTCTCGTTGAATCAGCTCGGTGCAAACAATTTTGAGTCTGAAAATATAGAAAATGCATTAAACGGAGGAATACTTACGTAAGTCATAACTTTCTTTTACTTCAAAAACCAACATATTTCTTTCCTGATTTGTGTCTGGTATTCACATTTACGGGTGAATGTTACGGGGAAATCCGAAGGTTCATTACCATAGAAACAAATGTTCTTCATTGCGCTTTATCCAATGTCACTCTAATCTATTCTCAGTTGTTACTACCCACTTCCCTGAGATACCGCTTTATATCTTCTTCGTCTACGTAAAAGTATACGGTATTTCGCCTAGGCGAGTCGTTTCTAATGTTGAATATAGTAGCGTGCATTTTCAATTGGAGACAGAACGGCGAGACATCTGTGGAGCAAACGAGGACGCAGGCTGGAAAAACACAAATGTTGACAAGGTCCGGGGTACCTTAGTGATAGAGCATTCACTTCTGATGCAAGGGTTTCCGATTTGACAGCCCCAGCTGAACCTGAATTTTGACACAAAACTGTCGTTACTTCAACTCGTTCGCACTTTGGAGTAAAGTACTGATGGTAGTTGTTAAATCCACCACTTGACATTATGAGGAATCTTTTTAGTAACACACCACTGGGTGTTATTTTATTGCCAAAGACTACTTTAAAAAATAATTTTCTATCTTATTAAATGGGTATGGTTCTTAAGAAGAACAATAAAGTATGGCATATTTTTTTATAAGTGGTTACGAGGAACGGAATGCAGTCGGCAACAAAGAGGATAATAGTGCATGTAGGAACACTAGATGGCAGCATTTTTCCTCACGTAAATGGAGTCAGAAAATTCAAACGCTTACAAAACTATTCACGCCAACGATTACAGGAAACAATACGTTGTTCTTTATTTTGTATAGATGTCAAACATACAGCATAAAGGTTTGCTCATAGCAAAACCTTAAAACTAAAAAAGTCACTTACTAGCTATTTCTGATATGAACGGAAAATCATATGTACGCTTGAAATTCCAGTATTGCTCACTTTCCCAGCTGGCGTAGTACAGCTCTTGTAGTGAGGCATTGTTGCCAAGTCCAGGCTGTGTTTATCGCATACGTGTGGACGCACGGTGATCCGAACACAGTTGCGGGCGAGAGGCTGCAAGAGATTGAGGGATTCTCCCAAGTGGAAGCTAGCTGAAGTACACAAGTAGTGCATATTTTGAACCTCATTTTCATTTTTCTCATCTTCATCCTATACTCGTGGGTCTTGCTTCAGATCGGTTATCTTCATCGCTTCATGGATACTGGACAACCTCCTCCACCACCTCTGAAGATGATCGAGAAGCGGAGAAATCGTGATAAGACGTCCACCGACCCAAGTCCCGAGCGTTCTCGTTCTCCAATCCACGGGAAGAACCAAGCACCATCAACTAGTTCACCACCATCGAAGAAGAAACATACCGACGCACATAGCATATCAAGTTCCGACGCTGATTCCGACCGGCTTATCATCGACGACGATTTTCCTCCTCTGCAGCCTATCTACAGCTTCCTACTGCAAAACTATGATCCAAAGTACAGGAATTCGAAGCTCTTGTTCCAGCAAATTCTCAAGTATCGTCCACGCTCCGAGATTTCACAGATAGTGGAAACACGAAATGGATTCATCATCAAATCAAAATTGGCTAACTTCGCAAAAACCATCAGGGACAAGCACAGTTTTGAAATCTTCGGGAAAACTGCAACCTTAACTTCTCTCACCAACAGCCGCTACAAACAACGACCGCCACCACGTCAGCCACCCACCATGTCCGTCGTGGTACGAGGAGTTGACCCGTCCATAACCGATGATGAAATAGGGGCTGAACTACGAGAAGAAGGCTACACCTTTAAAAAATGCATCCGGATTCGCAACAATCAGGGACCTACCTACATGGTTCGAATTCTGACCAACTCCCAGGATACTATCAACGACCTTCTGGATAATGGTGTCTTCATTTTCAAGAAGAAGCATAGAGTTGAACCATCCTACTCACTACGACCACTTCCTCTCAGATGTGAACGCTGTCAGGAATACAACGTGCATCCTACTCACCGCTGCACCAATCACCTCAAATGTGGATATTGTACTGGACCTCATCCTACGAAAAGCTGTCCGAATTTGCAACAAGCTCCAACTTGCAACACCTGTCATGAACGCACACATCCGACGTACAGCTACAAGTGTAAATCTCGACCTGCTCCAGAAGAAGACAAGCCAGAACTTGTGGTACCGCTACGAACTCATGATGCTCAAAATCAAACCGTCGAGACATCATCAGAGCCCGATCATTCTGTTTCCATTCATCAATTATTAGCTTTTGTCACCCTCACTCTTCAAAACGTTAATCCTTTTGCACGCCCATTAATGTTACAACACGTACAGCACGCAGCTCGCAACATCTTTCACCTCGATTTTCACGCAACCTACAATGGCCCGTACGTACACTTTCATGCATCTCCACTTGCAACAACTGTTTAACTTCATCTTGCTCATGGCTTTAACTATGGCACTTGTATTTCTATTTCTTAACATCCGCTCACTCTTAACTCATAAACTCATCTTTGAACAACTCCTACATGAGGAACAGGTTAACACATTCCTTCTTAATGAAACCTGTCTCACTCCGAAACTCCGTTGCAAACTTCCTGGCTACCAACTAATTCGACACGATAACAACCTTCCTGCAAGACGAGCCAATGGCGGCGTAGCAATAGGATTTTCCTCTCACATACCGTACCGTATCCATTCTCCAGCCATTGCCAACATTCCTGAACATCTAATCATAACTCTTTATTACAAATCCCTGTGTGTCACAGTCGCAACTATCTATGTTCGACCAGGTCATCAAATTCCTCAAGCATTCTTTCAATATATTTCTAATCATTTCCGACATTATCTGATCTTAGCTGATATTAACATACATAGCCGCTCAGACAGAGATAAGAGAGCTTTTCACAATTTCATTACTACTTCTACTTCAGGCATCATCCATCCACTTCCGAAACCAACTCGTCCCGAATCTAACACTACCCCTGACATAGCTATCACATCTTCATCACTTTCCCACCGCATCATCATCGACATCCTCGATCCTCTCGGTAGTGACCATGTGCCCATTAAACTCACACTAAAAGTCTCCTCTCCTCCTATCTCAGACTCGCCGCCTCCACGCCTAATCCCTCGCTATGATAAAGCGGACTGGTCCAACTACCGAACATACTTAACCAATGCCCTTTCCGTAATCACTCCCCCTTCTACTGAAGATGAATTATACACCACTCTCGCCTCTATCACCACTCATATACAACTTGCGTCCGAGCAGTTCATCCCTCATACAACATATTCACCTCATCGTCCTAAACTCCCTCCTCAGTACCTTCCTCTGATTAAACGTTCCCGTCAGTTTTATAAGGAATACATTCGCACTGGCAACCGTGAAGCTCTTCAGCATCATAGAGCCCTGCATCGCACAGTATGTAATTACCTTCGAGCATACAAATTACGACAGTGGATTAAAACCTGCAATACCCTTTCTACCACATCGCACCCTTCGCAATATTGGAAACGTTTCAACGCATTAGCTGGTAAATTTACTAAAACCTCATATCCTATTCTAAGTCTCGATCAGGCATTACACACAGACCGCGAAAAGGCTAACGCTTTTGCTTCCTACTTACAGGAGATCTTCACACCTCTACCATCCGCACGGCATTTTCATCATCATCCTGTAGACCATTTCAACTTCAATTCACCACATCTTCAACCCAACGAGACACACAACCTACCCACTCATAAAGCACTCACTGCCCCCATCACTATCACAGAAATCACTCATGTCATCAATCACAAACGCAATACCGCTCCTGGAATTGACAACATTTCCTATCGACATGTTAAAGAAAGTCCACTACTTCTGCTCACTCTTCTCGCCCTCATTTACACCTTTATCCTCCGCACCGGCTATGTACCCGCTCACTGGAAAACATCCAAAGTTCTCATGTTTCTTAAACCCAATAAACCTCCTGATAAAGTTTCATCCTACCGGCCGATACAACTCACTCCAGTCTTTACAAAAATTCTCGAGAAAATCCTTGTCAAACGCCTTCATGTTCATCTTTCTCATTACCATCTCTTACCACACCATCAAGCAGGCTTTCGCCCAAAGTTCAGCATCAACGATCAGCTTCTGCGTCTCCTCAACTATATCCATAATCAGTATAACACCGCTAAGCCATCTTGTCTGGTACTCTTTGATTTAGAGGAGGCATTTGATAAAGTGTGGCATCAGGGTCTGCTTTCAAAACTGCTCAACTTTCGCCTTCCCATCGCATATATCCGTTTTATTTATAATTTCTTGTTCGGCCGCCTTGCTTATGTTTACATAAACCAACAGTCCTCTTATCCCATCTTTCTGCACTCAGGTGTACCTCAAGGCTCCTCACTATCACCATTATTATATCTCCTTTATGTAGCCGACATGCCTCCCCTCCCTCAACATGTTCACATCTTTCAATACGCTGATGATACAGCATTTCTGGCAACTGGCAGCACTATACACCAAATCAACAAAGCCTTACAACCAGCAATAGACGCGTTTGTTCTCTGGTGCGATAAATGGCGACTAAAGATCAATGCCGCTAAAACACAAGCTATAGTCTTTCTTCCTCCTAAGAAACGCTCCAAAATTCACCGTAATCCAAACTTACTTCAGATCACAGTTCACGACACCCGTCTTACAATCTCTAATACCGTTAAATACTTAGGACTCATCTTAGATAGGCACCTCACATGGAAAGCTCATCTCCAGGACGTCACCAAGAAGGCATACAATAGACTCAATCTCTTGAAACGTCTTACTGGCACCACTTGGGGTCTCTCTGCAGAGTTACTGTTAAACACTTATAAAGTCTTTCTACGGCCGGTGCTTACCTATGGACATCCTGCTTGGGTCTCGGCACCCCTCTCATATTATCGAAAACTTAAAGTCCTCGAACGTCACGCACTGAGAATTGCCTACAGAATCAAACTTCCCAGTCCTACTGCAGAGCTCTATGATCGCATGACTTTTCCCCACATTTGGTTCCATTTAGAAAAACTCCGCCTCCGATACTTCCAGCAACGTCTCTCTTCTCATCATCCACTCCTCGTAGATACCATCAATGCTCACACCAATTTTGATATCGCTCACCCCATCACTCATTCCCCCCTCTCCCTTCTCTTCACGATGTATCATTATTCCTTACCACCAAATCATCCAGATCTTCCACTCACCAGAACATTTCTTCTCGATCACCCTCCATCGCATATCATACCCTCATCTTCTGCACAGTAACTCCTCTGTCACTAACAGGGCTTCCCACCGTCCATCATTAATGCTTGGAGCAGCCCCCAAGCGAGAAGAATAATCAGCATCTGTCCATTAACACTATCCTATGTGTTGTGTCTTCTAACTGCACCTCATCTCATCACTATCTCACTCATCCCCTCATTGTCATGCAACCTATCTACAGTATTTTCACTAATGTATATAATTCATTGTACAATTTCCTCTCCTCTACATATGATTACGATCGTAAAGATCGTAATGTCCTAATATATATCTATTATTTATTTATTTAGAAATAAAGTTATATAACATTATTGAATATCCCTTAGCCCATCTCCCATTCCTTTCCACCTGTCCCTTTACTTTACTTCCCTTTCCCCATGGAGGGCGTAACCCTCGAGCGGGTGGCTAGCCCCGGCTAGCTATATATATAAAAAAAAACAGTATTGCTAGTGTTTGTTTTGTAGGCAACTGATTCCAGTATTGCTATATTTATATTTTACTCACGGTTTGTGATGGTTTGCTACATTATAGTTCTTAGCAAATAAATGATGCAATTAATAATATTAGTATAGTAATATCTCTGGTTCATCATAGTAGTTGGGGTGTCAATAGCAGCACATGGTATATAAGAAATACGTACATGCACTGTTTCTATTTTCACTTTCCTTCACATAGTTCTGTAACACCGTTCCGATACCATCTCTGTGTCAAATTGTAACCACAACACCTGATCCTGGAAATAACACGAAAATCATTGGCTCGGGTTAAAATTGAATTGAATTGAATTGAAAAATGCTTTATTCAAGCGGGCGAAGTTCAGCATTTGCTGCTGTACCACCTAACCCTTGTCAAGGAAATACATTCAGTTATACAAAAAGATATAATCAGATGGTGATATACAACAAAAAGTACACATTGAGATGATAAATAGAAAAAACTGGCACTTTTAACAAAACACACACACAAATACTACGAGTGAAGAATGAATAAAAGCATGAATAAAAAAAAAGCATTCAAATACAAACAGGAAAACGAACACAAAGCGATGAATAACATAGAGACAAAATACAGTATGCTTGTCATTGACATTGCAGGGGGAGGGGGTGATGAAATATTTCTACAATGCATGATTATTTTTTAAAAAAAGTGTAGCAAGTCAAGTCTGGTTTCATTTACGTGTTTGAAGTGATCATGGGTATCTGAACTTTTGTTGGCTGAGTAAATACATTTTTAACATTTTCTTGAAGGAATTAAATGTTTTAGCTTTTTTTTTACTGCATTTGGTAGAGCATTCCATGATCTTGGGGCTAATACTGAAAATGCCGCAGTGGTTTGCTTGAGTCTGTGGTGTGGAATATCAAATGTATTTCTTTTGCGTGTAATATTTGACCTAGCAGTGAGTTTCTTGTATAAATACGCGGGACGTGTTGTTTTAAGAATTTTATAAACGAGACAGCAATAATGCAAATGTTGTCTTCTGGACATTGTCAGCATGCAGAATAGGCAAAATATGATCGAATTTTCGTACATTATAACAGAAACGGGTGCATGAATTTTGTACCTTTTGAATTAGAATAGGATTGCTTTTTGTAAGAAGTGGGCCACATGCAACATCACAATAATCAAAGACAGTATCAGTGTTTGTGTCAGGAGTAGCTTGGTATCTTTGGACAGACAGTCTCGTATTTTGTACAAGTTTCTTAGTATTCCCAGAGCTTTTGAACATTAAGTAGAGACTTGATTTTTTATAGAAGGTTTATCGTCAATTTGTACTCCAATTTTTTTTACAGAAGGTGAATAGCTAATGTTTGAGTCCATTATTTGTAATTCTAATTTTTCGGGAACAATTTTTTTTCAACTGATTAACGGATCATAGAACAGTATAAGTACATTTTAACGGATTAATTACAAGGCCGTTATCAATACACCAGTTACTGATAGCATTAAGATCTTGATTGAGGAGTCGAACAACTTGTAAGTCCTCAGGCAAGGCTTTTATAAACAATTGAGTGTCGTCCGCGTAACAGTATATCTTTGAATGCTGTACAAGAGATATCAGATCTGCAGTATATAAGGTAAGCAGAACAGGCCATAAAATTGAGCCTTGTGAAACAGCTCTATCAAGGACAGCAGCTTCAGAAATTTTGTAATGAGAGGAACTACGTAAAGCAACTTGCTGTTTTCTCTTATGTAGATAAGATTCGAACCATTTTATGGTATTTATTGAAAAAGGTATAGTATTTCATTTTTGCTAAGAGAACATCATGCTGAACAAGGTCAAATGCCTTTGAGAGGTCTAATAAAACTAGTATTACCATATATTTGTCATTTAGTGCATAAAACACATCGTCTTTGATACCACAAAGCAGTAGAAGTGCTGTGAAATTTACGAAACCCAGATTGTTCGAATTGAAGTACGCCAGAGCTATCAATATATGAAATAATTTGCCGAAGTACTTTCCAATTACCTTTGAAAGAACTGGCAATATACTTATTGGCCTAAGATCACTAATTGATTTAATACAAGGCTTCTTTGGTAATGGGAGAACTTCAGCTAGTTTCCAGGAATTAGGAAATCTACTATTCGATAAAGAGCAGTTCACAATATTAGTTAAGGGAGATGTGATAACAGATAAATCTATTTTAAGCATGTGTGGGGTTATTTAATCAAATCCCGTGGCATTGGATTTAATGTTAACGATTGCTCTTCTCACTTCACGTTCATGAACAGGTCCACAACATGAAAGGAGTTCCACACTCAGTGTGTTTCAGTGAACTGTACCGATTTATTTGTTTATCAAATGTATCGTTACTTGTTACTGAGATTTCGGAAGCCTTAGAAAAATGATGGTTTACGACATCAGGACAATTTAGTTCTTCAGGGAAGTTCAACGATAAACTTTTCCCATCTATTCCCAAATTATGTAACGTCCGCCAAGTGTCTATTGCTTTTCGCGTTATTTATACGATAGGAAAAATACGCAACCTTTTCTTGTCGAATAACTGCCGTTGTAAAATTACGAAGCTCTTTGTACTCATCCCAGTGTTGCTGCAACTTAGTGCGTTTGAACTTACGGAGCGCATGATCGCGTATTTTCATTAGCAGCTTCGTATTACTAGACACATAAGGCACCCGTGATCCGATCCGATTGACCTGACCCGACAACCCGACCCGAGCTGACCCGATTGACCCGACCCGACAACCCGACCCGAGCTGACCCAACCCTACAACCCGACCCGAGTAGCCAGACCCGACAACCCTACCCGAGCTGACCCGACTGACCCGACTGACCCGACCCGAGTTAACCCAACCTGACCCGCGAGTCGGGTCGGGTCGGGTCAACCCGACCCGTTTGAGAACACTATGGTCAGGACACTGGGTGAACGCCAAAATGCATTCCCATTGGGAATTGAACCCGGACCACGTGTACCGAAGTCTTACACGTTAACCACTAGCTAGATCAAGCGGAGGATTTGTATATGCATCTTAATGAATATTTGGCACTTTTGAGGTTTGGTTCTTTCTTTTCATAACTGATACCATTGTCCGATGTGGGAGAAATTTATTTTTTTCTTGCTTTAGTTCTATGTGACGAAATTTTTATTCGAGGTCAGTGTTCTCACCTGCTCGGACGGCAGGGGGTCTTCTCGGAAGGCAGTAGCAGGAGTCTCTTGGCGGAGACAAAAGGAAATCGTGTAACTACAATGATAAGGGTTGAGGAAACGGGAGTACACCTGTGATTTTTTCCAAACCTTCAACTTTCATTCCAAAATAGGTTCTTATGATTCCAGGACCCGCGCCACTTTGATTTTTCTTTCTCGGCAATTAAAACGTATTTTACAGTATATATAGTTGCAAGTAAGAAGATACATAATATGAATTTTGTAATTTAAAATTTTAAAATACAGTATGATAATTAATTATAAAGTACTATTTTTATTTCATCACTTTCAGCCCAACAAATGAAATTCAAACAATTCTCACCCTGGGTCTTGGTCATCAATAATGCGTCTTATTCTTTGTCTTGTACAGTCAAGTCTTGGTCCTGCATTTCGTAATCTTGGTGGTCTTTCATGCTATACAAGAGCCAAGAATGCTCGACTCATCGGTACAAATGAAGACCAAGTGTGATTTGTGAAAAACAGCAGCTTTCGACTCCAGCTGAGTTTAAGCTCAACCTAAACTCAGTTGACCAAAGTGAACTGAACCGACTGACCCGACCCGAGTGACCCGACCCGATAACCCGACACGAGCTGAACCGATTGACCCGACCCGACAACCCGACCCGAGCTGACCTGACTGACCCAACCCGATTTGACCCGACCCGACCCGTTTGAGAGCACTATCGGCGCCTGATGATCGAACAGATGTTTTAAAGAAGTCTGAAGAAAATCAACTTTAGCATCTTTAGATTCCTGAAATTCAATGTTTTTCCAGTTCAAGACTTCGGCATTTTGTAGAAATGCGTCGTGATTAAATGTATTAAAGTTGCGATAACGAAAAATATCAAATTACTTTCTTGGCGGTTTTTTAATTTTCAGGATAGCATGTGTCACCCAGTGATCGGATGTTCCAATGGGTGTACTAACACCACTTGATGCTACCATGTCAACTTTATCAGTAATAATGATATCGAGTAATGATTCACCTAACTCTTATTCTGGTTGGTTCTTTAATGAGCCGGACAAGACCAAACGTTTCCAGGATACGGTGCAAATATTTTGGTTCGGCTTTGTCAGGACAGAGCTGATCACAATTAAGGTCGCCTAGTATATAAAGACAACCAACTTGCGGATATACACGTGTAATCAGATCCTCAAGAATAGACATTTTGGTGTAGGGGGTACTTGGTGGTCTATACATTGAAAGATACCTATTCGTAGCGAATTTATTTTGACCATTACCGTGAGGCATTCTACTTGATCTGAATTAGTATTTCAACTAGTTTTACACCCAAATTTTCAAGATAACACATTAAAATTCCACCAGCATGATGTTCGCTGTCTTGCCGAAGAACGGAGTAGCCAGGTATATCAGTGAGCCTTGTATCAGCTGAATTGTCAAGCCACGTTTCACTAACTATAAAAACAGCACACTGTGATTCTAACACTAGTAAACGTATTTCATCCATTTTAGGTAAAATGGAACGAACATTGGCATACATAATTAAAAATTAAGACCGTTGTACTACCGTACACTCAAACAATTCCTGAAAATTTTTGATGCTCCCTTGCACCACGCCAGTGATCATGAATGTTCTCTTGTACTATGTCTATGTTACTCATAAATATTGTTAGACAACTTCCTTACAATACAACTATAATATAAAGACAATATGCCAACTAGTAAACCCTTTAAAGCTGTACCGACAGGCTTTGAAAAACAGTAACATAAATCTGATTCATAATCTCCATAAAGAATAAGTAACTTACATTTTACAAGAACAGAAATTTCACTACAAGTACACCCCTAAATATTGACATATACAAAAACACAATGGATACTAACAAAAATATTGTAAGACTGAATTGTACAAAGCATAATGAAGCAGTCACTAAGAGGAGTGTTCAGTAGATTCATCAACATAACACAAACATTTAAAAAAAAAATCTACACTTTCACAACAGACGAACTCAACCCATATTTGCTGTTGAGAGAGTACACTACGCTTAGTTTAAATGGCTTCTAGCTCACTTACAGTGGTTATGAAGTGCTTTTGCTTCCCTTTCACAACAACTATTTTACCATCTTGAGTAAAAACGTCCCTTGTATCAAATTTCTGTGTCACGTTTTTCAGTAGTTGAAGTAGAGCCTTACAAAGATTTTCCCTGATTGTGAAGCCTGAATTCTTTAACTTTCTTTTGTTTCTAAACACCAATGATCTGATCCTGTAATTAGAAATTTCACTATCATAGGTCTGTTCTTACCGGAAACCACTGGGCCAATTCTATGTGTTCGGTACAGATCAAAGTTCTGAAGTTTGATTCCAAGGTGTTCTTCAAACAGGGAAGAAGCAATTGCATCCATATCTTCTCCTTCGGTAGTTCAGTGGTAGAGCTTTCATCTCTAGTGCATAGGGTCCCTAGTTCGATCCCCACTCACGCCAAGTGAACTTTTTGATAGACAAACACCGTGTGCGTGGGTTTTCTCGAGGTTCTCCCGTTTCCTCCCACTTTTTTCATCCCACCATTTCATTCATTTCTCATCATCACCATCTCCTTTAGCCTACATGGCATACCCGTGCGACGTAAATCTGAAATATTTCACTTTATTTTCATTTTACAGATTCCTAAGGGAAGTTTCATATAGCCTCGCTGCTTAACGGGACCTTAAACTCAACAACTCCTAAGGGAAGTGTCTTGAAAGCGCTGATTTTCTGCGATTAGGTATGAACACTTTTACTACGACGATTTCGCAAACTTTACTGTCGGACCTTGTATGTTTAAGAGCTATATTCATCGCACATTGGTATTTACGCTAAGGATAAGTAAGCTTAATCTCTCAACCCGCAAAGAAAAGTGTTCGTCTTAACTTTTTTGCTGACAGGTTTCTTAGTAAATTCTAGCACGGTTGTTTGCATTTTACTTAATATTTCCTCAACTCTCACATTTAGCACGTGTGTTCCGTTATTTACAGAAGTTTCGGCGAGTTTCTAAGTAAATTCATAATGGAAAGTTTGGCGAATTCACAATTTACCAGAGTAAACAAAAATGTTATGATTGACACCAGTTTAATCATCTGTTCCACCTACACGTAAAAGTAGTTGCCGGATTCTTTCTCTATCAGGAGTACTATTAGATACTTAAAGAAAAGAAGAAAATTATTGGTACATTTTGACTAGGAATATTTTTGGTTATCCTGTTATAACATATAATATACACTATTGATATGTACGTAATTTAATATGCAACGTCTTTATTTTTCTTAAAGAAACTGACAGCTTTTGGTTATAGCAAAAGCAATAACTTTAGAAGTACAAACATGGGAGTGTATTGCATAGATTTTTTAAGTAACGAGAACTGTACAATATTAACATTTTAACGAAATACGCAAAAATGTAACCGACAAAAGCTGTCAAAAAGAACATAGAAATAAAGAGATACTGAAGTCAGGCTAAATCAAAGCAGTACAATATAATTTAAAACACAAACGGTTTATTGAGGTTTATTGAGCTCCACTCTGTCATACGATTCTTAATAAAACAAGGATATCCAATTTGAAGTTTATTTGCCTTTCATTTCAATTTTGCCTTTCATTTAATTTTTCATAAAAAAAATAAATCATCCAAGAGTAATACAAGGAAGAGTCGTAAGTATCGTAATATTTTGGTACAGAACGTATCTGTATTTATTACAGTAAAATGAGAACAAGTTAACATTCAAACTATGGCCTCTCGTGTTGGACTATCTGCAGCCACCTTCCTGCTAGTCCTTGATTGCACGTTGATATCACGTTTTGTTCTTAGAGGCAAAGAAATCAACCGCTGCTGTTTTCACCTCATGCTAGTTAGCGAAGCATCGGGATTTTAGAAAGTGCGGCATGGACCGAAACAGATAAAATCCAAAGGAGCAGGACTATATTCTGTGGGATCAGTTCGATGTTATCAAGCTCCTGAATGTTTCGTTGCATTTTCCAGCGTAGTAGAGTTTTGTGTTATCCTGTTGCAGCAGGGCGCGCTTCCAGTTTCTAATGCAAGATATTTTGATGGTAGTGCAGGGTACATTCGTTACAACTGTTAGGAATAAAGGTCAGAATTGATTATACAATCGTTAGGCAGTGATGCCAACCTGTGGGAAAAATCCCATATCGTGGAGGGTTTTGACCTTATTTTCTCGGAAAGAGATAATAAGCAGCATATATGGGATTTTTCGAGATAATCGAAATTTACGCCTTATTCATTTAGATATTGTTAAAAAAAGTGACTAACACAGAGAAATATATATTTTTTTAAAAATATTATAGCATACGTTTAATTAGTATAACGTGGGAAATTCGCACCTAAAATGGGATTTTTTTTGCCTCTCGACATGGGATTTCATATTGTGTCAGGTTGGCATCACTGTCGTTATCAACAAACTCGAAGTGAATTATCCTTTTGTAGTTCCACCACACAGAGCATGACTTCATGCTCAAAACTGTCTTGTACGATGACCAGTTCTTGAAGTTGGTGCTTGCTCAACTACTGTTTCTACACATTCGGATATCGAAAAAATACCCATCTTTCGTTATAACCCGTTTCAGGAAAATCACAGCATGCGGATTTTGCAGTTTTGTCAGCACATATTAACTCTCCACCGGGTCTGAGTTGAGGTCAACTTATGTGGCACAGTGCGACAGCTCCCAATGGTTTTCCCGAGTTCGTGAACTTGACGCTTGTAGGGAATTTTGGCATATCGAGTTCCTTTGACAATCGTCTTGTGTCCCTGGATGGATGTTCCATAACGTGTCGTATGACCTTAGAGCCCGTTACTCTGGGGTGACCGACCTTGGTTGATCTTCGACATTTTTATAATAGTAGGGTAAAATTAGAGGTTGACCCGGAACTAAATACTATTGAAATAATCTTTGGGATATGAGATCAGGTAGCTATGAGTGAATTAACCAGTGAATGCTAAAATCTGGAAGTCTGCGAAATTCGAGAAATTCCAGGTTGTAGTTGTAACTCATATATTGCACTGCATACATACAACAACTTTTGTGTGTACTAACTGTTATTACTTCAATAGCAGTATTTGTTTCAAAACGCAATTTTATTTCGTTCGTAATAAGACAGAGGCAATTTATAGTAAAAATGTGTTGAAATTTCAATACTGGTACAGATGGTTATACAGGTACACAGGGTGACTCAAAAGCCCGGCACGATAAGACAACTGAGGCGCGAGGTAAACATGGATGAGAATAAAAGTTCAATATTTTCAAACGTAGTTTGCAATTTTGTGAAAAGAAGATCTCCCCAGCGCTTTCAATATATTGCCCCTGACTCAACTTTAAAAATTCGAATTGTTGTTTTCTGACTCCTTAATGTAAAAATAATTAAAATATATATGTATTAATTTCTATTTCAGTGTAATTTATATTCCATAACTTTTTTCTACCCTGTATGAATTTTTTATTGTTTTATTTAAACACAAAATAATTCTTTGAATTCTCTTACAACTTTATGTTCCCTTAATTTCAATGTTTTATTTCTTGCTTCTGAGCCTTGTATGCAAGTAACCGCAACCCAATGATCAGTTTTATTTATTTTGTTTGCGAGGTTATTTTCTATATGCTGTCTTGATTGCATTCCTTGCCAGTATTTATTTACATGCGAGTCGTAATGACGCGTTCTGTATTCGGTTCACTAATAAAACAAATTTTGATCACTTTTCTTGCTAGAGGCTTCTAAGTTGAATTGTGTATTTACTTTAATATAAGCACTACTTTTTATGAACTCTTATTGTTACACCACTCACTTTTTTTTTTGCATTATATACAATACTCATACGCATTCACACAAGTCCCCCTGCGTTGATTGCGGATTCGTTCACGAATTCAGAGTTTACGGTACGCACACTTCAGTGCTCCAGTATACCGACGCACATTAGCACAATGTTTGATTGTGAATTTAAGGGCTTTTTTTCTAATTAGAAGCTTTCTTCGCAATATGAATCGTCCACGGAAATTTTTATGCTTTCACGACCATTAGTGCAGCCATCGCCGTAGCAGTATCGACATGCAGCCAGAAACTTTAATCTATATTTTCTGCAGGAGCAGCTCGTGCTACTACATAATTTTCTTCCTAGTGTTTTGCACAGACAACGTACAATTTTTAAGATGGAATCAGGTGCTGGAGGTTCATCAGCAGTTTCTGTATAAAACTGCTGACATTTGAATACCGTACCCCATTCAAGAGGATCTATTTCTGTCGTTGATAAAATTTTTCATTGCTGTGCTTGCATATAAGTTCTTAACGAATGAAAATGCACGGCTCGGGGTGGGAGCTACTCGGGAACTGGTCTCGACGCTACTGCCGTCATTCGAATGTAGGTTGGGTAATGAACTAGAGGGACATCGTCAGTTTGTGTACAGCCATACAAAATGACGAGGAATTGCTTACCTGCTTTTGAGACTGAATCCAGTGGCGAATTATCTGAAAAAATATTGTACTTCTGTACATTCTTGAGAGGTTACGTTCTTTTGATTTGTCTTCAGAACTTTTGCCTTTCCTTGTTTGTGGGGTGCTCACATTGTTACGCCTGCTAACTGCATGAATGAACAGGAGATGCCTGCAAACTAGTGGTCCATTGTGATGCTGGATACTTCTGACACCGTAGAGTGATTTCTGCTCATACCTCTTTCTCTTTGCAAGTGATTTCATGAAAATGTTACCACTGAATAATCAGCGTGATACAGCACCATCGCCAGTACATCTGTGTCATAAGCCACATCTGTAACTTGTTCTTCCTACGAGCTATGCTAATTGGACTCGAAATAATTAACGTGTCATCATCATTTTGTGCTTTGTAGATGATGTGGCCATTTGATTTCAACTCTGTAGACATTGAGAAGAACGCATGTGTTTATCGTATGCTGGTGCGCTCAATAAAATTTTCACATCGGGTGCTGCAGGATGAGTCCTTCGGCGTTGATGCTCATGGTCTTTGATGGAGGGTTCTCGTCAAATACTATTATGTATGAAACATGAAAATGCTGACATAAAAATTTGGCAGTATGACTGAAGCACATCCATCCATAAATGGAGTTTAGATCATATTACGTGTCGAAGTAACATCCACCATCAATATCGAATGACTGATAGCTCAGGTTCCTCAGATGCCTGCGGTATAAGGTTCCCAAATCCTTTCATAAGTGAATGAATTAGTGCAGTGTTTGGTGGTGTGGGAGTGATTTCATGTGCGAAATACTGGGATGGTGTGTGCTCGAGCTCAACGAGCCTAGCAAGGCGTCAGATGAGACTTGACTTGTCGAAATAGTGAATACTATTACCAATGTGAACTCCTTTTCCTACCTGCTGTGATGCTTTTGCTTCTTTAGTCTTCTTCAATCTAACGGCATTCCAAGGTTTGCCATCCAACGTCTATTGTATTCCGTTACCAACAACGTCTACATCGTCACAGTTCACTTTGTCACCAACTCCTGCTATAACGCCAGTGGCTACATTACGCAACGATGAGTTGTACGCTGAAAAAGGTTTATGTTTATTCAGCCATTGTATTACAAGTCTTCGATTACTCCGGTCCCTCTTCATACGTGATGACAATAGCTCACAATATTGTGCACTCTGTTGGCGTTCAGTTCCAGTTAAAGATCTCCAAATATATGTACACATTGAATCCATGTGTTCCACGTATTTTGTCATTCCACGACCGTGGGTTAAACTTCCTCTACACTTCATAACAGGTATCGTACTCTGTTCAGTTGCAAGTCCCGACGAATTCATTTCAAGTTTTCTGATGTTCGACGGATGACATGATTTCCATGGTTTTGAAACTGATCGTATACACACCGATGTGTAAATTGTAACTGCTGCACCATCCGTTCACACTTAGCATACATATTGTGCCCTGTCGCAGCAAATATAGGTAGCATGCATGCCATAGCAGGAAATGTTTATACAGAAGTAAAATAAATGTATAAAATAAACGTACAGAATAATTTTAGCTATGTACGGATGTTCCATATATATATTTTACCTATTTGTCCTAGAGTGCCTAACTTTTGAATCGCCCTGTATAAGGAAAATACAACAATATAATTACTATTTTCAATTTAATAATTTAAAACATCATTAGAGACACAAAATAAATATATAAAATATATACATAAACAATAATTATGGTTATATGAAATGTGTTACATAAATCCAAACGGCAAAATTTGTTGAAAACTGTGGTCCAAAATTCAAGCACTCATAGAACAATTTTCGCACAGTGCCATGCTTTAGCATTTCGCCTATGAAGAGTACCAATACTCATTAACGTTAGTGCAAAAAATCATTTCAATAGTATTTAGTTCTGGGTTGTGAGAAATTTTCGGCTATTTTTACCCTACTATAATCTGCACGAAATTTTTTGAACCAACGAATTGGTGTGCTTGTGATTGCACGTTTTCGTTTCACACGATAAACGTTTTGGGTTCCTGCTGCAGGATTATGCCCATTGTTCGGACTCATGCAGTAACATTTCACGTATCAAACGTTGTTGATCACTCATCGCCACTGCCACTAAAAACTGACTAAAGATAGTAACGGAATAGCAGCGTCCGTGTTAAATACTCCACTTGCTACAGACTACCTCTTGTAACAATTTGACTTTGTACTTATGTTCGATTACGGCGTACAGACAAACCTGGTGTTTAGATTGTGGCATCATTGCAAAGCTTATGGCTTACCTTTGTACTTATATATATAGTACGTGTATTATGGAACTCATTTAATTTTGACCAAATTTGGTATGTTGGTACATCTTGACGAGGTTAGTACGCATATTAAATATTCGGACCTGACTGATGGACTGTCAAATTTAGGGTTTGGACTTTCGCAGAAAATATATTCATAAATAAATACATGTAAAAATACATACTCGATCGATTAATCTCAATCGACCTTGATCAAACTTGTATACTATCTTGCTATGCATATGGTGTGCAGGCAATGTGTTTCAGAGATAAACGAGTCATAAAAGTTAGAGTTTGGAGTTAAGCAAACGTTTGAAATATTTTTTGTTATTGCTTTTTGGAACAAACGTACATGGAACAAACTAATTATTAAACGTTAATTTGAAGAATAAGAAAGTAAACGATGAGATGGTTCATTAGCTTTACTGTAAATAGTGCAGTGTTACTTATAATAAAGATTTGCTTTTAAAATGAACGGACATTTTTTTCGTAATTCGAGAACTTACTAATTCATTTATTAATATCAGAAAGCTTTAACTAATTAAGGCAGAAGATGTAGATGCGAACTAATGTCGGAATTTATACTGTATAATGAACGTGCACACAATTTCGTTATGTTTACAATTTAGCCATAAAATCTGATAGAGAAGTGATGAGTCAAATGGCGTTACTGTTTAGTCACCCACTGGATGCTACTCACATTACAGCATTTGAGCAGGAGAAAGTACTAAGCAGGAGTCAATGGTTGCTACTCTCTCTGTTTTTGTTCTAAAGCTGATCTAATACTATACGTTGGAAATCCTCCCAATTGTAGCCTGTGTTGTAGTTTGTCTGTAAGGTAATTAACGCATAACCAAAGCCTAAACTTCTACACACAATACTGTAAATAACTAGATAAGTTGGATTTGATTATAGTATTTTCACCGAATGTTAGTAAAACAATGCATTGTATGCAATTCCACTATGACATAAACACGATCACCAAATTTTAAACTGTGATGTTTTATTGTGTTTTTTTCTTTGTTCTTGGTTTTGTTTTTAGAGACAGTATTTTTACAATTAAAATAGTCCAGAAGAATCATACTCATTTCAGGATGTTCGAATAGGGATAACTAAGATAACATGGATTTTTGAACACTTTGAACCATTGTTCCGTATCAACCAGGAATTGCAAAGATAATTAAGGTTTGTAGATATTTACATGAGAAATGCTCAAATAGTATGGGCTTTGATAGGATTTTGAACTTCAAAGTGAGTTTCCCTCTCTTCAACGATTTTCAATTTTTCATTTTTTTTTTTTTTTTTTTTTTTTGTAGATTCCAATTGATTCAAGTTATATGATACCTAAGTTTTCTTGTTCAGTACTTCAGTTTACTTTCAGAAGCCATTGCAGTGATCTAGGCATCATAGTTTCGTTGTGAAGAGTTAAAAGTAACTAAAGACATGACGTGCCTATTAATGTAATAATTAGTACGTTCATATTGATTAAAAAATAAGTTGAAGTAATTAATCCTATCATTTCATTTATAAAATTTGGTGCAGGGCCGGATCGAGGACGGACTTCTGGGAGGAGGGGCGGTAGGTTGTAATTCTGCTATTTAGAGCTACATTTAAGAGCTCCAAATTCTGGGATGGGTTTTATTTATATATAAAATAAGAAAATTTCCTCTTCTGTTGGGCGGCGATAAACGTTGGAAATCCCCCTGATTTGGTGAAAACTATCAAGTTCATAGGTAGATACTATATGAATAACACCGTAACTGAACTTTCCCTGGAAGAGCAAATTAATATTTGCCCCCTAATTAGAAACATATGAATTGAGCCTTCTATACAATACGGCATACGAAATTTGAGCTTCTAGAATTTAAAACCATAATAAATATTTTTTATCACTCGTAGGGGGTTCCAGTTGGTGTTCACTGAAGTAGAGACAGATTATATTAATGTTTAATCTGTTCAATCTTAGGAAAATATATTTTATTGAGTAATAGCATTTTAAATTGTTCCTTTGGAAATGACGTGGTGGTCTCATTCCATGCTTCCCAAGTTATGTTGAGGAGATAACATGTGACACAATTTAAAGCCTTAAGAAACCTGTATTATTTCTGAGAACCCTAATAGTAGATATTTTACTGAAATAGACCCAGATTACATTTGTTTCATTTGAAATATTTGTTGTGAATATCTTGTGTTTTTGGATCTGGCGAAGCTATTTCATACTTCATTTATATATTAATGTTCATGTCGTATCATATGGAGTACGGTCTAAGAAAGTCTTATTTTGAAGTAAGACTACCTCGAGCAATGGAATTTTAAATAGGGGAAGGGACAGTTCCTCCGTGTCCACCCACAAACAGTCCTTTGTACAGTGAGAAAAAAAAGGACTAGGATTTCCGTGTGGATACATCGTATTTACGCGGGTGCGCTCCTTAAGTAATGTAATTTCAAGTATAAAAGTACAGCAGGTGGAAACACCATGCCAAGTCTGAAGTTCGGCGTCGAACTAGA
This sequence comes from Thermobia domestica, assembly GCF_964235325.1. Classification (NCBI taxonomy): domain Eukaryota; kingdom Metazoa; phylum Arthropoda; class Insecta; order Zygentoma; family Lepismatidae; genus Thermobia; species Thermobia domestica. The sequence goes on along the minus strand of NC_137457.1, from coordinate 224,022,935 downwards.
CTCGCTGTGATTGGATAATTTTATTCACACGATTGATTTCATGTTAAAAACTATTACTCTCGTAAGGTAGGGAGTCACAGATTTAGAAAGAACCAAAAGGGGACACTCGTAGAAAGGTAGTAACAACATTATATACCTAAGTTACCACCGTCGGAATGGGTATGGCGTTAATTCTAGATTTGAAATGGTGGTCCCACAATACAAAATTTTCGCTGGACGGTGGTGTAGATCGTACTACTGATGAAACAACATTACTTAATGTGGTGACGCGTGTAAACTGATAAAAACAGCATTTACATGCTGACTGGATTATGCATTTTTCTCCGTGTGTGAACAAAGATAAAAATATATTGTATCAAGCTTAGTTCTTTTCCATTAATAAATTAATCCCTACATCCTGTTTCAAATTTCGCCATTTTCAACGTTTCCGTTTTGGATGTTTGAAAGGCATTAGTTGTGGGTTTAAAGAACAACCAGTTGGGAGATATATATACCACAGTTATCAAGGTATATAATACAACCATTGTATTTATCATGTTGATGTTCGGGATTTTATACAGTAATCTTCTAAGTTTGGTGTTGCGAAATTGAACACATTTACCTCACGTTTAACCTACATGTAGATCTCTTTGGATAACATTCTGAGGGTATGTAATGCTACTTCTCTCTGATTTTTCTCTTTCCTCCAAATAATTGAAGTTCTTGTAAGTAAGAAGTTGCAAATTTATAACTTCTATTCTTTTTTATATACATTAGGGCGGAGCGAAAAATCACTTTTTTATATATCCAAAACGCAATAGTGCGGAAAAATTGCCAATTGGTTGATAAAATACTGGAAAAATTTCGTCGCTGAAATCGAATATCTTCCGGTGGCGAATAGCCAAAAAGATTTTGTATCTTCATAGAGTATGTAAACCCGCTGTACACACCACTCTTTTGTGTTTCTACGGTAAATAAACAAACGTATTACCAATATTTCTTAACTTAAGCAGTCTATAAAATTTGAGAAATATTTTCTGCATAATTTAGGCACATTTGCAATTACACAATAGCCAATTTGACCAAAAAATAATATACTTAATACAAAATACATGTTTTTTTCTGTACCTCTATGCTTATTTCGGTGAAACAAACCAAGACCCGCCATTGCCTATCTTACCATTCATACACTTGTGTTCAAAATTCGATCTTTGTTTCATTGCAGAGCATAGTTTCCCTTTGTTTCTACTTTGGAGTTTACAGATCGGGATTTTAGTTTGTCTGAAAACAACATCTCTGCCACAAACTGCTGCAGATGCTTCTGTTACAAGTTTCACACAGTGTTCTGTACCCTGGATGTAACAGGGATATTTCAAAGCTCCTTCTATGCTTGAATGTTCAAGGTTATTACTGTAGTTTTCAAGTTGTTTTGGAGAACAATGACAGCGCTGGAGGAGGTCACTTCAACTGAATTCCAATTAATAAGGTCTGTGTAATCGTTTGCATTGAAATTGAGTTTGTATAGAAATTGTAAATTTTCTTACATGTGACTAATTGTCCACTTAAGCTGGTCTTCCTCGTATCGTCTTCCTACTGTTGCTACTGTCATTGTCTCTACTCATCTCATTCCTAGCATGTCCTCTTGCGTTGACTATTTTTCTCCATGCCTCTTTTCTGACGTGATTTCTTTCATCGTCAACTCGCACTTCAGGAACGTCACTATCTTTAGGAGTAAAATTAACAACATGTAAGTTTTTGCATGTTTCCAGTATTTCCCAACAGTATCTCTGTACGAATTCCACCCTGTAATTGGGTCATCTGAATGCTTTATTAGATGACGCAAAAATTGCTCGTTAGGATGTAAAAGATACACGCACCACTTAGTAGCCTATTGAGAGCTGTTTCCAGTCGACGTAGTATCCATTATCAACACCTGCATTAATGTTTGTACCATCGCAGCCTACAACATAGAGGTCATCAGAAATATCCGGATCTGTATGTAATTACATATTTTACCTTCATATGTAGGTTCGTCAAATCCTTAAATGTTTGTGATTCACACCTGTAGGGTGCTTCAACTCAAGTTTCATGTTACATATTTTTACATATTTTGACCAATATTACATATTTCTGTTTCTACATATTTCTTTTTTTAACATAAAACTGTCTCAAAATTTTGCGTTTACTGAAATTTTAATTTAAAATAAAAACATAAACTCTCCAACTGTGCAAGGCTTCCATCTAGATTCAGTTTTGTCATGTCTATCTTTTAGTTTCTTTACCGAAAGAAAAATCTCTCTCTTTCTCTTTTTTTTATTTGTCAAACCATGTTTCGCAGAATTTTCGCCGATAAGAAAAGAAATATAAGAAGAAACAAGTAAAAATCCTCCCTCGGGTACATTAGCAACGTCCTTTATTCTCAACTCTGGAGGAAGACAGATCATGTGCCTGACAGGCGACTGGCCAGGAAATTCCTAAAATGAAGTCTGATTGTAATCGGAGGTCGGACGGGAAAAAAGATTAAAGCAAATCCTGCAGTTCAAGTTAAAACTGTATGCTAGTGTGCTTCCAGGAATTAACTGCAAGAGTTCATTCGAAGAAGCTGGCGACAATGGCAACATCATAGCAGGTAGCCTAAGCTTTCAAAGAACTTCGCTTGTTCAACTGAATGACAGGAGGACAGTACTCTAGTATTGCAGTTGCAAAACGCACGTGATCTGTATTGACCGTCGAAGTTAGAAATGGCTCCGGTTGTCTCAACTTTATCCGCAAAATTGGGGTCCTGGGTAACTATCGATGATGCGTTTACTACGGACGGTAAAGTGGGTTGTGCCAAGTGTATGATAATAAAAATTGGATGTTCAATGAAATCTGAGTTAGAACAACATATACGAAGTGCACTCCATGCAAGAAATAAAAATTTGCGAACTAAAAAAAAACAAGTACTCTTAACACAAATGCATTAAGATACTTCAGTGAGTGAGTTTTTCAAAGCCTTGTGCCAAGCAATGATAGCAGCAAACATTCATTGGAAAGAAGTTCAAGTACCAAAATACCGTGTTTCTCTGGAGAAGTACTGCGGGCGTCGAATTCCTGACGAATCCACACTTCGAAAGTGTTATCTCGAAGTTTGTTATAGGGAAGCTATAGATACCATTAGGGCAAAAATAGGTAGTTCATATATTTGGATTTGTGTGGACGAAACAACAGATGTTTTGGGTTGTTATGTAGCAAATTTATTGATTGGAAAATTAAGTGAAGATGCTTCATTTAAATCCTATCTTATTGCGAGTAAATTGCTGGAACGCAAGAATCATTCCACGATTGCTCGCTTTGTAAACGATGGTCTTAAAGTGTTGTGGCCGGGAGTAGTTCAGGAAGAAGAAGTCCTTGTTCTCTATACAGACAGTGCAGCGTACATGTTAAAAGCGGCTAGAGCACTTAGTTTTTTTTACCCTCACTTAATTCATTTCACCTATATGCCCATGCTCTTCAGCGTGTTGCTGAAGAGGTGAGAGACAACTTTTGCGAAGTAAATCAACTAGTTTCTTCCACGAAAGAAAGTTTGTTAAGGCGCCACAACGTGTTCAAGTTTATAGAGATCAACTGCAGACGTCCCACTTCCTCCGGATCCTGTGCTAACACGATGGGGCACTTGGATACAGGCAGTACATTTCTACAATGAACATTTAGCCTGTTGTTCATTCATTTCCATCGGAGTGTGCTGTGTCAGTTAGCATTGCTCTGAAACTTTTTAATGACTCAAAAGTAGCGTGTAATATCGTATACATATATTTGGTTGGCTACCTACAAGTATTAAAAAGCTTAGAGACTGTTGGGCAGCCTCTTCCGGAATCCATGGAAATCATAGAGGATGCAAAGAGACTGCTGCAAGGTGTGTATGGAAATGTAGGAGAAAAAGTTCGAAAGAAACTAAATGCAATGCTGGAAAGAAACCCGGGTTACGACAGCCTATTGGCAGTGTGTGAGATTCTCAGTGGTGAAACAAGAACCCCCTGAAGATATTTCCCCCAACTACATCCCCCTGTTGAAATATGCTCCTGTTACCTCATGTAATGTGGAGAGATCATTCTCTGCATATTTTATTCGATCGCCGACAAAATTTTACTTCTGATCATTTGGAAATGTACCTTGTAATCCATTGTGCAACAACACACAGTCGAACTGCAGGCACATCTTTTGTAAGTACTTTATTTCAAATTAAAAATATTCATTAGTGGAAATGTTCTTCAATCTTAGTTCAGCTGGTATTGTTTAAAAGATATAGGACTGCTTTTTTCTGCATAAAATAAATATATATAAAACAATACATTTCGTCTTAAGTTGCTTTTAGTATTTAAATTTGTATATTGCGTATAATTCATTTCAAGATTGGGCCGTGGTGACGGATGCGCATTTAGTGTAAAAGGTTCTCGATTTGAAACGGGATCACACCACATCACATGAGATTTCTGACGTACAAATGCCGTATGCATTGCTTTTCTCGGGGCTTTCCTGTTTCTCTCTAGCCGATTCACATCTTCCTTCATTTGCGTCTGAATTTTATTATCTTACAATCAGTCACGTCAGTAACGTATGGCTGTCTCAGCTGTTCAAGCATTTCACTTCATTGGGGGACTTGCATTAAGCAGGATAAAGTGTCGTAGATATTCCTTTTTGTTTCCATAATTCGTTTAAATATTGCATACTCATACGCGTGTTAATATTGTTTTCATAAATATGTAATATTACATATTCTTATATAATATTACATATTTCTTAAATTTTTAAGCGATTTTTGTTACATATTTATGTACATATTTAGGGGGTTGATATTACATAAAAGTCCGGATTCTAATCATCAGCAAATGCTTTGTAGTTCAAGCTCCGCGAGTAAACTTTTGGCTATATACTCTGCCTGCCAGAAAGATGAATGACGTGGCCAATATAATCTCCCTCAGACTGCTTTTATCTTGCTAGAGTTTGATCTTTACGACCATCAAAGTACAAGCCTGTAAGAACCTTTCCTGTGGCCATTAGCACTCTTTTGTCGTACCTTTTCCCTTTCTCGCCGGATTTTTGAGCAGTCTATCACCTGGCCATCATTCTCTTGATCAATTACTCCAAAAGATTGCATCGTAGCTGTTGCTATCGAAGCAGTTGCACGATCAGATGTTCCAAATTGGTCTGCCATCATAGCGAGAGATCTAAGGTTATATCGTTGGTGCTTGCTTCTTTTCTCTCTAATATTCTGTGGTTTCACAAAGCAATCATCAGCAATTGACTTATCGAAATCAGATGATGATATCTGGAGTTCATTAGAAATATTCGTTTGTGATATGTAAGAAGATTGTTGAGGGATGGTCTCTCGTGATTTCCTTTTAGCACGTTCTATTAGTTTTAAAGTCTCCTCGTGGTTCACTTCCCCTATTCTGCCTACTCGTGTTGTTCTCTGATCTTTGAGAAATGTCCACCCCTTCCTAAGTATTTCCTTTCTTAATTCACATGAGCACATGGAAAGTTCATGACATTTACAGGAACATATGTCAAAGAACTTCGCGCAATCTTGCTTAAATAAATCCATTTTTCCTTGAAACTAGCAGAAGAGTTCATTTTCTTCTTACAAGGGAGTTAGCGCAAGTTGCGATCGCAATTGTAGTTGAGTTGGGGTTTGCATGAATATGTTCGGGGTACTGATTACAAACATGTATAAACTAAGTGCCATCGGCAATTACACTATAAGCTACGAAGATGCTATATTCCGCTCACAATGTCTCTTCTTCTAGTTGATTCACTCGGGGTATATCGTGAGAGAAATCATAACTATGCTATCCGACCACAAAACATGGTGTATAGTTTCAAGACCATCTCTCCTGGGTGCACACATTACATACAGAAACTTGATATGCCACTCTTCCGACAGTTCAAGGCGGTGTTGAAGAGGATTGAAGATCACATTATCCTTCACCATTATCAGTTCACATAATCGCAGACGGATTTAATTTCGTTGCTCATGTGAATTGTACATAATTAATTCTGTTCTCCAGTCTTCGCAGAGTTTGTTCGGTACCCCCGGACTGTACCTGAATATGATGAATTCCGAAGAGGAGGGTTTCGAACACCGCCCGAACGTATTTTTGATGATCAAACGCAGTGTGACTCGGAAGACTGCTTAATACAGGTATTAATGAAGTGCTCCTATTGTGATAAACAACTCTGTTTCCGACACTTTATACTCTGTGGTCAGGTTCATCCTCGTAATCTTTTGCCCACACCTACCAACAACCAATTTTTTGAACTCGTTGATTGAACATGCGCATGATTGTAAAGTGCAGTGTAGTTGTCGATGGCAAATATTGTGTGCGTATTTGTATTGCACATGTAACCCTCTTTCATGCAAACCAAAGTTTTATTGCAATGACGATCGCAACTTGCGCTAACTCAGTTGTTAAGTTTAACAACCTTTTTGTACTTTCTCTGCAAGGGAAGTAGAAGCTGAACTATACGTTCAAACGACAGAGTAAGGATTAAGCGTTATCCCAAACAGATTTCACACACTGAGCAACGTCTCTCGCCAGCGCCAACTTCTTTACAGATGGATCATACCCTTTCTCACTTTTCAAGCTCTACTAAATGATAATAATGCTTGATTAGATCTGACTTCATGAGCAACTGTATACCTGAAAGCTCAGTTAAGTGATCAAACAGGGGGAAGTCGTCTTTGGTCTTGTTTTTATCTTCGGCGTGGTTAGAGTTTCCATGTTGATATAAAATACAGATCTCACACACACACTACAAAAATTTTAATTTACAGTACACAAACAATCTTTTTATACACCTAACAACTACGAAACTACGCAAAGTGTAATTTACAGTACACAAACAAACTGTTAATGAACTTACCAACTACGTACAACGAAATAAACACTGAAACGCAATGCTAACATCACAAAATAACCTTGAAAAGATCGTCTTCCACACTTGAACAGAGTTATTGAATACTAACGTTGTTTTTTTTAATACTGCTACTATCAATTAGACTAGTCCAAATTGAATTCTTACACAGGGAAGGAAATTAAGCTGTATAAGGCAGTACGAGAACTTTTACAAGGAAAAAAGTGTTGAACGAAAAGTTATAGTAAACAGATTTATCGGTGTGTTAATTCAATGCTAGAACCTTATAAGAAAACCCAAGTACGGTATGTGATGTACAATATTTTGTTTTGCTAAAATGGGCTATTTTATGGTTCCAAATATGCATAAATCATCTAGAAATTATTTCTTAAATTTTATAGACTGTTTAAGTTAAGAAATATACGTAATACTTTTGTTCATTTACTGTAGAAACACAAAAGAATATTGTATACAGCGGGTTTGCGTATCCTATAAAGACACAAAATCTTTTTTGATGATTCGCCACCGCAAATGATATTTGATTTCAGCGACGAAATTTTTACAGTACATTATCAATATCAATTGGCAACTCTTCCGCTCTATTGCGTTTTCAATATATAAAAAAATGATTTTTCGCTCCGCCATAATATACATTGTTAAGCAGTTAGCGTACGCACTTTTGGCGTGGGAGGCTCGGGTTTGATTCCCGGCGGGAGCTCGTGTGATTTGGATTGCACGTTTATCAGTAGGTTCACGTCTCATACAGCGTCGCTGCTGAACGGAACGATAAACTCAAAACCAACTCAAATATTTTTCATATACATTATGTAACCTGTGGCAACAAAGCACATAAGGACGTATTTTATTCCGAAAGTATTAATATTTATTGAGAGTACGAAGGTATATTTTTTCTAACATTCATATAGGGGATAGTGTTTTACCTACAGCATAACGTACCTAGGAACATTTGTAATTTCTGGTAGGTGCTGCAGCCTGTCAGCGTTCTACGATACTATGGAGAGAGGAAGATATTAGATGTGACGGTAGTGTGTTTATTTGTATCGTGGCGGGGCGGCTATAAGTCTTTGATCAGGTAATAGCGACTACTTTGAAACAAATGCAGAATATGAGAATTAAATCTGTCATATCTGTAGTTTTGTGTGGAGAAGAAACAAACTTGTGAACCAAAGTATTAAGAACAACTCATGTTATTAATATAAACTCTACCGAAGATTATTAACTTATATTATCATAAAAGAAATAGAAAGAATTTTTGAAACGAAGAAAAATAACATACAACATTGCAAGCGGAGGCAAAGAAACCTAACGTAACCACACGAATCATTTGCAGCGCAGTGATCGTGATTTAGTCGTCAAGGCGATTGACCAGTAATCTGGAAGTTCTTGGATCGAATCCACGTCGGGCATATTATTTCTTTAGGAATATTGATGGTGATTATTCGGCGATAACACGCGTTTTGTTATATTCAGATATTTGAATAATCAGATGTTTCAATACTTGAACTATCAAATCTTCAGGAATAATAATAATAATAATTATTATAATCACGTAGAAGATTAAAAATTAAAAACTTATTATCGCTCCGTTCATACCATTACAAGCAGAAACGTGATAATAGGCAAAAAATATTTCGGTTTTGTTTAATGTTACCCAATTCTGAAATTTCTCATCCCGATTCTAAAACAAACCACACAAAATCGGGATGAGACCCAACATATTACATTCGAGACGGGAAAAGGCTAACTGAAATTATCGTCTCGCTTTGGAGATAAGAATCGAGATGAGACGAAAATATTGTAAACATTTCTCGTCTTATCTCGATTTTCGAAATAGTGTATGCCACTCTTTAAGTAACAATTGCACTGTAGACTGAATCTTATACGTTATTTTGTATTTCAAAGCTCTCTGAATTACGGTGAGTGTGTATATATTTTTGTAGCAAATCCTTTATAATTATACCTGCATATTCTACAAATTAGTTTATTATATGCCTTACTGTTCAATGATATTCAGTTATATATATTACAGTTATTTTCCTTAAAACGTACAGTAGAATACTTTTCACATGAAACTTTAGTGGAAATCTTTCGTTTAAATTTGGATAGATGCAGAGGTAACTCTTGAAGGTACGGAACCCCTTCGCCGAAATCCATACATTTAAGTAAGTTTTACCAAATTTTAGGGCTACTTTAAAACTTTTAATACCATTATTATTATTATTATTATTATTATTATTATTATTATTATTATTATTATTGTTGTTACTGAATATTTGAGACCTCAATATTACGTACTATTCCAATGCAAATAATCAAACTAAGTTAAGAAAAATAAGAAGAAATTTTTTCAACCCTCTATAAGGATGAATTGTCTTATAAGAGATACTTTGGAAAGAAAAGAGGGGGGAAAAGAAGGTGTCAGCCATTGGACAATATGAAAATCGAACCTTCGGATGGCTAAACAAAAAACTAAGTATGATTTTTCTTCATCACGATACATAGTAACATCCTTTCTTTGGGTAAAAGATATTGGATTATGTATGCGTTATATTGATATTTCAACAAAATATACAAATAAATATAGAAAAAGAATAGTTCCTATTTACCAATTTTTGTTGAACGAATATATGGAACGTGTTGAAACTGGCGAACGAAAATATTATTATTATTTCTAGTAAGAGGGGAGGAACTTAGAAACAATTCCACAATGACGTTTTAGACAAATTTATGACTCATACTAGGCATGAAGGATGACCCTTTTATATGCATGAATTGTTTGCGAAACACGCGAAGTTTACAGACAATAGGAATCAAAGTTGAAGATTGTGAAATCATGTTGTTAGTTTTTTCTCTGTGAAGGAAGTCGTTTCCACTCTAACTTGTAAGAACGAGAGAAATTGACTATTTTTCATGTTATTATACATCAGAAATATCAACATTCTAAAATACAATATTTTCTGAATATCTTAGGGGTCCTTGATTCGATTCCTTACTAACTCACGAAACGAATGTGCAATCCACTACCCTAAGACTGCTCTTTTAAGTAAGAGTCACGAAACACTTGTCTATGTAGCAAATTGCAAATGTTTACGATTCCAATATTTTATTAACGATGAAACACTGATTTCGGTCATGATAAAATACTATACTCCTGAGAATTCAAGTTTAAATTTTAGAAAAGACCGAAAGTATTTATCTCTATATCTCTTTATATTTTCGTTGTACAGTTATTTCCAGTAACTTTGAACGGCAGGGTCACGAACACAGATACATCAAGAACATTTAATATTTCAAAGGCTCTCCCACCGGGAATCGAAACTGAGACCCCACCTACTGAACTGTATGATAGGTGGGGTGCCTGGTTCGTTCCCAAAGCAAGTAAGGTTGAGACAGACAAGATCGTACTCCTGGGTTTTGTCGGGACAGTCCCACTTTTTCGTTCCACCAATTCGTCCATCGTGCTTCACTTGGTTTAATTATAGTCTTCCTCAACCTAACAGGCATAATCGTTGGACATTAAAGGTAAAGATTTCATTTTCAAGGTGTTAACCCAAACCAATCCGAACTGAAAACAGTTGTATTTTCTATTGCTCATTAACATGTTTTCACAAAAAATATGTAGAGAAAAAAAGCATGGGGAATTGTAATTCCATTTAAAAGTGAAACAACACACTTATAATACCTTAACCTACAACTAAACCATTATGTATCGTTTTGCACTTTTTCAAAATTATAGGATATTCTGAAAAGTGGCAATATTGTGTTTGTTTTCAAACAGAACTAAACCAAATTACGGTTCGTTTTCTGAAATAAACGGACACATTCCGTTTCAAGTTTAAACCGAACAAAAAACCAGGTTACCCAGATATGGCGTGAGTCAATGGAAATTTGACCCACCATCTACCGTGACCCACTGTGACCCACAACCCACCCTGACCCACTGTGACCCACCAGCCACTATGACCCACTCCGACTCACCATTCACCATTAACCACTGACCCACCAAAACACATCATCATCGACTCTGACACATGATCCATAACTTCTTTACTGACTAAAAATGTTACACCTGTAATACAACCAGGTTACGAAATTCTAACTAATCGGAGTTTGAATTTCTACCGTCAATCGCTCAAGTACCGCTCTGTTACAATAACGATGGATTTGACCTTTACGATATGAAATGGTAAAGTGTTTGTCATGGATTAAATTACGATGAATTTCAATTAAACTATCATGGTCTAATTATTTCCTTGTTGAATTATCGATATTTTTCAGTGAAAAAACGGGTGAAAGTTTTAAAATCCCAAATCAAGGTAAGTAGACAAACATACAGAAGCTTACATTACAAATTTTGTCTATTTTTTCACAACTTTATGGGTTGATTGCCCTGTGCCTAAAGCGCTCCATATAATAAACAAGATTCAGCAATTATTATAGTAGAAAGCGCATGGTAAGCAGGGGCGGATCCAGGAGGCGTTCGTCCCTCAGAAGAGGAAACTTTCTTATTTTGTATATAAATAAAACCTAGAGTTTGGAAATCTTACAAGTAGCTCTGAGTATCAGTATTCCACCGTCTACAATCCACCGCCCCCGCAGAAGTGCGTCCTGTATCCACCTCTGATACTAAGCATATGTGGATTTATGTGATGCGAAACCCTGTATTGTTTGTGTCTCAACTAATACCGATCGTTTTCGATTACTTTTACAAATTAACCCACTATCAATTTACCATATATAGCAAGTGACGCTCCTCCGCATAAAGGAGAAGTTTAAAAAATGCTTTAAGACGTTCTGCTCGTGTTCAATAAAGCGTTAATATACTGAATTTTAGCTTCGTAAGTTGACGGTTTATAAGATACTTTTTTTTTCGCAAAAATTCGGATCCCCACTATACCTTAGGATATCATGATAATGAAAGCAATATGATAAGATCCAAGTTTGAATTAAGGCCTAACTATATATCAAAATTCATTTCATTTGAACGCAATTTGGCCGTAATGATTAGGCACACATAGTTACGTCATTTTTATATAATAATTTATATATTACAGTGATCAAAAATTATTTTTTCCTGTATTAGCTCCTCTAAAAACTCAGTCTCGAAAGCCAAGTAATAGTACAAGTCCTATTGCTATTATTACAATTACAAATATCAATATCAAAAAATGCCTCAAGTTCTTATTTCACCTAGAAATACTAATCTCAGGTACTTACACAGAAACGAACGAAAAAGGGAAATGGAGGCCTTGAAAGCAAAACGTAGATAAATTCACCAATATTCAGAAGCATATTTTTAAATCACACTCGACCCTACTCATAGGAGCTAAATACTCGTTTCTGCTTAGTTGCAGTCATCAGTTTCTCGCCACGTAGCATATATAAATACAGCAGAACTCAGGGAACTGTTACTGCCGGTCTTCTTGGCCGTGTGTACTAGCGCAATATGCTAGTAAATGTAACTGCTTTTGGCTTGGGTTCAAACCTGGGCCGAGGATTTTTTTCTATTTTTATTAAAAATACCCAAAAAAGGGATTTACTTACGTTACGTCTGCAGTTTTGCTATACAATTCCACTGTATAAGAAGAAGAAGAAGTAGAATTAGGAACGGATTAGAAACCGCGCAGTACCCGTTTTGTTCCACCTTGATTGCCATGATATAAATTTAACCTCAACTGCTTCTCCAATCTTCTGCTTCAACTTCAACAAAGTGAATTGTTTTCTGTTACAACTATAATACAAGATTTGGACAAGGACCGCAACCAGCCATAGAGGTTTAGAGGGACCATGAATATGTTAGGGGGGACAAGTGATTAAAAATTCTCTTACACATATCTAAATTGTGTTTTCTGTGTTGAGGTCTGCAGGTGTCACGAAAATTTTAGGGGATCCAGGCCCAGTAGCCTCCTCTGGTTGCGCGCTTGGTTTGGGCAATCGCAAACTGCATCCAGTCGGAAACGTGGTTTTAGTTTCTATGGTTAGGGTCGAGCGTTAAAAGAAACTTGCTGTTCAGAAGATGCTGTCTACAATGCAGTGAGCAGAGTGGGTCGGTTCGTTGTGGGTCGCAATAAGTCATGGTGACTGGCGGGTCACAGTGGGTCATGGCGGGTGGTGGGTCGCAGTGGATCACATGCTGTTGACCAACGACCCACTGACAATCAGAAAACACGACCCATTTGATCCACTCACCCACCGACTCACTGACCCATTCCAACTGTGATTGGCACTTTTCAGAATATCCGTGCATATTTTGGAAAAATTACAAACGATATGCAGTTGTTTGGTTTTAGGTTAAGGTATTATAAGTCTGCTGTTTCAGTTTTGAATGGAATTACGATTTCTCATGTTTTTCTCTCTCTATTTTTTTTTGCGAAAACACGTTAATGACCAATGGAAAATACAACTGTTTTTAGTTCGGATTGGTTTGGGTTAAAAGCTTGAAAATGAAATCTTTATGTATGTCCAACGATTATAGCTGTTAGGTTGAGGAAGACTATGATTAAACCAAGTGAAGAATGATGGACGAATTGGTTCAATGAAAAAGTGGGAGTGTCCCGACAAAACCGAAGAGCACGATATTGTCCGTCTCAAGCTTACTTGCTTTGGGAACGAACCAGGCACCCCACCTATCATACAGTTCAGTAGGCGGGGTCTCAGTTTCGATTCCCGGTGGGAGAGCCTTTGTAATATTAAATGTTCTCGATGTATCTGTGTTCGTGACCCTGCCGTTCAAAGTTACTGGAAATAACTGTACAACGAAAATATAATAGAGATATAGAGATAAATACTTTCGGTCTTTTCTAAAATTTAAACTTGAATTCTCAGGAGTATAGTATTTTATCATGACCGAAATCAGTGTTTCATCGTTAATAAAATATTGGAATCGTAAACATTTGCAATTTGCTACATAGACGAGTGTTTCGTGACTCTTACTTAAAAAAGCAGTCCTAGGGTAGTGGGTTGCGCATTCGGTTCGTAAGTTAGGGGTCCGCGATTCGATTCCTTACGAAAAAAATTCAAAAAAATCGTATTTTAGAATGTTAATATTTCTGATGTATAATAACATGAAAAATAGTCAATTTCTCTCGTTCTTACAAGTTAGAGTGGAAACGACTTCCCTCACAGGGAAAAAACTAACAACATGACATCACAATCTTCAACTTTGATTCCTATTGTCTGTAAACTTCGCGTGTTTCGCAAACAATTCATGCATATAAAAGGGTCATCCTTCATGCCTAGTATGAGTCATAAATTTGTCTAAAACGTCATTGTGGAATTGTTTCTAAGTTCCTCCCCTCTTACTAGAAATAATAATAATATTTTCGTTCGCCAGTTTCAACACGTTCCATATATTCGTTCAACAAAAATTGGTAAATAGGAACTATTCTTTTTCTATATTTATTTGTATATTTTGTTAAAATATCAATATAACGCATACATAATCCAATATCTTTTACCCAAAGAAAGGATGTTACTATGTATCGTGATGAAGAAAAATCATACTTAGTTTTTTGTTTAGCCATCCGAAAGTTTGATTTTCGTATTGTCCACTAACTGACATCTTCTTTTCCCCCACTTTTGTTTCCAAAGTATCTCTTATAAAACAATTCATCCTTATAGAGGGTTGAAAAAATTTCTTCTTATTTTCTTAACTTCAGTTTGCTTATTTGCATTGGAATAGTACGTAATATTGAGGTCTCAAATGTTCAGTAATAATAATAATAATAATAATAATAATAATAATAATAATAATAATAATAATAGTATTAAAAGTTTTGAAGTAGCCCTAAAATTTGGTAAAACTTACTTAAATGTATGGATTTCGGCGAAGGGTTTCCTTACCTTCAAGAGACACTTCTGCATCTATCCAAATTTAAACGAAAGATTTCCACTAAAGTTTCATGTGAAAAGTATTCTACTGTACTTTTTAAGGAAAATAACTGTAATATATATAGCTGAATATTATTGAACAGTAAGGCATGTAATAAACTAACTTGTAGAATATGCAGGTATAATTATAAAGGATTTGCTACAAAAATATATACACACTCACCGTAATTCAGAGAGCTTTGAAATACAAAATAACGTATAAGATTCAGTCTACAGTGCAATTGTTACTTAAAGAGTGGCATACACAATTTCGAGAATCGAGATAAGACGAGAAATGTTTACAATATTTTCGTCTCATCTCGATTCTTATCTCCAAAGCGAGACGATAATTTCAGTTAGCCTTTTCCCGTCTCGAATGTAATATGTTGGGTCTCATCCCGATTTTGTGTGGTTTGTTTTAGAATCGAGATGAGAAATTTCTCTTCTCATGGGCAACATTAAACAAAACCAAAATATTTTTTACCTATTATCACGCTTCTGCTTGTAATGGGATGACCTGAGGATAATTAGTTTCTAATTTTTAATCTTCTACGAGATAATAATAATTATTATTATTACTATTATTATTCCTGAAGATTTGATAGTTCAAGTATTGAAACATCCGAGTATTCAAATATTTGAATATAATAAAACGTGTGTCATCACTGATCAATCACCATCAAAATTTCTAAAGTAAAAAGAAGTCAGACGTGAATTCGATCCAAGATCTTCCAGATTACTGGCCAAGTGCCTTGACCACTGAACCACGTTCACTACGCTGTAAGTGATTCGTCTTCTGACTGGTTACGTTAGGTTTCTTTGCCCCCGCCTGCAAAGTTGTATGTTATGTTTCTTCGTTTTTAAAAAAAAAAACCTTTCTTGTTTCTTTTATGATGACATAAGTGAACAATCTTCGGCAAAGTTTATATTAATAACTTTTGGTTCACAAGTTTGTTTCTTCTAAACACAAAACTACAGATATGACATATTTAATTCTTATACTCTGCATTTATTTCAAAGCAGTCGCCATTACCTGGTCAAAGACTTACGTCCGCCACGATACCATTGAACAAGACTTGTGGTCGTGAAAGGTAATACAGATTTTAAGATGTGCTTTGTAAATGTTTTCGTAGTGACATTATTATGACCTAGTATAAACCGTTGATAAATTTACAATCAACAACATATTCATGGTTTTCAGCGTTTCTCAGTAAGAACAGTACACTACTTTCTCCTTTCTGTAGCTGTAACTTATAAGTTTGAAAACAAAATTTGTGAACATGGCGTCCCTTGGTAGCATGGAACACAAGTACATGACAAACCTTGGAACATGTTCCTTGGTACATCAGTACTTTTTTTTTATTTTATTGCGAATGACAATTCACGAAGTACACATCTGGTGTAAAGAAGGTTCCTGTCGAAGCCATGAAAAGGCTATCGAAGCTGTTACAACTGAACCTGGTACGTATATCTCAATTAGGGAAGCCTGCAAAGTATACAACATAAAGCTCGATGCGTTTTCTAGGAGTTTGTCCAAGTTCAAGAATTCTTGCGTACAGACTTACAAATATGCTACAAATTGTCATGTGAAGCGAGTGTTTAGTCTTCAGGAAAAAAATCTGTTGGTGGAATGCATAAAATAATGTTGTACAAGTGAGCTATGGTTTGGCAAAATCAGTGTAAGACTATTGTCATGCAGTTGCAATAGGTAAGAAAATTCCTGACATTTGGAATATGGAGAATGAGACTCAAGAACAATAGGTGCGTGGTTTCATGAGAAGACACGGCAACGAATTGTCGATAACAAAGCCGGAATCTACGAGTTTGACTAGTTCAACAAACTTCAACAATTGAAATGTTCACTGTTTTTTCAAAAATCTTGAAGATGTCCATAATCATTACGGTCTCATTCCCTAGAGGAAGGGTCTTTTCCTTTGTTTTACAACGACAACGAAGATAGTGCGAACGAAGAGTGTATATACTTCAGACAACCTTATAGGGAAGATAAAGGCGGAGAACAATGAATTCGTTGTTTGAACTGTCTTCAATGGACTTACGAACTTTGTGCCGATTGGGCTACTCATCCCTAAAACTGACTTCGATTCTGAAAGAAAAAAGCTATTAGTTCTTAAGTATATGTATGCTACAATTTATTCTTTGTCGGCTACAGTTAATCTAAGCTCATCTGGAAAGCCTTTCTGAAGAAACTCATTATTATTTCGCAGTGTGTTCATTACTTTGATTCATTTTAATAATTGTTGTCTAGGTCGTAATAGCAAGTATTTCTGTTCATATTGCGTTTCTAACTTTTACACACATTCTGTGTTCCAAGGTACAAAGGGTACTGTTCCATTGTACGTGAACATGTTGTATCATGGAACATTAATAACCATGTATTTTTCATTTATTTCTACAGGACTGTGGTATTACAATTTATAGTTATGAAATTAATTAGGGTAAATATGGCAGATGTTAGTGATGACACTTATTACTTTCTTCAATTCAAATAAATTATATTTAAGAGCACTTATGAAAAAAAAAGTGTTCCATGGTACAACACTCTCTCCTATACTTTGAATTGGTACACAGTTAGAAGGAACATAGTCATTTTTGCTTAAATGAAAGCTCTCTTTCACAGTGATTTACTGATGTTGTTCAGGCTACGCCACTATAAAACATGAATTTTGGACATAAATTGATGAAGGTATTTGGCTCAATCTCTTCTTGTTTATTCTAGTTAGACATATTATAGAATTTATCCTTGCAAGGTTGAAATTATACAATTACTGATTTCATAATTCTATGATTATATTTAAAAAAATAATAGGTATTACAATAAGCTTGAAAATGACAAAATATTAATAGTTTTTGTGTAAATTTTTATTTCAGGGGATGTAGAAGTACATAAAAATGTATAAGGAACAAACACTCCCCTAAAGGTAAGTGTACTATTAGCATTTTCTTTAGTACAATATTAAATGATATTCTTTTGTTTCAGTAATGAGCATTGTTCATAATTACACTTTAACATGTAGACAGCCTGTACGACGACGATCGAGGCGTTTGCCTTTATCGTGAGAGAAACAAATAGCCTCACTTCACATACCTATAAGTCGCTAATCAATCAATCAATCGGCAGTACTACGCACTGAAAAAAGTATAACTTCTTAGACAGGTTTAGAACTACATATTAAATTTACACGATATATGCAAAGGAAATGGAAAATAAGAAGCTTATTTTACCTAACTCAGACAGAAGCCAGTCCGCCAGCAGCGGCAACTGTTCAAGTTTCTCATGTATCATCGTAGCAGAAGATTTCCTGTTTGCTCTGTTTTGGGATGTCCAGATCTTTCCTACAGTGCAGCGCGACTTTCTTGAACGGTTTAATACCGACACATCACACAAGAATAACATATACAACTATTGGGAATGTAGCTAGAACTTGGCAGGAAATGTAGTTCAGTGACACAGACTTAGAAAAAAAGAGTATGACTGCTTATGTTTATGATAAACAATGTGTTAGTGATAAACAATAATGGCTGTTGCGAATTTGAATTGGGATATGAATGTATCTTTGTACGTAGAAGCTTTATTATAAAGAAAGTTTAAGTATTCGTGGTAACCTATAGATAACTTACTTAATATTAGCACCTTTGTTCCCATATCCCAAAATGATCGGATTTGAATTGAAGTGTACCATATCCGATTAAAGTGATCTTTGAGCACGCATGAAGATTTTATCATAAAACTCACGACAGATAATTTAATTCGTCAGCTGTCAAAGACGGCAGATAAATGTTCCTTCTGTTACGCAGTCACGTGTTTCAATGCTAATTCGTTTTCTTTAATATCAGTTTTCGAAATACCATGTCATCAAATGACATAACTTACCATTACATGTGTAGTTCGGTGGCATCTTATGAAATAAAGAAGTCAGTATGGCAAGTAGAAAGTATATATCAATCGAAGAAGCTCTGAAATTTTGTACGAGCAACATTCATGTGATGAATTGATACCCTATATGCATGATGTGAACATATCTGGCCAATATCTGACGTTCTGTCTATTCATTCGAAAAACATGCAAATGACTGAATTTTTTTTCTATCTCCTACAGTGTGCCCGTTTTAGTACGTTTGGCCTCTCAAACTAAAAATGACATACCTGACATTTATGCAGAGTCTTCCACACCTTTCGTCAAGATCATAAAATAACATCACTTCCTTTAGCTTCCTCACCACTTCTTTCCGACCTCAGGGATACTTCATAAGCATCATCCCTACCTTCAGCTCATGGATCTCCCAAGAAAGTGCCCACGAAAGACCCCTATTATGTCTTTATGCAGGCCCGTAGCCAGGGAGGAACTAGAGCGGGCAATGCCCGCTCTAAATTTTTTTTGCCCGCTCTAAAATATTTTTTTCCGCTCTAAAAAGGACGTTGTCCAGAAGTTTCAAATTGTTTCAGAAAATCCCAAATAGGAAAATCTTGTGATTTTATTTACTAAACAAAATTGAGCTTAGTGCGCAGTTACTACTACTAACAAATGAAATTGAACGTGGCGTATATTTCAACGAAAAACAACAGTTATTCTTATTGCTAGATACACTCAATAATCTGCCACGTATTACTTTTCCTCATTCCAAGAGTTTGAAGAATCACAACAACGACAAGAATTTGCCTTGGACAAGATGCCCTTCCAAAGAATACCCATATGAAAATTGACCCGAAAACAGGCTATGTTACATGAATGTGAGTGCCTGGCTTGTGCATGTGTAACATTGCAGGTAAAAAACATTTGTTTTGCCGACTTGACAGTACATGTCCCACGTGCGCCTGTAATTAACGTGTAAAACATGCAACATGTCCATGATCCTTACAGTGCAATTAAAACGCATGTCTCATATACGAAACTGGTACCGAAACTGTGATGTCTGGAGGAAACGTACATGCGCCTCTAGAATAGACAGATACAAAAAAATCGGTGGGGAATTCGTAAGTTTTGTTTATTGTAAAAGCGGCAACAATGCTGTTTTTCAATTGATTTGAGTCTTTGCGGGGAGCACCCACGAAAATAAATCAATGATTATAAAATGTTTCTAAATAGCAGTTTGCATCGGCTCACTTTGTGTTTTCTGAGTGGCTCCGAACCATTTGTTTCACGATTTGTTTACAAATATACGGAATGAAGAGAACGTTAATTCCTTACATGCACTCAGAGAAAAAAATCAAGACGGCAGCAGAATACCGAACCTATTATTTTAAAAAGATTTTGTCACACACCATTATAATTGCGCCCAATAATAAGTAGCAGAGTGCTTAGCGAATTTCCAGAAGGAAACAAAAACAGTAGAAGATGAACTACAGGTAAATGTACCTCGCCAGACGTTTCCAATTACTCTACTGACTATTATAACGCCATAAATATGAAGCAGGCATCCATCAAGTCATTTTTTGGTGCAAAAGTTATCGAAAATGAAACTAATTCTGTATCAACATGTGTAGAAGGCCAAGAAGAAACTAAATGTCAAACATCTGATTTCCACCATGTTGGTGTTCATTTCCATCATGTATCAGACCTTGGCAATACAAAACCCGCTCAGCCGCATCTTGCAAATTGTCCGGGTTCCAGCATTTCTGGTTCAATTCGACGATTTCGTCCAATATGGTACAAAACGTGGGATTGGCTCGAGTATTCTGTTATGTTAGATGCTGCCTTTTGCTTCCCATGCCGGAAATATCCGTCAGGAAACAGTAATCCCTCATTTGTGCAGAATGGTTTCAGAGACTGGAAGCTTGCAACCGAGAAAAATAAGGGATTTTCTCGTCACGCCGATTCTGAAACTCATAGGCATGCTGTGGCTTGCTACTTGAAGCAACGGAAACGTCAGGACTCGGGCGAAACGGTCGTGGAGAAGGTGTGTAGTGATATAATTATGAATAATAGGTACTATGTGAAAAGTGCTATGGAAGTTATTCAATTCTTGGCTGTGAATCAGTTGTCGTTTAGGGGAGATTCTGGATGTGAGCAACTTGAAAAACAATCAAGTGGTTTGTTCTTAAATTTGTTTGAATTTAGTATTCGTAAAGATCCGAAATTAGCAGAAATTGTCAAAACTATCCCTGCCAATACAACATACACTAGTCCGGATATTCAGAATGAGATAATTCTTTTCATGGGAGAATCTGTTAAGAGGAAAATAGTAAATGAAGCAAACGAAAATACATTTTGTTCTTACTTGCAAATGAAGCCAGAAACAAGCAACGAATCCAAGATTTGTTTGTCGCAATTAGGTACCTTATGAATTTTAAAGTGCAAGAAAGATACGTAGCTATACTGAAGTTGGACAAACAAGACGCTGCCAGCATTAAGAACGCCATTTTAGATTGTTTAAGAAAAGTAGAATTCAAAACTGACACGACAATAGCAGAGTGCTACGATGGAGCACCTGACATGAGTGGACAGAAAAATTGAGTGCAAGCTCTTTTGTCTGAGGTATTGAAGAGGAACATTTTATTTGTTCACTGTTTCAATCATCAATTACATTTTGTTATTTGTAGAGCCATTGACACAATTCCTGAACTGAAAGAGTTATTTGATATTTGTCAACAACTATATTACTTTTTTCAGACAAGGATGCGTTGCAGCAGATTACGCAGGAAGGAGTTTGAAGCGATTGTTGGAACAACGTTGGACTGAACATCTTGACACAGTGACTGTAATTAATGTCGACAGGTTTCACATATTAAGTGCACTGATGGCAATTCAGACTTCCCGTGAAGAACACGCCTCAATGAAAGTTGAAGCTACCGGTTTACTACATTAGATCTCCACTAAAACTTTCTGTTTCCTTACTGAGCTCATGTTCAGGGTTCTTGGATATCTAAAACCGACAAACACACTGCTACAAAGAAGAGATTTGGACATTGATGCCGCTGTGAAGTTAATAGGATCGGTAACGGAACAGCTCAGGTCTTGCCGGCAAGAAGAAGGAATATTTGAAAATATCCTTCACGATGCAATGAAGGCATATGCCTTAAACACTTCGATTCAGCAACCATTGAAACGCAAATGCACACTCCCCAGTCGCTTAGCTGATACGGTTGTTGATTTGGAAGGCATAAATTTGGAGAAGGGAAAGGAAGACCAGAAGAAGCTGAAAAGATTATTCTGCGAAGTTCTCGATATCTCCGTCGAAGAAATTCGGAGCAGATTCAGTGAGACAGGGACAGCTGTGATTGGTGCCATTCACCACTTACTGAGCGAGAAAAGAAGTGAAGAAAATTTGAATCTTTGTGTGATGTTGTAAAGTACAAAGACCTGCAAAGTGCTTCAGAATTTGAAGCAGGAAATAGATCTAGCAAATCGACTGATCAACAAGACATCATCTATGGAAGAGCTCCCAAGACAAATTGGAAAATATGGCGAGGCTTTTCCGGGCCTAAAGATGCTTACAGAAGCTGCTCTAATTATTCCGTCTTCTACGTCCCCACGGTCGAAAACTGCTTCTCACACCAGACAGCTCTCCTTCGACTCAACGTCTGTCTACGGGACACGAAAGAAAATCGGACCTCTTCTCCTGGTTTACAACAAAGATTTTTTCTGGTGCACTAGATCTAGACCAGCTTGTAATTGAATTTGCGAAGTGCTCACGTAAACTCCTTTTGATGTAATTACTTACATAAGGACTGTAAAAAATATTTATTTTACTTATGTCAGGGTTGTTTCTTAATTTTTATACATAAAAATATTCCATAATCTACTTGTAATAAAAGTATTGTAGTTCCAAAATACTATATTTAGATAACAGTTAATAAATGTTCCTAAAATAAATTATTATTTTTTACTTTTAGTACTAATCGGTAGTGTATTAAAATATATATTGAATTATATATCATCATTTTAACAAAAAAATGTTAATGATGATATTTGATAGTCGTGGATTTGGTACTGTAATATTTATCACAATAATAAAGTGTTTCAACTTTCTTATAGATTCCATAAATAATAAATAAATATATAAATGAACATAAACATTGACAACGACAAGCGCCTCATTATATATATATATATATATATATATATATATATATATATATATATATATATATATATATATATATATATATATATATATTAGATAGAGAAAGAGTTTTGTGTTCCTTGAGGTCCCTACCATTGCCCCCTCAGTATTCATCATTGCCCGTCCTAAGCAATCAGGCTGGCTACGGGCCTGTCTTGATGGGAAAATTAAGGAAAATATGTTATTGAAATTTCCCCCATAAAACGTCTACAATACGGCGCAGTGTGTGCCTAAAACCAGGCACACGTCTATCCGACAATTGTACTCCTTACACACCTTTCCGGGCAACGCTAGGTTGTATATTGTTTGCTAGTGATGCTAGGGCTTCAAGTTAAAATTTTCTTCAGGAATGCTCAAAAATTCCCTTTCGAAGATAAAATTTCCCTAATTTTCATTCACTTATATATAGGGTATTTCAAAACAACACCGACAGCGTTTGGGAGGTGCTTCCTGACACCAAGATAAGACAAAAAGTATAGACCAACATGTGTGCACAAATGCTTCCTTTCGGAGTTATAGGCATCCGAAAATGTGGGAAAAAAATGAATTTGAAAGGTCAGCTCCAAAACTATGGCACCTACCGTAGTCGGGTCAAGACTTCACTTAGGAACTAATGTGTGCCCTATCCCAAAAAAAAAAAATAAAAATCAATTTTTCAGAATCCTACGGTACTCACGCAACACTTTTTATTGAGGGAGTTTGGCTACGAGCATATAATTTGAAGTATTCACCAACTACCTCTGTTGTGCACCCAGGTTGGTCCATACTTTTTGCCTTATCTTGATGTCAGGAAGCACCTCCCAAACGATATCGGTGTTGTTTTGAAACACCGTATATATATACGAGGGCTATCCAGAAAGTAGATTACGTTTTGGAATAAAAAATCAACAAAGTATAGGAAACAAATTTTATTATATACAGATGAAAGCCACACACAAATACTACTTTTCGACATAGTCACCATTCAAATTAAGGCATTTATCGTAGCGATGTACGAGCTTGGAAATTCCTTCGTCGAAAAATTCGGCCGCCTGCGACTTCAACCACTTCGTTACCTCTTCTTGCAGCTGTTCGTCGTCATCAAAACGCTGCATAGCCAGCCACTTGTGGAAAACTCAAAGAAAGTTCCGTTATTGTGAACTTTCGATTTTCACGGACTTTAACATCGACTTTTTCGACAAGTTCGGCAGTCACTTTGCTGGGTCTCCCACTTCGATCTTCGTCGTGAACATTGGTTCGGCCATTTTTAAATCTTATGACCCACTGTGGCACTCCACCTTCAGTGATAATGTTGTCCCCATACACTTCACACAGCTGCCGATAGATTTCTATCGGTTTACAGTTTTTTGCTGTCAGAAACCTTATTACTGCACGCACCTCGCAGCTCGCGGGATTTTCAATTAACGCAGACATTTCAAACCGTCACAGTATCTTAACGGAGCACAGCACGAACCTCTCACTAGCACGGCTAGATGCCGACTGAGCTGCGCAACGCTCTGACCCCAAGATGGCCGCGCTAGCCCCGCCCCTAGCGGACACAGACGAAAACGTAATCTACTTTCTGGATAGCCCTCGTATATATATATATATATATATATATATATATATATATATATATATATAATTGTTTAAAGAGAGCATTATTGTCTATCTATGGCTTATTATACCTAGGTACTGTGCTAATATATACACAACATACAATAAAAGCAGATGGACATTTGCACCGGAATAATTGTAAGGGAGTTTGAGCTCTCTAGAGACTAATGATAAGGCCCAGGAATTGATTGAATATTATTGCTTAGATCCTATATATAATAA
This sequence comes from Thermobia domestica, assembly GCF_964235325.1. Taxonomy (NCBI): domain Eukaryota; kingdom Metazoa; phylum Arthropoda; class Insecta; order Zygentoma; family Lepismatidae; genus Thermobia; species Thermobia domestica. The sequence continues at coordinate 223,998,273 of NC_137457.1, read as the reverse complement.
AGGTGACAATTGTGAGCCATAATAATATTATTTTTAAATGCCACGTGATTAAATATGATCTTTCTTCGTCATTTCGAATTTCACGAATCACGGATAACGTTAAGGTATTATTTCTATTAGATTAGGGAGACCAAATCATTCTCGGAGAAAACGGGACTCAGCGAACCGACCATCACACAACTAATACGAGAAGCTACCGCTACAACTTCACTGATATGGCATCAACAACTACACTATTCAGACAGTGACGATGGTAAGTGGTGCGAGAAGGATATGATTTTCATAACTCTTCGTAAGTTAAGCTAGTTAGTTGGTAATTCACATAATTGGCAACAGGTACAGCGCAACTCAACTGCAGACGGATCTCAGTAATCAAACTGCATAGCATCATAGCCTCCTGAGATCCAAGCCTAAACCAGTCGTTTAAATGTAAAAGTATTGATACAAATTCCCCAAAACCTGATTGCTGTGGGACTATGGAGGTTAGAGAAAGCTAAATTGTATTAATTTATCATGTATTTCGTTTAATCGGGAGAAATGTCTAAAAATTATAGAATTTTATAAAAGCTATTTAAAAACTGAATTCCGGGACTTCTGAGAGTTTCGAAATAATTTTTCGAGACACAGTATATTATGATGAAAAACTTTCACAATTCTGGTTTCCCAGGACGTTTGGTCACCTTATATTAGATTCTAATATTACTGGAAGTAGTTATTGTTACTGATACAAGGAAACCGGACAGTTGACTTAATATATGCAATATACTTCAGTTGGCACTTGAAGTATACATGTATAGTAGTGGAATGCAATACAAGGAAGTGTATATGCTACAAATTAGCTCATGGTATATGTATATTACATTAACAAAATAACATTTCAAGCTACGCTATTTTATGTATATGTAACGTTCTTAGTTTATGAAAACGTGCACTACACCACAACATGGATTCTGTCTTTGACATAGAACATACATACAATTTAAACTCGATTTAATCACCATAGAAGACCGAACCTTTTATATAGGAAATGCATTTCAGCTTTAATGGCTGCCAAAGTCCTCACAACACACCGAGTTTTGTGATGGAAAATGTAGACATTGAAAGGGAATAACGTCATTTGCTGCGTACATTAGCGATGCTGTTTCTACATTGAAACTGCAGCATACTGTATTCATTTCTGTAAACGAGAAAGCGTTTTACAATGTATCGCTCATTATACGTACTCATAAGCTCAATAAGAACGCAAACATAAAAGGTATTGTCGTTTCTGACTACAAAACTCTGTTCTATAAAATATCTTCAGAAAGACAAAATATTGAAATATTTAAAATAGTTATGAATATTACTAATATGATAAAATGGAATACAATATACTGTTTTTCTACTGACCAGTCAAACATTATGACCAATTACCTACCTAATATTTTGTATGTTCATCTTTGGCTTGCAGGGTAGCGGCAATGCGGTTTCATACGGAAACAATGAGGCCTCGGTAGGTGACTCGAGACATGCCGCACCACGAGTCAATTAACTCCTGTAAATTCCGCGGAGGGGGTGATATACTCCGATCTAAGGTACAATAACATGCGAAAAGTGTTCAATTGGGTTAAGACCAGATCAGTTTGGAGGTCATTGCACCAATTGAATTCACCACCGTGCCACTTGAACCATTGCAGCACAACGTTGGCCTTGTGACAGGGAGCGTTGTCTCGCTGAAAGATACGATTGTCAGCTGAGAATACGGCCTATATAGATGGGTGTACATGATCAGTGGTGTCTTGCCAATAGCTTGGGTCCTTTATGGTGTCCTCCATACGCATATCGAACCTGTGGATAAGGTTCTCATAAAGTAGCCATCACCGGTATGTCGTCGTCCTACTGTGCACGTCTCGAACAGTTGCTTTCCTGGAAGATGAAAAAATGAAATGAAATCTTTAAGTTTTACGTCCCACGGTTATGCCGGTTAGGCTAAAGGAGACGGTGATTATGAGAGATGAGTGAAATGGTGGAATGAAGAAAGTGGGAGGAAACGGGAGAACCCCGAGAAAACCCACGAGCACGGTGTTTGTCCACCACAAAGTTCACTTGGCGGAGGCTGGGATCGAACCCGGGACCCCAAGCACCGGAGGTGAACGCTCTACCACTGAGCCACCGCGCCTCCTATTCCTGGAAGATGAAAGATTCTTACCCAGCCATCGATGCGAGGAAGGTATTATTATGATTCATTTAATTATTAACTTTGTGCGATTGATTGGCACGTGCCTATTCCAGGCGTAATTGACGATATCGTGGAATAGGCACGTGCCAATCAATGGCACAAAGTTAATAATTAAATGAATCATAATAATAAATTAACTTTGTGCCATTGATTGGCACGTGCCTATTCCAGGCGTAATCGACGATATCGTGCGGTTAACATTGGTACATGTGTGGGATGTCGGCTGCGGAGACCCATGTTATTGTACGGTGAAATGTGTACTCAGGCACACTTGTGCTTTGTCCTCTTTTAAAGTATGTTAAAGCCTGCTGTTAATTGTGCCACAGTTTGTGTCCCATCCTGTTGTACTAACTTCGACAGCATATCACTACTACGTTCAACATCTAAAATAACATTTAACATCTCTGTCTTGTGGTTTGATACTGGTTTCACCGTCCTTTTCCCACCTCTAGAAGTCACTAACTTCGGCAGCTCTCAACATCTGACAAGTTGCATTGTTTACATGATGCTCGCTGCCAGCCGTCTGGCCATCACAATTTTGCTCCAATCAAACTTTGATATATCGCCGGTCTTCTCCATTATACACAGAAACATTACACTGAATGATCGAGTGATATCCTTTTCACAGTCTGGCGAGCGGTTCGGCTGTTTCCCATGCCTCTTAGGCCAGTCTAGTGACTTCATTCTAAAAATAGCGGATCGTCATAATGTTTTGGCTGGTAAGCGTATATTGAGAATTGCGAAGTTAGGCATATACTTCGTTAATTTCTCTTGAGTTTAAATTTTCACAAGGAACTTAAAGCAATGTATCACGAAAATCGTATATATAGCGTAGAGTATGTAACACTGCTGTTCGTACAAATCACTCCTACTAGGAAGACATGCGCGAACCCTAATCTTGAATTTATTCTACAGATTTATTCTACAGATTTGTTACGTGACTATATACTTGGGTAAAATTGATTATAGTGTCAGAATATTACAACATTTCTGATCTTGATAAATAAATATTGCGGAAAGTCTTCACATGCTACAATCAGAGTTTCTGTACGTCGTGACATCGAATCAAACAGGCATTGCATGTGCCTTGAGGAATCGACTTCCATGTTGATTTTGTGCGGGTCTACAAGACATTGATAATATTGTAAGATCGTAACAAATTAGGTGTCGATTGAAGATTTGCCATACGTACTCGATAGGCGCCCGTGCAGGCCAGGGAAGTAGCAGTATTCGTAGCTCCTCCAAGAAAGCTTCTACTCCGGGATACATGTGACTCGGCATAGACCTGCTGAAATATGATATCCGGACTTACTGAAGGAAGGGTATGACCTACACCTCTAGATCATCCCTGATTTAGCAGTCACTGGACATGCAGATACCTTCGTATCGATATGTCCCGTACGCGCACCAATTTAGCGGTCCAAGAAGCCCCTTTGCCGAGGCTACGTCCGGACACATTTATTTATCTTTCGCCCTTTGACCGCAAAGGGTCATAAAGACGTCTAACTTCCAAGTTGCGAGTGGATTTTCCTCCATTTAGTCCCTTTATTTTTTGACCGATTTCAACCTCAAATAGCTGATTCACTTAAAAATGCTCAATGGAAGTAGACCCTGTTTTATTTAAAATTCCCATTTTACGAAAGACAAATACACACAGACAGATACATACATAAACGCATGTCGTGTTGAATGATATGAGCTCGCTTACATTTGTTTCAATACGTGGAGGCATGGTTGCTCATTGCTAGTTCGCTTACCTCTGGTGTGTGGAGCTCCTAGTTCGATCCCTGGTCAAGTAAGTTTATGTTGGACAACATCGTGTCCGTGGGTTTTTCGGGTACTCCCGTTTCCTCCCACATTCTCATTCCACCGATTCTTCAATCATCATTCAGTTGTCTTAATCATTGTCTTCCTTAGTCTGTAGGACATAATCGTAGGACATTAAAGTAAAATACCTTTTATTTTTATGTTGTTTCAATATATTTTATTGGAAAAACAGAAATATATGAAAAATAGTGTAATTTTAAATAAAGAATATGTCTTTAAAATTTCATACAAATACACCATACAGTTCAACGGTGCATTTACCATGAAAATATTGTACTACTGATGTTAAAGCTGATCATGAAGGTGTGTTTCTAAAGTAGAAACAAGACATTTTTGTATAAAGTTGTGACTTAAAGTTTCTCGATTTTATAGGGAGTGCAGAATCGTGGCCTGACTTCATGACTAAGCAGTTGGGCGGTTAGAAAGAGGTTGATCTTATCGTATACCTGTATAATAGGGTCTACCTAATTTCAGTTCACATACAAATAAATTCATATGGTAAAGGTTTCACAAGTAAAATTAAGTTAATCATCAACACGTAAGGCATAAGTTTGATGATGTGAGAAACAATTTTCGGTATGAATTCTGGACTAATGCACATTTTTTACAGTTTTCTTCTGACAACAAATATTTATGGTAGCGAATTTTGTTTTCGATTGCGAGTTTGGTTTCAGGAAAATAGCAGAACACTGGAAACAATACTTACATTATCATAATCTTCATAGGTATTCTGCCCTTATTGGCAGGTCATTTGCCGCAGTTGAGAAGCTTCCATGCTCCACGGTCCTCCGCTAACCTCTTCGTACTCACGTATGAGCTTTCTTTTATATCGTCAATTAATTGTAGTCTCCTTCGCCCCCTTCCTCACTTCCCCGCCACCAACCCTCAAGAACTTCATTCATGATACAATTTTTTCTTAGGCAATGTCCCAACCAGTTTCTCTTCCTCTTCTTAATAATATCTAAAAATATTCTTTTCTCCCCCATCATTTCTAACACTCTCATTCGTTTCCCGCTCGACCCAACTAATTATTTCCATTCCTCTCCACACCCACATTTCGAAGGTTTCCAGTAATTTTCATCACTTTTACGTAATGTCTACTTTTCCGCCCCATACAGTACAGCACTCCACACGAAGCATTTTATGAATCTTTTTCTCAACTCTTTATTCAAGGTCCCACAAAACAGACTTTTCTTCCTCCTAAAGGCTTCTTTTGCCATTCCTATCCTTGCTTTTATTTCACGTTCGCACTTCATGTTATTACTAAGTATACTACCCAGATATCGAGAACTATTCATTGTTCTATTTTCTCCCCTCCCACTTTTATATTTGACACAGACCCTTTCGTTCCAGTCACCATGGCTTTTGTTTTTCTAACATTCATTTTCATCCCATATTCTTCAAAGCCCTTCTTCATTTTTTCTAACATTTTATTGATTTTCTTTTTAGATTGTGCAAAGCGCCATATCGTCTGCAAATCTTATACATCTAATCATTCTACCTTCTACCGAAATGCCGTAATCATCATAGAGGCTTTTTTTCACTATCTCTTCTAGATAGACATTAAATAATGTTAGCGAGAGGCAGCATACTTGTCGAACTCTCTTCCAATTGCACTCTCTTCCGTCAGTTCTTCCCCTATCCTAAACTTACTTGTTGGTTCATGTTTAAGTTTCTTATGAGTCTTCTATTCTTCCATTCGAACCCTATCTTCGTCAGAAATCCCAACAACAATTCCCAATTCACGCGGTCAAAAGCCTTTTCTAGATCTATAAATACAACACACACCTCTTCCCCCTTTTCTATAAATCTTTCCCCGATCGCCCTTAATAATCCAATTGCATCTCTTGTGCCCTTGCCTCTTCTGAACCCGAACTGCTTGTCCTCAACTTCCTCATTTGTTCTTCCATATAACCTTCTGTTCAGTGTTCGGAGCAGAATTTTAGCTGCATGAGATATCAGACTAATAGTTCTATAATCCTCACATCTCTTTGGGTTCGTTTTCTTAGCCATCGGTATCATGATGTTCTTCAGAAAGTCGTTTGGCCACTCTCCTGTTTCATACATTTCATTGTATAGTCGGAACAATTCTTTGTTTCCTTTGTCTCCCATATTTTTAATGAATTCGATTGGTATATTATTTATCCCGGTTGCCTTTCCATTCCTAATCTCGGATATAGCCTTTTCAAACTCATCCCTAAGAATACTAAATCCTTTATCATCCTCGAGACTTCATTTTCTACTTCAACATTTAGACTACACGGTCTATCCCTACTTTCATATAAGTCTTCAACGTATTCTTTCCACCTTCCTATGACCTCATTTCTGTCGCTGACTACCTTCCCATTCTTATTTTCTACTGCCATCGTAATACCCCTTTGTTTCCTCCGAAATTCCATAGATTTCACCTCATTGTACATTTCTTCATATTTCTAATCTCTTTCTAATTATTCTATGTCCTCGTATTTTCTTTTGTAAAACTCTTCCATCACTCTGTCTGTTTCTCTTCGTAATTAATTATTTAACTTTCTGTACATCATTCTGCCCTCTTCTGTATCAACCCGTTTCCACGTCTTCCTCTCCCTCATTTTCTGCAACATGTGCTCTGTAACCCATGGTTTCTTAGCAGTTTTGTGTTCGCGGTAACCTACTGCTTCTTCTGCAGCCTGATGTAGGCAACGTTTAATATGTTCCCACCGTGCGTTACTACCTGCGCCTATCCTTTCCTTGTTTGAACATTTTTCTTCGATTTTTTCAATGAAAAGATTCCTTATTTCCTCGTTTTTCAATTTTTCAGTATTCAACACTTTGTTGCCTACTTTTCTTCTGCCTACGTTTTTCAGTTGAATATCTACTTCGGACAGCACGAGATTATGATCAGAGAAAATATCAGCCCCGGGAAGGGTCTTCGCGTTCTTTCAGCTATTCCGATACCTGTACTGAATCATAACATAGTCTATCTGATATCTTCCGCTGTCTATTGGTGATTTCCATGCATATCTGAATCTCTTGTGCTGATTGAACCACGTGTTCGCAATTACTAGTGAATTCTGTCTACAAAAATTCACCAGTCCCTCTCTTCTGTCATTTCTTTCGCCTAAACGATATTTGCCTACGATACTACCTTCCTGTTTTTTTCCACAACTACATTGAAATCTCCCATTAGAATTACACATGCACCCCTCTTCTCCCTATCTGTAATTTCTTCTATTTTTTCATAATTTTCCTCTACTTCTTCAGTTGCATGCAAATGTTGTTATACTTGTGTTAGAGATTTGATAATAGAAAGAACTCGTATTGCACAATCAACTTACATAGAATTTTGGACTTGAAGAAAGTGTTTGGTAATGAGAAAAGTAACAAATTGCTCCACTTTCCGAAGGAATCAGGAATAAATTACTAAGGTGATTCAGAAAGTAATGCCTTCAAGGTGATACCTTGATTCGTGTTTGACAGATAGGACCGATACAGTTATCAGTAGAAAGCTTATAGTGTCAGCTACAAAAGGTGGCATCATCTTTCAACGATAGTCTCCATTACGGCCAACCACTTGCCAACGTGAAACAAAGTGTTTCATGGCGTCGGCGAAGAATTGTGGTGGTTGCTGGCGACACCACTGCCAAACTGCTGCTTCAACCTCCGTATCACAACTGTAGTTTTGGTCCTTAAGGTGATCCTTAAGTTTGGGGAAGAACCAAAAGTCGCAGGGCGCAAGATCCGGACTATATAGCCAGGATGAAACAAAATGTCAAGAACACTTTCTTAGCAGATAGGACAGCTTTTTTCTGCCGGAGAAAGGGACGTGTTGTGATACTCCATCGAATTCATTGTGACGCTTCTTTTCCGGCCTGTAATGGTATATCCACGACTCGTTGCCGGCGATGAATGTTCCTGGGCGCTCAATCTTTCGCATCCAGAAACTCAATGACGTCCGGTTGAAACAGCGGGCTGTCACTATTGGATACCATGGATTGCTAAATTACTCTGAAACGAGAAGAGATAGGAATGCGAAACAAGTGACATTCTATAGCTTAAACATCAGTGCATTAATGATGAACAGTTCACAATATTTGCAGTCCGGCCAAGTAGTGGGCTTGGAGGCATTACTTTCTGAATCACCCTCGCAAAACAAGCGATGAATTTAATAGAACTTATGCATAGAACAGAAATAAATAATTAAAGTAGAAGAGATAGAAAAGAGACATCAACTGAGGAAGTTAAGTAAGAATGCTTACTGCAGTCCATTTATAGAATGAAGTTTCGATAAAAGGAATCAGGGTCACACACTTATTCATGAATAGAAAATAAATTTCCTTAGATTTCGCACTATTGGCAGGTGGTGAGATAACGTAGAAGCAGTTCTAAATAAAATGCAAGAGATTCCTAACAGCAAATTCGACGTGAATATTAACAAGAGGAAAATAGAAGTTACGAGAAGCACAGGAAAAGAAACAACGAAATAAGGAAAGATTAAAATAGGAAATTATTTATTAGAAGAGGTTTCTGAATTGTTATTGAGTTGTTATAGTTGCAGACAAGATATCTTAAGCGAGGAAGGTATTTGAGGAGAAATAAGTGCTTCTAACGGAAAATATTGACACAATATGGGAGAAAATAAATTAACGTTTTAACATTGTTTAGAAACGACTTTTTAGTCATCATTACTATTGTAAAAAAACGGTTTTTTTTCTGTGAAGTTTTTTTCAATAAAAAACATCGTTCTTTTTCATGTTTTTTTCAAACGTCTGTTTTTTTTTCTGGCAACTATTATTTATTGATTTATGTTGAAGATTATTGAAATAATCAATAGAACTTGAGTCGAAGTCCTCGTAACTTACAAATCGTTTGTTTCCTTGTACCTATATGAGCAAAATCGTGTAATTATTCCTTTCGGACCCAGGTCATTTTTGGCGTTTTCCTACATTTCCAGTTAGTGACTTATTGCTCAAAAACTATTTACCCGATTAATATTGTTAAGACCTTGCTTTTTAGAAAATGAATGTGGCTATTTTTTGGTGTAAGTTACATTGCAGTGTTGCCAGCCGGTGTGAAATTACTGAAGGAAATGTAGGGATGAAAATTTACAAAAAAAATTCCTAACGAATTTCAATATTTTTTGTAGCTAGCACCACTGTTACCACATGGGCCCAAGTCACCTAAAAATTCTTTGGTGCGCTGACAAGCTACAGTGAAAACTTGAAGTCGCTGGCTCCCATTCAAAGAGGGAAAGAAAAAATTCTCTGTTTCCATACATATGAAATTTTGACACTTATTACGCCTCAGAAGCAAAAATCAACAGATATGCCGGGGCTACAGCTTCTCTAATTACGCTATTGAAACTTTTTATGGTGAGTTCTGTAGGACAAAGAGAAGGCTTTCAGATAGTGGTACATTTGTTCCAACGTAGCGAGCAATAGGGAAATAATAGAGGGGAAAGGGAAATTTGCGTAATTTTTCACCTAAAATCGGGAATTAATTGTTTTGGCTGGAAACACTGCCATCAAACAGACGTAAACTATCTGAAAGTAAACCTTGGTACCCCAAGAATATATCCTACAAGTATCATGGCGATATGTAACAAAGTAAACATGAAATTTAAAAAACAAATCGTATGCTACCCCAGAAATTCACCATTTTCTTACATTTACAGAACATGGTTTATTGTAAGTCTCAACTGTATTTCCCCTAATTATTCTATCGAAACTTTTTTGGTGCGCTGTGTAGGCTTAGGACGAGGCTTTCAGACAGTTGTACGTTTGTTCGAATGTAGCCAACAAGAGGGAAATAATAAGAGACAAAAAGGGAATTTTTCCAAAACTTCCCCCTAAAATCGGAAATTAAAATTTTCTGTAGCTGGCAACAGTGCAAGCAGACACACACAAACTATCTTAAAAGAAGCTTTGGTATCCCTATAATATATCCTACAAGTATTGTGACGATATCTAATAAAGAAAGCAGGTCATTAAAAAATATTTCATTCTACCTAAAAAAAAGTCACAGTTATCTTTCCACTTAGAGAACAAGCTCTTCTGTAGACCTCAACTGTACTTCCCCTAATTATCCTATTGAAACTTTCTTTAGTGCGTTGTGAAGGGCAAAGACAAGACTTTAAGATACTGGTACGTTTGTTCCGATGTAGCCAAGAAGAGGGATATAATAGACAAAACACGTGATTTTCCCAAAATTTTCCCCTAAAATCTGGAATTAATTTTCCGTAACTGGCAACACTGCTACCAGACAGACGAAAACTATCTTAAAATAAACACTGGTACATTACTAATATATTCTACAAGTATCATGGTGATGTTTAAGAAACAAAGATTCTAATTACGAAAAATATATTTCGATAAACAAAAAAGTAGGGGAAGATCAAGAGTTAGAACCTAAATCCGAATTTTACGTGCGTACCTAATTACCCCACTGTAACGATATGTACCAGAGTTTGTTCAGCAAGGACAATTGTTCAACTGGCGTAAGTTGACTTGCACTCGGACGTATAGGTACGGATTTATAACAAAAATTTAGAATGTTTTGCCCAAATTTAAGGAGAATTTAATTTCCGTAGTTGGCAACACTGGGCGCAGGCCCATCCAATTGATGTCAACAATTAGGTATCCATGCGACGTATCTACCTGACAAGTCTTAAGGAGGTCTCTTTACAACGAATGAAGCTACAGGGGGAAAGTAATAATAAGGAAAATTCGAAATTCGAAAATTCTCGAATTTTTGACTGGGGTGAAATCTGAGAAGGAAATTCGACACACAGAAGAAAAAGAAACTAAAATGATCCAACCATATTTGGCAAAAAAATCCCGATATCTTAATTAGTGTCCATACAGGAGCGGGTTAAAAAAGTGACACACCCGTATGTGTCACTTTGGCCACCTGGTCCGAAAGGGTTATTGTACATTTGATTACATTTTTTTTTACTAGTAACTCGTGTTGTTGTAGTAATTATAGTCTTGACTAATAATAATATCGTTGTTGTAAACAATCACTTTATAAGGAAAATGTTCTCTCCTTTTTACATCTTAGTTCCAATACTATTGTTGAGAAATGCAGGGTGTTTCAAAATGAATGTCGGGGATTTAAGTCTTCGTAGTACTTATTACATTTTACATACAATTATAAACAAATCATCAAATAAAAGAACACCTCAGTTAGTTTTTGCTTCAAGTGTTCGATGTGAGCTTCATTCGTCACACGGTTCACATTGAGTCGATAGGTGAGAAAGGCCCATAAACTTTCGCCATATGGCACAAAACATCCAATTCACACAGACGGTTGCACTGTAACTACAGATTCAATCCTTGCAAAATTAAAACACAAAAAGTTTTCTGCTTTTTACTCTCCATCTTTGCTACTTGCTCTTTCTAACGGCAGACAGAGGAAACAATGCATGACAAGTGTGTGTACAAAACTTTTTGGGTTGCTCTTTCATTTGATAATACTTATAATTGTAAGTTAATTGTAATAGATACTACAAAGTTTCAAAACCCTAATATTCATTTTGAAACACCGTGCATTACTTCAAATTATGTCATTCTATATTCATGTCTTGTACTCATGTCCACACACATGTCCAAAATTATTGTCGCATGTCTATAAATATGTTGTTGTAGGAATATAATTTGATAACGAATCCGCCTGGTATTTCTAATAATGTTAGTATGTGTATAATCGGCAAAGACATGTATATGGCAAATTTCATGTGAAAACAGCAGTAAATAAGAACAATAAAACGAAAATAAAACTTTCTTGTCCATTTAGCAACATTTTCTTTTACTCTTTCTCATTTTCGTATTTATAATTCTTTTCCTTTGAAAGTTACCACAAATATACATTTTTCGATTATACACATAGCATCAGTATTAAAAGTACCCTGCAAAATCATTATCAAATTATATTCTTACACGAAGACAGTTACAGATATGCGACAATAATTTTGGACATGTGTATACGTATCATCAGGGTCGGCCCTAGGCAATTTGTCGCCCGTGCAATGACGTAATTTGCCGCGTCCCTCTTTCTCCAGAAAGAACAAATCTTAAAAGTCACGATTTTAAGTATGCTACTCCAGCATGAATAACGAAAGGGAGGGAAACTACACTCGCACTCAGAAAGGCTTAAATACTTACTACAAATACAATCTTGTTGTGTCTGTTTCTTTCTTTAAATATTAATCTATTATGTTAGTGAAAGATAAAGCAAATACATTTGAAAGATGGTAATCCTTTTTATAGAGTTCAATATCGAGTTTCAATCTCAATATATCAGTTTGCAATTATAGTGCAACTAGCTCTTTTATCTTTATTTCTTGATTTTCCTTCTACATCTGTTTTTTTAAGTGTTTCCACCTTCAATGATAACGATCTTATTTGCGACAAAGACAAGAGAAGTTTTCATATTAGAACTCTGATAACTAGCCAAAGGGGAGAGGCGTTCGAGAATTGAGTTATTGTATTTGACAATAACACTGACCATGTGACAAACTAATGCGACCTAAACAAAATTTATAAATGTAGTATTCAAATAGAAGGCCAGCTTAGTAACTTTAACTACCATGATCATGAAGTCTATTTCCAACAAGAAATATTTATTTTAAATAAAATACTTATGATAGATACAGGGTGTCTATCGGTCAGGAAAGTCGCGAATGTCACGAAAAAGTCACGAAATTTAGCTTTTGGGTCATGATTTTTTTATTTGTACAAATGTCAATACAGACTGGAAAATTTTGTTCTATAAAACGTCAAAATTCAACAACAGAAATGTTTATGGTCGACTTTAGACGCTATCATATCGCAAGCAAACCACGCTTCTATCGCATGGATGAAAATTCGACCTAATTCGCACCCAAATTTGCTCTTGAAAGTGTTACGAAGTTTTATGATTTGGTAAAGAAAGGTCACGAAAAAGTCACGAAATTTCATTTTGGAATGTTATTAGACATTGCTGTAGATATTGCAGCCCCGTGCAAATGCCCGTGTTGCACATATGGTAGAGCCGGCAATGCATATCATATATCTAGTCGACAAATTATTTATATATGATATTCAGAAAAATATTAATAGGCAAATTAGTATTAGTTGTTACCTTTAGACAAGTTATTTGCATTTTATACTGTTCGTGATATTATTTTCGTACTTATTAAAGGCCTACTTTCACGGAAAAAACAAATGTTCATTTATACTTTTATTTCTTGGTTGATATTGGTGAAACACTACAGAAACCCGGATTATTAGTAGGTACGCTACTCATATACATTGTAAAATATTTGTACCGTATCAGTATCTAGTATTTTATGTTGCATTTTATGGTAATTTCACCTACATAAAAATACTTCAGACTTAAATGACGTAAGATACATTACAAATGAATATTTGAAACAAAAAAAGAAATTTAGAAAAAACGAGAGGCAATGTTTTTCTTTAAAAAAAAAAACGTACATTTCTGAAAAAAATACGAACGGTTTTTTTCTATTTAAAACACTAGTCATCATTAATACGTCCAAAAATACCCTGAAATGTTCTACCAATGAACAAAAAATTTCTGAAATGTACTGTAACAGTGATTACATAGGAACTGCCCTAAGAGTGTTCAAGTTGTGCTTGAACTTCTAATGTGTCCAATGAGTAGACGGGTATGAAACGACTTTTGAACAGTATCAGGAACTTTACACATTTACAAGTCATTTCTGTCATGTGGTTCGGATTCCACGTTAATCAGTAGGTCCTGTCTCATGTAGCCTCGTTAAACTCCAAATCAACTCGAGTCATTTCTGCTCTATATTGATTGAACATATTAGATGATTTACACATTTTGAACATTTTTAGGGCATTTCCTGTTAAGTACTGTTAGGATGCATTCCAAATGCTTTTTTGTTCACTGACAAAACATTTCAGGACATTTTTGACATGTTGAACAATCCAATAATGTTAAAAAAAAGTTGCGTCTTTTCTAAAAAAAATGTTCAAGGTATGTTGAGTCTCTTCTAAAAAATGTCCAAGCTATGCTTAAACACTGATTTATTTTTTGCAGCATAAAATATGATATTGCATGCAAGAATGAGAGGAATGGTTTCTAGGAGAAGAGGGAAAGTGGAGAACAAAGCCTTCGAAATGAGGTTCTGCAGAGGAATGATGAAGTATCGAATACATAAAGTATCGAAAAAAGAGTGTTTAAAATGTTGTTAGAAAAACAAGAAGTGAACTCAAGCCAGTTTCGAAAAGAAAAGGCAGCATGATCGACACATTCTGCGTAAAGAATAGAAACTGTGACAAAATAAAACACCGAAAATGACAGGCAAAGAAATTTTTTAAAAATGGCAATTTATATTGCAAAAATATATTCTATTTTTATGTCGTTAATTTACCACAAGGTCACTTTAAATGATCTTGAGTTGATCTTGAGTTTAACGTCCCTTTTCAGCAGCGAGGCTATATGAGATGTAGACCTACTGATTAACGTGGAATCCGAACCACATGAGCTCCCGCCGGGAATCGAACCACATGAGCTCCCGCCGGGAATCGAACCTGGACCTCCCATGCCTCACATTAAATGAGTTAATATACATTAAGAGTAGTAAATAGTGAGCATTAAGATGCATGGCTTTGAAAAAATCAATAATCAAAACAAATAACAACTAAAAAAGAGAAAGAAAATTACAAATCATAAAAATATTAGTATCATAAACATAAAACTATAAATAAAATATGCTAATGAATACCGTGACCAAAAACTACGTAAAATCTCAGTTCATATTATGCAAACTCTACCTTGGCACATGATACAAATCATGTAATAGAACCTATATTTCACTCTTGATTGCACGATATCATAAGCATTCTTTAGGTTATCCACACTCAAGTTGTATCGTCTGTTAAAATGCGTTTGAGGTCTGAAAACAATCTCGGAATTCATTACAACATCAATCGTATTTTCCATGTATTTGGTTAGTCACTGACGATTCATTTTCTCCAATGAGGAAGAAGTGAGCTGCATTCCACGACGGCATGAAGCAATGTGACTTATATTTCCGGTAGAAAAGTGAATAAAATTTAAGGAATAACCACAATATGGCGAATATTGCCAATGATCACAATGAATGGGATTTATTAACGATTTTTTTAAAAATAAATAAATAAATATTGCAAACAAATATAATTTGTCATTTTGTCAAAACTGCCTGTATGTCAGACACTTTTGATTATGGAGGGAATGGCAGGAATAAAAGTATTCAAAGGAAATTCAAGATGAAAATACAGTAAAGCCACGATTATCCACGATTTTTTTTTAATCCAAGCTGCAGTAGCGCTCAATTATTTTTCATAAATAGTCGCTACGAACCGCACTGTGTATACAAATAAATACTGCATTTTCTAAAACATAAAGGTAAGTTGCATTGAAAAAATCAGTATTTCGAATAATAGTGCATGTTTAAAAATGCAACTCTATTCTGATAAGCAGAAACATTGTTGTTTGTTAGGTATGGAAAACTGGAATTGGGAAGAGTGATTACCGAAAAAAGTTTGGGAGGCGATTCCTTATACCGAATGAAAGAAAAAATGTAATAAACATGGGTCGATAAACGTCTCGTTTTAAAGTTATGAACTACCGAAAATTAGAAAAATCACGCTTCAAAACTCCTTACATTAGAAACTATAGGATCTATCCCAAGGAGTTTAAGGAATTACACAGGAACTAGTATTCGCTCTATCTAAATATCCATGTTTTACAATCCTCCGTAATCGGTGAAACGAATGCACCATTATTATTTAAAGGAGTGTCCCTATACCTCAACTTCCTTTTTACAGTTTGTTTCGCTGATAACGCAGGATGGCAAAACATGGATATTTAGATAGAGCACATACTAGTTCTTGTGTAATTCCTGAAACCGCTTGGAATAGGTAATATGGTTTCTAAGTTAGGAAGTTTTGAAACGTGATTTTTCGAAGGTTCATAACTCTAAAAGGAGACGTTTTTCGACCCATGTTTAGTACAATTTTTTCCTTTCATTTCGTATAAGGAATTGCCTCCCAAAGTTCCTCGGTGGAGTTCCATACCACCCTGTATATAATCCAAGTCAAGAACCTGGGAAATCGTAATCGTATGACTCTTCTCGGAATTTGTGGATGAGTGTCAGGCTCTTGTTCTTTTGTTTTGTTCATGGCTTTCCCATTCTCTGAACACTAACCTCGACGATCCGAGCAATGCAAATAATAAAACATAGCTTTCATGCTGGAATATTGTATCTTCTTCGTGTTTGCACTTCATTTTTCGGGTTATCCGCGAGTTTAGCTGTCGGCAGTGCCCTTGTCACACCCAATTCGCGGTTAATCGTTGCTTTACTGTATATGGATCCAATAATGCAAGATGTAAGGAATAAAAACTAGAAAGATAAAAATAATCCGATAAGGAATAATGGAAAGCTGCGTTAAACCAATAGAGCGCTTGATAATGCAAGAAGGAGTAGTGTCAGAAACTTTATAAGTGGTATTGAATTTCTCTTATTTTAGCATTCTTTTACTAAATTAATCTAATCCACATATTAAAATGTGTTTAAAAGCAAGAAGATGGAATAATAATAATAATAATAATAAAAATAGCAAAAATTATATTTAGAACAGTGCAGTGATTACATGCAAAACGAGAGATAAACGTATAACTTTAAATTGATCGGAATTGCACTAAAATTACAGAGGTCATGTTTGAAATCTTTCTACATTATGCTTTCTATCTTTTAAAGAACTTCTAAAAAGAATATTTCTTGAAATATATTGTGGTGGTTAATAACTGAAAATTTTGAATGATCCTCAATCATTCAGCCTGGCAGAATTTATTAAATTGTACGAACCACTGGAATATTTTAATGGAACTTCCTCAATTATAGAATCAATCAGAAAAAGAAAAAGGAAAATGACGCTCAATTATATATGATTTTATTACTCACCAGGATTTGTATCTCTTTTCCCTCCAATGTTAAAATAAAGAAGAATACAGAAACGATCTTCCAAATTAATTAATTTGAAAATTCGCTAATAATTTTCATAAACTAATTTCACTAAGACATCAGAATAATTTGGAACTGTAAATAAAAGGTCCGTACCCATTTTCTGCCTAGAAAAAAACTATCATAATGCAGTTTGCTATTTATATTCTATAATTCTTCCTTACTTCAGAGTTCAGATTACTGGAAGAGTATATTATATATTAATTTTCCTACATTTTGAGTTTCTTCTCATTACTTTGTGGAAACTCGTTATCGATGTCATAAGAGACTTCTATAGTTTTAGAGAAAGATGAACAAAGTATATTGGATTTTAAGCAGAAATGAAGGACATGATTTCCTTCTAGTACACACACAATAAAAATGTCACTAAACTGCCTATAATAAATATTAATAGTATTAATACTTATATTCGAGGTGATATAAAAGAGTCCTAAGACACGTCAACAGATCGCATCACAAGGCTGCACGCACAGGCACAGAGAGCACCAACTTTCGAAGCCAGTGTTCCAAGAGGCATCGTCATATGTACATCGAGAGTTGTGCAGCATTCTGAGCATCTGCGTTACCACGTCTGCGGTTTCATCATGGACAGTAAGTTAGTACAACGAGCAAATGCAAAATTCTGTGTGAAACTGGGCAAAACAGCTACAGAGATGCTTGACATCATTCGAAAAGTGTACGGCAATGTTACGATGAGTCGCTCGGAGTATTTTTAAGTGCCACATACGCTTCACGAGCGGAAGAACATCGCTGGAAGACGACGAGAGATCAGAACGACCTTCAGCAAGTGCTATACCCAAAAGTGTTGAAACCATTCGGCAATTTGTACAGGAGAATAGTCGGAGAACAATCCACAACATTGTTGGTGTGTCATTCGGAACAGTGCAAACAATCTTCACGTGTGGTTTAAACATGAGCCGTGTTGCTGCAAAGTTCGTCCCTAGGCTGCTGACTCAGTAGCGCAGAAGGATCATCGCGTCGAAGTCTGCCAATAACTCCTTCAGTATGCCCTGGATGTCGCATCTTTCATGTCGAGGATCATTACCGGTGACGAAACTTGGGTGTATTGGTACTACCTTGGGACAAAGCAACAGTCTTTACAGTGGAAGACACCATCATCTCCACGACCGAAAAATGCGAGGCAGGTCCGCTGCTCGACCAAGTGCATGCTCATCGTCCTTTTTCGACAATTGCGGAATTGTACAACAAGGATTCATTCCAAGGGACCAGATGGTCAATAGCGAGTTCTACTGCCAGGTTTGAAGGCGTTTAAGGGGGGACATCTGGCAAAAGTAAGTGGATCTGTGGCGCGCGAGAAACTGGCTGCTCCGAGGTGACAATGCACCCTGTCACACTACTCTTCTTACATGTGAGTTTCTCACCAGAAACAAGGTGATCACACTTCCTCATCCACCCTATTCGCCAGATTTGGCTCTTTCGGACTTCGCAATCTCCCCGAAACTGAAGATTCAGCTCAAAGGCTGCCATTTGGACACCATTGCAGAGATCCAGCGCGAATCGCAGAAGGTGCTTGACATGCTTTGAAAAGACTTCCAGACCATTCCAGCAGTGACAGAAACAATGGAAGCATTATATTATTGTAGAAGGTTACTATTTTGAAGGTGATAGTGTGCAAACGTAGATAAATAAATAGTTGCTGTAAAGAGAACTAGTCTCAACACTTTTTACATCACCTCGTATTTTTTGGAAGTATGATCCGATCGATTTAGAACTCATAGACTATGTGAAAATTCACCTTACCTCTGAAGTGATAACTGATAATTTTACAATACTTAGATTTGATACGACTTTTTAATTTATTTTACTGAAAAGAACATGTATATGATTAAGGATACCATACGTCCCGTTTTGACTGGGACAGTTCCGGTTCGAAGGCTCTTGTCCCAGTATTCCAATGGTGACAATCGTTGCACCCTTTCTTTGTGTTCTATCCTCATTGGAGTATACTAAAATATTCTTTCTAGCATTATATTAGCAACTAATATCTATTTATAGTACGTTTTAACACTAGTAGACTACGTCAAGCTATGGCGAAAGCATACGCTGGATCTAAGTTGCATATTACTTTCCTATCCATCAACACTGATATAGCCGACAGGAATGAAATAAAAATGTATTTTTTGCTGGTTAGGTGCTTTCTACTGAGGGAAAGAATGAAAGTAAAGATCCTACCAAAGTGAGCCCCGATTTGCTATAGCAACCATATGGTAACTCTCTATATAATGCATCTCTCCTTTCTAAACCGACAAGAAACAAATAGAACTTTTAAAGCTACTAGCCATATTTAAAATTTATTTAACTAAACATTTATTGCGAAATTGCCAGGTTGTTACGAACAGGAGTAAAAGTGGAACTGAAAAGGTAAGGGGATGGTAGGTAGCGGCATGACGTCACACCGTCTCCCTGCCTATCTTTGCCTATTGTAACTTTTTAAGAACTGGGGGGACACCATACATACTTTTGAAGGTGGAGGACGGCGTCCCTCGCGTTCCCCCTCACTTTTACCCCTGGTTACGAGAGTATGTGTCACTGTTAAGAAAAAGACAAGCGACGAAAGGTCTTTCCGTTTGATGAAATTAGTTTCGTAAATAACTTAAAAATGGAAGGACAATTTGAGTACAATTTTCAGTAAGTTTAAAAAAAAAATGTGATTTTCTGTACGTTCGAGCAATACCACCGTTATGCCCAAAATAAATTTTAACAAACGGAAAGAACTTTTGTCACTGACTGTACAATTGCCACTTACCAATGTATTTCTTTACATATACAGTACGTAAATAAATAATATATTTCAGAAAATTAAAAGCCGTCCATCAGTATTAGCATCAAATAGTATACTTTTTAGTGACAAATATATTTTTTCTCCATTTTATCGAAAACGACACACAGGAATTTACCCTCAAGCATGTCATTTTCTTCAGCTCGATGCTATGTATCGATTATATATGTCTCATATCAGTATAATGTTATAGTTAAACAAAAATTAAAACTTTAAAAGTTAACAAAATTTTGCACTATTTTTTTAAAACCATTCTGTGTATTGTCATCTTGCTGTATATTATCATAAACAGCTTGATGAGGGGTATATATCAGCATCAGTTTAATCTTAAAAAGTACACCGAGAAAAGAAATGTATGTGGCGTACGTAACAACGTACGTTACATACGTAAATCCTGTAATTTTTGGACTTAGCGTACGAGTGACATCCTGCAATAAAAGTATAGCTGAAAACGTATGTTTTATACGTACTATCCGTATAGGTGTTCTGAATAAACATACTTTCCGTACGAACGAAAGAACTGTATTTAGAAAGTGAAGATCTCACATACACATGGACATATATAACATATAGCTGACGTATGTAATATACGGAGGACTGTTAAATGTCAGACATCTTGGAGCGGCATGATGTAGCATCTAAGCGGGAAAAGAGCAGTACATATGTAACGTATTGATAATGTATGCTCCTTACAGATTCCCGTAGTAAACATAAGGATTTCGTATATTGGTTCAATATACCGCTGTCCGGATAACGCAGCGTTTCCCAACCGGTGTGCCGCGAGGAAATTGAAACAAAATTATTAATTCTATAGCAACCAAATTGCAAGACAAGAAAAATGTAAATGAAAATATAAAAAAAAAACTGTAAAGTTTATATTTGTATTTCACATTACTATGAATACCTACAATGGGAAAAAATACTGTAATTGTAACATATTATTGTACCTTCATTACTGTGTAGCTGCTAAAGCTGTGTAGCTAATAAAAAAATATTTCTTGTCATTGTTATGACCATTATTGTTTCTTTGTTGTTGCAGACTATTTCGTAACTTGAAATTTTAAAATATCATTCAATCCTTTCGACAAAGTAAACATGCATGCAAATTACCTACATTTGTGTTTTAGAAGTGCAATGGATTTGTTTGTTCGTTCGTTATTTAGTGGCCTTCCTTCTTAGCAAAAGATTGCATAAAGTTTTCGAAAAAAAAAATTAAAAGCCTGAGTCCTATATTTCATTGCAACTGTTTTCTGGTTTTAAATTAGAATAAAAAATAAGCATGATGATTTACCACGGGGAAAACCCGTGATTGAGCTTTCTTCTCTGTGAGGAGATGATCAGTAATCACAGAAAAAAATACCACGATATTTTATATATAGACCTACAAATTATAATATCTATGAGTGTGCTGCGAGAATTCAAGTTACACCCGTAGTGTGCCACAAGTTGAAAAAGGTTGGGTAACCCTGGGATAACGGATTTTTCTCAGTGTGGCTAGGTTATCGTACAGTAAAACTTACCACTTTTTAGTCTTATAAAATATGTTTTTTTTTTTTTTTTGGCCTATTTTCTGGGAAACTACGCATCAGTACCGTGCCGTGAAAAATCAGCGCCCGGGCCGAGAGTATACGATGGCGTCCCCATACATACACTGAGAAAAAAAAATGTAGGTGGCATACTTAAAAACGTAGGTTACATTCGTAATTCCTGTAGTTTCTGGACTTAACGTACAACCGTATATAACATCCTGCAGCAAACGTATAGCTGAAAAAGTATGTATTATACGTACTGTCTGCACAAGTGCAATGACGTCATTCGTGTGACGTTATCTGCAGTAACAAGTATATACGGAGGTAATATCTAGCTTTGTGACGTCAGGGTCGTATGTAGCATGTGGGTTAATAATGACGACATACACTGACTATCAGGACGGAGCATGATTTCAAGAAGTATGCAATATACGTTCTGTACGTATGTTTCTTGCGTTCAACCCCGAGACAGCATCTATATTGTACTTGTGCCCCATACGTACGACTAGATACAGTATACGTATTGTACGTATGTATTACACAGATTTTCCTTATGTCGCACACAGCTTGTCCAGATACAGCATACAGAATATCCGTATGCACCATACAGAGTGCACATATGTAGCTTACAGACTGTCTGCATGCAGCATATAGATTATACGTATGTCGCGTACAGGTTGGCCATATGTAATGTATAGATTGGATGTATATAGCTAATAGGTTGTCCATATGAAATATACAGATTTTACCTGTATCGAATACGTATTGCCTTCTTGTAATGTATGGATCGGACATATGCAGGATCTAGAGTGTACGTATAGTGCACCATTATTAAAGTGCTGCAACATACTGCAAAGTGCATGATACATTCTTACTGTAATGTTGTCAAATATTGTTTTACTCTGTATGAAAACAAAAATAGCTTAAAATATGGTTGATCTCCTTTGTGCCAATAATAATAAAATTAACAATACTACACTTTTCAAATCTTAGTTTGGAGCAGTGAAACTGTCCAAAGAAATGTATTTACCTGCAGGGTGTCCTATAAGTTTGGGCTTCCTGCTAATTCGTTGGAAAGCTACTGCAAAGTCAAGTGTTGAAAAGTGACACAAGCGTTAATTTTAAAATTATGGGCACAAAGCAGGGGCGGATCCAGGACGGACTTCTGGGGGGGGCGGTCGGCGGTAATACTGCTACTTTTAAGAGCTCCAAACTTGTTATGGATGGGTTTATTTATATATAAAATAAGAAAGTTTCCTCTTGTGGGGGGGGGGGCGATCGCCCCGATCGCCCCCTCTGGATCCGCCCCTGGCACAAAGGAGGTTAACCATATATTAAACTATTTTCGTTTCCATACAGAGTAAATCAATATGTGATATATTACTGTAAGAATTTATCATATGGTTTGCAGTTAGTTAGTTGCAGCACCTCAATAATAATGCAAAATGCACAGCCTTATACAATCCTATATTCAAACTCAAACAAGATTTACGTACAATCATTTATTAAGCTGTTATCATCCATTGCTTGTACGATATAAAGATTATTTTACCTCATTCTTTTCCTAATAGTATCTTCTACTAAAGTGCAGTTGTTACCACAAGAGGCCTGAATAGAATTTTCCAGAAATAACTTCTCTGTACATTTTAATTAACAGGTATTTTTTTTTAAATGTCGCAATAATTAAAAGTGTGGTGTCAGCCGGAAACGCATTCGCTTACAATATTATTCCTACTCAGTACTCGCCATTAAAAATGAAACACCAAGAAGGAGACTGGGTAGATGCGCCAAAGTTCCCAGGCCGATACCTAATAGTAAGTGCAGAATACTCTTAAACGTTCGCTGTATTCGCTGTGTGACAACGTGGTGACAGCGGAGGCGTTGTGCAGCCATCGACTAAACATATTTATTCTTCCCTGCTATAGACATTCTGCAAATTTGGACTTTCCTGGATGCATCCTTCTTAGTGCAACATTTTAAGGAAAGAGCAATTTAACAGTCTCATACATTGCTTAAAGAAAGAGCAATGATTCTCAGAATTACTCGGAAGATATATATACACAATAATTTAAAACGGTTATTTCAAACTTTGCAATTCAAAGCACGAAAAGAACTATAGATAAAGGAACACTGATTTTAGCCAAATAGTAATTAGTAAACTCAATCACACTCAGTACCATTAGTTGCTTGGTGTTATCCGTAAGTCAGAGATCACGGTATCTCATTTCGTGTAGATTTTTGCATTTGTTTAACGCTAAAAATGTATTTTATCGCTAATTGAACCCAGTACCATATATATACCGACAGGACGTACCTTAGTCACAAGGTGACATGAGTGAAACACTAAACTATTCGATTGACACCTGCGGTCTTGTCAACACTAGAGAAAGTTACAAAGTGATTAAGTAAATACGGAACATAGTTCATACAAAGTATAGCGATGTATGAAGTCTCCGTTTCATACGACTTGGATAAAGGATACATCTGAAATAGCAACAAAGAAATATATAATGATTTCTCTGGATAATTTGGATTAGTCCAGAATTCGAACACACACACGCTGGTAAGTCCAACACTTTTTTTTTTTTTAACTGCTTTCTTCGGATTCCCAATAAAGTTGACTACTGAAAAGCTGAGTTATAGATTCTGTATTAAAACAACACCTTCGCTAGACATGTTCAGTATACACATTGTCTTACATACAGAACAATACATTAGTTATTAATGCATGTCTGAAATAATAGTGCTTCGTATAGAATTTTACTTCATCCAATCGCAATAGCACAAAGATAAAAAATATTGCTAGGGATAATGTTCTTATTACAGAGAAAAAGAATTAAAATGACTTAACATTAACAATCATTTTCTTTAAACAGAGATAATATTTTATTATAATTTATGGAAGAAAGAAATAATTTGTAGTACAGTATCTTTATTAGGGTTATATATTCGTACAAAATAATGTAAGTACAACTGAGTCTGTCTTCAGAAAGGGCGTACTTTTAGCCACAACCTACACTGCTTCTTTTGACTGTCTTTCAAGCAGAATCCTGGTTTGATGCACGAAATACCTGCAACAAAAATCAGAAAATATTTAAAATGTTATATTCAGTGTGCTTAATTTGGTTGTACTTAACAATACAAAGTATCTTAACATTTTTGAGATTAAATGGACAAAATCTGTTCGGTCAGGTATGGACTTTTGGGTTACACGTAGAAAAACTATGAAGTGTTTATTGATGCTGAACAACAACTCAAAATGTATTACCATTCAAAAGTAAGTGGGTACCTCAATGGTGTTCGGGCTACCATGGGGTACCTAATGTCTGTATTTTTTAGATATATGAAAATATATGTCTCTAAAATGTAAGGAACTGACATCTGTTTACCGAAAACCTCAACTCGGTAAGCCTTATGGATATCGAGATATGGGAAAATAAAGAGCGACACTACAGAACTGTGGAGTTTGCGTACTAGATGGTGCAGTTTCGGAAACGTAATTACGAGGGCTTACAACCACCTCAAAAGTAGTTTCAATTAAATACACTACACGCACGCCCTGATGGGGGTTTTCGGGTACCATGATATTCCCAGAACTCTCATTTCTAAATATTCTAAAATATGTCTTAATAACGTTTTAAAGAACGTTAGAGGTGTGTGTTTACCGAAACCGCAAGTCGGTACGCCTAACAGTTACCGAAATATGGTGAAATAAAAAGCGACACCATAGGTACGTGGAGCTTGCATATTAGACAGTACAATTTAGAAAATTAATTAAAATATGACTATCAAGATATTGTCAAATAAAGGGAGGATCCATATAGTTATGGGGTTTTCGTGTTAGGTGGTAAAATTTCCGAAACCGGTCATGTAAAGTTAATAAGCATCAGTAGCAATTTCATCTTAAAATAATTAGGTATTTCCATGGAGTTAAAGAACATCATGGGGTCTACCAAGATTAAATTTTAAAAGTTTTGTAAAATATATTTTGACATTTGTAAAGAGTATTAGAAATATGTATTTACCTAAAAGTTCCAGCTAGTACATCTAGCAGCTAGAGAGACACCATACAATAAAAGCGTATTAGATCTTGAAATTTCAGAAAACAATTATTGATCCTAACAAAAGTTAAATAAGATGGTACTTATATGGGTTAAGTGAGAACCTCAGACTCGTCAGTACAATTTCGATCGAAAGATTAATTCAGCTCTAAATTTTCTTTGGACAATTCCAAGCGTTCATCGGGCTCTGAAATAAAGTGAACATTTTTTGTCAATATCTAATATAGCAAGCGAGATATAAGGAATTATGTATTTTATGACGTCGTAAAAATAGAGACCCACATGGATTTGTACTTTTGAGTATTTGCTGTAAGAAGAAGAAATTTCAGAAAACAACCGTATATACCTTAATAGACAATTAAATGGGCGGGGGCACAGTGGCTTAGTGGTAGAGTGCTTACCTCTGGTGTATTGGGTTCTTGGTTCGATCCACGGCCAAGTCAGTTTGTAGTGGACATCGTATTCGTGGGTTTTCTCGGGGTACTCTCCTCCCACCTTTGCATTCCATCAATTCTGTCAACAACATTCACTTGCTTTAATCATAATCTCCCTGAGACTAAAATGCATAATCGTGGGTCGCTACACTGAAATATTTCCTTTTATTTAATTGTAAAATTAAATAGGGAGTTAAGTATGATCGTATTTCTATGGGTTAAGTGAATACTCCAATAGTTTCTGCAAAAAAAAAAAAAAAAGATTAGTTAAATACCCTACCACTAAGCTACTGTGTCCCCGCCCACTGAATTGTCTATTAAGGTATATACAGTAGTTTTCTAAATTTTTTTCTTATAGGAAAGACCCAAAAGTACAAATCCATAAAGATCTCTATTTTCACGTCATAAAATATATAATTCCTTATATCTTATTTACTATCTTAGATATTGACAGCGAATTTTCATTCTTTTGCACAGCTCGATGAACCCTTGGAATTGCCTGAAGAAAACCTAGGACTGAACTAATCTTTCGATCGAAATTGTACTGAGGTACTGATTTAACCCATAGAAGTACCATCTTATTTAATTTTTTGCGACCAATAATTGTTTCCGAAATTTCAAGCTTTTATTTCACAGTGTTTCTCCAGATGTTAGATGTACTAGCTGGAAGTTTTGGGTAAATACATATTTCAAATACTGTTTACAAATGTCAGATTATATTTTCAAAAGCTTTTAAAATTTAATTTTGGTAGACTCCATGATGTTCTAACACCCCATGAAGATATCTAATTACTTTAAGATGAAATTGCTACTGGTGTTTATTAACTTTCCATGACCGATTTCGGAAATTTTAGCATCTAACACGAAAACCCCTTAACTGTGTTGGTCCTCCCTTTATTTGACAACATCTTGATAGCCGTTAGTCATATTTTAATTCAATTTCCGAATTGTAGCGTCAAGTATGCAAGCCCCACATACCTATAGTTTATTCCCCCCCCCCTAAAAAAATCAGTTCTTTACATTTTAGAGACATGTATTTCCATATATCTAAAATGCAGAAATTAGGTACCGCATTGGAACCCCATTGGAGTACTCACTTACTTTTGCATAGCAAGGTAAAAACGCCAGTGGTTCTCACTTTAAGTTTGAAAACATACTATTTTGTCTCTTCTCTGAGCATCGTAAATCTGTCGGAGCTGTACCATAGTTGGAAAGACTCACTGATCCTTCCTATAGTGACCATGTAGTCAGAATTCAAAAAGGAGTAGCCCTTGAAGGAAAAACAATATTTTAAAATCCTTGCACCAGTAGTCGTCACCTTAAAATCAAAATGTTCCAGTAGTAGTCAGGATTTTCTACCAGTGTTCATCACTCAAATAACTTGACAATTTATTCAAAAACGCACTGTGTATCAGTTTAGGGTTGAGAATACAATATAAAGTAGTAAGCTTAATAACTTTGCATCACTTTTAGCACTCAAGAAAGAAAATAAAAACGTTTTTACATACTTTTTAAAGCAATTTCAGAAAGAAAAATGTTAACTGAATTCAAAAGTTAACTGTATATCACTTCCACGTTAAGAGTACAATATTAAATACTATGTTTAATAACTATACGTCACTTTAAACTCTCGAGAATGAACATAAACAATTGTACATACATTTTAAAAACAATCTGAGAAACAAAATAAGTTAACTGAATTCAAAATTTAATTATACATCACCTTAAGCTTAAGAATACACTATAAAATGCTGAGATTAATAAAAAATGAAATCTTTAAGTTTAACGTCCCACGGTTATGCCGGTTAGGATAAGGAGACGGTGATAATGAGAAATGAGTGAAATGGTGGAATGAACAAAGTGGGAGGAAACGGGAGAACCCCGAGAAAACCCACGAGCAAGGTGTTTGTCCACCACAAAGTCCACACGGCGCGAGTTGGGATCGAACCAGGGACCCCAAGCACCGGAGGTGAACGCTCTACCACTGAGCCACCGCCCCCCCTGAGATTAATAACAATGCATTACTGAAGAATGAAAACAAAAATGTTTTAGCTACCTATATTGTATTTACATGTTATTTCTCATTAACATTTTTTTTTGATAACTCATGATCAAGTCTAGGGATGCGCAAGAGAAAAGATTTGAGGTTGTCTCCTCTCGAAAAGGTGCCGCGAAAGTTGTCTCGTCTCGAAAACTGGATCCGTTTCTATTGGAAAAGCTCTATCTTGTCTCGAATTTCGTAACAAAAATTGTCCCGTCTTGTCTCGTGCGCATCCCTAATCAGGTCCATAGCCAAAAACTTCATTTCGGAGGGTGCTCGATAGGGCTTTGGGATATCCGAATTTAGATATAGATAATCGATGTCGACAAACTATCGAAACTTGTTCGAAATATCGAAAAATACAGCAATATCGAAATATAAACAATATCAAAAATCGAAAATATAGAAATATGAAAGAGATCAAAAATATGGATATATCGAACAAAAATGGATATATGATCTTGGAATACGATTTGGTGGAATAATGAGGGAGAAAAATAATCATTGATTAAATATTAAATTGAAAAGAAATAAGAGCCTGACGCTCAAATACTTATCTATCCGGCACCCATCTTGATCCCCATAAAATATCATGAAGTGCTTCATTGATTCTAAACCCAATAATAGTAATTTAACAATAAACACAATATATAATTTACTACGCACCTTGAAATGTAGAAATTAATTATTGTAATCCCCAGCTTTCCAATAGACCTTTGATTTCTCCAAATGAAGATTCGGATATCTTGTTTCTTCTCAAGCAATAATGGGTTACAATAATCAGTTGCAGTCCAAAGCCAAGTCACTAAGTTAAGCATAAAAATAAAAGAATTCATTAGTTAGATGCATACAAAATCCTACGCATGTAAATCCGAATCTACTTGTATTAAATTGTAAATTTAAACAAACTAAATTATACTACAGTTATAGTGACATCAAACATACATTAAAAAAGGTATACAGGGTGTCTCAAAAGTCCCCTGACATAGGGCAACTCTGTTATTATCAGAGTT
Organism: Thermobia domestica; assembly: GCF_964235325.1. Lineage (NCBI taxonomy): Eukaryota > Metazoa > Arthropoda > Insecta > Zygentoma > Lepismatidae > Thermobia > Thermobia domestica. The sequence goes on along the minus strand of NC_137457.1, from coordinate 223,969,338 downwards.
ACAACAGAATCTAGGAGGGAAAAGCATATCCAATTATGATGTTTTCAATCTAAAGTGAAGGAATTTTTAAAATCGGATGACCCGTTTGCGCTGTACACTCTCTATGCGCCCAATGTGAAATGAAAATGCAACGTTGCCATTTACCTGGACCCACAACAGAAGTGAGTGAAGTTACTGTCTTTTACGCTAACATGTCGATGGCCAGCCCCCGTTTCAAACAGTAACTTCATTCACTTATGTCGTGGGTCCAGGTAAATGACAACATTGCATTTTCATTTAAAATTGGGTGCATAAAGAGTATACAGCACATTCATCTTGTCCGATTTTTTAAAAAAGTGTTCACTTTAGATTGAAAACGTCATATTTCGAGATGTTTTTCCTCTTACATTTTGTCGTAACTCTGATAATAACAGAGTTACCCTATGTCAGGGAACGTTTGAGACATCCTGTATACATCATAAGAGGTTCCTTTCTTAATTCTACACGGATGTGGTTTCATTGAATGTGAGGTGGGTGATACACATTAGGCCTTTTGGGAGTACGTCACACGGACGACCGTAATTTTGTGTTCAAAATTTTTATGAACTGGTGGGATATGTGATACATATGGCCACGGGCTAGAATTTTCTCAGTATGTCAAATATGCAATCAGATTTCATGCAGCTTAATTTGGTGAAAAGCTATTGCCAATTGAACGTTACATTTACCTCTTTCTTGCAGATGTTGAACCATGCCGTTAGCACGTGAGGAATGGATCGAAATAATCAAACTGTGGGGCGGGAGGAGTATATGTGCAGTGGTTGCCGATTGCAGAGTCATCCACAATGTGACTCTGTGTCACATGTTTCAGTGTCACAGTAATTAACTAAATTTGAGAAGACGGGCACATTCGTGAACATACATCGTAGCGGTTCAAACTCGCGGGACCTTGTTCCTTCCCCATTTTGAACCGGTACATGAAAATGCCATTTACTCCATGTTTGCCTGCGCCGATTTTGAAAATTCCTTCACTAATCGATTTCTCCCGTTGAGTACTACAAGAACCAGTTAAAATCTCGCGGTCCTTTTTTCTTCCCATTTTGAACCGGTACATGAAAATGCAATTTTCTTCATGCTTGCCTGCGCCGATTTTGAAAATTCCTTCACTAGTCGATTTCTCTCGACGAGTACTACAGGAATCAGTTAAAATCTCGCGGGCCCTTTTTTCTTCCCCATTTTGAACCGGTACCTGAAAATGCTATTTTCTTCATGTTTGCCTGTGCCGATTTTGAAAATTCTTTCAGTAATCTATTTCTGTCGTCGAGTACTACAAGAATCAGTTAAAATCTCGCGGGCCCTTTTTTCTTCCCCATTTTGAACCGGTACATGAAAGTGCGATTTTTTTTCATGCTTGCCTGCGCCGATTTTGAACATTCCTTCACTAATCGATTTCTCTCGTCGAGTACTACAAGAATCAGTTAAAATCTCGCGGTCCTTTTTTCTTCTCATTTTGAACCGGTACCTGAAAATGCGATTTTCTTCATGTTTGCCTGTGCCGATTTTGAAAATTCTTTCAGTAATCTATTTCTGTCGTCGAGTACTACAAGAATCAGTTAAAATCTCGCGGGCCCTTTTTTCTTCCCCAAGCCAATATTTTTTTGTATATTTTGAATGTATTCAAGTATGGAACAAAAGTATTATATAATTCCCTTAGTAGGCTTCTCAACTTAATATGTTTCAACTTAAATTTTATTTATTTTAATTATTTATTTTCTTGTGACTCAATATTTAATTGCAATCGTTCATTGGGGAGAAGGGTGGCCATTCTCAAATATATAAATATAGTATTCTTAAAATTTATGTGTTCTCGTACTATTAGTTTCTTCCACTAGACCTGGAAATTGCAAAATTAATACCTGGAAAACGTTCAAAATTCAGGGAAATTGAGTTCCATATTTATGTATGAACACTGCTATTTACAATTTTTTTTTTTTTTTTTCGAATAGGGAGAACTGTACGAAAGGGTGGTTTGAGAATAGTATAACAGTAGGTTTCTGGGAGTGTTGTTCGAAATGAAATCTTTAAGTTTTACGTCCCACTATTATGCTGGCTAGGCTCAAGATGACGGGGTGTTGTTCGGTGGGGGTCAATGTTGCCAATTTTGGGTAAAGTCGCTAAATAAGGGGAATTCGACCTCAACGATAGCGCAGGGTGACCATAAAATTTTCAGTTAAAAACGGGACAGGTTCTTGCAACACTAGACTTTTAGATCTACCTTTGTTCTTATCAGTGCCTTGATATCAGAGTTCCCCCTCTCTCTCTTCGTTACAGAGCGGGTACCTATGAAAAAGGAAAGACACGTTGAAGTTTGTTTAACACACAACCAACTGCTAAAACCTCTGCTGCCTTTCGAGCAGTACTGCGAACTATAGAGTATGTTTAATATAGGGATTTTCAGTTCAATTTTTGCCGCTTTGTTATTATTAATACTTTTAAAAGGAGTAAAGGTACTGGGTTTGTTATTTACTTCTTTCATTTACATAAAACGGGACGAATACTACTTTTTTCCATCTACTGACGGGACGGCCGCGACACGCCCCTAAAACGGGACTGTCCCGGTCAAAACGGGACGTATGGTCGCCCTACGATAACGACAAAAGAAAAAATTCCGATTGGAGACTTTTTTGGGTGATTTTTAAATAATGATTTACCTACTTACACATTTAGCGACTTTTTGCTGCAAACAAAATGTTCATCTGTAGAGAAGCATTATTAGTTCAAAACAGTTTTTACGTTCTTTTTTTCTGTTTGTTTGTTTTAATCAGCGCAAGTGATGAAGAGTTTGGAAATACAGCGTACTCACTACTCCACAATCCTGCATTGTTATGTTACCCTTGCCCTCTAACGAAGAATAACTACAAACTTGATGTCCTTTAGTTCGCAGAGTTTCCGTTGAGAGACACACGTAATACATCATTACCGATAGCAACAAGATTAGCTATAGATGCGTGAAAAAAGGCGAAGAAGGTGTTTGTTATATTTGTCCTCTGGGGTCTTTTAATTATTCTGCACTTTTTCTTTTACAAAAAATTGCTTAACGTAAGTAGTGTAGTGTTAATTATTTCGGAACTATTTTGACCACAACATGAACAAAAGTACCCGAAACAACCTGAAATGATCCCTGAATTAAAGGATTGGTTGCGCCCTGTTTACAAAGATGTGAATAGAACCAGCGGCGCAAATCTGTCTTCAACATTGGGGGGGGGGGGTAAGACCGTTACCATACTTTTTTTGGCGATGTCCAAAATACTTATGAAGTTGAAAAACAATGTTGTGGAGGATCAGAGTTGTCTTTAGCGTTAGGAGGCTGCAGATTTGAGGCATATTCTGGGGGACATCTCACGTTCCTTTGTAGCAATCGGACAAAAATCATCAAATTTCTCCCAAAAAACACATTTCAAATCGGATTATTTGGGAGAAGTCCCCCTCAGTTCCAAGATTGGAGGGGACATGTATCCGTCATCCCTCCCCCCCCGGGATTTGCGCCAGTGAGTAGAACATATTGTTTAGTTTACATCTACAACTTTTACAATGCTTATAGACAATGAATTTCTCGATTATTTCTTATAGCGACTTTTCACCCAAAATTGGAGTCGTCACCTCTCGTTTCGCAAACTTATTGCCAACATTTTAGAAACTGGTTGCGGGGAGAGCTACAATGGATGATTCAAGTTATTTCGTCGCTTCCGCTGTGAACCTAAGTACAAGATTCCAAAAGTCACATTTTTTTGGTTCCAAACAATATGTCTGCTGGGTGAAAGCATAGACTGGAATGTGTTGCCTTTCCTACCTTATCTTTAATCCCATAGTAGCTCCTTTCCCAAAGTTAAAAAAATGCAATTCTTCCTTTCTTAATAGTACTTATGACCCAAAGTATTACGTAAGCATTGTATGTTACTTATGTAGCTCACAGAGCCGCAGCTATGGGCAAGCAAGCAAAGCACGTGTCCCGGGCGCGTGGTTGGAGGGGCGCCTAAAAGAGAGGTTATATATTAGTACTTTTCCTGGCGGTATTTAATACTTTTCATCAGAGTGCGAAATCATGAAATCAAAGTGAGAGGAAAAAATGAAATGAAATCTTTGAGTTTTACGTCCCACGGTTATGCCGGTTAGGCTAAAGGAGACGGTGATTATGAGAAATGAATGAAATGGTGGAATGAAGTAAGTGGGAGGAAATGGGAGAACCCCGAGAAAACCCACGCACACGGTGTTTGTCCACCACAAGGTTCACTTGGCGGGGCTAGGATCGAATCCGTGACCCCAAGCACCAGAGGTGAACGCTCTACCACTGAGCCACCGCGGCCCTAAAAGTGAGAGGAGACTGGAGGAGTGAAGAGAGAGAGAGAGAGAGACAGAGAGAGAGAGAGAGAGAGAGAGAGAGAGAGAAGAAAACGCTCGCACTTTTACACTTCAAAGTAAATTAAGTCATTTATTTTTTCTGTCCCCCTCCTCCCCCTCCCCTAAGTTCTACTGTCAAAGTAAATAGCTAAAAACACTCCCAGGCCAGAAGCGCATCTACGTTGGAAATTTGATCGAGATCGGTCGGTCGGTGCAAGAGATTAAGAAAAAATGAAATGAAACCTTTGAGTTTTACGTCCCACAGTTATGCCAGTTAGGCTAAGGGAGACGCTGATGATGAGCAATGAATTAAATGGTGGAATGAAGTAAGTGGGAGGAAATGGGAGAACCCCGAGAAAACTCACGCACACGGTGTTTGTCCACCACAAGGTTCACTTGGCGGGGCTAGGATCGAATCCGGGACCCCAAGCACCAGAGGTGAACGCTCTACCACTGAGCCACCGCGGCCCCCGGCCGGGAATCGAACCCGGGTGTCCCACGCCAAAGGCGTGTTCATTAACCACTTAGCCACGAGGGAGCTCATCTGTGAGGCAGTGTAAACCCCCCAAAAAAGAAAGAAAATAAACGCACACTGGATGTTTGCGCAACTGAGGATCAAAACATTCTCAATGGAGTATGAGAAATAGTAAACGTCAATCAATGTGTGCTTTTGCTTATTCATTACTTCGTTAATACTTAATTCCTTCTAGAAATAGTGAAACAATACTATGAAGAAACACTAATTAAACTAATAACAATTACGTTGTATTTCTTACCATACCGTTTTTACCACCCATAGAATTTCAATCTAGCACTATACTGTATTAGTCACGCCGTAACGAAAGCTGAAATTCAAAGACATGGCACTCGTTAACTGTTGAAGCTGTGTTGTAGCTACCTGTATATCACGCGGCCTGCGTTGGTACTCCTCAACATAAATACGTCACAGCCCAAAGCGAGGAAACATCACAAACAGAAGACAGGGGCACAAGCAGTGCCTGACACTTCACGAACTCAAACCCACCAAGACTCAACTCAACATGACCTTCAATTACGTTCTAGAAACCAAACCAGTGCTAAGGCACAAACTCACCAACTTCCTATATGAAAACACAAGAAAAAAATCTAACGTTTTGGTTCCAAAGTGATGACATAACAATAATACTAAAAAGGTTTTAATTTTCAGTAACCCAAACATTAATTAACTAGGGAACATAACAAAGCAAAAATAAATAAATAAAAATAAATTAAATTAAAAAATAAAAACCTGACAAGTAAGCTCTCCCTGACTACTTTTTTTTTTTAATTTCAGTGAGGCTGTAAAATATGTCAATATCTTCGTTATATATATATATTTCATTGTAAACAAGTTCTTTAAACAAAAGAAAGCTCTGAGAGCGCTTACCTCTGACGCGGTAGGTCCCTGGTTCGATTCCTGCTCCCGACAAATAGGCTTTTGGTGAACACTGTAGTTGTGGTTATTCTTAAGACTTTCCAGTTTCCTTACATTTTCTTGATTCCACCATTATCATGTATCTCATCGTCACCTTCTCTCTTACATTGATGTACAATCATGGGGCGTTAAACTAAAAGAAAAAAAAATCTTGCAAATATCCTAGTAAAAATGAGTTTTCTAAACTACACTAGTGGCCCCGCGTAGCGTATTCGCTAACGCTCTCGCCTTCGGTGCGAACGGTCCCGGGTTTGATCCCGGTGGGGGAACTCGGTCGAGAAAGTATCAAAAGATTTTAAGTCCAGCCATCCTGAATGAGGTTTCCTTGGCTTTTCCTCATTCACAGCAGGCAAATGCCGGAGTGGTACCTAACATATAGGTCCCAGGCCGTTTTCTTCCTTCCGAAATCCAAAAATGAAAATGAAATCTTTGAGTTTTACGTGCTACGGTTATGCCGGTTAGGCTAAAGGAGACGGTGATGATGAGTAATGTATGAAATGGTGGAATGAAGAAAGTGGGAGGAAACGGGAGAACCCCGAGAAAACCCACGCACACGGTGTTTGTCCACCACAAAGTTCACTTGGCGGGAGCTGGGATCGAACCCGGGACCCCAAGCACCAGAGGTGAACGCTCTACCACTGAGCCACCGCGGCCCCATTTTTCCCCAATCCATTCTTCCCTTCCTTTCCCCGGATAGTGTGATCACCGAGGGAAGTCATCCCTCATATGCGACGGGCTAACAAGGCCATTGATGCCGAAAGCCCAGAAATCTAAATCCTAAATCTTCACTACACAAGGGAATTTTCGCGCTGAAAATGGTTTATTAGCAATTATGTTAAGCAGCCCTGTAGTAAATCTGCACCAAGTAATAAATCGTCACATATAAAACGGAATGAATAAACACATAACATTCATTTTGCTACCTTGAAATGTAAAATGTTTCAAAACATTAATATTCAAAGATTTCTCAAAATTCAGATTCACCCATTCCATTGTCCTCAATCATTAACGAGTTTTACAATAGTAAGAATTGTATTCATAAACTACATTACTTACTTAGTACTATATTAAAGCAAGTTACACTAAAAGAATATATAATTAATGGAATATTTAACTAAAGTAATAGTTAACTAGTGTACTTACCCAAGCATTTGTTTGCTTCCTCTCTTCTTTTCCGTTTGTAAACAACCTCGTTTCGCAAGCAAAAGACGGTAGTTCAATGACGTCAGCCATGGCGAAAGAAAGAGGTGTCTATAGGCGGCCTGGATCTCACACACAGATGGACGTATTTAACATATAGCTGAAGTATTTAACATACGTATACGTATGTAAAATACGGAAGATTGTTAGATGTCAGACATCCTGCAGCGACATGATGTAATATCTAAGCGGGTAAAAGGCAGTACCTCTGTAGTATATGGATAAAGTACGCTCCGTACAGATTTCCTTAGTAAACATAACGAATCCTTGTATTTGTACAATATACCGCTGTCCGGATAATGGATTTTTCTCAGTGTATATTCCAAGTAATTTTTCCTATCTTTTTTCTTTTCTCTCTGCTGAATTTTCAGCCCCCCCCCCCTATTTCGGCGCCGGGGCCGTCGCTCCGCTCGCCCTCCTCATGGCACAGTACTGGTACGCATGATGATTTAAAGTTACCCATATATTCTTTTTAACTAAATTATATCTATTGATTGGTATGTTTCATCTTTGGATACTTTTCAGTTATATAGTTGTATAATTTTCGTTGTTAAGGATGGATCGTATCTATATATTATAAATTGCGGCAAAATGGAGTTCTTACCTGTTTAAAATGACCAAATGAGCTGTGAGATTATGATGCACTCTTAAGTTTTATGAATATTAAACAAGAAAAATTACCGAATAAAATTACGGTGTATGTAGCGTAATAAACGCTTCTGTTACAATTATGTGTAAATTAATCACAATCTTGTATCAATCAATTCCTTTTTCAACACTTACCAAGTAATGCATTGGGAGAAGAACTCTTATTGCCATTTACTCTCCCACCCGACTCATATGGCTTTAATTGTTATTACAATCATTTTTTATTCACTTTTAAATGCAGGGTCGCATCCACATTTGTAATTGATTTTTGAAGAGACTCTTGCAGTAACGTGGTATATAGGCCTACTATTCTGGGAAGTTTTGCGTTTTCTTTTGTTTAAATACAGGCAGTTTTCCATCCTATAAAAATAAAAGATGAAGTCTTGATGTGACTGTCTGTGCGTCACACTAATAGTAAACATTTACGCTACTAATGTTGCTACCTGCGCTATCGCTTGCCTGTCTGACCCAATAGATGTCGCTAACTGCTCTATTGCTTGCTCCTCCATGATTTAAACTAACAATGTTTTGTACAGGGTGGGGCATAATTATGTATGTTATGTTTGACTGACTGTAGCATTTCTAATTCTGGGCAAAAAGTTTCGATATGGCAACACTGTGTAGCCTGAGAGTGGGAAGAACGGCCAGTGGACTTAGAACCGTTAGTATGTGCCAAACAGGATGACGGAACGGTTCTCTCTGGAACAGTGTGTGCGTTTATATTCTGCAACAAAAGATTACGCAGAGGTGAGACGGAGAATAGCGGTCGAGTTTGGAAATGTATCAACATACACACAATTTGCCGAAGTACGGCAAGCCATCACAGAAGAGTTTCACCGGATATCAGTACGGGCCTGTCAGTCTGCTTGTGACAACGTTGCTCTTTGTCTCCAGCATGTATCGATTTGGATGGTGCATTGGTGTACCCTGCTATGGAGAACAGAGATTAAAATTCTTGAAAGGAATGGTATGAGAGTAACGGTTTATGTTTAAGTTATGTTGCTAGTTTCTTTACCGCACACAGAGAAAAATCCGTTCTCCGGACAGCGGTATATTGTACAAATATACGGTATCCTCTTGCTTAATATAGAAATCAGTACGGAGCATACGTTATCCGTATGCTACATAGGCACTGCCCTTAGATATTACATCATGCTGTTGCAGGTTGTCTGACATCTAACAGTTTTCCGTATATCACATGCATATACTTATGTTACATTCCTCAGCTATATGTTATATACGTCCATTTGTATGTGAGATCCTGACCGCCTACATTGTTTCATACAGAAAGTACGTATAGATGTAACACTTATACAGAAAGTATTATAAAACATGCGTTTTCAGTTATACGTCTGCTGTACGTTAAGTCCAAAAACTACAGGAATTACGCATGTAACCTATCTTTTTAAGTACGCCACATACAATTTTTTTCTCAGTGCAGTCTTTGTAATATATACATAAATATGGTCCACCCTGTATAACGAAGTCCTTTAATAATGTTAAGTATGATATGAAGTTCTAGGTTCTCACTGGCTTACCTATAAAGAAAGTTAAATGTAAACATTTAGAGTTTTTACTTAAGCAAGAATTTAACCTATAATATGCAGCGGACTGGACTTAGCTAAGAAAAACTAGTTCACGTAATATTAGAACCACCACGGTGCCTTTATTTTGAAAGAACTGCTTTAGAAAGTGATTGGAGTAAACCGTTCGGAGGGCAAAATTAGAAACATTGAAATCCACTACTTTATGTGTATATTATTTCAATATTGAGTATTGTTGTATTCCTTCAAGCAGTGCTGATATTAAATGAGCATATTGGTAATACGAATTAATAAACGCTATCTCGTAGCTAGATGATTAGCGTGTCCTCCTCTGGTGCAAGAGCCCATGCTGCGGTTACCGGCGTTGGCTTACAAGGTTCAAATACTATATTAAACTGTAACTTCACGTCCCTTGTAGTCTTGATAATGAAAAGAATCAGTAAACTAATGTGCATGAACCAGACCCATCCACATTCGCACTAATTTTAAAACATATGCCAAAAATTAGTGCCCAATTAGTGCTATGACGTACAAGGTTAATTGTGTTGTTACTAAATTGTCAAAAAACAAAAGATTCTGCTTGGGGCTAGGCTCACGCTAGCCTCAACCACTCAATTGATTGAGATGGAACCTATGAAACGGACATCAAAACTAACAATCTATAAAAATGAATATATGTATGAATGTGTATGTATGTATGTATGTTCAAGTATAAGTCTGGAACGCTTGAAGCAGTTTGAACCAAACTTAGTAAACGTATGGCTTATAACCTGAAAAAATACTCTGGGAGTAAGACGCCCATTCGGGAGGGGAACGTAATGTCACATCTAAAAATAATCCAAAACGAGCAATATCAGTGTCGAATTCAAAGCTTTCGCACTGACAAAAATGAATAATAACACTCGCGATTCTTTTTCAGTCCAACTTCGTCCTGCCATCGTATTCCTAGGGGCGAAAAGTAGTAACGTAAAAATAATCCAAAACGACCAATATTAGTATGGAATTCAGTTTTCGGGCTCACTGAGGCGAATAGTCGCATCCCCGATACCGTTAAAATCAAGTTCACCTACCATTCATATGGGAAGAGGTGAGAAAGGGTGAAAAATAAAATGTCCAAAATAATAGAGATTAGTGTCGACTCCAGAATTTTCGGGATCACTAGGTTGATTGATGGAAGATGCGTTGACATTTAACCCCAAGTTTAGGTAAGGATAGATATATTTGCTGCCTCTGGAACTGACAGGGATAACGCCGAAGGCGTTATTCGAATATATATATAATATAAAAAGATGTATGCATGTTTCAGTTTAACTCTGGAACGCCTTAAGCAATTTCAGCCAAACTTGGTATGACTAACGATTGAAAAAATGTGGGAGTAAGACATCCCAATGTGTGGAAGTGGGAAGGGAGTGAGGTAAAAATAATAAAAAATGACGGATGTTAGTACCGGTCTATAGTTTATGGGGTTGCTGAGATGGATAGTGACATTTTAAAGATCATTCGTGTCCAAGTTGCATAGAAGTGGAGAGAAGTGAAATATAAAATATTCAAAATAACCGAGACTAGTGTCGAATTCACAGTTTTCGCGTCAGGAAAACGGTTGACCCTTTTGAAATGGCTTTTGGGACATCGTATCCACCTCAAGCTGGAGTTTTATCATGTCGCTTGTTTAAAGCTGTATTGAGGCGTGGGATAAGTTGTTTCAAAATTTATTCCAAACGTGTAGTATTTAATGGATCTTTTATCATTACTTTTTCACTGAAATACGTATTCTGAGGGAGGAAAGGAATTCAGATATTTTTCATAGGTCTATTCTTCCATTAGAAGAACGGGCATTTTAAGTTAGTCTCTGTATAGAGGAATTGCTAATTGATTGATTGATTAACACGTAAGCCGAACTGCTTAAGCTGGAAACTTGAAATTTGGACAGTACGTATGATTTGTGACGTAAGATACTACTAAACATTTCTTTATAATTCGAGGTAGAATGGGAACAAATGGGACTGCAATTATTATAGTAAGATACCCATATCTCGGAATTCCTGAAGTTTATGAGGCATTAAATTTAGTGTTTAGATTCTTCGTCTAAAAATTGCATTACGAGTTATGCTGCATTACGTTGTTCCAATGTTTTCTTTTAATACTTGAACTACAAGGGAAGAAAAGGAGGTGGATTGTTAACTAAGATTGGTCCATACCTCTGGATTCCTTAGGTTTAGAGAAATGCAATTTCATATTTACAGTTTTCCTTTAAAAGAATTAAACTCATGTTTTTGTGATTCTATAGAAGGAAAAAGACGTAGAGGACAAATTGAGCTCGCTCCGCACTGCGCGCTATCTTCAATTGCTCGGCCCGGCAGAAGTTTGCCGAGTATTCATGATTTGTGTAACGAATATCATCAATTAAACTTTATTCTGCACATGTAAAGAACGGAGAGTTCTTTCAGCTAATAATATCAGTATGCTAAACAGGTTCTATTTATGGGATGAAAATTAGTAATTCTAAAGGAATTTAGATCTGTAAATTCAAGAGTGAAATCAGAATTTCGCTATCAGGGATAGTTGTAAAGTAATTTCTGGAAACTCCTGTAATTATACTATAGTTTGAATATATGGATAATATTAATGGATAATTAGGAATTTACAGCGATACATTTAAGACTGAAATTGGAATTAAGTAGTTAGGGATATTTTCTCAGTAACTTTCAATACCTTGAGGAATTCCAATAATTATAATTTGCATGTATATAAAATATGGATGGATAATAAGGAACTTACAGCGGTACATTGAAATCTGAAATCAGAATTTAGCTTTAGGGATTGTTCTTGAACGCCAATAATTTTCAGTAAATTCAGTAATTATAAATCATCATTGTTTGCAGTAAATATATTGAATTTGTGAAAGAAGTTGGTAATGTTATCTTGGTATTTCTGGTTATTTTTCTTAGAAGTTTCCATTACAGTTCACATAGTGTGGGAGTTACAGTAAGAAAGCATCGATTTGTGTGAAGCATGGATAAGTTGCAATAAAGTAACATAGAACTTCCGTGAAAATAGAAAGACTCCACATAAACGAAATTTGTAAATCAAGAGATCAAGTGTTACAGAAATTTTATGCAACATATCCAAATCTGGAGTTTTCCCCAGAAAATCGTGCTGATGTATCGGATAATTATAGGGAAAGGTTTCATAAAAACATAGCTACCACGGAAAAATGGTATGAAGGGAAATTGATGTCCGCAATGTTAGCAGAGTATTCCTTGGCTTGACTAGAATTCGTGACAAGAGGAACACTGTTATGAAAGCAAGACGTAAGACGTTATTTTCAAATTTTGTCCTTTCCTTGTAGATATTCCTTTAAAATAACTGATACAAACCGAATACATATGCGAACATAAACGTTGTAACTTGGAACTTTTCTTAAGGAATAAATATTAACATTTCCTCCCCATAGAAAACAAATATATGAATTTGGCTTTCCTAGAAAAATGTAAAATCTCCAGCTGGAATTTGAATTCTTAATGTACACCTTTATTAATTCTTGCGGCCACAGTTGGCGCCTTTCTAAAGTAATATCCAGATTTCCTTTATGCATTATATTAAGGAAATAAATTTATTGTTCAGATTATAGGGCAACTTCATCTTTAATTGTTTTCAGTTCTTTAGGAAACTGTATGGTGGGCTTACTTCAGGCTAAGCAAGAGAGATTGAGAGTACAATATTTGGCACAACTTAAAGCCTTGTCCGTAATAGATCTTTTTTTTTTTTTTTTTTTTTTAACAGAAATAAGCCAAGATTCTATTTTGTTTCATTCAAGGCTGCTTGCGGTGAACCTGTTTCACGGTTCATTCATACGTCCATGTTCGTTTAATTTCACATGGATTAAGAAAGTCTGTCTTCGAGTGGGCCTTCACTTGAACGGTGGGAAGCGTAAATGCGAGGGGATTAGATACTACACCCCCTCCTCAAAGTTACAACACTATTGAACATTAGCCATATATTACTTTCTGTTACTCTCTAAATGTTACAGACTTTTTCTTAAATTTCAGTCAGTATATCTATTACTATATGATCATAATGTCTAGAATTACAAAATAATGTTCAAATAAATTACAAGTATGATTACTCGTAAATTAAAAATAAGATAGTGTATTTTGTGAGTCTTTGAATAATGAGCTAAGAAATAAACTCATAAAATATTTCATATGGGGTGTTTCATTTCATGGGACAGAAACATGAACATCATGCAAAAGGGATAAAAATAGACAGAAAGCTTTCGTAATAGAGGTGTAGAGAATAATGAAGATAATAAGCTGGGTCCAATGGAAACGAAATAATAGATGTTAGAAATAGTGGAGGAGGAAAGAACAATTTTAATGTTATTGGAAAGAGAAACTGGTTAGTAAATTGGCTGAGAAGGAACTGTATTATGAAGGACGTGTTATAAGGTATGGTAGGAGGTAATAGAGGGAAGGTGAAAGTAACTGCAGCTGATGGATAATATTTAAAACAAACTTCCTACGTGATGAGGAAAAGATTAGCAAAAAACCGTAGTACATGGAAAATTTTCAGTTGCGGCAAGTTAGCCGCCAATAATGGCAAGATTCATCTGATGATGATGATTTCTCTTAAACTATCTCTGATGCAGCAAAACCAAACACACATTTGAGTTCATCTCTAAAATGTCTATAAAAGTTACCACTTTCTTCTCTAGAAATAATAATAATAATAATAATAACTTGTTTTCTTGGTAACACAGTGTATTTGACGAACAGAAGTCATTAATTAAGATTACATACTAAGAAGTGTTATATGTTTATTGTAAACTATCATTCATGCACTCTTTGCGTATTGTGAAAGTTAAAATAATGCAAGTTATCTTTGTGAGCATGAGAAAATGAAATGAAATATTTTAAATTAATGTCCTACTGCTATGCTCTTTAGGCTAATAGAGACTGATGAACAAGGCAAGTTAAGTGATGGAAGATTTGGTGGAATGAAAATGTGGAAGGAAATGGGAATACCACGAGAGAACTAACAGATATAATTTTGTCCACCACAAGCTTCAACGTGGGTCGAACCATGGAGCCCACATGCCAAAGGTAAATTATTTACCACAGAGCCACCGTGCCCCCTCCCCTTTCTGAGCATGATGACAAAATGAAAACTTACTGCATTCTAGTTACTCGGCAAGTTACTGCTGAGTACTGCTGAGTACATTCTAGTTAGTCAACACTGCTACAGGGACTGATAGATTTGATTTCTATTGGTTAGGTGCATCTTTATTGAGAGCATTAAAACGCTGTTTCAAACTTGAAAAGTAATTTTAAGTGAAATAGACAGAGAGAAGAGAGAGGAAGTTACGATTTTAGTCGTTTATTATTATTATTATTATTATTATTATTATTATTATTATTATTATTATTATTATTATTATTATTATTATTATTATTATTATTATGTCGTTTAGTAAGTTTTATTCTTTGGTATACAACAATTTCTTCTTAAAATTTAATTCTGATTTATACTTTAAAGAAGTTCGGTTGAATTTTACAGTGATACTAGCAGCATTCTTTCTGAGCTGTGATAGGACCTGCAATTGTTCAACAGACCTCTAATTACATTTTATAACTGAGTAAATTTTATCAACAATTTGTGCTTACTCATAGATTTGTTTAAATTTTTTTAGCACTAATTTGTAACTCGTATGTGAGTAAAACATATTTTAAATATATGTGAATCTGTGATTCGCATCCATGGACTGATCAAATATTGAATGGCTACCGTGTGTATTGCCAATAATCAATTTATAGCAAACTGTGAAACAAAAGAGTGTATTTTTAATTATTACTTACTGTGAATATTATCTATTGATTATAAATTATATATATCTGTCTGTTGATTTGCTATTGATCGGAATTTATAAGGACAGAAAATTCAATCAGTTCTCGTTAAATTTTCACTATGTATTAATTCCTCTGTACATGAACTTGTTTGATTCTTTAGAGTTTTTGGTCGTCCTCGTTTAATATGGTAAATAAATTCTATAGTCAAGAAACGCAAATTACTGTACGAAGTGGCTGTTGTAAATGTTTCGTATAAGACACATAATTTATTCATAATGAATAATTTTCTAATTACCATTATGTTAAAATTACGTATTGTGTAGCCTGATAAATGAATATCTGGAAAGCATACTTATGAGGTGGTATTAAAAAGTTTCGAGACTAATCCTGTTTACAAGAAGGTATTTTACTTACCAACGTTTATACACTATCATCTTCAAAATAGTCACATTGTACAGGAGTACAGCGCCCAAGGCGTTTTTCCCATTCCTGGAATGTGTCCTGGAAGTGTTCTTTTCAAAGTGTGTCAAATACCTTCTGCGATTCGTACTGGATCTTCGCAGTAACGTCCAAACGGTAACTTTTAAACTGGATCTTCAGCTTCGAGAAGACGATGAAGTCTACAAGAGAAAAATCTGGGAAGTGTGGTGAGGAGCCAACTCTGGTGGGTGGGGAGTGTGGTGGGTGTGGAAATGCGAGCATCTTGTTTTCGGTGAGAATCACAATGTGAGGAGAGCACCGTGACAGAGTGCATTTTAGTTGTGGAGCAGCCAGTTTTTCGCGTACCACGCACAGATCGGTTGCTTTCGCCGAATGTCCTTCTTCAGACTCCTTAAAATCTGGCAGTAGAACTCGCTATTAACGGTCTGGCCGCTGGTTTCGAATTCATGATGCACAATGCTGTGAACGTCGAGAAAGACGATGAGCATGTTCTTGGTCGAGCTGCGGACCTGCCTCGCTTTTTTCGGTCGTGGAGATGATTAGCTCTTTCACTATGAAGACTGTTGCTTTGTCTCAGGGTATATGGGTAGTACCCATACACCCAACTTCCGTCACATGTAATCATCCTCGTAGTAAAGGACGGAGCATCCACGACACGCTGAAGGAGTTCTTGCCAGACTTCGATGCGGTGTTTCTTCTACTCGTAGATCATCAGGTTGGGGACAAACTTGGTAGGTACATGTTCAAATCACACGTGAAGATTGCCTGCACTTTCCCGTATGACACTCTGACAATGGCAACAATGTTGTGGATTATTCTCCGACGATACGCATGCACCAGTTTCCAAATGGTTTCAACATTTTCGGGCGTTGTGCTCGCTCAAGGTCGTCCTCATCTCTCGTCGTCTTCCAGTAATGTTCTTCCAATCTTGAAGTTCGCGTGCCACTCAAAACACCTCGAACGACTCATTGCAGATCGCTGTACATTTGCCATATCATGTCTTGTATCTCTGTCGTGGATTTGATCAGTTTTATACAGAAATTCACGTTCGCTCGTTGTTCTAACTTGCTATCCGTGATGAAAATGCAGACGTGGTAACGGCCTTTGTCAGAATAGCACCAATTGCATAGCTCCCAATGTACACAGGACGATGTCTCTTGGCACACTGACTTATAAAGGTCAGTGCTCCGTGTGTCTGTGCGTGCAGCCTTGCGCTGCCATCTGTGGCGTGTTACAGAACTAGTCTCGAAACTTTTTGATACCGCCTCGTAAGTGAAAGACGAAGACTTTTGCAAAGTACAGTAGTGCACGAAGATATATTTACACTATACAGTAACTAACTAATATCTTGAATACTCCTAATTGTAATATATTTCTCACCGTAAGAATTCCAGAACTCTTAAAGAGCTTCTGAATAAAAGTTGTACCCTGAAAGCAAAGTTAATTGAAAATGCATGTAAGCAAAATGAAGCACTTAAAACTTAAATGAAGCACTTTTAAATATTGAGAACTCAAATGTACCTAGCATATTAATAGGTGGATTAGAAAAAGCTTTGATCTACCAAGTAAGTATTAGAAACAGATTTGATTGTTTTGAGTTTAGTGTCTCATTTCATACCGAAGTTGTTTGAAAGTGAACCTTCAGCTTAAGGTAGAATCCAAACCACCGTAATTCAGTAATCTTCCACCGAAATTGAACCCGTGGCCACGTACACCAAAGTGGCGCACGCTAGCTACTTGACCAGTGGGGAGGGATAAATATATGTACTATAGTATTTAGTACAAATATATTTAAATACTATAGTGTTTAAGTAATCAAATCCAATGTATTTTGACATGTACTGCGAAGAACTGACCCACTTTCGAAAATCCAGGGCTGAACAGTTGCCCACTTTTTTTTTGTCCCTTCCTGTGGGCGAAATGAACATGAAGCAAGTAACAGTGTTTGGGAAAGTCCAAATCAAAATTCTGTTTGCGAAAATCCTTGCTTATGCTTTGTCGTATATATTTTTGTCTTATTTAATTTTGTTTGGTAATAAATGATTACGAAGAACAGCTCAAATGTGAATGCACATTTATTTGTACGTTTGGTCGTATATACATTTTTACGAGAGAAACTACAAGTAATAACAGTTTCAAATATTGAATGTCAGAATTAGATAAATATGAGTTGTAAATTGAAGAGACACAAATTCCGTTAGTTTTGGTAAAATTCACCACTTCTAGTTACGTTATGAACATTACATATTGCCGACTCATGAGAATAGTGACGAAAGTTTTGAGAGAACTTTCTGTTAACTGAGCCTTTGTAAACTAAATGCAACCAGCCAAGCCATCTGTTCTGCTCTACGTTTTTCAATTCAGATTGCGTTCTCTTCTCTCATGTTTTAGGGAGGTGTAGAACTCCTCTTTCTCTCTCTCTCTCTCTCTCTCTCAGAAGGAATTGAAATTCAATAGCGTCTCATCAAAGACACTCGGAATAACTGGGAGAATCACAGATGTGGAAAGAATTTTTGAGTCGTTTCAGCCATGAAAATTACTTCCAACTTACCACATATTTTGAATTGTATTCAGATGTTTTCGTTATTGATGTATATGCATATTAATTTATTTAAAAAGTAATAAAATACGAAATAATTTCATTTACAAATATTTTTTGAATTGTTTTGTTGTTAGTGCATAACTCTCTTGCAGTACAATACTTTGATAGAGGAAATTGCGAATCTTGTACGACCTTCATACAAGATAGGAAAATAGATTTAAAATTTCGAATATGTGGCAACTCTATGTAATGTTATTCTGTTCGCCTTCCTCCCTCCCCGTGCGCTTATGGTATTCGTTAAATTACATTGTTACAGCATCAACTCTTTTATGAATACTCTTGTGTAAATGTGTTTCCCGAAAGCAGTTTAAGGCCCTTCGTAGACTACAACACTTTGTGTCGCGAAGACGCGCGTCAGGCTGTGTCACCGCGTCGCTCATACTCGACACACACCTGCGACGCGACAGACGATAGATTTCAACGCTATCGCACAATATGTGACATCGTGTGTCGAAGACGCGCGATAATTTTTTTCCTGTCGCAGGCTTGTCACGGGGTAATGAGCTGAGTTGATTTTGAGTTTAACGTCCTGTTCAGCAGCGAGGCTATATGAGATTCTGTCGCAGGCTTGTCGCGGAAACCTGTCCTCTGACACAAGCTAAGACCTTTGCATACTACGTGACTTCATGTGTCGAAGACGAGCCACAGCGCCACAATTTATCTTTTCAGCAACCAGGTACTCATTCTAAAAAATAAGCTCAATGAAATCTTTCGATACATACGCTTTTATTGCAGAAATTCAGACACAATCTAGTATACGGAACTCCAGCAGCGATTCCTATAGCAACAGAATCGAAAAGACGAAAGCATGGGGAAAAGTGCATTCCAGAGTAAATTTATGGATATGCCATCGAAAGAGAATAATAAAACAGATTGTTTAGTTCCAGGTCAATTTAAAAATTGCATACAAACTATATAAAATGCATTGTCCCCTTGTTCTGGCTAAAAAAAAGTGTCACAATCCCGTGACACGTGAAGTAGGATCTAGCGTCTGTAGCGTCGCGGGTGTGTGTCGAGTATCAGCGACACGACGACATAGTCTGTCGCGTGTATTCGCGACGCAAATTGTCGTAGTCTGCGAAGGGTCTATTTTTACGTGTCGCCGGAATGTGACACTTTTTTTAAGCCAGAACAAGGGACAATGCACTTTATATGGTTTGTATGCAATTTTTAAATTGACGTAATACTAAACAATCTGTTTATTCTTTAACGACAAAGTGCAAGTACATTCATAAAGAGTAGGGGAGAGAGGGGTAGCCCCGGTCAGTTTGATATAGCGTGAAAAACTTGTCGTAAATAGAAGCAGATGATGGCGCTTTACTGACAGCTGTCAGATAAAGTAATTTTGAGAGCGACGTCATTGTAAGAGTGATAGGTATTAAGTGAAGGCGTGTTGTTTCTTTTCGCTGCGTTTCATGTAATATTAAGCAAAATATTCGACCTGTAAGTATTATTCTATTTGATATTTTTATTAAGTGACTTTTTAGGTAGACACTATGCTTATATAGTTTTAAAGCAATCTATAAATTAATGCATTCATTTGTTTGAATGTTACTGTTGACCGTGTTTTGCTCAAAACATGCGTTTTGGGTAGCCCCGTTCAAACGGATGGGGTAATGGCAGCTAGTGACCGGGGCTCCTCTACATTAAAATAAAGGATGATAAATAAGTCTTGACAGTCTCCCCCCAAACAAAGTTCTTCAAGTGTAATCTAACTCAGAGGCCAGAGATGATGAAGTTGAACAAGGAACTTCCACTGGATCTAGGCGTATATATTCATTTGATGATTTTTTTTTTTTTTTTTTGCCAATACCAATAGATTTATATTTCAAATATATTAAGGTGTTAACGAAAGATATATGTAACTTCAATGAATAAGTAGTTTTTTAAATCTTCTTTACACGAAACTGCGGTATATTATCTGTCCCTGTAGATACCCAACTATTCTAAAGTTAAGGAATGTTTTAAATCTTAATGGTGTTCAAGTTTTCTTTCCCATATGTAAAGCATAGGGAAATCCCTTACTGCTATTACCCAACGGTGTGGGAAATAACCCTCAATTGAGTGTGTTTATATTTTCGTTTTTAGCTTGGCAATAAAATGAAATGAGATGTAGTTTGAAATTGGTCACAATTTAAACTAGACAGAATTACCTATAGGATCGACTTATCGCGGAAACTTTTCGTGCTTTACGAGCTAGATTATAACGATTTTTGCTTAGGTGACCGCCATTCCCCCATTCCCCCCCTACCTGGAGTTAGCGGTCCCCCTTGACGGGAGCCTAGTCGTATATTGCTAAATCCGCCACTGACTACATGACGTGTTACCTTCATGTCTCGCAGCCACTCCTTATAAATTTCATTATGGAGTGCCATTAGGCATTAGCGTTATGTCTAAGTGCTTATAAAACATTATTTTTCATATTTTCATACAGTATCTTATTATTCATACAGATTCATACAGTAATCATAGAATATATTAAATACACAGAACATATAAAAAAAATAACGAAATGTTATAAAATTACATATTGGCCTGGGGGATCGCAGGTTGTGCATGTGTAAAATATATTTGGGAATGTCTGGTCATTTGTGCTATTTTTTAAAGTCTAATTTGAAATAGTAAAGTAAAGCGATAAACAATGTATGTCTATGTTGCAATTTCCACCAAACAGTTTATTGGCTTGGTACCGAATTTTGGAAAATGTAAGAAAGAACAAAATGGCAACATCGAGTGTATTTACCGATACGATTCTTCTCTTTCGATGGCATATCCATGAATCCACTATGGAATACACAACATACTTATTTCCATGTTTGTGTCTTTTCAATTCTATTGCTATAGGAATCACTGCTGGAGTTTCCGTATACTAGGTTGTGCCTGAATTCCTGCAATGAAGGAATCTGTATCGAAAGCTTCCATTGAGCGCACGAAATCGCGTAGTGTGCGATGGCCCTAAGATTATTTTCCTAAAGCAGAGTGTTTCTTTGAATCCATTTATGTAATCTATCTAATATAAAAATAATAAACTGACCTTTGTGTGATCGAACCCAAAGAGATGTGAGGATTACATAACTAATAGTCTCATACTTCATGCAGCAATATTTTTGCTTGGAATTCTGAACAGAAGGTTGTACGGAAGAATAAATGGAAAGTTTGAGAAATAACTGTTCGGGTTCAGAAGATAAAAAGGCACAAGAGATGCAATTGGATTATTAAGGATGATTGGAGAAAGATTTATACAAAAGGGGAACAAGCTGTATGTTGTTATTGATTGATCTGGAAAAGGCTTTGGACCACGTGAATTGGGAATCGTTGTTGGAAGTTCTAAAGAAGATTGGGTTGAAATGGAAAAATCGAAGACTCCTAAGAAACTTATATATGAATAACGAGTAAATGCTAGAAGACGAGAGGAAATAACAGAGAAAAATGCAATTGGAAGGGGAGTTCGACAGGGATGCAGTCTTTCGCCAACAATATTTAATATCTGCCTAGAAGAGATAGTGGAAAAGAGTCTACATGATGAAGACGGCATTTCAACAGGAGGTAGAAGGATTAATTGTACTGTATATGGTTTACAGATGATATGACGCTTGTTGCGGAATCTGAAAAGAAAATCAATAAGATGTTAGAAAACTTGAGGAAGGAAGGAAGAATATGGGATGAAAATAAATGTTTGAAAGACAGAAGCCATGGGGATTGGAAAAAGCGTTCGGTATCAAATATAGAAGTAGGAGGGGACAAAATAGAGCAGGACTAGTTTTTGATACCTGGGCAGTATTATTAGTGATGATAGGAAGTGCGTACGTGAAATAAAAGCAAGGATAGGAATGGCGAAAGAACCCTTTAGGAGAAAGAAAATACTATTTTATGGGACTTTCAATAGAGTTGAGAAAAAGACTTATAAAATTGTTCGTGTGGAGTATTGTACTGTATGGGTAAGAAAGATGGACATTACACAAAAATGATGAAAAATAAATGGAAGTTTTTGAAATGTGGGTGTCGAAAAGAATAGAGAGAATTAGCTGGATCGAGCAGAAAACGAATGAGAAGATCTTAGAAATAGGAGGAAGAAAGGAACAATTTTAGGTATTATTAAGAAGAGAAAGAAAAACTGATTGGAACCTTGGCTAAGAAGGAACTGTGTCGTAAAGGACGTACTAGAGTGTATGGTGGCAGAAAAGAGAAGGAGGGATGATGAGATTACAATTAATGGACGATATCAAAATAGAGAAATCGTATGGAAAAGCGAAGAGGTTAGCGGAAGGCCGTGTAGCGTGGAAGCTTTTCAGTTGCGGCAAGTGACCTGGCAATGACAGAATAGTTATGACGATAATGATGATGATGTGTTTGTGATCACATTACAGGAACCTTTTGAACAGTTTGAAATAAACTTTGGAAAATAGAGTCTACCTCGAGCTAAGTTTTTATCATCACAATTTGATTAAAAGCTATATCCTAAAGGGGATAGAAGAAAAATATAGCATCTTACGAGTCCGTCAAATTAGGAAGATGGAACTTCGCATATAATCTCGACATTGCAAAATAGAGAAATACGTGTCCCTGTAATCGCCCAGTGTTAGAGTCACTGTTCGGGCTTCCATTTATTTGTAACCGGCCGGAGTTCGAGTCGCTGTTCGGGCGGCCATTTATTTTTAACCAATTCAATTCAAGGTCTCTGTTTGGGCGGCCATTTATTTGTAACCACTCCGTGTAATCTGGTCACTGTTCGTGGTTCGTGGTCCTACCAATAAGTATCTTCCTGATACTTGAACTTACCTGACAGGACGATGAAGGACCTCTCCAAGAAGAGATTACAAACTGTTTCGAAATCGCTCGTCGGTCTCAATAATGAGATGAGCATTAGGCGCCAAGAGGTTTGGGTGTCTCGTTTCGAAAACCTCACGGACGATCAGACGGTCATCCAGACCATAACGCACACAAACATCACTCATACAAACAACGAAAACAGACTGGATTAAATGACACTATACTTATTTATTAGAACACTATTTTATATATATATATATATATATATATATATATATATATATATATATATATATATATATATATAATAACGAAGAGGAATGAACACAACACTGGACACTGAATATGTAAAATAATTTTCGTCACTGAAATCACACTTTGCCTTTTCAGTGCGCGATAGCCCTTTAAATATATAAGATTATAATTTGGATTTCACTGTAAATGCTTCTCTCACACCATTGACACATTTGGGGGATTAGCACAGGGGAAAAGTTGTCTGGATCGTCCCACGATGAATCCAGTTGTTACGCTGAACCATCCTAAAACGTAGCGGCGATTCTTCAGCAAATTAAACAAGAAATTCTCCAAAGTAGAATGCTGATGTTGGAGGGCGCGTGTATAACTTACATGTACGCACAAGGTCGGCGGACCTGGGAATTCACTAGTTGGGGCTAGCCGTAAGAAAACGCCCTTCACCAGCTAAATAGCTTGTGCCCCTTAACGCACAATCGTATTTGGTTCCCAATGCCACGTGTGGTGGCTACGTACAGTATCGGAGTCAAACTCTCTGAGCACCAAAGCTCAAAGTACGGGTTGCAATGGTCAACTGAAAAAGGTTGGCAGTTCATTTCAAAAATCACTCAGTTAACTCACCTGTATGCACATACAAACAGAATACGGAAAACAATTTATGTTAATTTTAGTCAAATGCCTATAATGCACTAGACACGGCGATAACTCTGGAGTGAGAAAGTACAGATAACGAGTACGAAACAACGCAGTTGGTGCCACTTTGGTTGCTGAACATCTGGTCAGCCCTTATTTCTCTAATCTATTATAATGTTTCCATAAGCGATTAAAGAAAGCACTTAATTCAGTTCCAAATAACTATAGAATATATACTGTGCATATAATAAGTCAGGGAGAAACACTGAAATGGTTTGTCACTAACTGAAATGTTCTCACCAAAAGCAATGTTTTAAATATATATATGAGAAAACGATGAAAGACTTCTTTGTCCAATTGTGTGGGAAAGAAGCAATTCCCACCAAAGAAAGAAATTATGCGTTGCAGAATAAACTATAAATCGAAAATAATGATCACTGTCTTTACGAAATATACAGAGTGTCCACAAAAAATCCTTCTATAACCTGGTAGCAGTTATATCCCGACCGTTTTGGAAGTTTCGGTTTTAAAGGGAAGGGGGGAACTGTCTATATTTTTCGGGATTCAAGGTTTATCCCTAAAATAAAGTACTATATGTATTTTTATATCGTTGAACTTCCATTGAAACGGTAATCCAAGGTCTAGGATAAAATATTCAACGATCAGAACGCCCATATTTTAAAACGGTCAAATCGCCCAATCCGGTCAGAACATTCACAAAAAACTGTCAGAATCAAATGCAGAAACTCTACAGACTATGATTTGGAAATACGTGAGCATTATCGAATTGAATGCGACATCTCCTTTTAAGCACGTCTGCATATAACGAAGCGGGCTCATATGGGTTTCCGTCAAGTCTATGTTTTGCTCCACATTTCGTAACATTACATGTTGTTTATAAATTAAACTTTATCACTTAGTTCGAAGGAATTAAGTCAATCAGCCTGCATGGAGATATTTATATAATTATGAGGGGGGAAAGGGTGCACATAAATAGTGCACATGCTTAATAAAATAAATATTTAAAACAACGCTTTAATTTGCAAACTAAAAAGAATCCTACGAAAAATTAAAATAATAATTCTTCTGTTTTGAAGAAACTACTTTCAAAGAATTATATTTACAGACGTGTTCAAATTATTAGACCCACACTCGAAAAATGCAAAGCTGATGTTGCAGTCCTAATTTCGGAGTTCTAGAACATGCAATTTAATGGTTAAACCATCAACATAGGATTATTCATTTGTTTACTGACCAGTTGAAGTGGTGATATCACCGTTGAACAAAATACGTGTCCCAGCCGTTGAGAGAAAGGAGGGAATTCTGAAAGTGATATTTCAGTTATAGACAGCTATTGTGGTTTCCAACAACAAGTTACAATCTGAAAAATTGTGGTTGCAGTCCTAAACAGTTACGACATTCAAAGCGTTCAACAGTTCGAATGGGCCAGTTTAAAGTGATCGTGACGTGTTTTGTGTATTAATGTTTTATTCTATGAAGTCCTGTAACCGCGGCATAATTTGAAAAGCCAGAGACCATTCTTCGCGTAGTGGAAGTTGTCAAAACACTTCTGGCGGAAGAAAAATATACACAACGACAAATTGCTAGAAGAGTTGGGGTAGGACAAAAATCTGTGAGTAGAATTTCTGTTGCAATGAGCAAAAAGCAAATGTATCAGCAAAATAGGGTTGGGAAATGTGGATGAAAACCAAAGCAATCGCTAAGAGATATCAGAAAACTAAAAAGATTGTCTTAGAAATAGAAACGCAACTTCTAGAGACTTATGCATAAAAATTTGAGTATGGTGTATACATTT
This sequence comes from Thermobia domestica, assembly GCF_964235325.1. NCBI lineage: Eukaryota > Metazoa > Arthropoda > Insecta > Zygentoma > Lepismatidae > Thermobia > Thermobia domestica. The sequence goes on along the minus strand of NC_137457.1, from coordinate 223,943,756 downwards.
CGCCTGAACATGTTCGAAGGATTCTTTGTGCTGAGGGAATAAAAGCACTCAGACCAAAAAAGATAGCAAAAATTACTCCAATCACAGCAAAGAAGCGTCTCGAATGGGCACGAGTCCTAGAACATTGGACTGCTGATGATTGGAGAAAAGTATGTTTCAGTGATGAATCATGTGTCTTCGTGTCGGATGAATTTCCACAATATGTGCGACGTCGACCTGGGGAGGAATTCAAGCTGGAATGCCTGCAACAAACCATAAAGCATCCTACTTGAGTCATGGTCTGGAGTGTGATGTCTGTCTTCGGGCTTGGGAAACTGTATATAAAAGAATAAACAATGAAGCACGACCAATATCTAGAAGTTCTTCAAGAACTGCTTCTCTATACTGCAGTCTGGTTTGATGACGCACAGTTCATCTTTATGCATGATGGAACCCCATGCCAACGGGGCAAAACTGTGAGAAAATTTTTCGTGAACAACAAAATAAGTGTTCTTCCGAGGCCGAGCAATAGTCCTGTTATGAACCCGATTGAAAACCTTTGGAGCTTCATGAAGGAAAAGCTAAAGAAGAAGCATATTGCAACCAAATACCAATTGATAGAGGAGATCAACAATTTGTGGTATCATGATGCTGAATTGAAGCCAAAATGTGCTCAACTCGTGCATAGCATGCCCCAAAGAATTAAAGACGTAATAAAGAATAACGGATTTCATACGAAATATTAATCTTTGTGTGAGAGATCATTTTCTTGCAAGTTTTCTATTTCATTTTATGTTTCCAATTTAGATACGCATACTGTATTTGAACGTCACGTACGCATTTGTTTTAATGATGTTGAATGATGTGCCATGAACACAAGAAATTAGAACAGAGTTACAGAGCAGTAATTTGGACTGTTCAAACGCGTTTTCTGACGTAATATTGTAAGAACAGTAAAATATTTAGAAACTTAATGTTTAGTCTAATAATTTGAACACATCTCTATGAGTGACTAAAAAGAAAAGCATGGAAATGCATATACACTGATCAACAAAAACAATATCACCATTTACTAAATATCTGGCATGTCTACCTTTGGCTTGCAGGACTCCAACAATATGGGAGCAATAAGGCCTTGGTAGGTGGTTGAAGACATGACGCACCATATTTCATTTAATTTCTGTAAATTCCGCGGAGGAGGCGATGAGCTACGCAGCTTTGGCATCAACATCTGAGTGGACTCGAGCATTGTCATGCACTATGCAAGCCGAAACCACAGCAACTAATTCAAATGAATGTCTCCAGTACTAACGCAGCTAGACAGTTAAAACTGATTCATTATGTCTTGCATAGATGGAACTATATGTTATGGAAACTTATAACCAGTAGTGTGATATTTTAATGTAGACCTGAAACACTAGTAAATATCGTCGTATTCCTGATTTTCCAGGTACATCTGACTACATAATACTGTCTTTCTCTTTGTAGGGTCAAAATCCGAGTGTTTTTAAAGATACCTAATATACGAGTATAAAGTTGACCCTAAAAAAATTTGACCATCAATAATCTGGTTCTTTCAGATTTCCTACATGGATTTCGGAGCGCATTTTCAGGTTTACCGAGTTCGCGCTCCAGTGTTTTCTTGATGTGCCTTTATGTTTTGGTGTTGCTGTAGCCGATAAACAGTTGTTGGGTCTTGCTTGTATTTGATTATGAGCATTCCTGCTCATTCGTTCTCGCCTTGACATTTTTTCTTAAAATTTGATCCTGTATAACCCCCATTAGTTGAATTAAAATTCTGTTGAACTGTTTTATTTCGTTGGTGAACATAAAAATTTCATTTTTTCATTTTTTTCATTTTTTTATTTAATTTTTCTTCCGTTTTAAGGAACAGTATAGGCAGTAACTTTCCGTTAAATATATTCAGCGTATATATAACCATTCAAAATTCTGACATTTTTGAAAATTCCTCATACCTCACGCCCTGACATTGCTGGATTTTTGATACACGTGTGTCAACCTGCATATCCTCCTGAAACAGTATTAGCTGTCTATGAGCTTTGTAGCTTTCTAGGTAGATTATTAAAAAGAAGTCTCAACCTCTTTCAGAAGTCAGCATCCACCCACTCATTAAGTGATCCTTATTAAATCACCGTTTTCTATAACATTTTTTCCTATGAAATTATATAGCTGTTTGAAAGGTTGGTAGCTTTCGAACTAGCTAGTAGACAAGTGCTTTGTTATATGCAATCCTTTGACGTAGTTTAAATTATAAGCTGTTTTTGATGTTTTTTAAACATATTTTTGTTGTTAGAATGCTCTAAACTACAATTCTGCAAATAATTGCATTTTCCTATTTCCTCTTGTAAAAAGCACTTGCAGTTGAAGACTACAGAGACCACAGAGGAGGGGAAGTTTCAGGAGGTTTACCAGGAAATGTAGTTAGCATTAATAATGAATTGCTGTATTGCTAAAAGTTAGAAAGGCGAAGTTTTAATTACTTAAGAACGATACTCAGAAAAAGATATTACTATTTTTAATTAGACATGAGTGAGGTTAGCTTTTGTGTCCATATTTGAAAAGTACCGTATTTTAAATTTTATGATTATTGGAAAATATTTATTTTTTATGCGACGAAAATATTTATTTTTATAAATATTTGTCTTAATATTTATAAGACAAAGCCTACAGAAGATATCGGCCCAGAAAGCAGAAAGGTGCTAAGCACCATTTTCCTTGATTTCCAACTAAGTGCATATTCTGACTATCCATTTCATGTTTAATGTTTTGCAGAAAGGAGACAAGTGGCAGGAGACAATATAAAAGGTCGGCAGTGAAAACTGAATTCTAGAAGAAAGAAAAGATCGGAATTAATTAGTTTTTCATTCATTTTTATGCTCTACTAAAAATTTTGCATTTTGGCGCTTAGCTCCTTTCTGCTTTCTGCGAACGATATATAAAATAAACAAAAGTTATATGTGATTATCATCATCATAGATATTCCGTCATGGCATGGAAACTTTCTACACAGTATGACACTCAACCAACCTCTTCGTTTTCACATAGAAATTTTCTGTTTTAATACCATCCTTCGGTTGTTGCCTCTTTATCCCCTTCCCTCTTTCGCTACCATTGTAATTAAAATATTACTTCCCTGATGATAAGTTTCTTCTCAGCAAACGTCCCAACAAGTGTTTCTTCCTCAAATTTTTAAAAATTACATCTAAAGTTATTCCTTTCTTCTCTACTATCCCTAACACTGTCCCATTCGTTCCCCGTTTGACCGAACTAATTCTCTTCATTTTTCTCGACAGTAACTATTCGAAACCCTTCAGTCTTCCTTCATCAATATTTCAATATCAATATCAATATTCCTTTGCGTAATATCAATATTTCTGCCCCACAGAATACGATACCGTAGACGAAACATTTTACACTTTTTTCTTAACTCTTTATTCAGGGACCCAGAAAATAGACTTTTCCTCTACCTGAATGCTTCTTCCGTAATTCCTCTCCTTGCTTTCATTTCATATTCGCACTTCAAGTCCTCAGTATTAATACTGTTCTGGTATCAAAAACTAGTCACCTGTTCTATTTTCTCCCCTCCTATTTTTATATTTGATACCGATTGTTTCGATCAAATCGCCATTGCTGTTCTCATTCTAATGTTTATTTTCATCCTATGGTTTTGCAGTTTTCCTCAAGTGTTCTAACACGTTGTTGTTATTGTTTGAGATTCACCGTATCATTCTATCTCCTAACGAAATAAGTCTTCATTATGCAGGCCTTTCTTCATATCTCTTTTAAATGGATATTTAATAAAGTTGATAACAGACGATATCCCTGCGGAAATACTCTCCGAATTACATACTCGCCTGAATTTCATCTTTTATTCTAACACGTACCTGTTGGTTCATATGTTTCCCCTGAGATTCCTGTCCTTCCATTCGAAGCCAACTTCTTTAATTTTCCACCAATAATTCCCACTTTATCTGGTCAAAAGCCTTCTAGATTAGTAAACATATCTATAAATCTCCTTCCCATTTTCTATAATCTTTTTAACGAATAATGAGACAGATTAATATCTTGCACCCTTATCTCCTAAATCCATTATTGTTAATTCAAATTGTACTTCGCGGTGAGTATAAAAAGCCAGAAATAGCACCATTGAAGGCGCTATTATTGGTGTAACTAGGAAGTTTTGAAAGGGGAACCATGACCGATGGCAGAATTGAAAAAAACTTTACCTGTGATCCAGCGATATTGTAGAGGGTCAATAGGCTTGATACCCCTGGATTCCTGTAATTGTGCCTATGACCGCTATCTGATCACATTTCTTGCAAGTAAAAAACAGTGCTTTCAACAACCCAGCTTCTGTATTTGTTGATCACAGTTACAGCTAAACTAAATAATCATGCGAGGGTAAAGGAAACAACGTATAAAACACCTCGTATTTTACTACCAAATTCTCTGAAATAAAGTTTAAATTAAATTCAAAAGGAGTGCGACTCTGAATTTTAAATGTTATTTACTTATTGTTATTTTTAAAATTTTGATTTATTTCGCAAAGATTTTCTTAGAAGTTGATAATAATTTAACTCTAAGGATGAAAGTACATAGTAAGAAGTTTTTGGAATTACAAATTAACTTTCTAAAAAGTTGAAAAAATAGATATATATCTTACATACTTCTACAATACTATTAATGTACGTGTATAACGAAGCAAAATGTAGAAAGATTAAATATAAAGCAATCAATCAATCTCATTGATATTACACAACAACCATATCACCTATTAACATAAAACTGATTCTGAAATATATTCTCGTCAGACTTCTCATTATGACAGCATCAAGTATGGTTAAATGGTTAATGAGATACAGCCCAAATTTACGACTATAACTTTTGTTTGATTATAACATTGTCCAAAGATGAAACATATTAATCAATAGATGACGTATATATGAACAAAATTACATGAATAAGGGTGAATTCTCATCGTATTGAGAAAATGGGAGAAACAAACCTTTTTGGCGTTAAAAAGTATGAAGTTTGTTGCCAGTAGTAATCGATAGATTCGTTTTGCTAGAAACGAATGTTATTTCCCTATTCTAGCCATAAATACTAAGTTTCAGAGTGTGCAACACTGTCTGTTTTGTGAGGAGAATAAACGAACCTGGCATTGGAATGTGCAACCACTCACTGTGGCTGTTGCTATAGAAAGGGAGACAAATAACTCGCATAGACAGAATGGAACGAGCTGATTACGAAAATCGGATAGCGGCAATAAACCAGGAAAGATATGCTTTGATATCGGAATAATTAAATGAAAACTGTCAGTATTAGTATTTCAAACTAAACCTTAAAACATACTAAAACTCCTCATCGATCCCACCCCGGCTTCAACTCAAAATGGCGTCTAAAGATGGCGGAACAAGAATTTGTTACTCTCACATTTGCTCCTATATTTTGAACAAATATGCATGAATTTTCATCTTCTAAACGTTTTTTCACTTTCATTTTCTTTCTCTTAATTTTAAAGTCTACGTTTTAACTATAAATAAAGATCTCACATCAAGGGAGGATAAGGTTTATTGAATTTTTCGATTAACCTTTTCAAGACAGGGTGGCAAAAGTGTCACTAATGGTAGTGACACTTAATCATCTTCTGTGTGAACACTAATTAAGATACTGGTATGCCTTTTTCTATGTCAAACATTGTTGGACCATGGTTTGTCCTGATGGTATTTTTTATCTGCGTGTCGAATTATCAACTTAAATTTGAGCCCAAATTCAAAAAATCAAGACTTTCTAGTAACGAATTTTCCTTTATTTTTTTTCGGTATAACTTCCTTCGTTTTAGAGAGATCTACTTAGGACTTGTCAGGTATATACTACAACGAGATACTTTGTATCGGTTGATAATTACTTGTATCTTGGGCAGAAAGTGCTTCTACACAAGCACTATACATGATATAATGTTAACTAAAAATAACAAAAGATGAATGTTTTAATATATGTAAGAAATATACATTATTATTGTATAGTTGGTTGCTATGTAGTTGTTTATAGATACTCAATGGACATGTTTTGATTGCAAGTCAGTTTGTGTGAATATACGTTAAAAGAGAATCAACGAATAAATTATCTAACACTTATCATGGACTTGTAATTTCAGTAGAAAAGGTGATAATACTAGTGAATATAATTACGGAAGATATTTTAAGGTGTAAACGATTACTGTCACTAAAAGATATACTTATATTATCAGCCGAACCAGGGTTAACGACTACCTTTGGTGAGTCGTTGTAAAATTTTTGGTTTACCTCACCCGGGATTCTTGTAAATTCATATCCCGAAGTCTAAAGTAAGGGTGAATTTACCTCAATAAGAAGGTTCATGAATACAAACTCAACTATTCTCAGAAGTGGCAGAGTAATCACAAGAAAAATTATGATCGGTGAGATAGTAGAGAATGAAACTGTTGACAGTGTTAACAACGAGCAAAATATAGCTCCCATTACACCCGAAATGTTGACATTAGAAGACAAAATTTTAATGGCATTACAGCGACAGGAACAAAGACGATTTAGAAGCCATGAAGCAAAATTTGGCTCAGATGTCCAACGAATTAAAACAGACGGTACAGCAGAAATCCGAAGAATCAAGTAGACAATATGAAGAATTAAGTAGACGACTGGAGCAAATAGATCAAAAATCAGAAGAGACGAAACAATCTGTTATCCAGGCCGTGAGAGACATCACATTACAGTTTGATGAAAAGCTAAAAAGATTATCTGAAGATTGCCAGGATAATTACAACCATGTAATCCAAGAAGTCAATTGTGTAAAAAAGGATTTGGAAGTAATAGAATCTTCTGTTCGTCAGCAAAAGATTCAGGTCACAGATAATTCTAACCAAATACGTGCAAATACTCAATTGATATCTACCTTACAAGAGGAAATTAGGACGTTACAGGTTAAGGACAACGCATACCACAACAACATGGTTAATGATCGTTTGGAGTTCCCTTGTTCACAAGAGATGACCTCGCATTCACCCGCACCAGATCAACGTGGACCTTACGTTATCTCTTCTTCAAGTAATCCATCCGATGAGGACATTATTTTGGAAAGAATTCATCCAAGGAATACAGATGGGCGGAAAAGAGATGGTGGAACCACGCATAACGCAGTAGGTAGAAATTGTCACTCAACACGAACACGAAATGGTGAAAGGAATGTAAAGTTAAGTGTAAAGATGAGCGAAATACGTGCTATGAGTAAGTTTAGTGGTAAATGTAATGAAAATGCTACTTCTTTCCTAGAAAAATTTCAGGATGAGTGCAGTATAATGTGTATAGATAAATCGCAATATATGAAACTAATCCCTCATTTATTACTCCCACCATGTTCTTTATGGTTTAAAGCAGTACGAGATCACGTCAATACATATGAGGAATTCAAAGCCGCGCTGATTGCAAATTACGAAAACGACTTTTTACTTGCAAACAGAGATGCCACGATTAGAAACCAACCTTTTAATCCTCGTTTGCACAAATCTGTTGTTGATTTTGTTGTAAATACGTATAACGAATTAAAAGTCGTAAATCCGTTGCAATCGGAATCTAGAGTGATTGCATCTATTCGAAATCTACTACCGTTTAAATTACAACAAATCCTGTTTTCTACGCAATGCATGAGTTTTAATCACTTATTAATGCTTGTCCAATGTTATGAAACTCAATACCAGACACTGAATCATCAAGCGGGAATAGGCAAAATTAAAAACAATTCAGATTACCTTGTACCTGTTCGGAATCTAAATATCCGTAATGTGAACAATACGGAACATAACCTAATTCGAGCAAATTTAAACAATCAGAACGAGCAAAATAGGCAAAGATATGATGGGAATCCACCTAACCTAACCAATCGTGACAATAATTATGTCAGATCACTTAATCGAAGTAGACTCAAAAACAGTCGAAATATATGGCGAAATTCCAGAAATACAGTAAACTACATGGATAGACGTAATCGTAATTCAAGAGATGGCACTTCGTATCAAAATCAAAACAATGACGCAATTCATGTACAAAATAATGCGGAACATAATCACGATTGTGCAGTACAATGTACTTTATTAGAATCATATGCAAGTACGAATTTAAACTGACTGCAGTAGATGTAGTAAGGGTTAAGCCCATATCAGTTATAGATTCTTATGAACATTTATCTTCAAATTTATGTGTTAATGCCAATAATGAAAACAACCCTTAAGACTTTTAGATACTTTATCACGTTTGTTTCAACAAATAATAATTTTCAAATGATTTTAATTCTTTTTTATTAATGTGAAGAATTATAGTTCGATTCATAATTGATTAAAAGCAAAGGTTATTTATATTATATTGATTTGTGTTGAAACTTAATTGTCAAAGATTATGTTTAGTATAAGGTTCATTCTATTAAGCTAATTATCCGACGACTGTCTTCATGTGCCACCTTATATGTTACTCGAATAAGATTCTTCTGTATCATGACGCCTTATTGATACGATGTATACATTAAAAACATCATCTAACGTAGCTGTTATATAATGCGCCCTGGAAAAATCAAACCTTTATTTTTAACATCACCGTTTTTAATAATGATTGAAACTGTTGATCATTGTAATGTGTTTTAAAATGTAATTATCTCTTACATTTTTTGATTTCGCACCCTTCGTTGATTATATTAGTAAGCGACGACGTTTTTATAATAAAAGATAAATATTAATGAAATAAAAGACTTATTATAAATGTATTTATATGTAGGAAACTTAATGAAGTTATATACGAGGGGCGATCAAAATGTAAAAGGATATAATTAATATAATACCATTATTATAAACGGACCAGTGGTTCTTAAATATAAAAATCAAGCTACCTTGTAACTTTTATATTCAGTCCCATCATCGGGCGACATTTTATACAACGAGATACTTTGTATCGGTTGATAATTACTTGTATCTTGGGCAGAAAGTGCTTCTACACAAGCACTATACCTGATATAATGTTAACTAAAAATAACAAAAGAAGAATGTTTTAATATATGTAAGAAATATACATTATTATTGTATAGTTGGTTGCTATGTAGTTGTTTATAGATACTCAATGGACATGTTTTGATTGCAAGTCAGTTTGTGTGAATATACGTTAAAAGAGAATCAACGAATAAATTATCTAACACTTATCATGGACTTGTAATTTCAGTAGAAAAGGTGATAATACTAGTGAATATAATTACGGAAGATATTTTAAGGTGTAAACGATTACTGTCACTAAAAGATATACTTATATTATCAGCCGAACCAGGGTTAACGACTACCTTTGGTGAGTCGTTGTAATACCTCACATAGACACCTAATTTTTAGACCAATTGGACTAACTCACAATCAGTGTTGCAAACTAGGAAAATTTAAAATTTCCAATTTTTCTGTCAAAAATTTAAGATTTTCGTAATGTATGTTTATAAATCCGTACCTATACGCACAAACGCAAGTCACTTACAGCAGTCAAACATCAGTCCTTACTAAACAAAAGCAAGTACAGATCGTTACAATTGGGTAATTAGGGAGCGTACGAAAAATTCGAATTTACGTTCTAAATCTTGATTTTTTACTTTTGTCTTTAAGGTAATCTATTTTTTAAAATTACAAGCTTCATTTTTTAGATGTCGACCTGATACTTGCAGGATATACTAGTGGTGTACCAAAGTTTATTTTAAGTTTGTATCTGTCTGGGAGAAGTGTTTCGAGCCACAGAAAATTATAATTCCCGAACACTCGAATTTCAGAAAACTGTTTTATTCCGGGCCAAAAACCGGAAAGACAATGAAGAACAAAAAGTAATCGAACGAATCGAAAGTGTCATTGATCTTGTAGCAGCACATGCCAAATGTAATCATAACTCTTACAATAGCTTCTTAATTGGCGAGAAAATCAGCAAAGTTGGGAGACCTGTTTATGAAATTAGACTCCAAGCCTTCAATACACTCATTGAACATATTGATAGTAATGATGGATGTCTGGTTACTCTGACATGCAGTTGAAGAAAAATCATTCATAACTATGAAGAGGGATTGGTCGTAACAGAAAGTCAGACTTCATATGGCCAAGAAGTAATATTCACATGTAGAGGCAATGCTAATGAAATGAAATGAAATAAAATGAAATCTGAGTTTTACGTCCCACGGTTCTATGCTAATAAGTTGTTGCATCAAGCAAGGTAGCGATACACAAATAAAAATAATACCTAGGTAAATTGGAAGAATTTCTTCGAATCGTGCAAAAAGCAGTAGAAATTATTAGAGAATACATCCGAATTCAACCGTACAATACTGAATGCTATACAGCTTTATACTTTTGTAGTTTGTACTTTTGCTGGATGAACAAACAATAAGTGGTGATGAACTGGTTAATAGATAAATCCCTAAAACTTTTGATTCGTGAAATAACAAAGAAGAGAAACAACGATGATAGTTCAGGGGCTAACCGTTGGGTGATAGCTTATCATTTCAGATTGTTGGCCTAGATCATTAAATTTTATTTATCCCTTGAAACTAACGATAGGTGTACATTGCCTGCGTCACTAAGAATCTTGACAATTAATAGATATTTTGACTAGTCTTGGAATAAGTGTCCCATACCAAGAGATAAGACAATACGAATATTCAAGAATAAATGCAGAGGAGTCAACAAAAAGTAAGTTCATTGATTCAGTTCGCATTTGACAATGGATTTTAATACAAGGATATTTGACTGTCACAATACGTTTCGTAGTACGGGAGGGAAAAAATGTGCACATCCAGAAGTAGTTGAAAGAACTGAAATTTCCAGTCACTGAAGTTCCCAAATCTGATCATGTTACTAGTCTTCATAAAGAAACAATCAAAGTATACAAAAGGCCAACTAAGTTAATGTGGGAATCAAGAGTTGTATAATAAGCGATGTATTATCAGGGACATATGAAAAACTTACGTTAAAAAGCTAGAGTTTCTTGCCATAAGCACTCATTTCGTAATTGTCTCCAATCCCTCTATGGAGAGGTTTTATGCATATCTTGACAGCAAACTCTCTGCAATTCACAGAAAAACTTGCACGTCTCATTGAAAAACTTACTCCATTGTTGCTGTCTCAGAACATTAACGTTTTGCAAGCGGAAGGAGATACTGATGAAATGATTGTGTCGACAGTTATCGATATGTGTGCTACACAGCAATCAGTTGCTATTGTTGGTATAGACACTGATTTGTTGGTAATTATGATAGGACGCTCAAAACCAGAAAATCACTTCTACTTCGTAAAACCAAAATCTACCAGAAGGGAAATTAAGTGTTACGATTTGGGATAATTAGTAAGAAAATGGAGCCTATTTCTGTTTCAATACGTGCATTACATGCATTAAGAGGCTGTGTGTTACTAAGCATCATTTCGTTTCAAGAAGAGCAAAATGTCTGCTCTCAAACTGATTCAAACAAATAATGAATCAGTTCAGTCTCTAACTCCTTTTAATGGTAAAAATCAAGACACTCAAGCATGTAAAAATAATATGTAAGATACTTGAAGAACTGCTCTCTGTAGGTGTTTTGTTCCTCCGAGACTTAAGAATTTAGTGAACTCGAAAATTACCTTTCTTTTGTAATTATTGATGTATATATCGCAGTTCTGGTCCATATGAATAGATACGCAGACGAAATACATTATTAATTAGCTTCTCTGAAAAGCACAATACTTTATATAGTCCAGTAATCAAATTATTAATAAAACTAAACTTCGCGTTTATCCTTAAACCAAAGTTTATCTATATAGCACTATTCTGTCGTCAGACTACAGTTTCAAATACTCTCTTCGTTACGTTCTGTGAACGATATCATTGTGTTCGTTTTATAAAATATAATTGCATTTAGTTAAGAGGATAGTCAATGATATTGAATTCTCATTGTATTTAAAAATAATATGAAGGTGTAAAGTGAAATATACACTGTAGTTTGTACTGAAAGAATCTAGTATCAGTCCATACAAATTCTCGCGTATTGATCCGTGTACTGTAGTGCCTTGTTGATTTTAATATATATATATATATATATATATATATATATATATATATATATAATGACTGCTTTGAACAGTCTAGGGCAGAATGATGGAATAGGGTGTCTATAAAGGAGTTTATGTTACAGAATGTGAATAAGTGAATCATCATAATAGTGATAATATATGTATTAGGTATGAGTAAGTAATAGAACACCTGAAAATATATGTGTCCAGTTGTAATTTTTGCCGCAAAGTGTTGATTCTATTTATGTATTTAATAATAAATGTTTCGTGCACTGACCAATACGTCAAAATTTAGTGTGAGGATAGAGTGTCGTGTGAAAATTACGAATCATATTTTCACTTCGTGGCTCGACATTTAATAGTAACCGTACATACTAACAGCTCATCTGGTCTGACTATGCGAATAGTGGTCATGTAGCAAATGATTCCGGATAGTTTCCAAGTAATCACAGAACAGAATAACCGTTTGCAGAATTGCTAGTTTTGTAATGTGCCATTTGTAATGTAGTCGGTGTAATGGATGTTTTTGTCGGGAGGACCACAGTATTTTTTTTTTTGTGCTGTACCTGGTGAAGTTTCTAAATTTTATTTTCGGTTTAACTAAATTACGTACTTATCTTCTTCTATTCAAAATTAAAAGAACGAATTGAAATATGTCATTAGAAAGTATATTTTTAGGAAATATCTTTATTTACATTTTAATAAATCGTAAATCTCACCTCTGAATATGTAAATTGAATAGTTACAAGTTTTACCGCTCTGACGTTATACGGAAACATAGTCACACCATTGGATATAAATTTTCGGAATTTCCGACCAATGTAAAATTTGGCAAGGTAATTTAAACCCTCCTCACCCCCTCTTAAGATTTTATGTTTACCTACAGATCCGGTTATATCCAGATTTTACTATTTTGTATTCGTTTTGTATTTCCACGGCCGAAATGCTTTGTTCTGATTGGAGGAGTCTACCCACGTTATCTTTCTGGGCGCAATTACTCTCGTCCCAGAAGCTGAACTATTGAGAAGAACAGGATATAATTGCTTGTCCGAAAGATTTGGGAAAAAATCACTGGAATATAGAGGAAATATAAGGTAACATTAGTGGTCATTATAAGGTAACATTAGTAACACACACACACACACACACACAAAAAAAAAAAAAGAACCTTAACAGAGACACAGGATTCCAACTGAGTAAACCATGGACACCAATTATATCCAGCCATTTCAAGCACCAATCAGGAGCCGCCATTTCAACCACCAATCAGAAGAGCCCAATCATACATACATGAGTACATATATTCCATACAATCCATTGCACCATCATACTCGCCTGAAGATGAGGACGATGTCAGCCCTCGAAACGTCGCAAGATATAACGGTATTTACCTGGCTGCTAGCCCGAGAAGACCTGTTGACAACATTAGTTTTATTCATGCATTTTATTTATTTATTTATTTTTTTTTTTTTTTTGTGTGTGTGTGTGTGTTTGTCTTTTCTCTTTCATTGACGGTTGAAAATTCTCGCTTAACTGGTTACAATTTCTGATTTTTCTTTCTATTGACCTTCCTAAATAGTAATGGTGTTATAGTAGTTTTGTGCCCAAACATTTAGAGTAACCTCTGTTTTATATTTCTATTTATATATATTTTGGGATGTTACGCGCCTGCTATATTCATCAAAACCTCTTTTTCGATGTAAATTAATGAAATATTGAATTGATCGTTACACGCAAACAGTAGTACATTCAATTTATACAAAATATCGGGACTGTATATGTAGTGTAGCAACTTTATTAAAATTTGTTTGTCGGGGTCATGGAGCCAAAAGGTGTAAAAGTTTATTGAATATGAAAGAAATGTATGTGTTGAAAGATAATTATAGACGAAATGTGAAATTGATATTAAAGTGAAATTAAGTAAATGAAGTCATATGAAGTTATGCAAATGGATATGTGTATGAAAAGCTCCGTATCTACCCCGGACGTTTAGAGGTTGTCATAGTTTTGAACTCCCGATAGGAGTAACGCGTAACTTGCAGCGTACTGCCGCGAAATAATGTGTAAACGGTAAGATTTTGTAGATTTCGTAATATAATGCATGTAACCATTAACTGTTTACGTTGTGATTGAAATTGCATGTAAATAAAATAGATGGCAGGTCGTGACAATAACCCTAAATCCGGAATTGATGTTCTCTTGTGGAATAATACACCTAATAAATTATGGAACAGTGTGCCCCAAATCCTCCCTGTACGACTTGAAACTATAACGATTGGCTCTTACCAGTTTAGTGATCCAAATCTCTACAATTCGAAAATGAAATAAAATTTTGGTGCTCCCGAATTTGATTTATAACTAATTCGATGCATTTCCAAATAGTATAAAGGATCTAGGATTTGGTCTGAAGACTTAATCCGCCAAAATGATTCGTAACGAAAGATATGATCCCTACGATTATGTATAAACTTTGATCTAAAGATTTAATGTGTCAAATATTTATTTGGTAATTGTGAATATGGACTAAACCTCTGTGGAGTGTATTGTGTGATGCAACGAGATAAATATATATATTCTCCCTTAGATACATATGTTTTTTCGACGACTGAACGAAAGTGAATATGAACACTATAAATGGTGCATATGAAATTACTGATTAATAACGTCTGTGTCTACGTATGAGAGAGGACTCAAATGTCGAAATTTCTTCTTAGGAGGCAGAGACTCAATTAAATCTCTATGAAAGATTTTTTTATTCAAATAAAACTATAAATTCGTAATGGATTTCTTCTTTTTCCTTTTCTTTGATATGTAGCTACTTCCAATTGAATCTAGAATATCTAAAATGTCAATTTTTTCTTTATTAATGTAATTAAATTCATTAATATATATATAAAGATGTACTACATGATACTATTGCGTAATAACGCATTTCTGTGCATGTTAATGACATAAATATTAACAATTCATGGATCCATAATTTTCTTCTGTTTTTTTCTTTTATTCCATTTTTTTTAAATAGATATAAATAAATGTTTATAAAAAGCAGCTAGATTAGTTTTCCTTAACTGAATATAACCCAGTTTATACATTGTCCTCTGTGAATGTGTGTGATTGAATAGTAGATTTAGTTTTAAGTTGTGACGCTGATATTAATTCATTGTACTAATTTCCATAATGTATGTGTAATTGTCTGTGATAAACAGTAGTTAACAATCACATTTACTAAAGATGAATACTAACTTAACTTAAATCGGCTCTATAGGAGAAGCAAAGAGAACATAAAGAACCGGAACAAACGATCATCTTTTGGGAATCTCCGAATCCACAATCTACAAAGAATATGTGTTAGTTCAATACTTTTTTTTCTTCGGCCAATTTAAATATACGATCGATCTCAGGATTTGTACATCAAGTACTGGACAATAGTGGAGTTTTTTTTTTGGGGGGGGGGAAATAACCGATAAACCATTAAATTAAACTTTCTCATCTCTCTCAGGGCCGGATTGGGATAACCCAGTAGTCGAAGCCACCTGGATCTAGGTCTGGGATGTATGAGTGAACCTGTGTCTATCTCTGGTCACCTTCGTAATAGATTCTCACCCAATAGTACTTGGAAAGAATTCTCGATTCAACAACCATTCATTTTCCTTCACTGTATTCCTCAAAAATATCCAGTAATGTTTTTTCTCTCCTTTTCTCACTTCCTTACCTTTCCTCCTCTCCTCCTATACTATCTTCCTTTCCCTTTCCTTATATTTTCTTTTCCTATTTCGAATAAAACCGGTATTTATTTATTCACTTTGGCGATAGAACCTAGAGCAGGGGGAGAAAGGAGTAAAAAAAAATAAATAAAACTGAATAACTCTTGAATAAACCTTGATAACCTTTTCAGGAGTTGACAGTAACATGCACAGAAATATACTTCCAGTTATTGCTTCACAGTTTATACTTGGGAAGGACTAATAAATATTCATTGTGTTCATTCTGAAATAATTTGGTCTAGAATCTTAGTTAATTTTCTATTATTTTTATAGTGGATTGTGGATCTGCGTTAGCTACGTCAATCCGGTTACCTGATTTATTCATCAACACCTGTAAAAGTATTATTAAGACTGACAAAGTGATAGATTGACTATCCATGGGAGATCGTTTCATAGATTACAGTAAAAATATACTAACAATAAAGTATGATGGACGCACAAATAATGTTGAATATATTGGTTGTGGTGTTGTGAAATGTAGTTTCATGAGAAATCCTCCCCATAGTATTCGTTGAAATATGACCAAAATTTCACCACTTGAAACTTAGCAAAGTTGAAGATAGGCATTTCAGGGTCTGTTTTTCGCACTTTTAAAAAATATATACAGAAGAAGTAAACACAATTATTTTAAAAATTAATTTAGAAAGATCTAAACATCTGCAAAATGCTTATTTTAGAAAATTACGACTAACAATGCATACTTGTATAGAACTATTGTTCCATGCAAGTTGCCAAAGTTATCCACTTATTTGTTAACATATAGAACCAATTTCAGGAGGCCAATTCATAGAAAACTATGGCCTGCCCGTTATATCACCCTGCGATTGTTTTCACCTCGTTTTAATAAGATGTTTCTGTATGTGCAAAAGTAGTCGTTTATACACATAAATGTATATTCCAAAAGCAGATCAACAAGTAAGCTAAAATTTTTATGACTCGGAAATTCTCTAGCCGATTCCAGGACTTAACAAATGTTTTCTGGGTTGGTTATGGCTTTATGAACTACACATTTTGCATGTATATTGTTTTGAAAACTTCCTTTCCCGACACGCCTCTTATTCCTTGCTTTTGTATCTTACCTCAATCATTCTATTTTAGCTTTTATTTAATATTTCACACAAAATCACTTGTAATAATTAGATATAATAAATGCTTTGTAGGTATCTCTAGCGCAAGACATCTGCACTCTTTCCCGGAAATCAAGCTACTTAGCAGTTATATACAAATGTAGCTGAATTAGTTTTTTACTGTTACCGAACAGCGGAAGCTATATAACTTTGAAGATTGCGAGTAGTTTTTTTTTAAATATTTGATTATTTCTAAGAGCATTGACTAAATATTAATATATTTTTGTCATATTTGTTTATTTAAATCTAGTAAAATAACATTTGTAGTTTTGCAACTAGTTTTCTTGTCTTTTTTGTTTGATTAAATCTAATAAAGTAGTATTTGTAGTTTTTAATGTAGTTTCGTTTGGCTTATTTCATTATTTCTAGAAGATTTGAATTAACTAAATATTGTTAATACATTTTGTCAAAAACGTTTGTTTAAATCTAATAAAATAGCGTTATTTTAGTTATAAACTTAATAACGAAAGTTTTGTTTGTTTGTGACATTGTCACATAAAGACAAAATTAAGTCTTTTTAGCAATAAAGAATTCCTAACATTGTTTACATAGAGACAAAATTAAGTACTGTTAGCAATAAAGAATTCTTAACATGAATATTGAAAACTACATACTGTGTTTGAGATATGTACTAACACGATTAAAATTAATGCGATCAATTTCAAATTTTCAACTAAAAGCACGTAGAGCATAGCCAACAAAATATTACGAGCGTTAAACTCGTAATATAAATTTAGCGAAAATACTGGTAACATTTTTTGAGCACAACAAAGGTTTGCCCTGTGGGGAAATTTACCCGAAACTACACCCTTTAATTATCATTATTATATGGATTATTTTACATATGAATTTTTGGTACTCTCCATTGATGATAACTTTGACTGTGTTTGGACCTTTAAATCTATTTTTTCTATCAGTGCCATGGGAACGAGAATTACTCAATTATTAACGATTCTGTGAATGATATACAATTCATTTGATCGATAGTAGCACGTTTTGTTTGTCTCTTCACTAATTCGGATTACTGACACATTTCTTAGTTCCATTCAACACTGTATTTATTTTTTTCAATATTTACATTCATTGTATTATTCACAATATTTTCTTCAATGCCATCATCATATTTGACTCGGAATGAGAAATATACTGTATATGACAATTGCAGAAAAATTTAGAAAGAAAACTTACAGTCAGATATTATTCCAGCATACGTTTCTCGTATCGCAAAACAATTATAGTAAATCTAATATATATATATATATATATATATATATATATATATATATATATATATATATATATATATAAGGTTTAAGTGTTAAAATCCTAACATCATACGCGTACATGTGTGTGTGTCATTTCACATCAGAATAAATATACAAAATTCATTCTGATGTGAAGTGAGATACATATGTATGATATTAGGATTATAACACTTAAAATCAACAATAAATCATTCTTCATAAATTCATCTATATGATGTTCGTATTTCCTGCACTTTTTTACGTTTCTATCATTTATAATGATCTTTAAAATTATAAATTTGCAAATTAATATTTTACAAGTTACGCTTCTTTAATACTTAACAAGTTTATTTGTGGCCTCAGTTTCTGTCAAAACCAGTGCAATCAATATGAAACATTTTATGTTTCTTCACATCATCAAATCTAGCAAAAGAACAACTCCATACAGACGCAACCTCAATATCATTTAAAAAAAGTACAGACGACATTGTGGAGCTCGGAGATAATTCACACAGACAAAATGTACCACTTTCATTGCAGTGGGAATGTGATTGCATTCTATAATTGCCTTTCATAAAACACAACACACTTCACCATAAAATATAACTGTGTCTGGTACTCTTTTTTCTTTTACCAAACTACAGCAAGATATCAACGCCGTTATGCTATCGTACCGCCAATCAGTTTACGAGATTCTCATACCTACCAAGATAACTCTAAATTGTAAGTTTGACATTTTATCATCTACGCTCATACGTAATTTTAGTTTAAAATTTGAAATTGATGGCATTAAACCTTGTTAGTACACATCTCAAACACAGTTTGTAGTTTTCAACATTCATCTTAAAAGTTCTTTATTGCTAAAAATACATTATTTTGTATTTATGTAAACAACTTCACAAACAAACAAAAGTTTCGTTATTAAGTTTTACAGCTAAAATAATTCTATATTGACATAACAAAATATATTACCAATATTTGGTCAGCGCTTTTAAAACTAACCAAATAAGTTAAAAAAAAAAACACGCACACACAGAAAACTACAAATACTCCATACTCCTTTATTTGATTTAAACAAACAATTAAGACAAAAAGCTACTTGCAAAACAACAAATGCTATTTGATTTTATTTAAACAAACAAATTTGTCAATATAAATATTACCAATATTTGGTTAATGCTTTTAGAAATACTTGTAACCAAATAAAATTTTAAAATAATTGCTAGCAATCTTCAAACTTATATAGCTTTCGCTCCGCAATAAAGTGTTCGGAAATACTTATTGTTAATATTACATTGATTACCTTTCAATTTATTAATCATTTTTGTGAGGAGCTAATGTATACCGATATGCGGCATGATTGGCGAAATAATGCAGATGTAGTTATCTTGCGCTAGAGACGTTTACAAAGCATTTCTTATTCTTATACCTCTAATTATTATTATAAGTAATTTTGTGTGAAATATTATTAGCTAAAACAGATACTTTCCGTGTCCGGAAAATTTGTTTTCAGAGGCAGTATACATGCAAAATGTATACTTTACAAACCTATTACTAAGAATACATTTGTTAAATCCTAGAATTAGCTCGGGAATCTGTGAGTCATAAAAGTTTGTAATTTACCTGTTGACCTGTTTTTGGATTATACATTTATGTGTATAAACCACTACTTTTGCAATACAGAAACATCTTATTGGAGTAAGGCATGATAACGAGGTGAATGAAATCGCAAGGTGATACAGCGGGCAGGCCATAGTTTTCTATGAATTGGCCTCCTGAAATTGGTTCTATATGTTAACAAATAAGTGGATAACTATGGCAACTAGCATCGAACAATAATTCTATACAAGTGTGTATTGTTAGTCGTAATTTTGTGACATAAGCACTTTGCAGATGTTTAGATCTTTCTAAATTAATTTTTAAAATACTTTCGTTTTATATCTTCTGTATATAATTTTTAAAAGTGCGAAAAACAGACTCTGAAATGACTATCTTCAACTTTGCAAAGTTTCAAGTGGTGAAGTCGTGGTCATTCAACGAATACTATGGGGAGGATTTCTCATGAAACTACATTTCACAACACCACAACCAATACATTCAACATTATTTGTGCGTTCATCATACTTTATTGCTAGTATGTTTTACTGTAATGTATGAAACGATTTCTTATAGATAATCAGTCTACCATTTTGTCATTTAGTTAGTCTTAATAATACTTCTAGAGCTGTGTTGAACAAATTAGATAGCCGGATTGACGTAGCTAATACATAACCACAATCCACTATAAAAATAATAGAAAATTAACTAAGATTCTGGACCAAATTATTTCAGAATGAACATAATGAATATTCATTGGTTTCGTCCAGGTGTAAACAAATTGTGAAGCTGTAACTGGAAGTATATTTCTTTCTAGGTTGTTGCCGTGCACAGTCACTCCAGCTTTGATAGCTCCCAACCTGGAAGTATGCTCTCCTGGGGGTGGGGGGTGGGGGTGGAGTGCAAGCAAGTGAGTCGCAAGCTACCGATGGATGTAAACTACATTCATGATTACTAGAGTCCGGATTTCTATGTACTTACCCATTTGTTCCTTTATGTATATGGATGGAATTAAAAAAATGTTTACTAATTACGTCAGTAGGGATGTCATAGTCAAATTTTATATTACATATATTTACATTTGTTACTAATGTTACTTATTATTAAGATATGAAATATTCTTTACATGAAGCAGTCCTTAAAGGCAAATACATTGGACTTTTACTTACATGTTAGTATGATAGATCAAAAGTAAAATTTCAACCCGTTCGTCTCCCTTATTTTTCCCCATTTTCATCTCCCGACAATACACTAATTTAAAAGTCTGATTTCCCTTCATTGTACAAACATAGCAGTTCTTGGATTCGCCACATCATAACATTACATCAAGAGTCGACATTGTTTCAGTTTCCAGCTCCCAATCAATACATAGCGAACTAAAAGAACCAACAATAGGAGAGAAGTACAAAGCTCAGCGATATTTACTTTTCATCCTCACTGTATTATTGTAAGCGTTCTTACTTTTGCAGCCTGAGACAACAAATCCTGATTGAAGCATTGTTAATTCAACCGTAGGATTTTGTATATATAATTTGTCGCTACTCACTTTAACCATTGGAGTTTCAAGAAGAGCTTGCCTCAGTATTTAATTCATGTCTCAGCTGTATAAAGCCGGAATGGCTCTGCCTGACTCTTCATTATCTGAGAAGTTGCGGTCTTGAATAACAGTCAATGATGCATTTACCATCGATGGGAAAGTTGTTTTTGTCGACTGTCCGATAAAATATTATTTGCACTGTTAAGTCTCAATTAGAGCAGCATAATTGCACTTCACTTCATGTGAGAAACAAAAATTACGAAGTGAAAAGAAGCAAATTCTGCTGACTCAGATGCATTCAGTGTGTTTTAAGAGGGTGTATGCAAAGTAGTGATTGCAGCAAACAACCCTTGGAACAAAATTCAAGTACCGAAGTTTCGGAATTTCCTTCAAAAATATTGTGGCCTTAAGGTTCCTGACGAGTCAACCCTTTAAAAGGAATATCTTCTAGTTTCCTACAAAAAAGATTTAGAATCAGTTAGAGCAGAAGTAGGCAATTCCTAAGTATAGATTTCCGTCGACAAGACAACAGATGCTTTGAGACTGTATGCAGCTAATTTGTATAATTGGAAAGCTAACTGTTGAATCTCCATCTACGTGTCATTGCATGCAAACTTCTGGAGCCTACAAATCAATCCAAAATAGCACGATTTGTGAATGATCTGGATGTTAAAGTTTGTATCTGGATGGCGTACAGTAACTGAGAGTTCTTCTTATGCGGTGTTGAATTCCGACTTTTGTACAAGGGGGGCAATAAAAATTTAAGCGGGGGTTCTGTTCTAGATTGCAATAGGGCAGCAGGAATGTGTCGCATCAAAACTTGCGACTTGTTATTGCCTGATCAGTTGCAATAACCAACATATTGCCATTTTTCTCTAACTAACGCTCTAAGGCGTTTGTGTGCGCCTGTATCTAATTTCCAAGTTCTTTTTAAACTTCGACTTTATACAAGAACGCGGTTTATTAATTAGACCAATTAAGTTGGGCAAGAGAAGAAACTAATTTTCTTTAAAAATGCTTTTAAGATTCTTTCATTTCCGAAAAAAATAAACAGAAAAAAGCAAATATTTCAATGCATGTGTATAATATTCACAAGGGTCGCATATATCTAGGTATATTCTAGGGGGCTCAGCTCCCCTTTGAATATGCCTGAATTCAACACTGTTCTTATGTACACTCATGTCTAAAATTATTGTCGCATGTCTATAAATATGTTGTTGTAAGAATATAATTTGATAACGAATTCGCCCGGTACTTCTTATAATGTTAGTATGTGCATAATAGGCGAAGGCATGTATGTGGCAAATTTCATGCCAAAAGAGCAGTAAAAAGAACAATAAAATGAAAATAAAACTTGCTTGTCCATTTAGAAACATTTTGTTTTACTGATTCTAATTTTCATATTTGTAAGTCTTTTCCTATGGAATTTACCACAAATATACATTTTCCGATTATACGCATAGTATCAGTATTAAAAGTACCCTGCAAAATCATTATCGAATTATATTCTTACAAAAAGATAGTTATAGATAAGCGACAATCATTTAGAACATACGTGTACATAGACAGTACGTCATACATGTTAAAAGCTGCTACTATGGCACTTAAAGTGTTTTATCGTAATTTGATCCACTTCACTTACATGGCACATGCTCTCCAACGCGTTGCTGAAGAGGTGAGAATCAAGTTTCTGAAGGTGTCAATCAACATATTCCTTCCTGAAAAAAGGTGTTTTTGAAGGCATCTTAACATGTGCAAATTTACAGGGAACAATTGCGAGGCGTATCACTTCCTCCAGAACATATTACGTATTACTAAATATAGTACTTGGAAACGGGCAAGTCAGTTATACAACGAACATTTTGAAGAAGTCAAATTTGTACTTGATTCATTTTCAGTGGACTCAGCTGTATCGGTACACACTGCTCAAAGTCCCTTCATGGACTCTAAACTTGGTTGCGATAAGGCATATATAATGAATAATTTTGCCATACATAAACAGCAGTTTGTCAGACATTAACAAACTTGAAGCTGTTGGACTTGCTCTCCTGAAGTCATGGATATATATGAGGATGCAGGAAAGAAACTGACTGCTGTCGGAGACGGTTAGAAGAAACTTTGACGCAGCGACTGAAAGAAAATCATGGTACAACAGCTTGACAATAAGTCGCATTCTGATTGGTTAAACAGTTAACCCTACTAATGACATTTCTTCAAACCACATGCACCTCCTTAAATATGCTTCCATGACCATATTATCTAATGGGCGACGAACATTGCTTCTGAACATTTGGAAATGTATCTGATGGTGACATATTATAAGTTAAACAATTAAGCATATTCAAACAGTGCCTGCCACAAGATTAAAGGTAACTTGACTTTCTGTAAGTGCTTTTTGAGTGAAAAATGTGGGCAACGAACATTTACTTCTGAACATTTTGAAATGTGCCTGGTGATGACATATTGTAAATTAAATAATTAAATATATTCAAACTCTGGTTAATATCTGAATACTCATTGAAGAAAATTGAGAATACTTACAAGTAACACTTCCCAAGTGTAACACTCCGATTTTGATAAAATTTGGCAGCTCAATACTACACATGAAATAAATGAATACGTATTTTTTTATTTTCTGCGAAGAAACGGTTTGAGGGAGTAAAAGCCCACACCCAAACTTTTGAAAGTTGACGCAAGAAAGGCCACAAAAAGTGAAACGAAGTGAATGAAATGGGCACAGATATTATAGACATAAAATGATGGAATACGGGTTTCGTATTTTCCTCAAAAAAAGTTTGGGTCGAGTACGGACCCCTCCAAAACTTTGATCATGAAATATCAAAAGTGCTAATAACAGTATGTCAGAAGTGCTTAAAAGACATGAAGAATTGGAACGAAATTTTGTTTAGTGACAATACCCAAAAAATAAATGAATACGAGTTTTTCTGCGGAAACATGGTTTTAGGGGGCAAAAGCCCCCATCTTAAATTTAAAATGTGACGCCCGAAAGGTAAGAAGTGGACCGAAGTGAATGAAATTATGCACAGATATTGCAGACGTAAAATGGGGAAATACGCGTTTCGTATTTTCCGAAAACGAAAAGTTGGGTGGGACAAGTATCTCTCCAAACCTTTGATCATGAAATATCAATTGAGGATTTAAGAACTCAATACTTCATCCGAAACTATAAAAGAGATCTGACCAACGAGCGGCAAGAAGGGAGGCGTGAAGTATGCAGAGTTTGCGGATGGGACACTGATAAAGGAGGAAATCATTGACCTAGTGCAGTGGCTCTCAACCTAATTCTAATCACGACCCCCATTTTATCACATTCTCTTGCCAGCGACCTCCTTATGATTTCTGGTTTGAAATAAGCTTGTGTAGGATTTTTAATATGCCTATCGCGGCGATCTCGCGATATCCATCTATTTCTATAATAGTAGAATCCATTACTTGTATATAGTAAATACAGTAACTTCCATAAAGGCGATTGGATTAAAACCAAATTTGGTTAGTTCGTTCATATTACAAATATCGAAGTCGATCCGTCACACTGTTTCAAAATGGAGGCAGTTTGAATATTTTAAAACTACCTTAATTTTGGTCATATGATAAAAAGATAAAGAGATTTCTAATTTTGGTAAAAAATACACTTGGATAGTTGTTGAAAAAGTTACAGAGTATTTTAAATGACTTGATAATGTGCGTCACGAAGATTGAGCCAGACATTGCCACACTAGTGAAATCACATCATGCTCAGGTATCTCATTAGCTTTCAATTTCAGTTGTATTTCAGTATGCAGGTTTTGTTGCATTTGCATTTTTCTGTTATTTTAATATGCAGTTCTCATTAGTTTCAAATCGTACTTCTTTCATTTAAATTGATTTTTAAGCAACTCTGCACCTGTTGAAAATGTTTAGTAGACCTATTTTTTGTTGTTCTTAATATGTATAAAAATAAAAATATGTCTATCAGAACAAAATTCAAAATAATATTTAGAAATATTTTCCGGTATTAGATTCTAATTATATTTATCCCTTCCGATTATCTTCACGACCCCCAGGCTGAAAAAACCCTGGCCTAGTGCATGTTCCTTCAGAATTCATCTCGTCCGTGAAACACTGGTGTGTCTATTTGCTCAGGCAAATTATGAGCAAATCAGCAATGTGACGTCTGGGATACCATTTCGGAATTTGTGACACTATATCGAGTAGTTTGAGTGGAGTGGATTGCTTATGTAAAACACGTTATCAATCCCAACCTCACTCAATCCCTATTTGTATTTTATTGTAGAAGACAGAAACAGTATTAGATGTTTAATATGTCGAAAACAATTGAGGAGTTGTTTAAAGAAGTTTCAACATCAAGCGGCATTTTCGACTTACCATCTAAATAGTGTGATAAGTCTGAAGAAGAGAGAGCCCAGGTTACTGCAGAAATGAAAATAGAAAGAATGTTAACAAACTTTTAGGCTTATTATTATTGTAAATCGTAATTATGTTTTTTAAGACTCCCATTAAAGTAACCATTTGAAAAGTTATATTCGTATTCACAAAAATTACTAGAATGATATCTACTGGAAAAAATAAATACCTAATGTTGAATCTTTAAGCTACGGTATTGGGTGTTAAATTCAAATATAAAGGGAGTTAAGTGAAGAGTCGCTGTATATAATCGCTGAAGACCCCAGGTCCAATCCCAGAATTTCTTTTTCATCCTACCCTTGTTACAATACGTCTCTGAAGTTCATCCCAATCTTTGCGAAATGAGTACCGAAGGCAGCATAGGTAATTAAAGGCGGCCGGAGAGTGGGTCTCCCTACTATGTCTAATACGTGCCGAAAATAAGAAAGTGTGTTAGGCTTTGCCTTCACATAACCAGAGTGTTCATTAGACCGGCCTCGTATGGATTTTCCCTTTCATGTTGAGTGCATTAAAAAAATTTGAACTATGATGCTCATGTTAAATTCAATAATCAATCTATAAACTACTTCCGTCCAGTGATGTATGTGTCTCTATCTACTGTCGTTCATTAGAAATATTTAAAATCTGCTCCTTCTGTTTGAATAACCTTGCATTAAACGTCCTGTATATATTTAAAAAAAACCTTGGCCGTTACTACCTACTCACAAGAAAAAAATTGTCCGGATTCAGTTCCTGGTGGGAGTTTATGTGGTTCAAATCCCACGTTAAGCTGTAGGTCGAAGTCCCATGTAGCCTCACTGTTCAAAGGGACGTTAAAGTCAAAACAAATAAAAAAAACTACCACAGTACATGTTTATATTTCTGCTTAACAGTTTCCCTCGTATATATTAAAATCAATATACTACGTTATACAAGAAGTTGTAAAATATTAGTTATGTTTATATTATTATATTGTTCATAAGTACAAAATAATACCTAGGTACTCCAAACGAAGGAATAAATTTTTACCACAAATACATTAGAAGAAAATACAATTTTGTTCTATACTAGAGCACAGTTTATTCATTATCAAGAAGCAAAACATGCTGTCCTATCTTGGAGCTGAATCAGCTGTTACGATACGAAACACGAACTCAACTTGACATCCACACATATCAATAAAGAGAGAGAGAGATGGAAACAAAGTATAAATACACCATGTTCAAAGTTGTTGGCATCAAACTCTACAACATGATCCTTCGGATTTCCACTCACAGAAGACACACACACATATATATATCACAGGGCTTGTGATAAATGTTCCACAGTCAGTTGGTAAAAAAAAAATAAATAAATAAATAAAAAAAAATAAATAAATTAAAAAAATAAAAGAGAAAGAAGTCCTCATGGATCTAGTTTTCTTAGGTTTTTTCGCTTTTCTGTTACCACAAACACAACGTAATAAACACTTTTTCTATGTCTTTCTCATACATTGTACTTTAGTGATAACACAATCACGACATTTTTTTTTTGTGCAACGCGATGAATTTCTCTTAACACAACACAACACACAACTGATTTTGCGTTATCAGGTATTCCACAAAGCTCCAACTTAGGCCCTTTACTATTTCTATTATTTATCAACGATCTTCCAGATCATATACACAATAGTGAAAAACTATTGTTCGCTGACGATCTCAAAATATACGCCAAGATAAAATCTGTGCATGATTGCCTTGATTTACAAAACGACTTAGAAAATATTGCGAACTGGTGTTCAGTTAATAAACTTCGACTAAATATGCATAAATGTAATGTATTGTCATTCAGCAGAAACAAAAGTACCCTTCAATATGATTATAAGCTTAGTAATACTTCTATAAGTATCCTGTAGACCTAATACAGTTAAAGATTTATGTGTTACATTTGACCCCAAATTAACGTTCATTAAACACATCGAAAATGTTACTCATGATGGGATTAAATTATTAGAATTCATAATTAGAAGTGGTAGGGTCTTCAGAAATATTGAAACACCCTTTAAATGTATTATTCATATGTACGCACCAAGTTGGAATATGCTGTCGTGATTTGGAACCCATTACAA
This sequence comes from Thermobia domestica, assembly GCF_964235325.1. Lineage (NCBI taxonomy): Eukaryota > Metazoa > Arthropoda > Insecta > Zygentoma > Lepismatidae > Thermobia > Thermobia domestica. Next base: position 223,915,895 of record NC_137457.1, on the reverse strand, counting down.
TAAAATTATCGCCAACAAATTGAAAGAGTTCAGTCTAAATTTCTAAGGTATTTGGCGTACAAAATAACTGGAATTTATCTCTCACTTGAAAGTCGTAGCACATTGACAATTTTAGTATTCATTCATTAGAACAAAGGCGTTGTATTGTTGATCTGGTATTCCCCCCCCCCCCCAAAAAAAAAGTTCAAAATGAATTCGATTATTCAAATTTTCTATCTTCATTATACTTGCATGTTCCTTCAGTTAGAACCAAAACCAATAATACAGATCCCTTTTATTGCAAAAAGGCTAGGACCAACATAATGCTGAAGTCACCAATCTGGAGAACATATTCTTTCTATAACAAATTGTCATAAACATAAAATTGATATATGTACAATGTCCTGTAAAGCACTGAAGACAACTGTTGTAAAATGAATTATAATATTTCAACATTCTAATTGGGTATATGCCTGTTGTGTAGATAAAAATAAAATAAATAAATAAAATAAATACACTGAGTAGCACGAGAAGTGTTACAGCCTCCAGCTTATCGCTCAATACAAGACTTCCTTTTACCATCTCACTGTCAGAAGAGAACGTCAGAGTATGAATTAGAGTTATAAAATAACAACTAGAGGCACAATTAGCGTCACTATCTATGTAATTTTAACTGCTAGCGCGTTGCCAATTCAATAGTCATTTGTTTTCCACTTGTATGGCAAAAAAGAGTCTCTTGCTAGCATTTCTGCCGATCCCAAACGTTTCAGTATTCGTGCTCTACCTTAAGCAGCTGCTTTAAGTTGGTCATGTAAAATGTACAGAAAAAAATGTCCAACTTAATTTGCCCATTTGGTATCGAGAACAGAATCCAACCAACCCCTGCGGGGCTTCTAAGCCCGTTCCTAATACTACTACTACTTATGCTATGGATCCGTATAGTAAAACTGCACGCTTATTTTTATGAAAATTTAAAAGAAAACTAAAAAGGAACTTCTTGGGCCAGGTTTGAACCCACGCCAAAAGTAACTTTCATTACTAGCCTGCTCGGTAAATCACTTTTTGAGTATTATTTTAAATCTTATTTTAATAAAAAAAGTGTTATGAAAATTTAAAAAAATAAAACAAAACTTTCCTTGTGCCGGGTTTGAGCACACGCCAGAAGTGAACGTACGCTCGGCTGACAGCCTCTGGTGTTTGCTTTGTCCTATATGTATGTCAAGACTCTTTGATGTTCTATTTGTATCGGTCAATAAGATCAGAGGATACCTGAAACGTTTGAGATCCTCAAATATGCCACCTGCTACTTATTTCAATGCATAAGCGATGTTATCAAGTGCACATTCAAACAATATTTCAGACTAGAACTCCCTTAAAACTAATTATTTAAAAACACAATATTATTAATGGATTAAAAGAGTATTATATCTTTTTTATACATTCACTCGAACAGCTATCTGAAATTGGAGTAGGAAAATCTACGCACATAAACATAGAATACAGATGATAATAAAGACATAATAAATATTTCAGGCTTCTGTACACTTCATAAGATAAACATAGCTACCTAGGTATTAAAATAAGCTATTCAAATTTAATTTCAGTTACGCAGTTAATTTTGATAAAACTAAGAAATGGTATACTTAATTGTGCCTAAGCAAAAAAAGTTAATATGTTGTGTTTACGCGGAACATGTTAATCTATAAATTAATTAGATATAATAATTCGCTTTTCTTAGGCGCCTTATGTTCACGGTAAGTGGCTGATTCCAACGTACGAAGTACTGCAAATAATAGGACGGTGATCGTTCTTGTTTGTGATTACACGGCTTTGCGAGAAAGTAAAAATAACTACAATTTATGCATGCACGAGATAATTTACTGGCGTCTTTTCCAAGCAACTTTTGGCTCATACCAGGAATATGCCTACTACTTATGATATCATAAAATTGAATTGTGTACTTAGTGACAAATCATAATTAATAGAAATGGTAAACAATAAAGAGAATTATAGAACTGACAAGAATATATGTGCATTTCAGATTTGACCCTAATATCCTAATCGAGGACAGGTTTATTACCTTCCAATATTTTGTGGTGTAATGTTGCAGAAGACATTGCTGTACATGATCCACTGAAATCAGTCCTCCGGAATGAACATAAGATACCATTACAAAATCGGCAATGGAAATCAGTCTAGTAGAAGTTATGCGATTTGCAGTTTCTTGCAGTGTTATTTGGTTACTTGTTATTTGTTATTAAACACCATTCTGGTTTGTAGTTATTATTTCTAGCGGACATTAGTGTACATCATGTGTCAGAATCAGCCTCCTAGCATGGAAGTAAGATACCTAAAGCGCTTTCCAAAACCGATACAGTGATGCGTGCATAAAAGCCGAATCAAAATTCTGCTCACTGCTTTTCTTGATTCCAAATGCATCATCCATAAAGAATTTACTCTAGGGACTTACAATGTGAACGTCGTGTATTATACGGATATTTTACAACATTTATTGGCCAGGGTTTGAAGAATTCGAACTGAATATTAGCAAAACGGCCAATGCTTTCTGTTGCACGCTAATGCACCCGTGCACAAGAAAAGAATGATACGCCAGTTTGGGCTAAAAAGGAATCGTGGAGCTCGATCGCCCCTATATTCTCCAGATTTGGGTCCATGTGGTTTCTGCTTATTTTCGAAACTGAAATTGGCCATGAAAGAAAGTCATTTCGTTATATGTTCCAGACATCCTAAAGACTTCCCCTGCGATTTGGAGGAAGTTCCGTAATAGGAGCACCAAGACTAGTTCATCAATTTCTATAACATAGAATACGTGTTGTATTGATTCACGAGGCTACGATTTGAATAAACTGTATTCTAACCTAGCAATTCACGTCTCCTCTTCGTTTCTCATTACTTCATTTTCAAAAAATCCTAATTTCCAATTTTAAATAAAACAACAAAGCCATATATTGGTTAGTAAATTTGTAACACAGCATCGGAACTAGGGGTACGCACGAATCGAGACATATCTCGTCTTGAATACGAGTCGAGACACATTTTGTAAAATTCGAGACGAGTCAAGACAAACGTATTTCTCGACTCGAATTTTCGAGTCGAGACTGCTCGTAAAAATTTCGACTCGACTCGAATGACTCGAAAATCTTTCTATAATTTTTAATATTATTTTGAAGAAAGTATTTACTCAAAAACAGCCTTGAAAACAATTCCAGCATTTGTTACTTTAGAAAGGTACAGAATGCATTAACTTAATCTTTTGAGATCAAGATTTAATTTTCAGTTCAATTCAGTTAATTAAAACTAATAATTAATGTCAGCGGAATTTACGGGAATTAGATTACCTTTATGTGAACATGTGGTGCCAACTCTTTCCAGCGACCTACAAAGGATCATTGTATGCATGCTAAGATGTGTTGCTGTTGTTATCCGTGCCAAAGATGGACATACTGACAAGCAGATAGGTAGTCATAATGTTCTGGCTGATGTGTGCGTATATTTTAACTCGTATATTTTGTCTCGACTCGAATTTCGAGATGTCTTGTCTCGAATTCGAGTCAAGTGGAGGCACACTGTCGAGTCGAGTCGAGACAAAGTGTCGAGTCGAGACAGAAACATGTTTTCGAGTCGAAACAACATTTTCTCGAGGCGAGTCGAGACAGGCTTAAATCTGGACTCGTCTCGACTCGTGCGTATCCCTAATCGGAAGTACTTTGTATTGTAAAAACAGGTAACTAAAATGTTTATATTTGGATGAGAACAGTTGGAGTATCGTCACCTTTGCTTCTAAAAATAAATCTAGACATTCCTTTATATTAGTGATAAACAAATTGCAGTGTCACGTGCACACCACGAGAAGGAGTTCGGTTTATACGGCGTGATATTGTCTCGATATTCAAAACACTTCCGGTTTCAATGGAGATATTAAAGCGAAAACAGAATGTATTCTTTAGACGCTTGACTGATTGAGAAAATATCTTCTCGCTATCTATTACCGTTTTCACTCTATAGCGACCAACGCTAAAACCGAAAGTAATTAATCTCTGCCACTTCCGGCTTGAATTAAAAGTGAAGATGGCACTTATTCTTAGAACGCTAAATAGTTCCCAGAAAACCGCTTCTCGCTGTCTCATATCGGTTTTGATCTATGCAGATTAATATTGTAATCGGAAAATGCAGTGGATTACTATCATTTCTGATTTTAGTAGAGAGTTTAGGATGGAAATGTAATGAATCCTTTTGACACTTAATCGATTCCAGGAAACTGCTTCTTTACATCTATTACCGTTTCTGCTCTATAGATCCAACGCTAAAACTGATAATTATTGATTTTTAGCATTTTTCTTGGATGGGTCAGCTCTAGCAACAAACACGATCCTTAACTTTTAACATTCTAGACAAAATCCGTCAAGTAGTGTTTAAGATTTTTCTTTCCCAGACGGACGGACTCGCTAACAGAGTAAATATATAAAAGAAGTCTGGTAAATATATAAAATTGTTATTTGAAAAATTTGTATATTGATTGGTGATATTTTTAACAAAATATCGAGAGTTTATTAAATTGTTTAAAAAATGTGATCAGTAAAACTATTACTATTTTGATGCGAACAAGGGGGCCGCCGGTGTGGCTCAATGGTAGAGCGTTCACGTCTGGTGCATGGGGTCCTTGTTTCGATCCCAGCTCACGCCAAAGTGAACTTTGTGGTGGACTAACACCGTGTGCATAGGGTTTTTCTCGGATTTCATCCCACTTTCTTCATTCCACCATTTCATTCATTTATCATCATCACTGTCTTCTTTAGCCTAGCCAGCATAATCGTGGGGCATAAGATTTCATTTCATTTTTTGAATGCGAACAATTGTGTATTGTGGCCACCACTTCAAGGATTTCAATTTTAAAAATTTCCGTAGTATTATTAGCGATGAAAAATCCAATGTTGAGACACATACCAATCGATAGATCTAATCGGGGGCGCATCCACTGGGGGCGTGACAAAAGGCTTCGACCCCACAAACTTCCTAGCTCAACACACATCTGTACACTTTCTCAATCAAACTATACTTGGTTACCAGGGAATTGATTTATGTAGGAAATTTGATCTTATATGTCATCTGTACTCCTTCTCTTATAAAACCCATCTAGTTCTATCATTATTTTCTGAAAATGTAGGTGGAAGTGTTTTACAATTACTTACCGTTTTTTTCAGGTGCAGAATAATATCCGTTAAATACTACACAGACGTAGTGGCTTGTAACATTGTATCCCTTCCCTCCCTAAGTTTGGACCCATCCAAACAACAATTTCTGGTTGCGCGCCTGGATCTAACACTGTAGAGGTGAACGAAATCGTATGGCTGTGCGTAAAATCTCTTACGCAGTTTCTTTTTGTACAAAAAAAGTGTGTGAACTTAAAAATGTACGATAATTGTGCTTTCTACTACGGTGTATCTGATACTGGAGTATAGCCTCATCAAGCTTTTCATTATTTGACACTAACAAGGGGACATTACATAATAAGGTTGATGAGATACATTCAAAAAGTATGACTGATTCTCAAATATTAATTTTTGTTTGCCTGTTTGTAATATTGTCCAAAGGTATATGAATTGACACAGCATGTCAAAATTTACAAAATGTCATACTTGAAGGTAAATTCTCATGTGTAGTTTTAGAGAAGATCACGAGAAACAAATTTTTATGACTGCGAGAAGGATGTCGATCGTTGCCAACAAAAAATTGATACTTTTTCTACGCTGTAACTCGTTGTCAATTTATTTATGTATTGAATATAGTAAATATACACGTAATTAACACATTGCACCAGCTGTTTTTTTTCTAATAATGGAGGGTGGGGGTAGAGTAGCTGAGTAATAGAGTGCTTACACCTTTTGTGTGCGGTTCCTGGTTCGATCCCAGGCAAAGTAAATTTGTGATAGGCAACATCGTTTTCGTGGATTTTCTCGGGGTACTTCTGTTTCCTCTCACTTTGTCATTCCACTCATTCTTACATCAACATTCACCTGTTCTAATCATCCGTCTCCTTTATTCTAAAGAGGCATAATCGTGGGACGTTAAACCGACAGATTTCATTTCATTCTTTTCTAATAATCATACACATACTGCTAATTTGACGCAATTACTATTTGTAAATAAATTTTAAAAAATAAACAAAAAAGAAAAACATTATTACTACTTGATTCTAAAACTAGTTTTAATGGGATCAATTTATGAAATAGATTTTCTTTACATTCAAGTTGAATTGAAATGACATTATGCCGAGAGAGAATATTTCCTTTTCAATTTCACAGGAAACAGATCGGAATTCAGAGCACGCACTTGAGCATCATAGAATGTGGAACGAGCATTGAATTTGTAGATGATAATCCATCAGTTCTCTTCTCCATTCCATTCTCTCTCTCTCTCTCCGTCTCTCCATAAAAGAGAGAAAGACAGACGAAGACAATGCCGCAATTCATTAAATTATTCATTGAATCCATATTTCGGTAAGTCGAAAGAATGGACGAATATAGGAGATGGTTCCATGATGTAGTTCGATCCTAATGTAAGTAGAAAAGTAGTTTACACCACAGTACAATACAATGTCTCTGCCCGTCTTTTCTTTTTCTTGTAAATAACTCCTTAACAGCATAAAGTATGTAATTTAATACTTAAATATTCTGTATTATGATAAGACATACTTGTATTATACAAAAATTATGCAAAGCATGTGGATAACTAAAAGACATGAAAACGATTATAGATTAACGGATTGCAGTTTTGAGGAACTTACTGTTTCATTGTCTGAATTTTTGATGTTCTTCATTGTCCTCAGCAAAGGGTATTGATAGTTAACTAGCTAGAATTTGGCTAAAGATATACAGTTGTACTACTAGTATGAATCTTGTTTAACTCTTTGAGATGTTTATTTCAACCAAAAATATAATAATTTTCAACGTATGGTTCTGACCGTATAAAAATTGTTCATTTATTCCCACAAGTGTGGAGAGAACGGCCTGTAGCGTTAGCTATGTCACGTATGAAATCTTTGGGTATTCTTTGGCAAATTAAAATATACCAGGGTAATTCTTTTAAAACTCACTGAATTCATTTGGGTCTAGAATTTCTAATTGAAGTCCGATTTTCGAGCGGTTTGTGGCATATTATCAAGGAAGGATGGGAGATTTATGGAGCTACGTTTATTGGTTTAAATTCATTCGGGGTACTATTGTCCACATCTCAAGGAAAAAGCAAATATTCGCCAGTGTACCTTACGATTGGAATGAGGTTTAGGATTTTTTTTAATTGCAGAATTCAAATTAATGTTGGTTTCCAAATGCCCTTTGCGTAACAACAACAGATGCCGTTCTCCAAAAACTTTAAAGGATAAACTCACGTTGCTCTAAAGAGGACACTATTTATTCTCACTGTATCCTACGTTAAGTTAAATATATAGAAATATTAGTTACACTGAGGCAGAGCCGTAACAATGGTTGGTACAAGCGGTGCAAAGCGCCAAGTCCCCCGAATGAAGTAATCACACACCCGCGGTTTGAAGCTCATATTACTTATTAGACTACCAAACTATGCTATAGAGAGTGTCGTAAGTCTTATTCATCTGTCGGTATCAGACCAAAAACGTTAATAGATATACAGATGGAATTTCCTGCATTCGATTCAGCGTTCCAAGGATATGTTTCAACTCCTTTGGTTACTCTATATTCGAACTGGAAGTGGTTCAAATTAGTCGTGCCCGGTTTCAACATTCATCGTCATAGAACGAAAACGGTAATAGGTAGCAGCAAGAGGTTTCCTGCAATCGATTCAGTGTGTCAAGAGAGCATACCGTCACAACTGACAACACTACCAAGACCGAAAATGGTTGAAATTGACTACTACTTCCGGTTTCAATACTGTTTCTTATAGAGCAAAAACTGTAAGAAATATTGAGATGCAGTTTTAGCAATCGATTCATCGTCCCAAGAATAGGTTCCGTTTCCTGCCTTAATCCTCGATTCAGATCGAAAGTGATTCAAATTAACTATTTCCGGTTTCAACATTTATGGCTATGAAACAGAATAGTATAACAACAAACGCCTTTCTGCAATCGCTTCAGAGTTTCAAGAAAACTTACCATCACAACTTGCAAGACTATATCGTTATAATTCGAAACATTTTACCAAAACCTGAAGTGGTTGAAATTTACTAATTTACAAACACTTTCGGTTTCAATACTAATTTTTGTAGAGCAAAAACAATAAGAGATATCGAGGTACATATTTTTGCAATCGATTCATCTTCCCAAGAGTAGTTTCTATGTTCTCCCTTGACTCTTATTCAATCCGAAATTGGTTCAAGTTAACCATTTCTGGTTTGAACCTTTATCATTATAGAACGAAAAGAGTAAGGCATAACGAATAATGGCTTTTTTGATATGGATTCAGCATCCCGAGGAACAGATTCGGTCTTTGATCTTATTAATCTATTGCAACCAGGGCCGGATTTAGGAAGTGCAAAGTGCACGTGCACCCCCCCCCCCCTTCGTTGTAAATATACACTACCAAAAGTGAGAAGCTAGCAGTGAAAATAACACTTCCGAAAACTTATGCTGCCATGTTTCCCTTTGGCCTTAAAACAAAGGGAAGTTTTGCAAAATCGACAGTTTAAGTCAATTTTCTAAAAATTGAAAGAAAATGATTTACCGTCAACAGACACTTAACTTTTCCAGAGCATTTCGTAATTCACACCACAGATGCCTAAAGGCATTTAAAAAAATCCAATTCATTTCAAATGTACTGGTAGTTATTGGCGCACCCCCTCAGAAAATATTGGATTCAACGCTGATTGCAACCATAGTTATAGATATACTACTTGAAGTTTGAGTATTGCATTACCATAGTTTGGAAGTTTACCGTACTTTCAAAGTGTGAAACGAAAGTCACTTGTTATTGAATATTTAAATTAGCCTATTATTCATTCTGTTTGTGAAATTTGTACATTAGAAAACTGCAAGTTAGTAGCAAACTTAAGTTGTTTCCATACCAGTCTCACAGTGTTAAAATTCAAATAATGTTCAAAAAGTAGAAATCATCTAAAAATTAAAACAATTAAAAGGGTTTACAATGTACAATATGTTGCAGATAGTCAGCTTAGGCTGGACTCTTGAATTCAGAATAGCAAAGAGTCACTGGAGTGACGGCGGAACTCACTTATCAATATATCATTGTGATGATAATTATTAAAAATTTGTCTGTTCAAATCGAAACATCTAATAGGCTGACTTGTTTTGTTTTACTGGTGTTACCTATCCATAGATCCCAAAAGAAGGCGTCAATGCTGCAGCAATAGGTTCCGGAGCGATAGATATATAACTAACCGAGGAACTATAGAAAAAAATCAATTCAAGGGACTCGTTGTTTTGACTTCTAGTAAGGGGATAAAGCTTCAACTGTTACTTGTTGATTGGGGGCCTCATTAATACTTTCCTGCATCGAAGCCAACTCAAACACCGAGGCACCGACAATCTTGCACGATGATCCATGTACCCACCAATTTCATAGGATTCCAGATCCGTTCCTGGTTAGGAATCTACGTTAAATGTCGATTCTGATCCTTCATATACTCGGCACTATTTTCTAATCACTGTTATGCATGTTGCAGAGCACTTTGGCACGTCTTTTAAGATTGCTCAACTATGTGTATGAGTCCGTTAAAGGACACCATACAAAAAGAATTGCATTTCATCGTCCGATTTTGGTGTTTTTTTATATATATTGTAGCTGAGGACCCCTCGGCCAATTGTTTATGTAAGGCCAACTCCCTATGACCAACTCTGTGACCTCCAGAGGTCACTAAAAATCACACCGTTACGTGGACTATCCTCATTTGCCGTAGCCCAGTATAACACAACTATTTTTTGTATACCAAGTTTTTGTACCAGTTCTACCAACACACAACAACATTTTTGTACTGTACCAGTTCTACCAACACCCGTTATGTGACTTTTGGTGACCTCTGGACGGCACAGAGTTGACCATACGGAGTTGACCTTATATAAACAATTTCCGGGAGGTCCTCAGCTACAACATATCCAAAAATTACCCAAATCATACAAACGAGGAAATGCAACGTTTTTTGTACGGCGTCCTTTATGATTGATTTTAGAATTGTATACGATATTGTTTGTCCTAAAGTACATCTAAAACCCCGATTTTCTTTTGTTTCTTTATAAAGCAACGGCTGGCACAATAGAACAAAGGTTTGTAATGAATTACGTATATTTCTTTCTCCTTTTTTCTGGAAGACCATCTCGGAATTTTACATTTTAAAATGGGAGTTTAATCATGTCATCAACGGAACCAGCGAGGCGTAAGCATTTTTTAATTATCTTCGCTGAACATCTACACTGTGCATTTGTGTGCATCTCTCGTTGTTAACTGAAAACAAATCTATCGTTGGGCACTGAAATATCTCGTTTATTTAAAACTTTATTTATACTTTATTTCTTAAAACTGTTTTCCTATTTCAGTTTTCTCTTTAAAAATCTTAATTCATAATTATAATTCACTCACCTCTTTGCTTAGCTGTTGTAATTACGTTAGCATTTATGTACTAACAATAACAGTGTAATAAATTGCAGTTACGGGAGAAAATAAATACGCAAATGAACGGAGAAATACTTATTTAAAAAATATATTCACAAGACACTCATCTACTGGTCAAGAGCGGAAAGCAGTTTTAGTTCAAGGCAGTATTTTGTATGAATATTCAGTGATTTAATATGCTATTCAAAGTTGATTTAATTTAACTTAGCAACTTCCACCTCCTTTTTCCAAGAGATGAGCCTGGAATAGGAGGTTTCTTCTTTTTTTTCGTTTACGGGATAGACCATGACTGCAAGAGTTTTTTAAATCTCTAGATGAACACTTTCATTAAGAAAGATAAAAAAATATACATAACAGATCCGTCTAAGTTTTTTCTTAATTTAATGTTGCTTGAAATGAGGTATTCGATCCAACTAAAAGTCCAAACATATAATGAAATCTTTAAGGTTTACGGCCCCCGGTTATACTCTTTAGGCTAAAGAAGATATTAAAGGATTGGTGAAATAAAAATGGGAGAATCCCGATGAAACTCAATGCGAACTTATATGACTTAGGATTGAATCAGGGACCTCTCGTACCAGAAGTAAGTGCCCTACGTATTTTGTACGGACTGTTTGTATTTTTAGGTCCGTGTCCGTATCGTACAAAGCATGAAATAGGAAAATGTCCGTATTTGACAGATTTTGGAGCTGCTAGAAAATTCCCGAGTGGGCGAATCGTTAAAATCTTGCGCGAAATTTAGTGTTTTTTACTATTGACGTTGGTGGCAACACTATTACCTTGACAAATCAGAACTGCCGTACTACCACTAGTCATTTGTTGTTTGTGTAGGCCTACATAGTTTTACATAAAGTTAGTTGTTTTTATTTTATGTCTATAAATCATGACAGATAAGCAGAAGAGGAAGTGTAGTTTCAATCAAGATTTGAAGAAGGAGTTTAACTTTATTCAAAAAGGTTCGGCAGGATAACGAACATGAAGTGTATTGCACGATTTGTAATTCTGCGTTTTCAGTTGCATTTGCGGTCGTCGGGATTTAAATAAACACGTCGAAACCAAAAAAGCATACCAAAGCAGTTCTAGCTTCAAAAGTTAGCCAAACAGTTGACACTTTTTTAAAAAAGTAAAGTAGCCAAATATGCTACTGTGTGCAGAAAAAGAGGCTACCTTCTCTTATCTTAGCACGAATTGAGTTTTAAATCCTCTGTTTGCCAAACAAAATTAATTTGTAAATGTATGATTGTAAATTTTCAAGTGGTTAAACCAAAACTGGAGCAATTGCTGTTAACGTATTTTCACCCTTCATTTTTGATCGAGTGATGACAGAGCATGAAGATATTCATTTTATTACAGTTATTGTCAGGCTTCAAATAGATTGTATCTTTAGTACCAAGAGTTATTAGGTAGGTTTGGCCCTCTTTTGGCGTTTAACATGTACTCATTGATTTTAATGAGGTAACTGGTGAAACAACTGAAATTTTGATTGAACACGTTTTTAGTTCATTGAAACAAAAAACAAGTTGTTGAGCAAGTTAGCATTATATTGTGCAGACAATTCCAATACAAATTTTGGAGGTGTACAAAGAAAAGGAAAAACTAATGTTTTTACGAAGCTTCAAGAAAATCTAGGCAGGAAACTGTTAGGAATTGATTGTGGAGCACATATTGTCCACAACTGTGTCCAGCATGGTATTGATCAGTTACCATTTCATGTACAAGCAATAGTTGTTACGATTTACAATTTTTTCTATATTTATACTGTTAGAGTTACTTAGTTAAAAGACTTTTGTGACTTCGTACAAAGTTTTACAGAAAGTTTTCTTCTCATAGCTCAACTAGATTTCTAAGCGTACTACCAGCTATTGAGAGAATATTCTAGTTGTTGATTACTAATAAAACTCCAACTGACTAAAGCAGCATATATATTTTAAGATTATATATTAGTGTTACAGTTTCGGCTATTTAACATAGCCTTCCTCAGACACATTATTAAAGAAATATTCACTTTTGACAGTTTATATACAATCTGGATGCAAGGCATGCCCACTTTCTCTTTACAAAACATAAATTTTTAATTGGTTCTGAAAAGTAAATTTTTAATTACTGTAAAAGTAAACTTTTAATTGGCTCAAAAAGTAAATGTTTAATTACTGTAGTCACTTTCTCTTTTTGCGCACCTGTTATGAAACTCAATTAGATGTTTGTTACTTACACTTTCTATTTGCAAATGCCCACCAGTTGTTCTCCGTAGTACACCTGATCCAACAGCTCGTGTTGATCCTTTTAATTCTTTCTTTCTATTTTGTCTATCATCTTTTCCCATAATTCATGTATTAGAAGTCCACTAGACCAGTTCATCAACTTCTCCTTCCCGTACTTCTTAATCCACTGGGCCACTTTCTTATCACACTTCTTTTCTCCCTTTCTAATCCTTTTATTCCTTCCCAACCTATCTCATGTCCTGTTTCTTTAATGTGTTTATATATTGTGTTGTTCTCTCTTATTAATCTAGCATCATCCTTATGTTGTTTTATCCTTTATTCTAATCTCTTTCCTGTTTCCCATATGTACTTCATATCGCACTCTTTACAATTAACCTGGTACATTACTCCTTCCTCTTCTGATGTTATCCTTTTCTTTCTTCTTTCTTTTCTCTCTCACTAAGTCTATTATCCTCTTTCCTCCTTTCTTGTATGTTTTAATCCCTTCCTTCCTCAACAGGTTCTTCAGGATCTCTGTTTCCTTGCCTAAAGTCGGTAATCTTGAATTTTCCAAATCTACAATGCATAATTTTCTAGTTCTTGAATTTGCTCTTTGCCTGCCTAGCACTTCTGCTTCTGTTAAACATTTTTTCTCTCATGAAACATGTATGGACTTCTCACAGAAATAGGCTTATGGTGGAAAAAGTTCAAGCTTTGCTTTCAATCAAAATTAATTACAATCTCTCTTGTTCTGAATTCTTTCACGAAATAAAGGAGAAAAATAGTTATTTTTAAAGAAGGTATTGTCTTCAGAAAAATATGACTGTTACTCTGCTAAATGTAATGAATGTTTTTCTTCTGCACGCACATAAACAGTACTAACATATGCAATAATAATAAGAAATAATTTCGAAAAATCATACTACAGTATAATCATATAATAGTTTTTGTTTTTGATTTGTTATTTTTATTATTTTATTTTTAATACAATTTGTTATTTAATTTTTTGATACAATGTTTGTTAGTTTTTTTTTAATTAGTACTCCTGGTGTGATAAAGGCAAATATCGAACTTACTAAATTAATGTAAAAGAATTGTGTTTCCATCATGCAACTTATATTTTAGTCACTATTAGTAAAGTTGGTTGTGTTTTTAAAAAATGTCTCATTTTTCCATTCCAGGCTTCTTTTGGTCAGATAATCTAATGGCATGATGTTATATTTGTGTTAATGAAAAACTTATATTGTTTCCAATAGTGTATTACAGTAAACAATTGTGTGATAACCTAAAAAGGTGATTTTTAGGTAAGAAATTTCAAAATATTTGTTCAATGTTTGGGCACCGTATTTTTGATGGGTGGTCATTTTAAGGCTTGTCCGTATTTTGGATTAAAAAATTATGTCAACAATAACCAGGGACCTCTTGTACCAGAGGTAAGTGCCTTATCGTTGAGCCACCATGCCCTCAACTTAAAATTTGTTGCCTGATTTAAGATAATTTGGAGCTTCAATATTACACAATTTTTAAGGGTCAACACAGTTCCTAAACTACTAAGGTATTTATTTACGGATATTGCTGAAAAAAAAAACATTTATTTAAGGTCATGAGTACGGTTTGCGACATTGGCCACTGTTGAGTACTGTAAAACCAGTGACAGTACTTCATAAAAATAAGAATGTTTTTAAGAAGTTCAAATGTACTGTACAAATATGATAAATACAAATATGAGTAATGATAAAAATTTAAAGAAATGAACATTTGCCAATGTAAAATAAAATAAATTCAGAAGTATAACAGTACTTTATATACACTATATAAAATAAATCATTGTTTGGATAATTTATAAAATCTTCCTTCTGTAACCACCCTCCTCTCACCAAACTCTCGCAATTTCTGCTAATTAATAATATATAAAATATATTTTTATAACCTTTTGATTAACTAAATTGATTTCCTTTCTCAGTCAATTATATTGTTTTATCAAAAAAATATATAATTAAATGGATTGAGAGAAACAAAATTTATAAAAATTATTTTTTGTCATTATTGGTGTCCAAAAAACGTCGTGAAGTGTCCCATCAATGAATAAAACACCTGGAATGAATCGTAATAGGGATTAATAGGAACTGCCCTAAGGGTATTCAAAATACACCTGAACTTCACCTGTGTGCAGTGAGAATAGGACACAGAAACGGCTTTTACACTGCAAAAAATAAAGAAACTACGTTTAGACACAGTAGGGCATTTTACACATTACCGATACTCTTTGAACACCTACAGATTATACATATTCACCCGTTTTAGATACTGTGTTGTTGAAATACAACTATGTCTCAGATGTATGTAAAAATGATGTCATCACCATTTTGAACTGTTTGCCAAGAAGTGTTTTAAAAATGTCATACTAGATAGCGTTTTTAGAGAATGAACGCTTTTGGACACACAAGACACATTTTATAAACATTATTTCAAGAATTCTTTCCCTCAACATCTGTACTGAAAGTGTTTAAATGGTATTTTTTTTTACAGTGTAAACAGTGTTAGGATATGTTACGCAAAGAGTGAAAAATTGCATGACTGGACCAGGACTCGAACCTGTTACGTTCAGCATACTAGCTGCTGTGTTAACCACTACGTTACCACCTCGTTGCGTGCACCTTCTTACACTGTCTCACTCTTGAAGTAAGCGTTCTTTTACTCAGACTACGTAGCTTGTATCACAACTACTTGTTGTACTTTAATGATCTAGTGTAGACATTCCGAACACCTCTGACAGTTTTATTAAATTAACGAATGGAGATCATCGAGCTTTTTAAAACACCAATTCCTTTACAGGCGCTAATTCAAAATGTTACATGATGTCGAAGATTCTGCATTCGAATGCCGGTCGAATCCTTCACTTTTTCACTCTTCGAATAACATTTTGATTTCGTACCTGTGGATGAGTTGCTGTGTTGTAAATGTGTAAATGGTAATGTGTGAAGTATTCTAACACTTAAGAAATGAAAGAAACAACTAACTTTTAAGTCGTTTCTTCCCTGCAGTTTCTATTAACCACTCTTAGAATGCATTCTAGATATTTTTTGTTCACTGGTAGAACTCTTGAAGACCATTTTGGGATATGTTAAAACATGTTTATTGAAATACAGGTCTCGGAGAGATTTTCCGCTCCCAGAATCATAGCTACCTCCTTATCAAGAAAGACAAAGCAAGATCACACATAGCTAGTCTTCTATATTTATTGCAGGGTTGCCAGAAAGTTGAACCGGTTGATTGTCCAACATCTTTCTTGTTCGCTTTATTGAGTTTTACGAACGACGTTATGCTGTATACAGAGACGCCCTTAGGATTTTTTCCAAGGAGGGCAAAAAAGACCGAATCCAAACCTGGTAAAAGACTGATTCCAAAAGGAGCAAAACGCCGATTCCAAGCAGGGCAAAAGAGCGATTCCAAAATTTGGTATGGCTGTGGCTCAGTGGTTAAGCGCTTACCTCTAGTGCATGGGGTCTCTGGTTCTATCCCTGGCCAAGTAAGTTTGTGGTTGACAACATCGTGTCCATGCGTTTTCTCTGTGTACTCCTGTTTTCTCCCACATTCTTATTCCACCAATTATTCCATCATTCACTTGCCTTAATCACCCGTCTCCTTTAGCTTAAAGAGCATAAGCGTGGAAGATCAAACTGAAAGATTTCGTTTCATTTCCAGGAGACAACACAGAAGGGAAGGGGGAAAAGACAACACACAATCACAGTTCCGAATGCATGCACTTGGACGCACTTAATCACATGAAACATAATATAAAACAACTGTACTTACAAACATATCCATATTAACTATAATAAATAAATTGTTGTATTACAGCATTTCATAGTGATAATAGTATGTAAGAGCAAATTACTATGTTTTGACGTGTATTTCCAAGAACTGAATGCCCTTTAAAATCCTAGGGGCAACTGCTTTCCGTCGACTCTCCCAATGCGGGCGGCTATGGATAGACTAAGACATTGAGAATCACAAATGTGAGATAATGGAAACAATTGTGGTGAGGGTAACAATATTAATTGACTGGATTAAATTTCATGTTCGTTTTTAATACTGTGACTGCAGGAGACAGAGCTTCTGCTTAAAGTTGGATCCAAACACCACTGGAATTTCTATCCGAGACTAAACCACACTTAGGATTGAATTAGAGATCAAGTGTATGGAAAATGAGCACTTCAGCTACTGGGCCACAAAAGGAGAATGGGATGAGACTCGATCCACAGTCTGTCGGTTTGTGTGAGCCTTCTTAAAGCTTTAATAGCATTTAACTTAGGGAATAAACTCAATTGAGGTAAGAAATTTCTTTATTATGCTAAGTCAAGTGTGATTCATTACATATCATATTATTTCCATTATTATTGGTCTCTTTGCTTTATACGATGTAGTTCTGCAACATTGAACTAATTTCCTCCTTCGCGCCACATCACTCTCTGAAAATGAAAGAAGCAGTCAAACATTTCTCAATTGAGTGATTTGAGGATAAAATATAAGCTACGCCAAAATGTATTAAATTATCCTTCCCGGGGAATCGGAACTGAGAGTGTGCTGTAGTAGGAAATTAATAATGTTAGGCAGGAAAGGATTATAGGGATTCTCTTTATCAGATATTATGATATTTTCTATCATACATTGTACATATTATTTTCCTGTAAATATGACAACCTGAAGTAACTTTTATAGCACACTAGCTGAAATAGCAGTTCTTCGCACAGGAGAATAATATTGAAGTAAAAGTAAAACTAAAAGAATGAATGAATGAGTGGGAGGATTAATGGGGTCGTCAACAACGAGGCTGTATGCCCCGTCTAGATTAATGAGGCTGCTCAGGACTTAAACATTAAAAAAAAATGGAAGGTTAAAACGAATACAGGTCAATTCAACGAAAGCGCTGCTAAATGAAAAGAAGAAAAAACAAACAAAAGTAAAAAGGTAAGATAAAAGAATAAACAAGATAAAATATGTAACAATAACAATATATAAAAAACATAAAAGATGAGAGAAAACATAAAAATTTAGCAGCAATAAAATAGTAACAACAAACTAAAAGAGCTCAGAGAACGTGGGCAACTCCAGAATCAAAACTGAACTTAAGTACCCGGCTAACAACATCTCGATCATCCCCCAAGACACGGGTATATATACAATGCAGTCCGTAACGTTCTCTGAGATCTGAGTATTCAGGACATTCAACAAGAGTGTGCTGAATACTCAGGGGAACTATACACTCCTCACAACACTGACGGTTCAAGCCACGCAACAAATAACTATGCGTAAGATGAGAGTGTCTGATACGCATACGCGCCAGGAGCACTTCACCTCGACCACTTGAGCAAGAAGATGTATGTCATGGTCCTAGGAGCGGCTTAATTGCGTGAAGTTCATTCCCAACTGCCTGGTCCCAATTCGCTTGCCAGTGAGTGCGCATCAAGCTATAGAAATAGTTACTAAGATGGGAGCAAGGAAGGTTATGCTCCAAGCCATCCCCGGCCAAGGCGGCGGTCTTGGCAGCTGTGTCAGCACGTTTGTTTCCCCACCGACATGACCCAGCACCGAGCAGACAACGCCGACACAACCCTGTTGCTGCAATTGATGGGATCTCACACGAATGTCCTGCACGAGAGTGTGCGTACTGAATACATTGTGTACACTCAGAACCACGCTCTGAGAATCGGTGCGAATGCTTTGAGAATCATTGAAAGTAAAAGAATGAGCGAAATGAAAGAGGAGCAACGGCTTTGGCATTGTCGTGCTTCTTTATTTCCAGAGCAGTTAACATGCGTGCGAAGAATAAGGTTTATGCAATTTGAAATTAAGGAAATGAGAGAAATAACGAGGAGAAACCCCTTTGGGACTGCTCCTATAAATTTCCAGTCCAGCTAACATGATCTTTCTTGCTTAAACTTACGCTTAAATACCATTAGCTTAAACATAATCAACAATGGTCTTAGTACACCCTGAAACTATAGTTTCGACAATAATCTCGGTCATTTTGGATATTTTATTTTTCACCCCTACTCACCCTCACCCATCGAGGGTGCTAGAGTGCCTTATCCCTCGAGTAAACTTGGGCTTAAATGTCATCGAAACTGTTCACTTTTTAGCTTAGTTGACTCCGAAAATTATGGATTAGACGCTAATATCGGTAGTTTTCGATTACATCTACACGCACCTCATTCCTACCTTCTATGAATGTCATTCCCTCTACAGTATTTTTTCCAGATTTTAAGTCGTATGTGTACCAAGTTTGGTTGAAATTGATTTAGCCGTTCCAGAATTAAGATGGAACATAAACATATACGTACATATATACAGGGTGTAAAGATTACAAATCCTGATTACAAATATTAATTTCATGGAAACTATTAGTGACAGAGAATAACGGTTTTTGGCATCATGAAGAGCAACTCAAACGGTTTTTTTTCTTTTTGTCTGTATACGCACTTCTATATGGGTCCCATTAGTAGCTCTCAGAATATCTAGTCGATATTCAATCTCCCGCCATGTGTAGAGTAACATGTCCGGTGTGATCGAGTTTATGGCTTCTTCAATTTTATGATGGAGAGCAGAAATATCCCGTACAGGTATGGCGTAGACTCTATTTTTGACATAATTACATAGGAAGAAATACATATGGGTTATGTTGGGAGATCGCGGTGGCCAAGGAGTGGATCCATCGCGTCCAATCTATCGCTTTGGAAACGTTCGGTCTAAAACCTATAAACATCTAAACACCAGTGCGGTGGGGCACCATTCTGTTGAAGTGTCACGTTTGGTTGCAAAGGGAGTAGCTGTGGAAAGGCAAAGTGTTCAAGCTTGTTCAGATAAACGGAACCGATTATTGTGTGCTTCATGAAGGAAAACGGTCAGATAATTCTGTCAGTTAACACTCCCAGTAACTAAAACTTATCAAACCATGTTGTAATCATCTTGACGTCTGGTGGGCTCTGTAGGCACTTTCGTCTCAAGCTACTTTCCTCGGTAATTGGTGATTTAATCTCAGCCAACAACACCATACTGCACTCTTTCTTGTGCTGTTATCATCATTGTTCTTGAACACCTGCAACAAATAAAAAAAAATCATATAAACTTTGTTAATGAACATCTGCAACAAGTAACAACAATTAATAGTCAACAACAAAAAACTGCTCTTCAAGATGCCGCAAACCGTTATTCTCTGGCACTAATAGTTTTCATGCAATTAATATTTGTAATCAGGGAGGTTTCATGTGTTCACCCTGTACAATTCCATATAGATAGATGCTTCACCACCTTAAGACGTTAATTCTATAGAACACTGAAACATGGATCCGCTTATTTTAAAATGAACATTTTATATATCAAATTTCACCTTTCTTAGTTTACAGAATCATGAGACACTAAATTTTCCCATAAATTACATTATTGTCATGTTTTATTTATATGATTTGTATGGAACTTCAGTACGTTGAACATATGATCAAATATAAAAAAATAACATATCGCTACATATCTGTTAATATTTAATTTTTCTCCAGCCGATTGTTTGCTTAGTCAGAGAGCTTCGTAGAGTTTGTTTTTAACTTTCTGTTTACCTGCATCCCAGCACAGAAACTCTATATTAAACTCTAGAAAAGTAAATAATTATTTATATACCAAACATTTTCTCAAATATAGCCAGAATGACTAGAAGAGTAACTCCACATACTAAATATGTAGCCTATAAGCACAAAACATTGTTAATGGAAATACGGTATATATATATATATATATATCGTCAGAAAATAGTATACCTGTACAATCAGGGGTAAAAGTGCGGGCAAACGCGGCTGTACGCTGTACCCTCACCTCCAAAAAGTATGCACGGCGTCCCCCAGTTCCTAAAAAAAAAAAAAAAACAATGGGTAAAGATAGTTAGGTGACGGCATGACGTCATGCCAGTAACTACCGTCCCCCCCCCACCTTTTCAGATCTACTTTTGATCCCTGTGTACAATTATACGCTGAGATATTTGTTCATAAGGGTTAATAATTACAGGGAAAATATAAATATGATGAGTCTCTAGTAATAATTAAGAAAAAAGCTTGTTTTAAAACACCTTTATTTACTAATTGGGATATAAATACATTTCCTCTAATTAAGTTCAAATTTCTACAAGACAACTTACTGAAATGTGTTGCTTTTTCCATTTGTAGAAATTAATAATAAGAGTCAAGGAATACCATCTCCGAATGAATATTACTTTGATATGTAACAACAAAATAAACAGCAGTGGCCCCGGATAGCGTAGTCGCTAACGCTCTGCCATCCGTGCCAGCGGTCCCGGATTCCATTTCCGATGGGGACTCTCGGTCGAAAAAGTTTAAACGGTTTTTCAGACCGGCCACCCTGAATGAAGTTTACCTGGGTTTTCCTCATTCACTCCAGGCAAATGCCTAACTTATAAGTCCCAGGCCGCTTCCTTCCTTCCTTCCCCAATCCTTTCTTCCTTCCCTTCCCCGGATAGTGTGCTCGCCGAGGGACGTCATCCCTGAAAACATGACGATCTAAATGGCCATACATGCCGAAAGCTCAGAAATCTAAAAATCCTAATTCCTAAATCCAAAATTAAACAACACTGGGCTGTGCGTACAGTCCAATTGATAAACAGAGACCCACTACAATGCCACGAAAGTAAAGCAACAACGTTAGACGCATTACGGTTTTCGCTATTCTAAATCGGCTCTATAAACTGGGGAAAAAGAAACTGAATAATCAGAGCCAAATGGCCCTACTACTAATTTAAATCATGGTTTTCCAAATACTTTTAATGCCCCAGGAAGGACATATTAAAACTACAAATGGTAAGGTTCCCTTTCCTGAAGGGAAAAGAATCCTAACAAAAATGGTTCAACCCATCTCTGTTGGAAGCTTTGTCAATTTAGGAGCAAATGAGAGTCCCTGTTGTAACTTACACAGACATTGTGAAATTTAACTTAACTATAAATAAACCTACACCAACCGCCATGTTAATAATAATATTAAAAAATCACACATACTACATATACAGACAAAAGCTATGTTAGGACAGGGCTATCGAAACCTAACAAAAAATTTGGGAGGTATAAGAAGGGTATTCTAACTGTTGAAATTTACTGAATCTTACTTCTGAAATCACTTGAAGCCGAAAATTAATACACTGCACTGTAAATCCTATCCATAGCTATCTATAGATGCAATCATGGCGTCCGTGACTTGAGATTCTTATTATTATTATTATTATTATTGTTTACAGTCTATTTTAGATGAAATTCCGACGATTTTAGACTCTCAACTTGCTTCTTCACTATTTATTCAATAATTGGAATTACTGTTACCTGCTTTTTCTGCTTTTCATCTCAATGTATATCTGGAACAAGTTGGCGTGTTGTTGCTTGATATGTTCCAAGGTATAGAAAGAAAAGATTCACGCCTTAATACTAGCGCTTCGCAAATACCTCCAATTACACTAGTTGACAAAGGTTTTGTTACATAAAAGGAAATACCTGTTCTTAAAGGAACTTTTTGCGCTGAATTCGAATATGCACTCGGTTTTTCTCCATCACGTACGATTTTCCCGTAACAGAGGGATTTTCGGGAAAATCCCTAAAAAATTTCCCTTTTCGTTTATTTTACACCCCAAGATCTTGTCCCCTTGCATATACTAACATAGAAATTATACCTAAGTATACTTTGATTCATATTTAACAAACCCTCCAAGTTTCGTAATAATCACTTTATTCTTTCTAGAGAAATAAATATGTTTGTATGTATACTGTGTGTACTGTTTATTGCACCTTATAGTAATGCTTTCAGATCTCTTAAGTTGAGGTAAAACGTTTTGCTTTATTACCACAAACACATATATAAAATATAATACAATATAATACAATATAATTTACAAGTGTGACAATTTACAATAAACAATAATACAAATGTACCAAAAGGTCATGAAAAGACAATCAAAACTATCACAATATATGAAACTTCCATTGGGTTACAAAAACGTACACTACTTCCTTCTTTTGTAAGAAATGTTGCATTCTCTAACAAGACCCCAACAATAGTCCCCCATCATTGAAGGATCCCATCGTCCCTGGTACCTTTTCTCCATTGCCATTATATCTTGGTGGAATCTTTCCCCCTGTTCGTCGCTGAGAGCACCTAGGTTAGCAGGAAAGAAGCTGAGGTGGGAGTGCAAAAAGTGGATTTTTAAAGACATCCTACAACCCAACTCTTTGTATTTCTGTATCATGTCCTGTACGATTTCTGTGTAACTCTCAGCTTTGTTATTGCCCAAAAAGTTGCGCACAACACACTTAAATGCTGTCCAGGCAGCTAGCTCAGCACTGTTTAACTTGCTGTCAAAGCTATCATCAAGCATTAATTTCCTAATTTGGGGACCAATAAACACTCCCGCTGAAATCTTAGCATCACTCAGCTTAGGGAACTTATCTCGCAAATACTTGAAACCTTCACCAGATGTGTCCATGGCTTTGACAAAGTTTTTCATAAGTCCTAACTTGATATGAAGTGGCGGTAGTAATATCTTATTAGGATCTACCAGCGTATTTGACGTTGCATTCTCCAGGTACGTAATTCACTCTAGGTTCCCATTCCTTCACCTCATAATGTTTGTCATCAGCTCGGCTATCCCATAAACATAAAAAACATTGGTACTTCGTGTAACCGCACTGCAGTCCTCATAAAATACCAACTACCTTGAGATCACAACATATTTGCCAACAATGGTCCTTGTAATTTATAAGATTTAGCAAAGTTGACATGGTGTCATAGGATTCCTTAATCTTCACTGAGTGCGCAAGTGGTATAGAAGGTTTTTTATTTCCGCTATGTGAAAGGACAGCTTTAAGGTTGACCTTTGGCGCGTTGATAAATAACCTCCATTCTTCTGGAACGTAAGGAATTCCTAGCTCCGCCATCAACCCATTTATATCTGTACATACGCACACATTATCTTGCATTGAGAAATAGCTTGAAAATTGAACATGCCTTTTCCTGTACACTGATATGTTCGTTTCTGCATCCAATAAGTTCCACTGCTGGAGCCTTGATCCCAGAAGTTCCGCCTCTTGTTTTGTTAGGTGCAAATCACGGACTAGGTAGGTCATTAAGTTCACATTGCCGGATGAAATGTGGCTCGCGAACACAGTCAGGGATGAACGTTGGATCCTTGGATGTACATGTTGATGTCGATGGTTCATCAAGGTCATGATCATCATCAGAGTCTTTTGGCCATATCTCTTCCCAGTTGGTAGGGGACTCGGGAAGTGGAAGTTCTTTTGCATTCTGTTACATTTGATAACAAATATTGATAACCATTTCATGAACAAAACGAAAAAACTTGGAGAATTGTATATATATGTATTAAGATATACATATACTGTACGTTTAAACAAAATATACGTTGGAAGTACATTCTATTTTTATACACGTTTCTAATTTACAGAGAGCAATACAAGTGTGTTGTTGACTATTGTAAATATTCATTTTTATGTCTGTGTTTGTAGTAATAAAGCAAATCGTTTTTACCCCAACTCAGGAGATCTGAAAGCATTACTATCAGGTGCAATAAACAGTGCACACAGTATACATACAAATATATTTATTTCTCTAGAAAGAACAAAGCGATTTTTACGAAACTTTTAGGGTTTATTAAATATAAATCAAGGTATACTTAGGTATAATTTCTATGTTACTATATGTAAGAGGACAGGAGCTAGGGGAATAAAATATCTGAAAAAGGGAAATTTTTGAGGGAATTTCCCGAAAATCCCTCTGTTAGGGAAAACTGTACGTGATGGAGAGAAACCGAGTACATATTCGAATTCAGCGCGAAAAGCTCCTTTAAGATCAGGTGATTTTTCTCATGTAACAAACAAAAAGTTTAAATTTGTTAACAAAGAGTTTTGGCGGCGGATAAACTATAAAACGAATAGAAAGTGGTAAAAACTGGATGAAACCGGATTTTGGGAGGATATGGGCATCTCAGAGGGACGAAGGGGTTTAAATTATTCTGCCAAATATCAGATTGGCGGATAATTTCAATAATTTCTGTTCAATTGCGGGCCTATGTTTTCATATAGCATTAAGGTGTATAATTGCAATACTCATCCATTTGAAATGCCCATATATAGGACCTATAATAAAATAATATATAAATAAAGATGTTATTCCCCAAAATATAATTCCTACTGGGTTATTCCAAGCTTGCACATTAGTTTTGGTTTGAATAAAGAACTAATACAAATACTATTTTGGTCTGAATATACTACATGGACTCAAAAATATATTTTGACAAATCGCATAGTACAATACGTTCAAACAATATTGGACCCCTTCAAAAAATTTCATTACACGACTGTAATGGTATATTACAGCCTTTATTAATACCCATTGCCAATTTTTATCAAGAGATCCTTCATTTGCATTTATAAAGAGACATGTACAGATGTCGTGAGGAATGACAAGGAGAACAATGCTCATACATGAATGATGCGCTCTGTAGAGAGGTAAGTTCAGCTAGTCTATATATACAATTTGCTACTAATAGTGTATTTTTAGATAATATACATCATATTATATAAATAATTACTGTTGAAACAGGATAAAAGCTATTAATTATTGTCAGCAAAGCGCCATTAAGGTTATTATTATTATTATTATTATTATTATTATTATTATTATTATTATTATTATTATTATTATTATTATTATTATTTAGGAAGCTGGGAAAAACTAAGTATAAGAATTAATTCTTAAACACTTCAATTTGTTCTATCATTCTGGTCTATTCATTGGTATATGTCTTATCCTTGGACGATTTTATAAACAAAAGTGAAGGTTGTATAGTTTATCATAATATGGAGTAATTTCATGCCTCATCCTTGGACGATATTAAAGTTAACCAAAAATTAAGGTTTCATAGTTATGATAATTTGTGGTATATCTCATGCTTATCCTTGGACAATATTATGGTGAAACAAAAATTAAAGTTTTATAGTTTATTATAATTTGGAGTATATTCCATTAACCATATACTGTCCTCTTGCAGGTGTACTTATCAAGTGTATATCCGATGATATATTTCATTATTTCAAGGAATCAAATTTTAGGTTTATAAAAATCCGTTTTCCTATATTTGCCGAGAACTATGTATGAAGATATACATTCTCCTACATCATTTCTTTCGCTTAATGAAACATATCGATTCGTATATTTCTCATCTGTGGTCATTTCCCTTCGTTAAACGTTAATATTGTTGAATTTTCTTTGTAGTGGGGTAGCATAATGATAGAATCATGCATATTGTGATAAGAACATAAAATTTTGCACCGAGATTACTAACATAGTAACAAATAAATTTTGACATAGACCTCAAAAATCTGACGACAATTTCCAGGAATTCCAGGCGCTGAAACATCTGGAGAACGGTATGTTATCGCTGGAATAGCCATTACGTGAAAACGGCTTTACCTACAGAGCCAAAGTAAGACTCAAATGCAAGAGAAATAACAAGCCTTTAATTTAAATTCTATATTGTCTTAATTGCACATCATTCATGGCCGCACGAGTGGCCTAAAATTCATTAAAAAACAAGAAAAAACCTATGGCGTACTTTTTCTCTGTGCTTTTTATTTGGTTACTTCATGAAGAAAAGTTACATAAAATAATAACAAAGTCAAAATTTAAATTAAGTAAACCCCAGTTTCTTCCTGTAGTAATTGTATCAGTTTATAGTCATTTACACATACCATCAGAGGCACACAAGGCTGTGCATGGAAGGAATAGGCCAGCATATTGACACATATTAGTGCACAGAGATTTGCATCCGCAACGAACAAGTTCTTGGCAGTGCTTGTAAAGTTCTGGTAGCACAGATCATAAAGGTGTATACCGTGAATCACTTCTTTTCCAGCCCCACTGTTCAGGATCTGGCAAATTAGGTTGTAGCGCAGACCACTGTGACCAAATCCTCCTTGCAAAAGGGCTCTTTTCACATGTTGAAGAAGTGCAGCCTCAGTGGGAGGTACGCTTTCCAACTGACGACCTGTTTTAGTTACTAGCATTCGACGACAGTCGTTTACATTTTGCAGGTTGCTGGTTCGATCATATAGGTACACGGAGAAACCTTGGAATTTCATGAATGTAGTATCGTCTGCTTTTAAAGGTGCATGTGAAAGTTCTACAAATGCAGCAGTAATTTCTAGATTTGTCCGCCACGCTTCCCAAGCTGCTTTCTTTCCCCGACCTGCAAAGGCAGATACAGTACCGCATCCGGTGAATGCATGCCAAAACAGGATGCTGTCACAGATTTCTGTCCCTAGTTTCTCCGCGTACTGGTGAATAGGAAAAAAGCGTTTATGCTTACCAACATCATATTCAACCAACAGGTGGGACAGTAGTAGTTTGGGGAAAGCATGCAATGCCAGGACAACTACATCTGAATCTACCGTTTTGATGATAATAGATTTATGGCCTGCTTTACTGGCATGTTTGGCATGCAGAAGCAACCTCGTATCGGCCTCTTCATGCGTGCACGGTGCTAGTGGACCGTGTATATTTACGTCAAATGTACCCCATATGTCAATACCTTTAATGCAAATAAGTTTTCTCATTGGGTATTTTAGCCTCGTTCATTGATTCTGCAATTAAGTGAAAAAGACTTGTTTTGTTCTCTTCATTCTGCAAAAACAGATTCCAATTTTTCGGGATGGGAGTAGAGTTTGTAACACGAACTCGTGATGCTGACCCTCGTTTCTGTTTCTCTTCACTTTTTAAGCTAACTTGCAAGTAACGATCAAACACCAGATATACTCTGCTCTTCTCTGATAGAAAGGATGAAATATAAGGATGTACTTTCATCTGCAAGTAATCATGGAATATTTGTGATGGTGACGGCTTCAACATATAGATGATAGTAGAGCCGTCCGATATCATACATGTAGCAGGTGGAGGGGTAAATTGGGTATCGCCGTAGTTTTCTAAACATGTAACTACATCTGATTTAGTTTCTTTGCGTATGAATCCATCTTCAGAAATTGACGGAGGATATCCCAGATTTTCATGAGCAAAAAAGTCGGATATATCTCTCTGTCGACTCTGACATGCTATGGAGACGACTGAAGAGAGCATAGTCATTTTTAATATGGATAGCTTACGGTGTTCAGGATTAAGTTTTTTCATTGTTTTGCGACAAAGAGCAAGGTTATTTCGTTTAATTGGTTCAAACAGTGATTTACTGCACAGCTGCAACCGTTCTTGTTTGAAACTTATATTGATCTCTTCCAAGAGTTTCAGCAATGTATACCGACTTAACTGAATCTTCGGGCATTATAGAAGTAGTCGCACCACCAAAATGTTCATTACCTTCTTGAATAAAAGGATTGTTGCCATTCTCTGAGAACACACGTAACAGTTCTGTAACATCATTTTTAAATCGCATATTAGCAACAGATGATTCTTTGTGGCGTATTCTGAGATCATTATCAGAGATCAATCCACACTCTTCCTCAAAACCCGATACAAGGTTGGCAATTACAGGTCCGGACACCATCCATTTTAGCAACGCACTTGAGTTATCGAGAATTCCAATTGCACCACCTTCAGACTTCACCGTCTTGTTGCACTGTTCGTGCATTTGATAATGTCCCATACAAGAATGTAGTCGACTTGTTTTGGAACCTACAAAAGCTCCACGGACAAGTTCCTCATAAATGGCAGGATGTCTAACCCTAACTTCCTGTAAAGATTTACCAAACACTGACATCCATCTCGCGTAGTGAGTATGGTCAAGAGCGAACATCCAAGGGCACATTTAAGATAGTGAGCTTACATACTGTTCAAAATCTGCAATTCGCACACTGTGTAGGAAGTTTAAGAGCATCAATTCCAACTGTAATACTGTGTAACAGTATTTAAACTGAACCGATTCACTTTGTCGAATATCAATCCATTCTTCAAATGATAGATGTTTGTCAGAACCAGTAGCCACATACTCTACGTACGCTTTCCTTTGTATAATGTACAATGCTGCTGATGTTACCTCGTGAGCATATCTAGCTCGCTTACCGTGAGAACCATGCAGACATTGATCGGCCTTTCCAGAAGTTACGCCTGCCTCAACCAAAAGATCCGTCCATCCACTTCCAGTTAACACGTGCCCAACATTTCCAGAGACGCCATCTCGATATGCAAAGGGCCCATCATAACTATAATTAAGTCTTCTCCATACAAATTAATCAGCATCCATTGTACTTGTTTTGCCATCGCATAAACAGGCTGATCACACATAATAGCACGTACTTGAGATGGATTCAATGAAGATAAAATTCTCTTGATTATATCAAAGCAATGCCGAATCATTGCAGGCGAATTTATGGAAGTAACGGAAGTAAAACACACTGACTTTTAGATGGAACCTTACCACGATACTCACAAGTATAAAGAGCTGCCCATGTCATGTTTGGCGTATTTCCAGGACTTTCTGTTGCAACTGCTTGGATGTGTTCCATCCACTTGCTTGACAATAGCTTACTTTGCTCAGGCACTTCATCAGGATTTATGGTCGAAACGGGCACATTGGATTTCAGTGGAGTCATCCAGGGGACATTTGTATACCACGCTGGTAACGCACTTTCTCATACAGATTGCGAGAAAGTTATTCAGTAGTTCAGTAGGAATTTTTATATATTCTGGTAGCTTAAACAACGAAGATTCTTGTGATATATAAATCTTCTCTCAACTCTGTTTCTGTTAAACAAAAACTTTATCAACATTACCTGAATATCAGCATACATCCCAATGAACAGCAGAAAGACCGGCTGGTTATTTAAAGTTCCACCTTCAAGCTTCTTTCACACATATGTAGTATTAAAAGGCTTTCTTGATGATAAAATATAATTTGATTTTTCAAAACAACAACTCGTTTGTCAAATATCAATAGATTTCTTCAGTTACGGCGCAAAGTTGCTATCATTACAACCATATTTTCAGCTGAGAGTCACTGTAGCCAGCCACTGCAATTATCTGCAAACATCTACGTAGCCGCGTTTAATTTCTCACTGCTGCCAAAACATTTTAAACTGTATAGGTAGGAAACACTTACATGCCTTTGTTATTCTTCCTTCGGTGTCAGATACAACCACTGGGTGGGTCACTTTTGCACTCATTTTTTGCCCACAAAATGATAAAGTAAAGTGTGATGCCTGCAGGTGTTTATTCAATACTAACATGAACGGAAATCAGTGATGTAGCGCATCACTTTAAATGCACATAGCTCCGAGACTATTGATCTCATGTAAATTACAAGGATATCGACGTAAAGCTTAAGGTTTTGCAAAACGATTTACAGGAGTGTTATTGCGATATCTGTTAAACCAAAGCTTCCAGATGGATAAAACCATAAACAAACGCAATAGGTTTTTTTGTTTTTTAATGAATTTTAGGCCCCTCGAGCGGCCCTGGATGATGTTCAATTAAGACAATATAGAATATAATTAAAGGCTTGTTACTTCTCTTGCATTTAAGTCTTACTTTGGCTCTGTAGGTCAAGCCGTTTTCACATAATGGCTATTCCAGCGATAACATATCGTTCTCCAGTGCTCCAGATGTTCCAGCGCCTAGAATTCCAGGAAATTAGCATCGGATTTTTGGGGTCTAAATCAGAATTTATTTGTTAATATATTAGTAGACTCTGTGCAAAATTTTATGTTCTTATCACAATATGCATGATTCTTATGAATTTTTCCTCTAATCCACTCCACTATTGAAGCATTATTGAATGGAAATAATTTAACGGTACCATCGAGAGATTATAGTCTCTTTAGGTGTTGTGACGCCAAATCAGAGATGCTAGATTTGTTTGTACTAGAAGGGGCGACTGATAAAGTTAGAGAAACGATATTTATATGATACAATAGTGATCAATAAAAAGAAAGTAAAATGACTAAGATTTTGAAGAAGTGAGGATATTGCATGAAGATTAAGAAAAATCGTAGGTTTACGAAGTCCAAAGCATATCCAGGCAAAAGCTACTTTTGCACATACTTACCTCGCTTCACACAATCAGAACAGCCTGTAAACACCTCCTGATGACAGTCACTCAACTTCCCTAGGACCCGTTTTCACTTTTTAGAATATTTTGCTAGATTTGTATCCAGTTTTGATTTGCAATGCAATGAAATGAAATCTTAAGTTTTACATCTAACGGTTATGTAGGCTAGGCTAAAGGAGACCGTGATAATGAGAAATAAACGAAATGGTGGAATGAAGAAAGTGGAAAGAGAGGAAGAATCTGGAGA
Source organism: Thermobia domestica (assembly GCF_964235325.1). Taxonomy (NCBI): domain Eukaryota; kingdom Metazoa; phylum Arthropoda; class Insecta; order Zygentoma; family Lepismatidae; genus Thermobia; species Thermobia domestica. Next base: position 223,884,740 of record NC_137457.1, on the reverse strand, counting down.
AAACCCACGAACACGGTGTTTGTCCACCACAAAGTTCACTTGGCGCGAGTGGGATCGAACTAAAGACCCCATGCACCAAAGGTGAACACTCTACCACTGAGCCACCACGTCCCACAATTTTTGATTAGAATTGCTGGATTTTAATTCAGCGTGCCTATGAGCACCCAGCTTATGTATTTTATCAATCGTGAACCTACAGGTGGAATCCGAATCAATGTAATACGTTCCAAGGCTGTCCTATCGGAAATCGAACCGGCGATCCTGTGTATCATATGCGCATTCGGTAACCACCAGAGACCAAGCAGGATTGTTAATTTTGATTTGAGGGAACCAAGTTTTCAAAATGTTGGTTTAAATACTACAATTATTTAAATCAAAATCTACTATGCCACGTATATAAAAATTGAATCGCGAAAATGTTGTGGATACTCGCGACTGGATTCCGAGGTTTCAATTCTGAATACATACTGACCAGAGTGCACCGAAAATTTCACATGTTTTGATTAATGGTATCGAACATCTAGGGTACTCCGTAGATACATATTTTAAAAGGGGAACAAACAAAATCTATACATAATATTTATTTAGTAACGAATGAAGTACTACTTTTATTTACGCATTTCAAACATTTACACTTTTACAATTGTTTTCTTCCCCTTGTCCTCTTAGAAGTACCTCTTTCTTTGCAGCTGAGTGTCTATCACAGATTCTCAAGGACAAGCTTTGTAACTGACTTCCGGCTAAGTCTCTGACATAAGCAAAGTCCCGAAAAAATATTAAAAATGGAGGAAAAACTATTGATAGGATGGATTTCCTCCTGGGTGGACGAATCTGTTTTTCTTGATGGCTAAGAAATCTGGTGATCTTAAAGTAGCTAAGACACATTGAGAAAAATGCGTTATTCGGAGAGCGGTATATTGTACAAATATACGATATCCTCATGTTTATTATATAAATCAGTACGGAGCATACGTTATCCATATCCTACATATGTTCTGCCCTTAGTTGTTACATCATGCCGTTGCAGGATGTCTGATATCTAATAGTCTTTCGACATACGTCGGCTAGGCCTATATGTTACATATAATGTCCATCTGGATGTGAGATCCTGACCACCTATATACAGTGTTTTCGTTCGTACGGAAAGTGCGCTTATTCGGAAAGTACGTATAAAATATACTTTTTCAGTTATACGTTTACTGTACGTTAAGTCCAAAAACTGCAGGATTTGCACATATAACCTACTTTTTTACGTACGCCACGTATGATTTTTTTTTTTTCGTAGTGCACATATTGGTTACATAAAAGAATGAAATAGGGTTCCAGGAAATTCTTTCTTCTGTTTATTAGGATCATGGAAGTCGGATTTGTATGGTTGTAATGTTAGTACAAGTTTGTTTGTTGCTCCACACGATAACTTTAGAACGAAAGGTAATTTTAAAGATGTTGTTATGACAATAGATAGTTAGATCAGTTATCTCGGCTCAATGTAAACTACTTAACACTGGTACAAGATAGTTTATAACGACTTTTTTCTGTTGAATAGAATCATGGCCTTAACTTCTTCCCTGACATCTTCAGAATTCATGTTTCTAGAAATCGGGTTTTTAACAGAAAGCAACAAAATGGGGCAACAAGAGCCAAACATAGAAAAGAATAGATATCAAAAACTGAATTAATTGCTGACGGAAAACTGAAGACAGGAATTAATGCATATGCAGCCGCATCCATAGTACTTACTGCGCGGCCGCCTGTGACTTTAACTCGTCCGTTGCGTTACATGATAACTCTTGAATGAAGACGAATTTTTGATTCTTTTGGCTAAAATATTTTATTGTATGCAATACAATATTTTATACATTTGATCTGATACAACGATTTTAAACTTTAGGTTGAGTAGCCATCCTGTTTACGCTGTTTGACGTACACAGAAAGATGTATGGAAAATACTAAAAAAAAAAAGGAGGTACACTTATTCATTTTTCTTTACAATTTATTTATAGAAGCACAACTTGATTTAGAGTATTAACTTTACATATTAACTCTATTATAATTAGTTAAAGAAATAAATTAAGTAATGAGAAATAATTCAATAATGGAAATAAAACCTTAATGTCCTATGTTACGACCTTTACGCTAAACGAAATAGATGATTAGTGGAAGTGAAGGATTATGAATTAATTGATGAAATGAACATGTGGAAGACAACTGGAGAACCTTGAAAAATCCATGATCACGTGGTGTCCTCATAAACTCATGACCGGGATCGAATCTCAAATCCCTGGTAGCAGAAATAAACTATTTGCCTCTGAACCATTGTGGCTATAGAAAAACATCAAATGTACACAAGATAGCAGAATTGACGAGTGCTGGATAATTGGTGAAACTATAGTCAAACAGCTTACATTAATTTTGTAGGGAATATGATAGATTCATAGTAAAATAAGGTCACGTAGCTTTATGACCTTTTTTTAAAAGAAATTTTATCTCTACTCTTAAACGTCACATCAAAAGTTAATGTGACTACCTACAAAAGGTGGGTCACGGTAGTTCTGTGTGACGTAGTGAGAGTTGGGGAGTTCCTCGCAGCACGGCGTCTTCTAGAACTTTGTCATACAAACGACAGCTTCGTTATCAATAATTGAATTTCTCATCTTCTTTGTCAGTCTATAGAGCATAAAGTAGAGAAGTTAAGCTGAAGATTGTGTTCCATTTATAAGATGAGTAAAGGGGAACTTAAGGCATTCCAGTCATACACAGGCAGAAACTCTTGATAACTTTTCTTTGTTTTTCCGTTGTTGTCTAAAAATCTTGCCCAGAAACCATTTCAAGTCCATTTACGACATACTGCAAGAATCGAGTGATTAGCTTTGTTCGTTTGCTTATTATGTTAAATCAATAGTTCTCAATAGTTCCAAGAAACTTTTCTATCATTCGTAACTTGTTTATTATTTTCCACAAACTGTATTCAAATAACACTTTTTAGTAAACCGGAACTAGGATTGCTCATCCATGGAATTTATATTTTTGAAATAATAAAACTGAAACAATACAGTTTTTAAGTTGCAATTAAATCGCCTCAATAGCTTTAAATCGGCAAATTGTCTGTATACTAGCGCCACCTATTGACGCTGGAAGGAAGATGGCGCAGTAGCTACATTTATTTGCTGACTATTATTAGGAAGTAACACAGACTGAAACGTTTGCCTGTTGTTACTCGGATAATTATTATCAAAGTTTCTGAGTTGGATCATGTGGTACTCAAACGTAGAACTTATTTTTGTAGCTATTAGCTTCCTACAAATGGTTTAACACTGTTTGGTGATGGATGCGTAGGTCATTGGCGATATCATGACTCAGGCCGGTAGCCAGCCCAAAAATGCAGGGCGAGGGGGCCGAGCCAACCATATTATAGTTGATTTGCAAGCCTACCGTGAAAATTTTAAGAGGGCAGTGAAAATTTAGGGGGCGCCCGCCACACGGCCTGTCATGACTACTTATGTGCCAGTATTGCTCGACTTTTGTCACAGTATCATCCACTTTTGCTATGATTAGTCGCCCACTGTGTAGAGCATTTTGGACAACGACATTTAAAGTAGTATCCTATATCTACACAGGATTCCCAAATTGCAGAATAAGTTTATTAATTATTGAATGAAAATTCTACCATTTATACCTTTTATGGATTTCTCAATCTTTTCATTTTTGACTTATTTCTTTCTTAATGAATCATATACGTACAATATATATACACTAGCTGAAATCCCCGTTCTTCGCACTGAAAGAAATGAAATGAAATTTTTAAGTTCTACGTCCCACGTTTATGCCGGCTAGGCTAAAGGAGACTGTGACGATGAGAAAGAAATGAAATGATGAATGACGACAGTGGGAGGAAACAGGAGAACCCCGAGCAAACTCACGCACATGGTGTTTTCGCACTGGAAGAATAGTTCTATGGAAAGTAATTGAACCCATTTTCCCCGAGGATATCCATAGGGAATGAATTTGGTATTAAACGGCTACGGAAGTGTTACTATTTATCTCAGCAATCCTGAAAACTATAAATTGGACACTAATACTGAATCGTTTCCGATTAGTTATACTTGTCACCCTTTCACGCCTTTTCCCTTCCCACGCCGAAAATGTGCCAGTCATTTACTGAAAATAATTAAAATTGTTGCAGTGGTCTAGGAGTTAGACGTTTAGTAGCGTTATATTAATTTTTATTTATATCAATAATGTGTGTCTGTGTGTGTTTAAATAATTTAATATCTCTTTCACTAACAAACGTTGAGTAGTCTATATCTCTTATCTAGTCTCATGCTGTAGCTTACCTTTACCTTTCTATTGTTTAGTGACATATGATGACAGGTAGGGGTGAGGGTGAGAACTTGTACAGTATACTTTGACGGCATGTAAACAAAGGGGATAGTAGAAGATGGTAATGGTAGGGGGTGAGAACGGATATAGAATGTAAACAAAAGAAAGAATAGTAGAGGGGAAGAGAACCGTACACAGTGCTTTGCATACGGTTCAAAGAATAATTGTATAGAAAGAAAAGAGGTGGTGTGAGTAAGGATTGTTGTTGACTTGCGATACATGAACTATAAACAAAAGAAAGAATAGTAGCAGATGTTGATGGTGTGGGGAAGAGAATTTGTATACAGTGCTTTGCAGGTGGATGTTTAAGAAAAAAATCAGCTATGGACTGCACACATAGAGTTTATCATCATAATTGGAAAAAACATGTTAGAACATGTATCGCGGCGGCCGGTGGCGGAAACGCGGCGCGGTGCAGAGTGCGCGGGAGCGCGAACGGCAAACACCAGCGTGCGCGGATGCGAGCGGAAATAAGCGGATGGAGTTAATATACGTATACATGGGATTTCGAAAAAGAGAAAGTGTTGGACTTGAGCATACTTGTCCAGGGGGTGCTTTGTTGAATATGTTTTGAAAAATATGGGTGGGGCAAGAAAAAGAATGTTGCCCTTGAACGGAATAGGAGGCTTGTATGAACATGGTGTTGTTAGGACGCCATTTTGTTTGACGTAAACGCTTAAATACTGGGTTTAGGAAAATGTATTTTCTGCTATGGCTCCTGTACGGAAGTTAGTTTTTGAGGAGGACTTTACTGTGTCCATCATATCCTGTGGAAAAGAAGTTGAAGACGGAGAATATGGATTTACCGCGGAAAAAAATCAAAGCACAGGCTGCATTCCCCGGACTTTTTTTTAAGCCTCCACTTTCCCCTGTCTTTGCCATTTCATATAGTCTTATTAAATGGCAGACGCTACTGCCTCTTACTCGTAATTCTCTCTCTACTACCTTTTTTTTCGTATGATTTCTCTCCTCTTTTTATGATTGGCCTCAGTTAGGGTGAGGCGAGGCTTACCTTTTATTGGCATGATACCTAAAACAAAATTTAAATCATGCCCTATTCTTTATTTTTTCTTTACTTTTTGTTGTTGTTTTATTTCCTTTTTTAAAAAAAATTGAAAAGATACACAAAGACACATACACACACACACACATACTACATACATATACATGAGCAGGAAACACCTTGCATAAAATGTTAAGGTAAGCTGAAAAGAGAAAAGAAATAATTAGTAAACAATTTAAACAAGTATTACCAGGATCTTTTTTTTCTTTAAATAGTTATCTCCCCTGTATGAATTTATTTCTTGATGTTATTCATACCTGTCTTTCCCACTAAAAAGAAAATTCTTTGAAAGGAAATCGGACTTCCAGATTTCCAATTTTTCGTTAGTTGTTAGTTCTGGAAATCAACATCAGAACTGTTTTGGTCTGTCTGAATTTCTCTCACCAGCTTTGTAAAGTCTTCTTATTTTCTTTCTTCTTCTAAAAAACTTGTTATATTTTAAAATCCTGCCACCACTAGCAAAACACTAAACAAGGCACTATACACTAACACAAATAAGGAACGTGAAGGTTTAAGTTCTGGAATTGTCATCAGAACTTAGTTTTTTTTTCTGTTTGATTAGTTTACTTTCTTCTAATTCTTTATTTCTTTATATTTACAATATAGGGTGTGGGTCTTGTTAATTTCTTCTTTCATCGTTTCTTTCCTTCCACAAGTTTCTTGATACATGTCTTGCAACAATTTGTAATTTTCCTAATTTCATTTTATCGTTTATTAAAGTTTGTATATTATCCCTTTTTAATTGGTCTCTTATTTCTCTTATTTTGTTATTTGTTATGTAATTATTGCAATTCTAGAAGACATGTTCTGGTGTTTGTACTTCATTACACGTACATTTATCGTCATTAATTATATTAAGTCTTCTCAGATGAGATTTATACGGTCCATGTCCCGAGATGTATTCTATTAATTCACTGCTTATTGTTCCCATTTCTTCTCTTATTTTTAAGTTTGGGATAATGGTTCTTGTTCTTTGTCCCTTTATCAAATCCCTCCATTCGTCTTCCCACTTCCGTTTAATCAGTTTGTTAATATCGTCTTCGGTGCTTGGCAATTCTCCCGTAATTTCCAATATCTTCGTTCTCTCATTATTCCCCGGACTGTCGAAGTGGTATATTTATCATCATCTTCGGATGATGATATTTCATCTTCATCTTCAGATGAAGAAACGGAATTCAAAGAAGGTCGCCAAACACCATCACCAACAGTTTCATCTTCACCGCCATCTTCTCCTTCGTTATTGTCAAATACAAGAATAAGGTTTTGGAGTTTCGATTGCACGTGTAGCAACTTTAAAGTGGACCCGAGATGCATTTTGAAAGGCATTAAAGACTGGAAAATAGACAAAATTTTAATCTGCCATGGATGTAGTGAATATGTTCAGAACCAGATGGAAGACGGCTGCCTTTTTATGTCAAGAGAAGAATTGGAGGAAAGAGCGTTAAGGACTTTAATAGATATAGAAGTTTATGAAATTTTTTATTCGTATGCTAAATCACATATTATTGGAATATGCACACAGGAAATCTTTAACGAAACCTATTACGATCTCATTCAAGAAAGGGACATTAATTTTCTGAATGAAGTGATTGAGATTTTTAAAACTAAAGACAGAAAGAAAGCGTATTCGAAGTAAGTGTTTACGTATGTGAAAATAGTTTTCCAAGAGTGAACTGAGGTGAATATATGAAGAAACTGAAATGTGGCTGTGCTCATTGCAAATAGTTTATGCAATACTTTTTAAAGACATGTAGAAATTCAAATGTTATTGTTTTCCTTTAAATAGATTAAGAATTAGTGAAGTGAATACATGAAGAAACTGAAATGTTTTTGTGTAGGCCTAAATACTTTTTAAAGACCTGCAGAAACTGAAACGTTACTGTGTAAATATTTTAAAGGCATGAAGAAAAAACGTATTTAAACTAAATGTCTACGATTAACCTTGTGTTTGTATTTTAAAAGATATTCTTGCATATTAATGACAAGTGGTATAAATATACATGAGCAATGGGAGAAATTATTAGGAGTTATAGAAAATTAAAAAGAAAAGTGCATAAAAGCTATTAATAAATTTGAATAATTCCCAAATTTCTGTTATTTTATTTTATATAAAGATCATATAAAGATCAATATAATTGTAAAATTGCAGGTATTAACAATGTAATAATATGATATTGTAACACATTACAAATTTAAATTTATATAAAAACAACAATTAAAATTATATAAATGAGTATGCCAACTAACGGCTGAGGAAGATATAAGATTTGCTGTCATCTATCTTTTCTAAATGTCTGATGAAGAGGACGTTAGGTCCTTGAAACTCATATTAATAACTATACGTTTTTTGTTAAATTCATTTGTTCTCGTCAGAAACTGTTTTAAATGTTATTGAATAAATAAATAGAAAAATCTATTACGAAGTAAAATGTTGGAAAGTAAAATAAGTTTTATTATTATATTCTTCAGCATTTACATATATTACTTGATGATTAGTTTTGTTTCACATGTGTGCATTATTTTAATTTTTCGTTATATCGTCTTACATTTTAAGAAATTATCTAGACATAAACAAGAATAAAAATCTTACGTTAAAAACATTCTGGCAGAGAAGAAAGGCAAAATGCAAAACTAAGTAATTAACTAGCAAAGTATTATAACTAGATATATTTTTTTTTGTACTTTAGAGTACGACACTGTTTTAGAACACGAAATAAAAGATTGACCGGTAGAGTGCAACACTTGTAGAGAAAGGAAACAGTGTTAGTTGTTGAGAATATTTTCTTCTTAGACGATGCGCTTGTGGACTAGTAAAAGTATGAATTGCCCGTGTGAGAAATCATGTATTGACATTAATTGCATTAAATCAGGTTTAATTAAGTGGATACCAAACAAAGTTTTTCTTTGCCATGGATGTTATTTCAGTTTGAAAAATAACAATATAAATAGTTGTATCTTGAAAAGTAAACATGTGCTAAACTTGGAAGCTTTTAGGATTTTACCAGAAGACGATACGTACAAGCAAATTATGAAAATATATATGAAATCATATAATATTCATAGTAAGAAGGATTATATTCTTATTTAGTATATTTTCAATAAACTTTATGAAAGAGTTATATTTTCTTTGGTACTCTCTGATTCCGATTTTCCAAGACAAATATATTACATCAAGATTTTTTACACGGAATGCATATGAATGTGTGTAAATAATGTTAACTTTTGTAGAAAACTTATACGCAAGAGCATCTGTTATAATATTGTGCGCTTGGACAATCATTTGTATATTTGTAAGAAGAATACTAAAGTAAAACAGTCTTCGTGAAGAAATACGTGAAGAAATATAAGAATAGTGGTCGTGTATTTGCCTTCGAGTAATTTTCCAGAGAGAGAGAGAGAGAGAGAGAAATTAAACTTGCTAATAGGAAGAAATTTATTTTTGTAGATTCTGATATTTGTGAAAAAAACAAGATAAAGTGAAAATATATCGTAAGGAAGAGAACCTTGATTCATTTAGATTTTATAGATATGATTATGAAATTCCATTTGAAAAAGTGTATTCTAACGCATATTGAAATTCCTGAATTAGACATTGTGAACTGTAAGTGCAATCGATTTAAAATAAGTGAGTTGTGCGTAAAAGATCTTTTCCACAATTATAAACTGAATGAAACACTACTTTGTCATGCTTGTTCATTAAGAATACCAGATGAAAAACTTCATTCATGCACATTAGCGTATGATAACAGTTTGAAACGTGCTGTGTAGGAATTTGTAATTAAGAAAACTCGTGAAAAGGTGTTTGAACTTCACTTCAAGTAACACTCCTTAAACAGTACTTATAGAAGAAATAAAACACTTTTAAATAGATTTATCATACGAAGGAGATTCGTTTTCTGATACATTTCTCATTTAGTTTAACTCTGTTTAAAGAAAGATAAACATGCTTATAGAAAATAATCAGTGCATATATGATTGTACTTCTTTTTCTGTGAACGAAAACTGTGTGTTAGAATGTATTCAAGATGGAAGCCAGAACATAGATTATTGTGTTATGGTTGTTTTGAAAAATTGTAGTATTTTAGATGAACATGAATGCATTACATGAAACAATGATATGTTACGCTATAATGCATGGGATGCTATGGCAAATATACTAACCTGTGATGACTTATATCCAGAATTTGTATCAATGCGTAATGATATTGAAATTGATGATTGGACGTTTACTTATGCAATATATAATATTTTATTAAACCAGGACTACATCCAGTTAATTATGGAGTTATTTTTGGAGAAGGATTTCTTTTATGATTTTGAATTGTTTTGTTTCTTTCTGTTAGTGAAACGTGCACAATTGAATGAATTAATGAATGAAAAGCATAAGTAAGAGTTATAAATTGTAAATACATTTTATATTGTATAATTCCAATTTGGAATTTCAGATATAAATATTTTTCATTATGGCAAAATCATTTACTTTGCGTGTATTGAAAAAAATGCCAAATAAAAATAGAATATAGCATTGTATATCTTTTCAAATCGTATACTTTATTAGAATTTTATTCGTGATATATAATCAGTTTTAACATATCTATACCGATTTTTTAAAATTGTATCTTATCTGAAAAAATTATTTTGTAATATCATTCCTTAAAAGTATTCTCTTATTATTATTTCGTAGAAATGTTTTTACCTTTGTTAGTTTAAAATATTTGATCTTCACTTTTCAAAATAATCTTGTACCCAGAAACATTTAGTTTGTAATCTCGTACTCAGATGCTTTAAAATTACGTGAAGATATTTTTTTAAAAAAATAGTAAGAGTAATATTACGAACTGAGTTAACTATATTACATTGTAACAAACACAAAATAATTTCATGAACATTACACAACATTATGAATATGTTGTAACACTTTGAACAAAATACTGTTGTTCACTTAACAGAGAAATTTTTAATATACTAAGTAAATACATACCAATATTAGTTGGTTCGCTTGTTGCAAAAGCTCTGAACAATCTTCGATTTCCATCCTATAAAATTATACCCTGTGATCATATTCAAGTTCTTTCAGAAGCTCTGCTTATTTCTCTTAACAGAACACTCAATGAGTGTGATTATTTTAATTGTTTCACTTGCATAGGAAGCTCTGCGAACAACATAGTTGTGAGTATATTAAAATTGTAACACAAACTCCGAGGAACTATGATCCGAAGATACTAACAGTTGTGATCCAATAAAATTATACGCTATGATCATTTTAATTCAATAATTTGTAACACAAAGACAGAGCAAATTTTATTTGCGAAACAAGAAAACTTCTTTAAGAAGCTTTGCTTATTTCCCTTAACAGAACACTCAATGAGTGTGAACCGATAAATAATTCCAAAAATATTAATTATTTCTCGGATCGCTTCTTGCAGAAGCTCGTTTACATATTGTAGAAAAGCTACGCTATTAACTTGTAAATATTTCGAAATACTAAAATTGACAAACATGTGTTTGTAAGATAATAAAATTGTTTTGTTTTAAGAGAACACTCGTATTGGGTGATCCGTCAAACAATTCGTTTCTTGTAAAAACTCAGGTTTTTTAATTTTATTCATACAGTTATGGAAGAACTTCGTTGTCAAAGTTGAGTGTGAATGTATTAAAATTGAATGTGATTATTTATTCGTTCGTTTCTTATTTTGATTGTTTTGTATCTTTTCACCTCTCGTAATGATTACTGGAACAATCTATGATTGTGATTATTTTATTCGTTCGTTTGCTGTATAAACTTCGAGGAACTATGTTCCGAAAATCCAAATTATTCTACGGATCGCTTCTTGCAGAAGCTTATAAGTACAGCTACGATCTGAACTTACAAGTAATTCGTATTATTTACAATAATACTCCGTGTTAACTTTAATTAGTTTGTTCTACTACGTATTCTCCGAGGAACTATGTACCGAAAATACTAAAAATTGAGAAACAACAAAAATTCCCGCGGAATATTACTTGGTTCGCTTCTTCAGAAGCACTTTGTTAAATAATTTATCTTAGCAGGACACTCGTAGAGTGTGATCCGTCAAATAAATTGTTTCCCTGGAAACTCGTTGTTAAAGTTGTTGTGAACTTTCCAAAAATTTGTTTCCTTTGGAAAATCGTTGCTAATTATTTATACGTTCGTTTTTTAAAGAAAACTTTGCTCATGTAATCGTTCACTTCTTATAGAAGCTCTCCTTATGTATTCTTTTGTCTGCTATTTTTTATTTCGTATTATTCAAAGTAATTCTCGTTCTTAAAATTTTTCCAAAAATTCTAATTATTTTTCGGATCGCTTCTTTAAGAAGCTCTTAAGAGCAGCTACACTGCGATCATTTTAAGATTTCAAAGAAAACTCGGAGGAACTATGTTCAGAAAATATTTAAATGTGCGATCCTACTAGTAATAAAGCTGATAATACATTACTAGAACACTTTGTGTGACCGTACTAAAATTGTTCGGAAAATATTAATTATTTTACGGTTCGCTTCTTGCAGAAGCTCTGCTTTTGTATTCTCTCGTTTCCTTGGAAACTCGTTTCTTAGATTTTGATTGTGAACTGACAAATTGTTCGTTTTCATTTATGAAAACTTGTAAGATTAAATTTCATTTGGGAAAGAAGAAATATTCCTGCGGAAGCTCTGCGAGCAACATAGCATGCTCCGTAGAACAACTATGCTATGATTAGTTTATTCGTAATACTTCGAATAAGAAGAGAGTAAAATAGGATTACTAAATTTTTGCCCGTACATATTTACTATTGTACATATTTCCTATACTTTAAATACGAGCAGAGTACGAGGGCCATCCGGAAAGTGGTGCCCGTTTGTGCAATAAGGACACAGTAGTACATATTAACAAATATATACATTTTTATTGGAAAGAGCATACTTTACACTACTTCTCCACATAATCACCAAGCAAATTGAAACATTTGTCATAGCGTGTGACGAGTTTTTGTATTCCAGCGCCATAGTCCTCCGCCGTCAGCGTATTGAGATATGTAGTCACGCCTCGTTTAAGTTCTTCATTTTTTCCCGCCAGAAAGTCTTTAAGCTTCGTAAAGGGATAAAAATCCGAAGGGGCCAAGTCTGGGCTATACGGTGGGTGGTCGAATGTTTCCCACTTGAGTTTCTGCCGAAGTTGTTGTTTTCGCAACTGCTTGGGGCCTGGCATTGTCATGAAAGAGAATGACTCCTGTAGACAAGAGACCTCTCCGTCGATTTTGTATTGCCCGCCGTAATTTCTTTAATGTTTCACAATACGCATTAGCATTAATTGTGTCTTCACAGGCCAAACAATCAATGAGCAGTACATCTCGTCCATCCCAGAATATGGTTGCTATAAGTTTCCTGGTGGATGGAAGTCTTGAATTTTTTTTGGTTTGGTTGGTGAATGAGCATGATGCCACTCCATGGACTGTTGTTTACTCTCAGGTGATGCATAAGAAACCCATGTTTCATTCCCTGTAATGATGCGATTCAGGAAAGAATCTCCTTCATCGGAATAACGTCCCAGAAACGTCAGTGCTGTAGCTATACGCTTGGGTTTGTGTTAATCTGTGAGCATGCGAGGGACCCACTTTGCACAGATCTTTGAATAATGTAATTTCATTACAATTTCATGACATGACATTCATGATGGTCTTTGACAATTTCATGAATAATTGTTCGAAACACATTATTAAATGTTCACAGAGTTCATCAATTGTGACGCGCCGATTGTTCCTCACGCATTCGTCTACTGACCTCAGCAGTTCGTCTGTAATGACAGATGGTCTTCCTGAACGCTCCTCGTCGTGTGTACTCCCCCTCCCCAGGTTTAAGTTGCGATACCAGCGCCGAACAGATGACTCGTCCATCACATTGTCTCTATACACCTCCTTTAATTGGCCATGAATTTCACAAGGTCGAACGTTTCGTGCATTAAGAAATTTGGTCACGACCCTTATTTCACAACTGGCTGGGTTCTCAATTCGTTTAATCATTATAAACGAGCACAAACACAACACAGGCACTGCTAGCGTCACACAACCTCGCACAGAGTAGGCAGACAAGCCACTGACGCGGTCTGAACTTGCCCAGCGGCTGCCCGAGTCGTCAGCGCTTCATGCGGCGCAAACGGGTACCACTTTCTTGATGGCCCTCGTATAAAAGTACTAGTATATGTTTGCTTGTATAAAAAATAATCCGTTGACGTTCATACTGACTGTTAGCCAATATATTTGCTATGCACTATAGTTATATCCTGTACTTTAATACGTACAACGAGTAAAATCATCCGTTGTCTTACATAGTAAGTGTCAACCATTCAATTTCTCCAACTGTACACATATTTTATAGAACTTCAAGTAAAAATGAAATAATATATCTTTCGCAAGAAATTTTAACGTACATATATCGACCAACGAGCATATATCCCATACTTCGCATACTAATATATGTATAATGGAAATACTAACTGAGAGTCAAGATTTTTCCTAGGCAGTGTACCTATGTTCTATAAATATTCACAACGCATAAAAACCAAGTAAAATCAACTGTTAACATGTATACTAACTTTTACTCACTAAGTATATCGTTCACTGCTCATATTTCCTATACAACCCATAAAAATGCCCTAATAGTAACTGTTGACGCTTATACTAACTTTTACCGAGTAAGTATACCTTCCACCGCACATATCTCCAATATACTGGATTAAAAACCATCTAAAATATTTTACCAACGCGTATACTAAACGCTAGCCGACATATATGCTATGCAATGCATGTCAATACATATAATGTGGAAGTCGGTCATGTTTTATTTTAAATATTGCGTGTTACGTAACGTAACATCCGTTTACCACCTGCTGTACATTTCTTTTATCCTTCTATACGCAATAATATATTCTCTGTACAAACTACTAACTCTTACAGCTGATGCTGTCATCGTAAAATAGTAATGTATACTCTGTATAATATAACGTCGCTTGCCGATAATGTTGTATAATCCTTTACGTTTACTAACCGCTGTGCAGCTATTTTACATATCCATACGGCATAATGTATGCCATATACAACATATTAAGCGTTTACTACCCTCAGTGCAGCTCTTTAACCGTATATATACACACTACTGTATGCTATATACAAGATATCAACCGTTTACTTTCTTTTAGTGTAGCTATTTTAATCGTCTATATGCACAAATGTATAATCGATTTAACATTATGTATTTGCCGGTAATGTTATATCATTCTACAACAGTATTGTATTCCTTATACAAAATAACATACCTTGCCGCTGATGGTATATGAATTATGCAGAAAAAACCTGGCAAAATCTACCATAGTGAGCGACATATTTATTTTTTCAATAAGCGCCATCTGTTTTCTACTTGACGCACCATCACCATTAGTCTGCAGAACCGCGTGTGTGCCCCATCCCGATTTGCCGCGCGTGGTTAATCCCGCAAGGCCGAGGTAGCCTATTTGGATGCCGGCTACGCTTATTTCGCGCTTCCCCGCACCAGTCGAGGCTTTTCCATTCGTGTGCGCGGGGAAAATCGCGGGCACAGCAATATGGCACGCAAAACCGCTTTACATTAACACTTCTTTTAAGAAATAACCCGCTATATTTGTTTCTCGTACACAAAAAATGTACTGCACATATCTTACTCTTGTAATCAATATACTGTGTGCAGTGATATTCAAATATTTTTTGAAAGTACTTGACCATTGGTAAGTTAAAACTTTATAACAGTTAAACACATCACTATATGTATGTAATGTGCAAAATATAACATAAATGTAAACAAAGTGTCTATCGATAAAAGTTTATATTATCGTACATATGACCTATTTATAATTTCCCGTCATTGTCTTATAATACTATTGATATGGCCTGTCTTTAAATTTTCACGAGATTGTTATAATTCTACTGATATGCACTATTTTTTTTAATTTTCACTACATTTAGTTGAAATTTTACTCATATGTCTTAATTATAATTTGGTGTCATTATACTAATGATATGTCCTATTTTTAGTTCGTACTAATATCATCTGTAAATATTATAATATGTTTATTTTTTACAACTTACATTGTTATAAAATATGTGCTACATATTATTTAAGTATTATGTGAACTGCATTCACTCCTCCGTCTCCTTTAGCCTAACCGGCATAGCCGTGGGACGTAAAACTTAAAGATTTCATTTTTTTTGCATTCACTCCTCTTGGTTTTATACTAAAAGAAATTTCCACTTTGGAATCTTTATCCTATTTCATATAGGAAGACCTCATTATGACCCTATGTTGCTTATGTACTAAGATTTACTATAGAATCCTGTTTTCAAAGTTTTATAATAAACGTGCATATGTTTATTGAAGTATTGTACTACTAGTATAAATTATTCCCTTCATACCAGTCGACTGATTAACTATTACAGGCATATCTTTTAGCAACAAGATGAAATAAACTTAGTATAGCTTATTTTAAACATTAAGTGTCATCTATAAACAGAACTGTTTTAACACTTATAAAATATTATAATGTTGTTCCTTAAGAAGCAAGGACTATACCCATACAGGTATCCTTAGCGTGAATATAGGAGAAAAGGTCATGTTTTCGGTTCTTTTACGTATTTATCCTTGGTGTGAAACTCTACACTGCGTTGAGAACATCTCTCTCTCTTCTCTCTGTTTGTATTTCTTATTTCAGCTGTAAGGCTAGTTTTTCGTTCTCAGTGTACATAAAGATTTTAAACTAATTTTCTCGTAAGTACGAGTATAATTTTCAATATGATCATCTTAATTGATATTGTGTATCCCGTGTAATTAAAAAAAATTATCCAATACTACAGCTGATGAATTTTTTAATTTCATTATTATATAGTGTTAATCCGAAATAAAACACGACCTCTACTGAATATATCACATTATATTTCTACAGTAATTTTTCATATTTAAAATAAATCAGTATTTACGAGAGAAGGTATTTTAAACTAACAAAGTTTATAGGCTATGGAACCCAGAGGTTCAGAAATATTCTCTACTAACTTCTATTCTACACATTTTTCTAGTTTTTATTCCTATTTTTCCAAAATCTATATTATTGTTCTACCTTCTGTGTCTAGGTCTTCCTAACGGTCATTTTTCATCCAAAATTTATTTTAATATTGCCCTTCCATGTGTGCCTCTCTTGCTAATGATAATTTTCCATCCAAAATTCATTTTAATATTTTCTTCCCATATGTGTCTAGAGCTTCCTAATGGTCACTTGCCATCCAATATTCACTTTGCGTACATGAGCCGGCTACCTAATCCATATATGCCGTCAAAGTAAGCGACCATATTTTAGAAAAAACACGTGTTGATATTGAGCTTGAAATTTCTTGTCAGAATTTCTAACAACAAGAGATTTTAATCGGAATAATAACTCAAAATCCCTGCCTTTATTGTGCATATAATTTCTTCGTGAATATAATTTTTGTCTCTTCCTAGATATTTCAAACCACTCAGTTTATAAAAGTACGTATTATCGGATATTTTAACGTGTGCATAATTTTCCGCGTGCGGTCTTAAACTATAAAGTTTCAATCAAAAGTAAGTTCATAATCTTTGCTAAGGGGAAATAGGCAGATTAGTTTTCTGTTCCTTAGTATCAACATTCTAAGACTGAAGTTTTATTTTCATATACCAACTCCCAAATGTTAAGCTTCAAAGATTTATTTATTTATTTAACTCAACCTTTTAACTTATTCACAATGTTACTTACAACTTAAAAAATGAAGAAAGTCAAAGTAAGTTTTTCTCTTTTTTATTTTGTTATTGCTTATCTTTTAATGCAATGACACAGTAAATCAGTGGTACAGTGCTTAGTAGTGCTAGTTTAGGTTCATCATTTAATTTTCACAGTGGTGACTCAGTGATAAAGTGCTTACTTATGCTCCCTCATTCAATTTCCAACACAGCGACTCACTGCTACAGTGCTTTCTTGTGCCCCCTCATTTAATCTTCACAATATTGACTCTGCAATAACGTACTTCCTTGTGATCCATGATTCATACCCTGCCCAAGCTAGTTTCTCTCGGTTTCCAATTTAAAAATGTTTTACACTCAAACTTTTTACATAAAGCGTAAAATTATAAAAAGCAAAATCCAATATATGTAACATCCAAATATTTTCTCTTTTCTTTGAATCCTACAACAAATAAGTATTAGTACTACTACTACCACTACTATTACTACTACATGAATCCATCGTAACTTATTGCATAACATATAAATCTTCACCATTGGTTTCCATACTTTTGCCCTCCCTCAAAAGTTAGCCTTCATAAAAGACATAAGCATACTGCAGAAATATTCCCATTTGCCGACAATGTACTTCTCATCACATCTTAATTTTTTTTCTATTATTACATTCCTTCACTGTCAAGATATTTCTAAAAAATGACTACTGTCAACAGAGTATACTAATTTTTTTCTGATAAACAGTGTAGGAGACCATTTCCCGTGAAAATATTGTGCTACTTATCATTGTACATGTGTACTAACACACGCACACACACACAATCAACGCACTGTGTTAACTTAGCTCTATGAAATTGAGTGACTCCTAACCCTACTTTGGAATGCAAAGTAAAGATCAAGCTCAAATTAATTTCAACGGTTTAGTATTCTTAAAGGGGTGATGTATTTTCTTTAAAAAGACATGAATTTCAAGACATGAATCTGTTCTCCATAGATTTTCTCCTTGTAACTTCAAGCATAGTCTCTAACTTCGAATAAGTCTCATCGACAAAATAGTTATCTTTATTGTTCGAACATAAAAACTGATAAATCAGGAACCAGGAGATCTTTATTTTGTTTATTAAAGAAAAAGCTTCACATTAAATATTCAGGTCCCTGCGCTGAATGCTTCAATTCCAGCTTGCATTAACCATGTTGTCTGTTGGACAAAACCCGTGTATGTGACTTTTATTATTATTTAGTTAAACCTGTTTCCTTTAACAAAATAGAGCTTACCTCTAAAAACGAAAAGGTTATATAAGGATTTTTTTCTAATAACACAAGTGTGACAAGACAGCTTGTGTTCCACGTGCTTCATCTGTATCGAGGTACTTTCTATGCATCATTTCCAGTCCCTCCTAAAAGAAACATTTAAGTTAAAAGCGGTATTTCATACTTGAAAAGAATATTCTCGAAGACTTTTCACTTTCCCTTTTGTTGAAAAGAACGAAACATTTCAATAAAATAGCTTATTTTCATAGGTGTCTTTCTAAAAAGAAAAAGCCTACACTGAAAACCAACCCATAAATGGGAGGGGAAATCAGGGGTATTCAAGTAGAGTTCGCACACTTTCCACCTAAAGCTTGTTTTTTCAAACTTCCAAAGACCATTTCCCTTCAAGTTAACAATTATAAACAATTCTCAATCACAAGAAATGTTTCCGTTATCAACACCAGCAATAAGTAATCAGACAAGATTTCTTCTGAATTACTCAAATGTTCATACTTTTACGTAACATGGTCCTTCATCACCAGTTTGTACAATTGTTTCTCTTTTCCTTTAAAAGGATAATCATGACCTTTGCTGATAACATGCGAAAAAAATCTTAATCGTATTTTGTCTGAATTCAATTTTTCCAGTATTAAAATCCTAACTTAATAATGTAAATAACTTTTTCCTTCCCTCCATTTCATTAATTAAGCATTTAGCGTACATTAGCCACAATTCTTGGTGTTAATTGAAAAAAAATTCTATAAATCGAATCTTATATGCCTTCAATGCTAAAATGCATGCGAAATCACAACAGCAATAATAATAATATTAATAATAAAGTTTCTTCGTATCGACATTTTGCAATGGTAAATCCGCCTTTAATTTGCGCCCGAGTTCGAATCCTATGTTAAGATGTAAGTCTACGTGTCATATAGCTCAGCTGTTCTCATCAGATTCCACCAGGAATCAAACAAACGTTTTAGTAGGATCACAATCGAGTTCAAGAACGAGTTTGTGTAACAGACGATAGATTACATAAGCAGAAGTTCAGGAAGAAGCGAATTGGTAAATAATCAGAAGACTTTGTGTATGCTCAAAAAGGTTCTGTAAAAAAGGAACAAACATCTATTCATTCCCATATCACCCTCTTGTTCTTCTCCGGATGTTCGTGCCTTCTATTACAGGATTTTTCAAATTTCAAAATACTTACCTTCACTTTGTTTAGAAACTTTAAAATAAAAAAAAAATATATTTGCATCCAATTATCCATAATTTCTGTCAGACAATCTATTTTCAAGATACAGATCATACGGTTTGGAATATACGTTATACTACTTTTTAAATAGCATTATTATTTAATAACTGTATGTTAAAATTGTTTTGTTTATTACAAACCAAATACATCTATTATTTAAAAGGTAGTTCAAAGCAAACCAAAATAACATGATATGCAATCAAATGCAGTTCGTTCTTCTAACCGCTGTCTTAACTTAGATTTTAGGGAATTGTTATTCTTGCAACACTGTAATTTGTACGGATGACAACACTGAACATTCTTCAGGTTCATATTTTCTGTTGTGGAATAACTCCATCTATGATTGCAGTAAGTTGCATTTTATTAGGCCTATCTCCTCTCATTATGAATAAACAAGCAAAAGAAAAATAGTAAATTTTGTATTATTTTTAGTAAGGCAGGCTCTTAAGAGCAAAGAAAGCGCCTCCTTCACAGTCATTTATTTTGAACGAAAGAGTCTACAATTGGGTTTTTCGGACATTCTGTGACTATCAATTTTTTATTTAATATATTTTATTAGTATACGTACAAGGTGTCCAATATACAATGCAACCCGGAGTTTGGGATAGTAGAACTTTTGAACCTGAAGTGATACACGAATAATGGTTATGCCAAAATTAAGACTTTTTCATGCATATATTTTTAAACTAGGAAGCAACGATTGAAGTACACTAAGAACCACACAGTGTTGCCAGATGTAACTGAAGGTGTAAATCATTTTTTTTTTTTTTTTTTGTAAAACATGTAAATTGATTTATATCTCATAGGTATGGATGTTCTGTCGTTAATTTTCAGTTTTAGTTGGAGTAGCTTGGAAATTATGAAGTAGAAAAAAAAATTTTCATTTCCACCGATAACTAATCGGATGAGTCCTCTGTAACGGGAAACTTGGGAAATCATACTTTTCATAAATTGACACTTTGAATTGGCAACTTTGCTGATATTTTAGTGCATCAAAAGGTGTGTTAAGGATCTGTCTACATTATGCAATTCCTGAAAACATTGAAAAACAAACTTTCAAATTATCATGATAAAACGTTTACTCACATACGCCCGGGAACACTGCTACTATCAGAAATGAGTTACCAACTCTACAGAGGATGCTGAGAGTGTACCCTGTTTTGATTCAAACACTGGTTCACACGTTTCTCCAGGTTTGCAGCAACTTTACGAAGAGTAGAAGTGTTAATGTTCTCAATGGCACAGCGAATGTTCGTTTCCAGGTCATGAATAATTTAAGAATTATTCTTGTATACCTCTTGCTTTAAATAGCACCACAGAAATGAATAGCAGTGTTGCCGGGTGCATGTAATTAAAAAGTTTATCACGATAATTTCAAAGCTTGCTTTTCATCGTTTTCAGGAATTGCATAATGTAGACAGACCCTTAACACACCTTTTGATGGACTGAAACATCAGCAGGGTTGCCAATTCTGAGTGTTAATTTATGAAAACTACGATTTCCCTAGTTCCCCCTTACAGAAGCCCCATCCGAATAGTTATCTGTGGAAATGAAAAATTCTTTTTTCTGCTTCATAGTTTCCAAGCTACTTAAACTAAACAAACTGAAAATTAACGACAGAACATCCATACGTATGAGTTATGAGTCAATTTACATGTTTTGGAAAAAATAATAATAAAGATTTACATCTTCGGTTACATCTGGCAACACTGTGTGGTTCCTAGTGTACTTTAATCCTTGCTTCTAGTTTAAAAATATATGCATGAACAAGGCTTCATTTTAGTATAACCATTATTTGTGTATCGCTTCAGGTTCAAAAGTTCTACTATTCCAAACTCCGGGTTGCATTGTATATTGGACACCCTGTACAATCGTTCAAAAGTAGCGCAGTTTCCTTCACTCCTTGGGAACAATAGTTAGATCTCCAAGCAAGTATTTTTATCATCTTCATAACAGTTTAGATCTTCTATAAAATTATTTCTATGCGTTTTCTTGCACTATTTTTGTTCCACCAACGATACACCACGTACCTATGGTTCATGAGAGCAATAGTTGGATCCCCGGTCCAAGTAAACTTATAGCAACAACATTCACTCCGTGATTTTCCATTATTTTCGTTTCCTTTAGACTATTTCATAAATGTGCTAGGTAAGTTAGATATTCCATTTCTTTTATAAAATGTGTACGACTTTAACGAAAGGCAATCTTATGCAAGAATACTAAGTCAGTAAAACTGTGTTCAACTCTCATGTTTTACGATTCTATGTTTAATCCTCAACCATACGAGTTTGTACCGTACAACATCATGTTTCCCTTTCATATACAAAACCTGGGTTCAATTCCCGCTCACATAAGCTTCTTATACTAATTCCTTGTTATTAATACTGGTACAAGCACCAAATATACATGTAGCTTATAAATTAGAAAATAAAAAAAATCAGAAAAGCAAACCGTAATAAAAAACAAGGAATTCATTTTCATTCATATATGTAACTGTAATGTAAAGGATCCATCTTCGATTCGCAAACAAACTTCATGTGATTTGCATCCCGACATTTACCCTCAATTTTGAAAACAATAAAGGTTATATAACAGTAAATCAGTTCCCAGTAACAGCCACACAAACAGAGTAGCTTCCTGAGGGGCCGCGGTAAGTCACTGGCAAAGCGTTCATCTCCGGTGCTTCAAGTCCATGGTTCAATTCCAGCTCGCGCCATTATACTTTATACTTCGGAAACAGTGTGTCTGTGAATTTTCTCAAGATTCCTGCTACTTTCTTCATATACTTTTTCAAGAGCTTTTACACACTGTAAAACAAAGATTTCACTTCATTTCAAAATACCCTTGTTGCTAAAAACATTCGGAAATGTTACTTCTTAAAACGGTGCAAAATACACATACAACAAAGCTATAGTAACTAACTAAATAAACAAACCCCCTCAAATGCAATATACAACAATTCCATTCTCCCTTGCAATATTTTTAGTACAGATAACTTGTTGTATATGCTCATGTTTCATATAAATACAAGACTTTATACTCAATATTTATTAATTTTTATCATCTTCATATAAACAAATCAAGCTTAATAACACACAATTCAACAAAAACAGGTTTCCCAATTTCACTTCCGTCTTCTCACTCTTCCAAACAACCACGCGCTGAATTTTTTTTTGTTTTCAATCTCACGCTCTCAAGGTGGTGTAAGAAAACACCTGCAGTTCATCTCTAACTTTTTCTTTACAGACAGCCAAAAATCGTATCTCCTCTGACAAAAAAGCGAGTCTTCCCCTCTTAAAGCAAAAAGGATTTTCTCTTCACATTTTTCTGATTTTTAACGAAAATCAACATCCACCTGTCCTGTTTTTACTAAACCTTTAGACTTTTTCTTTTTTCCCCCCAAAAAAACATCTGCACATCCTCTCTCTCTCTCTCTCTCTCTCTCTCTGTCTCTGTCTCTGTCTCTCTCTCTTAGACAAAACGAATTATCCACAACTTTTACTAAACACCGATCTGTAGGTGGTCTTTTATGCTAAAATTCCTAAATAGTCAGTGTCCAGGATTTTTTGTTACACTTACAAAAGCTCCTTCCATATAAAACATTAGGACTCAGTATCTACAATATTACGTAAGAGGCCACACACAAAAAATCGTGGGTGATCCAAATAATTGGATTCCCACTGCTCGTTGACTTTCCACTCGTCCCAACAAAACAATAATATTTTCTTTTTAATGTCCTGTACATTTTTGCGTTTTACAAGGGGTTTTTCTTGTTTTCACATTTAGCTTCCACAAAAATAAATTCTCATTAGGGAAGACATATTTATTTTTCACTTACAGGAAGTCTGTAGGAAATCGTCCCAAATTACTAAAAAAAATCCTTTTTTCTAACCCCCTCAAGACACCACACACAAAAATTCAAGGTGCATAACAACAATGAATTCAGTTGCATGAATTCTGTTCCAAAATATTTCAAATAATTGGATCCCCACTGTTATGTTCACTTTCCCATCGGGACTAGACCATACACACTAGCCAGTTAGTGAAAAAAGTCCTTTTTTCTCACATACTCGTAAATACCAGAGTGACACGTTTTCTTTTATATAACACCGTTCCCCCATTCCATGACAGATGTAACAAGGATTCCTATGTCTCCTACATGTCACCATACTCACTAAACAATAGAAAGGTATTTAGGTAAACTACAATATGTGACTAGATAAGGTATATAGACTACTAACGTGCCCTTTCTTTGCGCAAAAATAATAACGTTTAGTGAAGAAAAATTGAAGTTTGAATATTGCAGAAATTGATTAAATACTGTAATATTCGGTGGAGTAACGGTACGCGGTCCCTAATCGTTTTTATTATAAAAAGATTTATATAGTTTGTGTACATAATATCACAAATAAGTAAGTCAATAAAAGTTCTTTCTTTTATAATTTGACATCTTGCTCATTGCAGCTCAGAGGTAAGGTTGGTGTCTCCTGCCCGTTGCTGCTCAGAGGTAGGTGAGGATACCTCTTGCCGGTTGCAGGTCAGAGTTAAGGTTAGAGGAGGTCCTCCTGCCCGTTGCAGCTTGGAGAGATGAGTAGGATATAATCAATTAACAACTGACCTCTTCTGCTTCTGGGTGTCCACTTTTATACTCAATCTTCGGAGGCAGAGTCTGTGAAGGGGTTACAGGAGTCCTTTTCGTATCTATTCGCGTTCCATCGTTATGACAGCATCCGTCGGCTGCTTGCGGGTGGTTTTATTTGCTAATACGGGATTATTCCAATATTAAAGACTATTGCAATATTATAAAAATTGTCGTATTTTCCGTTTAGGAACAAAATTTTCGAAAACATTGACGAACGTATTCTTTGTTTTTAATCAAAAATAGCTGAAATACTTTTCCTTCTCACGGAGAGAAAAGGTCTATAGAAAATATTTAAATCTGCCTTAGGATAAGCATTTTAATGAAAGGGTAATGATAAGAAAACATTAAGTGCTCTACTTTTAGCAGAAAGTTTGTATTTCTATTCCTATTAGGATACCCCCTTTAATCAAAGTGACATGAGAAGATCCTAGCTTAAGGTAGGTACTAATAGGTTCCAAAATTTATTTTAAGTGTTTTACATAGTGATCAAGTGTTTTCTCGTAATATGACCACTAAAAACTGACAACCTCCATTTCAATGTGAAGAAAGAAACTATAAAAAAAATGACCTTCCCTTTTAAAACATAAATTGTCAAAGGCGATTAAACTCGTTCTCTTATTTTTAGTGCAGGGCCTTATATATATACACACACACATACATACCAGTTTCATTTTCCCAGCTTGAGGACTTGTGAGATACCGTGTTTTACATAAATTTTGAACCTTTTCTACCCTCGTAGGATAAGTCCCTTAAACAAAGTAACATGATAAAAGCTTAGCTCAAGGTAGGTACTAATGTTCCAAAATTCATTTCAAACTGTTCAACCATTTTCCCATTATGTGACCACAAACAGCTGGCAACATCTGTTTTAATGCAAAGAAAGGAATTATGGAAAATGCTCACTTGTCTTCTAAAATGGAAATTTTCAAGAAACGCTGCACAGCATGTCCACTTACTTTTAATGAGAATTTTATATTAGAGCTGATCGATATTGAGATTTAAATACCGACTGTGGGTATTTTTTGAATACCGAAAAATATCGGTATATCAAAAAACCAAAATACCGAGCGATACTGAAAGCCAAAAGCGAAATACCGAAAGCCTGAAATACCGCACGATACCGAAAATAGCGAACAAACTCTAGGATTGCCATGAAATGAAATGAAATATTTTAGTTTAACGTCCATTAGAGTATGGGGAACAATGATTAATGATTGAATAATTTTTGGAATGAGAATGTGGGAAGCCGAAAAAATCCTCCGACACTGTTTTGTCTACCACAAGCTTACTTGGTCCGGGCAGCTAGCAAACGAAACGAGGCAATAATCACGAGAAAACATATATATGACATTACTCTTTTCTTGGCTGACTGAGGCCAGGGTTGACTTTAGTGTACGTGCATCACATAAATTAACACGGGCGGTAGAAAACTGACATAAATTACACAAAGTTGTAATTTATGAAAAAATATGTTAAAATTATTTTTTTTTGTTCGAACTCGACTTGTTTTATATATTCTGTCGCATACATTGCAGTTCCAATTTCTAACATTCTATATATGTTCCCATCGAAGCTGCATTTTTTCCCATTAATAGTTTTATTATTATTATTTAGTTCTGTTTTCATTAACACCACAAAAATTATGGAGTGGTAATGTATTTAAAATCGTACTGAGTTCTTTGTAAGGAATGGAGGGACGTGGCAAATGATGCTATTGCACGGGCCGCAGATGATGCCACTATCCAGGGCCGGGCCTGATGACTGTAGGCATAAGCCTGATTTAAAAAAGAAATAATTGACATTTCCTGTTGATTTTATAGTAATTGGTAAGTTTTGATAGTATGTACCTCTGTGTATATCATGCGATCTCTAAAAATCATTATCTGATTCAAAAAGAGAGAGGAAAAAGCAGAAAAGGAAAAAAATATACTGTTCGTTTCTGTTTTTATCACAGCAATGTTTCGCCAATCTAACCTTTAAATAAAATAGTCATATGTAGTGGCATATTCACGATTTTGTTCCGTGCTAACTTTATTCCTGGAAGTGTGAAAATTCTGCAAGATATTTCATTTACTTTAATATAGTAAGATTTCGGGGAGGGCTTAATCCCGGAAGCCTCCCTTAAATATGCCACTGGTCATATGTAGCATTGTGTACACCTTTCAACCTTATCAAGTTACCTGACATTGGTTTTATTTCCAACCAAAATAACGTGTTTGTCTCTCTTCTAGTGGCAGTAGCGTACCCAGGAATTTATTTCGGGGGGGGGGTCCAAACTAAATATGAAGGTATTTTATATTAAAATTCCTAAAATTGCCCCTAAAATTAGGCTAAATTTTAAAAAAATCGAAATTTCGGGGGGGGGTCCGGACCCCCCGGTCCCCCCTGCTTACGTCCCTGGTGGTAACATAAATGTGTAATTCGAGAGAGACTGAAAACTCATGCTATTGAAGTTTAGCATGAAAAGGCTCTTTTAAGGTTTGATTTTGATTTTAATAGTAAGTATGAAACGTTTCGAGCCATTTTCACTAGCCGTTAAAGAACCACCTTCAAACAGCACCTTCGGCAAGATATTCCTCAGTGTATTTCGAATAAGCATATGCACACATAGATACCTGCAATTCGGTCGGTCGCCAATAGTCATGGAGAGTCTGTTTATCATTGTGTAGGGGAAGTGGGCAAGTACGTGCTAAGAAGGAACGAAATCAAAGTTACTGGATTTGACAATTTCCATACACGGTAAGTGTAGAGTTGGATATTTATACGTAGATATTAGGCTCTGGTACAATTTCTAATGGATTTTTCCTGAATAAATAAAATATTTTTCTTAATTTACCTAAACTAATTTATAATGAAAGAACTGTTGAAGTGAATCGCTGTATAGGTTAAAGGAGACAGTAATGAGAATGAATGAAATTATGAAATTAAGAAAATAAGAGGAAACGGAAGAACCCCGAGAAACCCCACGCACACAGTATTTGTCCACCAGAAAGTCCACTTGGTGCAAGTTGAAAATTTTACATCGGAAGATAGGTACATATATAAGAAAGATCTATTATACATAATAATGGATAGTAAAACAATAATTGGAAAAACAGATTTATTTAGTTTAGTGTGATGTGTTTTAACTTCGTTTTAAAGTTTTATATCACACCATCTCTTTGCTCTGCGAAAAAATCAGATCCTCTTATTATTAAAGAAATATGGCGGAAGATTAGCAGCGGCGCAAATATGTCTTCAACATTGGGGGGTAGGACAGGTAAGATCGTTCCCATATTTTTTTTCCCCCTTTTTAAGCGATGTTCAAAATATTTATGAAGTTGCAAAACACTGCTATGAGGGATCAAGGGAGCAGAGTTGTCTTGAATATTGAAAGCCGGGCAGATTTCAGGTTTATTCTGGAGGACATAAATTTAATCTCGTTTTCCTTTGTGACAATCGGACACAAGTCGTCATATTTCTCCCCAAAAACACATTTCAAATTGGATTATTGGGAGGGACAGTTCCCCCAATTCCAAGATTGGAGGGAACCTGTCTCCCTCATTCCCCAGGATTTGCGCCAGTAAAGATTAGAATTACCAGTTTTTCCTTTCATTCGTTTTCATTTCTTTTATCTTTTCTTATTTTCTTCTTTCTCTTTTGTTTGGGTGCTGAGAACCCCCACAAATGTCTGGGGTGTTCGAGTCTCGGAGCATCCAACGAATCGGTGTCCCTGAGGTAATCGTTGGAGAAAACCAGATAGTAGTGTTGGGAGACGGCGTTCACCAGTAGGAACAATTAGGAGAGAAAACAGTTCGAAACATACGTATCATACAATAAAAAAACACCTTAATTCGCAGATTTGTTTCATAATGATAAACAATTTGTAAAATTATTTTTAACATTTATGTATTAAAATTTATCATCTAACCTACTTTCAAACAGAATATGTTTTAAAATATCAATAAAAGAAAGTTCCTGACGTGGACGTACAGCTTAACAATGTGTCTGAACCACATGAGCTCCCACTACGAATCGAAAAATGAAATAAAAAAAATCTTTGAGTTTTACGTCCCACGGTTATGCCGATTAGGCTAAAGGAGACGGTGATGATGAGTAACTAATGAAATAGTGGAATGAAGAAAGTGAGAGGAAACGGGAGAACCCCGAAAAAATTCACGCACACGATGTTCGTCCACCACAAAGTTCACTTGGCGGAGACTGGGATCGAACCCGGGACCCCAAGCACCAGAGGTGAACGCTCTACCACTGAGCCACCGCGGCCTCCACTACGAATCGAATCCCGGTCTCCGCACTGAAAGCAAGTACGTATACTATAAAACCACGAGGAGCTCTACTTCCCAATTGACTTGCGATCACAATTGTGAGCCACAAAGTAGTGTTTTGTGAGTATGACAAACGAAGGTGTTATATATCCATACCCATTCCTGGCCAAATAACTTAGCCACCTCCAGTCTGTGAGTGTTGTCATGAATTTAAACCCGGCTGGATTACTTGCCTCAGGTATAAATCTAAGTAGTGGTTTGAAGCCCACAATGAGTTGTAGACCCTGTCTTGTGTAACTTCAGTGCTGAAACGTGACAAGATTAACCAAACAATTAAAATTTCTGTTTCTTTCTCTAGTCATTGCGTCAATAACATATCATAGACTGTCAAATCTGAAATCTAAAATTGAAAGTGACTATGTTTGTCACTCAATCTCTTGAACCATCTAAACCGATCTTGATCAAATTTTCAACATAGATGAGTAAAACTTAACTCTTGAACCACCCGACTGATCTCGTTCAAACTTTCCACATAGATGAGGTTCGGATCTGGGATGGCTTTTATCATATTACTTTGACGATGCAACTTAGCAGAGGGAGAGATATTTAAAAATCATAGCAAATCACCGATAGTAGTGTCGAATCCTTGGTTTTCGGGGTCGCTGAGATGAACAGTGACACTTCATTTGTCTGACCACGAAGTCTTGCACGAAATTCGAACGTCTCATATGTGCATCTTAGTGAACAACCCTACTCCTTTTTCTTCAATTTTAGGCCTAATATTTAGTAACGTTGAACATGTAGGTCTATAATTTTTAAAAAGATCCAAATACCAAATTTCATATCTGTAGCATTTAAGAGATTCCAAGGTATGGTATCTTATTACAAAAGATGCAACCCTTATTTTCCACCTTCCACATCGATTTAAAAAAATCTTCCTTAGTGGTACCTTACATCACAAATATACTTTCCGAATTTGAAGCAATTTGGCCTGGGCGTTGATCAGTCAGTCAGGACTTCTTTTACATATAAAGATTTGGCGATGTTAATTTATTTTATATTTGCACTAATATTGTAATAGAAAACTATAAAATATGAGCGACTTTTGATATAGACAACAGTTTTAGAAATTCACTTAGAATCTTATGGCCTTCTGTCAAAATAGATGTGTTTTAATCTTTTTTTACCACATGAAGAGAAGCAAAACTGGATCTAAGTCTGCAACACTGTTCATCCCCTTGTGCATCGACCACCCTGCGTGGTTCCTTTCCCTCATCCCTTTCCCGTTGTCATGGTGACGAATTCTTCAGTTTTACCTTCCAATGTCAAATCTGTTTTCCTGTTTCTCTCCAATTGTTGAACCCAACGCCGATAATTTTATTGTAGTTCCCTTCTTTTATTGTGTTAAGAACGTTGTCAACAACAGTTCCGTAGAAGTTTATTCAGCTTCATTCCCAACCACCATTGTTAAACGAATTTATTCCAAAAGACCGAAGAAGGAAACGAAAGATGAGTGAACCAATAAGTTAACTGCATAAATCAATAAATTGAATCCAAAAACAGCAATATTGAATTCAGCATCGACCCATATGATAAATACTGTATATTTTGTTTTAAAATTTTTAGCGCTTCAAATTGAAATAGTATACGGCCCGATGTAAGAAGTAATTACAGATTTATAAAGTTTATTAAGGGCTCCTAAAAGTTTAAAATTTAGTACATTCGAGCTGCTCATAATAGAGTGAGTTGGTTTAAATTCTACAATTATTATTAGCATATAACGAATAAAATCAATTGAAAGATGAGACAAGTTCCAATGGATAGATTTCATTATGATGAACAAAATAAGAAGGATAAATGTGAATTCGCACGCGTGATTTTCAGTATTTTATCAGTATGATATTACCAAAATGACAGTATGGGGAATTCACCAGTGATATAGTAGCTGGTGCATAGGGTTCCGGGTTCCATTCCTGCTGGCAGAGCATTGAATTGGTACACATTACGGAGTTCAGATTTTACTTTAAACTATAGGACAACATCACATATAGCCTCGGTACTGACAAAGTGTGTGTTCTAGTTTGTTAGACTTCAGCGTCTATCGTTAATGAGATTTATCCCAAAAAGAGAAATCAACCATTTCTGTTTTGATTTCTGTTGAAAAAAGAAATCAACATTTATCACTATAGAGCAAAGACGGTAATACATAATGTGAAACAATTTTTTGTATTAGAATAAGCTTTCCTCGAACACATTTCATTTCCAATCTAATCTCGGTACTACAGTCTGTAAGAAACATACATTACACTGTGCAACGGGCGCTGAACACGAAAGTGACAATAAAAATGTGCTCCTGGCTAA
This sequence comes from Thermobia domestica, assembly GCF_964235325.1. Lineage (NCBI taxonomy): Eukaryota > Metazoa > Arthropoda > Insecta > Zygentoma > Lepismatidae > Thermobia > Thermobia domestica. The sequence continues at coordinate 223,853,755 of NC_137457.1, read as the reverse complement.
GATTTACTTATAATTACACAATTTACATGTTACATGTAATGCTATAATAATGAAAGTGTAAAGGTAAAAGTCACAAAACATTGGAATGATTACGGAAATAAAAATAACTATTTTTTATAATTTCTTGGACGCTGAACAATAAAACGACAATGATAATATGCTCCTAGCTCAGATTTAGTGGTAATTACATAATTTTATCTTTTTCATATAATGCTATTATAATGAAATTGTAAAGATAAAAGTCACCAAACTTTGAAATGATTTCGTAAATAGAAATATCCGTCCCTTATAATTTTTGGGCGCTGAACACGAAAAACACAATAAATATGTGTTCCGAAACAATTTAAATTTTGCATATAACGCTATGATAATGATACTGTAAAGATAAAAGTAACAAACGTTAACATAATTACTGAAATAAAAATAGCTGTCTCTTATAAATGTTTGGACATTGAATATGAATATCAAAAGTATAACGTCCTCCTGGCACACTATCGGTGTAATAGCACTCTTAACATTTTGCATATAGTGCTACAGGACAAGAACTGTATTGGTAAAAGTTACATAAAGTATCTGTTTTAAACACACTGTCTCTTTGCTTGTTTCTTGTGAGGAACATCTGGAGCATCTCTTGGAATCATCCAGCAGAAATCCGCTAACATTGAAACTGACCACTTTCCTTCATAATGTTGTTCCATTGCAGAAATGTCCTGGTGAAATTGCTCTCCTTGCTCGTTACTGAAAGATCCACAATTCACTGGAAAGACACCAAGGTGGGAATGGAGGAAATGCATTTTGAGTGATATATTGCACCCAAGTTTCTCGTAGGTAGATAACAATTCTTCAACTAATTCTTTGTAATTTTCGACTTGGTGGTTGCCCAAGTATCTGGTACAAACATTGCGGAAACAATGCCACATATGGAGCTCATCAACATTGAGAATAGATTCAAAGACTTCGTCTTGCAATAGCTCGCGTATTTGAAGACCAATAAAAACTTCTTGCTTTATCTTTTCCCTACTTAGGCGCGGAAACTTTTGGCACAAGTATACCAATGCACGTTCATTCCTGTTTACAAATGCCTTCATGAGTCGAAGTTTGATGTGCAATGGTGGTAGCACAATGCTTTGTGGGTTCACAAGAGGAACATTTGAAGTGTTTTTCGCCTGGCAACAAAGCTGTTCGTCGCGGCCATTCTTTTTGATTGTAATGGGCATTCTTTGCACGACTATCCCCCTCACATTTGTAACAACTGTACTTTACTTTATACAGCCACCCTGTAGACCAAGCAAAATTGCGATCACCTTAAAATCACCACAAACTAACCACTTGTGTTCACGATATTTTATACGGGAACGCGTTCCAACATGGGATAACTTTCTTTACCTAGGGGTGCATAAGCAACAAGGAATTGATGTTGATTTCTCCTTACTGTTGTACAGGAGCATAGCCTTAAGGCTTGCTTTGGAGGCGTCTATAAACAGTCTCCAATCTTCTATTTTGTACGGAATCTTCAGTTTCTGCATCAAACCTGGAACATCATTGCAAAATACTGACTCATCGGTGCAGCAAAAATATTGTGCAAGATCTTTTTGACGATCGCGTACAATTGATACTCTAACTGTATCCTCCAGAAAGTTCCACTGCTGTAACCTAGATACTAAGAGCGCAATTTTATTCTTTGGCAGTTCTAAATCTAATTAGGTGATGAAGCTCCGCTTGTGTGAGTCGGTGTGGTTCAGGATAGTTGGTTTCCGGCTCAAATAAAGGATCAGTGTCACTGGTACCTGAAGCAGATTCACCTTCACTTTCATTCGCTGTATCATTTTCCGTCGGAATGGTAGCTGGGAGATCGTGAACAGGCAATCCTTCTCCATGCGCCACTGGACGAATATCACTGGGTATTCGATCTTCCCTTTCTTCTTCGTATTTATACCTTTCTTCAAGCACGGCAGCATACAAAAGTAGCAGTCTGTACTTTGGTTTGTTGTTTCACGCTAAATTGCGGGCACAGCAAAGCGCATGGAAATGTTCTTCCCATGCATCCAGGCATCGAAAGTAGATGAACAACTCGTACATCAAATGTGAGGAGCCCATGATTTATCCTGGTCTCCAACACGACACCTAAAGTATAGTAAATATGCTCTTCGCACTGCAGCAGTCAATGGCAGCTTCCTAGAACCACAACTCACGTCCGCACGTATATAGCACAAGCTGTCCACCGAATTTTTACAAACGCGGGGCATTCCTGCACTTTCCTTGAATCACTGACACTTCGCAATGAAAACAATATGTGCAATAGCGATAATGTCCTCACTCACTACTTTCAAACTACTGGTTCACCAGTAACACAAACAGTCTGCTAAATTACTGCTTGAAGCACGCCACGAATACGATTAGAGACGTTGACTGGAGTTAGTTGCAACTTGCAATCATTGCCTCACGTGACTCATGAGACGCTCGCACTAGCTGTTGATAAATTACAACGTTGCCAAGTCGAATATGCAGCAAATACTTGTCAAGAACGACACTTTGTACGTGTAAAACAATAATTTCAAATCATGTACTTATAATGCATGTACTTTATATGCAAAATATAAAACGCTAAATTATTCAGCAATCTGAGCCAGGATAAATTTTAAGTGCAATTTTCGCGTTCTGTGACCAAAAATCAATAAAGAACGGCTACTTTTGTTTCTGTAAAAAAAATAAAAAGTGAAAATGTTAAACAGTGTTATCCATATGCTACATAATACTGACTTTTTCCTCTTTAGATGTCACATCATACATCTAGGTTTTTGTTACTCCGAGACTTAAGGATCTAGTCAACACGAAAATTACCCTTCTTTTGTAATTATTGATGAATAAATATTAGTTTTGTTCCACATGAATAGGTATTTAGACGAATTACATTATAAATTAACTTTCCTGAAAAGTACAATTATTTATACAGTCCAGTAATCAAATTATTAATAATAGTAAGCTTTGCGTTTTCCCTTAAACTGAAGTTTGTGTGTATGGCTTTATTTTGTTGTCAGGCTGCGGTTTTAAATTCTGTCTTCGTTGCTTTCTGTGAACGATCGCATTGTTGACACTAAAATATAATTGCATTCAGTTAAGAGGATAACTCATCATCATCGTAGGTATTCTGCCTTTATTGGCAGGTCACTTGCCGCAGCTGAGAAGCTTCCATGCTCCACGGTCCTCCGTTAACCTTTTCGTCTTCGCGTATGATCTTTCTGTTGTAATATCATCCATTAATTGTAATCTCCTTCGCCCCCTCCCTCTCTTTCCCGCCACCATACCCTCTAGGACGTCCCCCATGACACAATCTCTTCTTAGGCAATGTCCCAACCAGTTTCTCTTCCTCTTCCTAATAATATCTAAAAGTGTTCTTTTCTCACCCACCATTTCTAACACTCTCATTCGTTTTCCGCTCGACCCAACTAATTCTTTCCATTCTTCTCCACACCCAAATTTCGAAGGCTTCCAGTCGACTTTCGTCACCTTTACGTAATGTCCACGTTTCCGCCCCATACAGGATAACTAATGATACTGAATTCTCATTGTATATAAAATTAATATGAAACCGTAAAGTGAAATATACTGTAGTCTGTACTGAAAGAATCTAGTATCAGTTCATACCATTTCGCACGTATTGCTTAGTGTACTATAGTAGTTTCTTGATTTTAATATATATATATATAATGAGACTGCTTCGGACAGTCTTGGGCGTTCGGCACATAGGAAAGTATATTTGGCTGTGGATTGTCATATGTCTAAATTCGATCACTTATCTTTGTAGCTTTAGTGTCCTAACTTATTTTTGGCTCGCCGCTGTCTTCCCTTCTCTAGCTAAATTTCTACTTCCTCTTCTCAAGATTTTTTTTTTTAATTTCAACCTCCCCCAGTTTTGAACTTGAGCAAATCTTTAAAATATATCTTTTGAACCTGAATTACCAACTGAGATGTCGCGAGACACGATTCGTGGAGGTATTCGTTGATGTTGAATACTAAGGGACCGTTTTCCATCACATTTCGACCCACTGCGATAGCGAGCGATAGTTCAGTATACGATAAAATTTTGCTTTCGTTCCTTTTATTATTATCCGTTTGGAATTCTCGGTTGGATTATCAGTCATCTCTACTTTTGTTTCCATTGGTAACCATAAATCTGAATGTTGTTGTAGTTGTTTGGGCCCAAAAGCATTATTAACATTATAGAGTAATATATTCTGAGTTTACATGCCTGCCTCGCACACTAAATATCCACTATTTTAAACAGAATGCTTGAGAATATGAATTTTATCATTATGTGAGGTCAGTTAGTTGAATTTGTGATATAGCCAGATTCTCTTATGTGAAGTGTTGCAACCTGAAAAATTTGTTTGTCGGGGTTATTGATTTGAAGATTAAATGATGATTTAGTATATGTATGTTGAGATATAAATGCGAATTGAATATAAATATATTAAAGTGAAATGTATAATGTTTAATTGAGTAGATAAATATGTGTAAAGGGTCTTGGTACCTTATCGCGAACGGTTGTTGGTTGCCAAAGTTTCAAAAGTATCAGACGAATGTAAAACGTAAGTTTTAAAATACCGCCGCATGTTAGATAATTTCCTTCAAGCATTGTGATATTATTAAGTAATGTATGTAACTGTTAACATCTGTCATTATCCTAACTGCATGTAGCATGGTATGAAGGCAGGTCAGCGTTACCCTAATGTATTATTAAATCTACCCTCAAGTTCGTAAACCTGAAATCCTTTTGTGAAAGTACATTTCAATTCCATCCCTCATATACGAATCCTCAAACCTGAACAGTGTTTCCACCTCAGTAATCGTGCTCTCGATACAAAAGAAAAGTCCCTTTGGACCTGGAAAATTGTCATTTCTCTATATATTATGCGAATATAACGACAAATGAGTACATCTTGTGATAGAAGGTGATAGTGATTTAAAGATAGTCAGTGAATGGAATAATAAATGGAATGACCAGATAAGTGACGTAGTCACCGTGGTATTAGTGACGAAACTTTGTTCTCTTAATCCCGGAAATGGGAAAAATGTATAGATAAATACTTCTACACACCGAATATGTGTCGTTTAAAATTCGTCAACATTATCTGATGTGTGTACATTTAAATAAAATGAAGTTAAAGCATGGACATCAAAAAGGTGCTTTGATAATACGTGTGACTTCACATATCGTCTGAACGTACGAGCGAGGACTCGTTGGATTTTTTTCTTAGTTTCTTTATATGAGATACAGACTCATTGTAACCACTATTTTGAATTTTATATCTAATATTGTAGAAAGATTTATATCTTATTTTGTCAACATTTAAATATTTTTTTCTTAGTCTATCTGTTACTAACGAATATCTGTATCTACATAGCTATAATTCAATATTAGTTGTATAATAATACATTTATATGTATACTTATTTGCATGTTCACAACATTTTGTATTTAATCTTTCGATAGATGTAATAAATGTCCACAAATTGTAGTTAGATTATGGTTGCTTTAAAACTGATTCACCTATAACAATACATTGGCCTGTTTGTATGTGTGCGTGCGTGAATGGGTGACAATTTAGTCTTAAGTAGTAGCATTTAATCTTGATTTATGACGATAGTCTTTATAATAAGTGTGTAATAGCATGTTGTGTGTGTATTGGTGCATGGCAGAAATCGTGATAGATAACTAACTCTCAATTTGCTCTAAATCAGTTCTGGGAGGAAAGTCAAAATGACGACAGTCTTTTCAGGAATCTCAAAACTTCTGTTTGTGGAAAATATGTACATCACTTTGATTTTTTTCTTTTCCTTGGCTAATTCAAATGTGTGTTTGATCTCTACCATGGATATTCAGATACTGGAATAAAGCTTATTTAACGTTTGAAAATAACAGACAAACGATTAAATTAAAACTTCTTGTCACCTGTGCTGGGTTAGGGCAACTCCCACTTGTGCAGTTGCCTGGACCCAGGTTGGGGTAGTATGAGGGAATATGTGTCTCTTCAGGATCATTTCATAAAAGATCTTCAAGAAATAACATTCGAGTAGGAATCACCTTTTTAATAACTATTCAAGTTCATTTACCATATTTCCATAATTATCCAGTAATCCTTTATCTCTAGTTCCTTCTCCCTTTCCTCCTTTCTCCTACCTTCTCTTCTCACTCTTTCTTTTCATCTTTCTAACAAAATTGAAGAGGGGTCGAGAGTAAGAGTTGTCGCTATAGACACGGTTATTAAATTGCTTTGATATTTCTCTTCGGAAGTCCGATATGAATTAGTTAATCCTACAACATACATATGTAGCAAAAATTCCAAAATTCATTTATTTTTTATTTCATATTTACTAAAATTATTAAATTGAAGATTAACATATAGCAACTATCCCCCGTTCCACTCACAATGATGTTTCTCTTCAATAGGTTGACTTCAAGTTGACATCGACTTAATTGGATTCAAGTTATCGTTCTTCCTCGCATTAGAGGTAAGTGTTGTACCACTTTCTTAAAAAATATTATTCTTTTCTAAAATTCGCCGCAACTGGGATATTCTTTTTCTCCATTGTCTTCTAAGCAATTTTATTCAGTAGGGTCCTTGCTCTGGTGTCGCACGAAATGTGGAAGGAGACCGTGGTCCATCGGCGTAAATCTCTCTTCAACATTGCGGGGCGGGGGGCAAAAGACCGTTCCCTATATATATATATATATATATATATATATATATATATATATATATATATATATATATATATTATACGATGGTCACTACGAAAGTTTTGAGATACGCATTGTTGTGGCATAGTATTTGAATTCCAACAATTACGTTCGGTAGTGGTATCCAGTGCGGAGAAGCGAAACAAGTTTCAACTCGTCTCGCTTATCGGCGTGGCCGTATCGCCTTCACTTGTTTGTTGATGTGAGCAGTATTCGGCTGTCTAGAATGGAGCTCGAAAGGGAACATTTTCGGGCAATGATCCTTTACGATTTCAAAACTGGTTTGAACGAGACACAAAGCCTTAACCGTTTGCAGGGGCATTTGGGGACCTTGGTCCTTCCCGTGCTACAACAGATGAAAACATTGCCGCTGTGGAACAAATGATTCGAGAAAATCCTCGAACAACTTTCAAGGACATTAAATCTACAGCGAACATTGGATCGCCAGCAGTAACAAAAATTTTTCATGATCATCTTCGGCTCAGGAAAGTTTCATCTCGTTGGGTGACTCACACTTCGACTGAGCAGCATGCGTGTGGATGGTGTGAAGAAATGCTTGCAAGATTTGATGGAGGCAATTCTCGACGCGTATCTGACATTGTTACTGGTGATGAGACTTGGATCTATCAATTTGACCCTGAACTGTTGCAACTGTTCCACTTGAAGAACAAAGGACTGTTACTGCTCAGTGGTATACCACTGTTTGCCTAACAAAAGTGTTCCAGAAGATTCGGGAACGGTGTCCAAAAACTGGATTGCGTGGGATCCTGCTTCATCGTGACAACGCGTCCGCACACACGGCCAACTTCACAATTCAGTTTTTAGAATCTACGGAGGTCAAACTTATGACTCATCATCCGTATAGCACTGACCTGGCCCCGTGTGATGTTTTCTGTTCCCCAGGATCAAAGATCGCATGCGTGGGAAGAGATTTTGCAGCCCTGAAGAAGCACTAGTGGCTTACGAGAATGAACTTTCAACACTTGAAGAAAAAGACTGGCAACACTGCTTCCAAAAGTGGTTTTCGTGGATGCAAAAGTGTGTACAGTGTAATGGTGAATACTTTGAGAAAATGTAAGTGTTAAATTGCTTTTAAGTATATAAGTTATTTCACATCTCAAAACTTTCGTAGTGATCCTTATATATATATATATATATATATATATATATATATATATATATATATATATATATATATATATATATATAGCGATGTTCAAAATATTTATGAAGTTGAAAAACAATGCTGTGGAGGATCAGGTGATATGGAGGGTATTGTCCGTAGGGTCCTTACCCTCTCTCCTCGTACCGTTCGATGTATATAGACTGTTGTAAACATGTAGACATTTATTATTATATGTTTATTGTACGTGATACTGTCTGTTTATCCCCTCAACATTGCTAGGATCCGCCCAGCCCGCCTAAAGTTCTGACTTGATAGGTGACTGGTTGGGAGTATATGTTGAACATGAATGACCAAGAAGTATGACTAAAAATATAGTGCACAAAGAAATGCAGTGCAACATAATTGACTGTCCACGTTAGATGGTTGTGGAGAAGTATTGGATCGCATTTTTATGCTGACAGTGAAGGGGGGCAAGGCAGAGAAAGTCCAATACATCATTATACACTGAAAGATCAGTTCAGAAAGGTGGGGGGGCTATTGCCCTCTTGCCTTTCTACTCTCCACTCATGTCCTTGACCATGTCCATGATATATTGCTACGCTATTCACCTCAAGTCTGGCTTGTATGTGTTCATACCTTCTATAGAGCTTTGCCCCTACGCTATATTCCACTCTTACCCGCCATTCTCCTCTGTCGTTACATGATAAGACTCTGTCCTCACTTGTTAGATTATTGTCGAATGTAATTTCACATTGTAGTGTATGTTTAACTGCGCTTCTATGCATATTTTCATCGAACTCGCTCCATATTTCGTATCATTATCCACAACGTGTTTCGTTGCCAGTGCCCCTACTCCCTTCCATAAGTACGGAACGGTTGAGATCGAAAGTTTTTCCCACCTATGGATTTTCTTGTTCACTAACGCAAATCGATTGACCATAGTTTCGTTCCACATTTCGTGTTACACCAGAAAAAAGTCCCTTGTTAGTCTAGTACAACAGGAATACGAACGTAGCGACTTCGAGGAGAGTTGAAAATGGCTAGGCTTTTCATTGGAACTCGAACCCACAATAGAACGCGTCTTGCATTCTGAAACCTACTGCTCGAAAGCATTCGGCTATTGACTTCTTCCACCACTGATTTACTGGATTTTTCTTACCAAAAAAATACACAATTGGACTAATTCTTCTTGTGTTTTTGTAAAAGTGTTCTTAGGAATTTAAATAAAAATTCTCTTTGGTTTCAATGAAGCTAATGAGTGTATGGCGTACTTGCTGATTGATTGTTCAAAAATTACGAAAACATTTTAATATATACGTATTTATTTCGAAACGAATTACAGTATTTCTCTTGTATTACGCGAATAATTTTTAGGACTTCAATACAACTTCCATTGCTGGCTCCTTTTAGGAATTACAGAAGGAAAATATCTAGAGATAGGCCACGATTGAAATGTACGGACTAACTAATACAAGATGTAGGGTAAAAGCTACAAAGAAATAAAAAGTCTGGGTCAGAATAGGGAAAGGTGGAAAGTTGGCTGAAATCGATCGAGAGATTGCTAAACTAAGATGATGATTGATCATAGAACATTTTTAAAACACGATGGACAGATTGGAATGAGAAAAGTTCACTGTCTAATTTGTTAATCTGTTAAGAACTAATTTTAACACCAAGTAGTTGGAATGACTGTGAAACCTCAGAAATATATGTGCAATACTGTATAAAAAGCCAATAGTTTAACAAGACAAATCATGGATTATATTTTTAATACAGGGTACAATCCATCCCAGATTAGTAGGCTAAATTCACCGCTCATTTTTGACTGATTTTAATGCCAGGCACTTGCGATTTCGGAAAATAAATCAAAGAAAATAGTATATAAATTGAATCAAAAGTGAATGAGTTTTACGAGTTATAGTGAGACTTTAAAAAAAAAAAAACACTGTATAATATAAATCCATTTCTTTATTCTTTCCTGATTTAATTTACATGCAGAGTGGATAATTGGGAAACCTCAAAGAGAGTGTATGACAAATTACACCCAAATCGAACATTTTTAAAATTAAAAGTATGGTGCAACAAACTTTTTAAATTAGGAGGTATATTTAACCCATTTCATTTTTGGAAGACTTTTAATTTCAAGCTGTGGAGATGGTCAGAATGCCCTAAAGTAACTATAGAATATGTGTTACCATAATTGAATATTTTCGTGTGGTTTATATTAGGAAATTGTGTGGCATACATAATGTTTAAACATCAACATACGGATGGTTTTTATTCCACACCTTTTCTTGTTGAATTGCAACCCCAAACAATAAGATTATTTTTGCAAATTGAAGGAAAGCAAATACCAACTTTTATTAAAATTAGAATGGATTTTACGAGGAGTTATCGTGGAACAGATGGACAGAGACACAAATGCTGATCTAGTCGAATAGTAGAAGCTTTGTTACGCTCTCTTCAACCATTGTGTGTTAGCACCATTGAAGAGGCATGCGAGTGCCAGGTGATTTAGAGCGCATGAGGAAATTCACAAAGCCGTCATGTAGCTACAGGCGTCTGACATTAAATGCTGGCAAACATATTGTGATGTACCCTTGAAACAAGGGTTTAGACAAGTATGGAGGATATGTGGAAAATAATGCTACAGACTACAATATTTTACAAAGTAATGTGATGTCATTACTTTACTTGTTGAACCCTCATATTTTGTTGTGCACAACACATTCAAGTGATTCCATGTTGTAGTAAATGTTATTAATGACATCGCTATTATACAAGGACGTGGAACACTGTCACATATCATACTCAAAAGAAAATGCGGTTTTCATGTCTACAACGTTTCATTGCATACTCTGGAATGAAAAATGCATGTATAGTTAAAATGTGGAAGTTGCTTGTGCAGAATCTGCTTGAGACACGAAGAAATTAAGAGTTGGAGTTCATAAATGACATGGAAATTCGAAAAACACAACTGTTGTAAATTAAGATTAATGAATGTTTACTTTCTAATACGAACGTTTACTTTTTAATACAGATAATGGACACTTCACTCACTCAATCTCTGATTTATTGTGTTTTCCTTGTTACTGTAGCTGAGAGCTAATATGGTGTTTGCAATACGTGAGGGATAACATGCAGATGATGGTTTATATTCCACTTTAAACGGTTTGTTTCAGCCTTCTTTCATAATCTTACGTTAGTGTTACCTGAAGTCGCACATCAAAAAATACAAAATAACTTGTTTTTGTAGCTAATTGTCAACATGTTTGAGATATATCAATGAAAGATGACATACGTGAAATAAATAATTATGTTTTCATCAATACGAGCACATAGATGAAATCCCGAATAAAATTTAATTAGCTTTCGAAGAAATAAAAGGGCTGCAGTAGCTCAATGATTGAGTGCGCGTCTTTAGTGCGAGAGGCCCCTAGTCAGTAATTACGGTGTAACTTTAAAGGATTCGGAGATATGTACATCATATTATAATAGTCAAAACTTGCATTATGCTCTTCTAAGTCGAATTTGTGATAATGCTTCCTTTGTAGTATCTTATATCAGAAATCCTATGCAATGTCCAAGCTTCAAGTTTGTAGTTTAAGCAATTTGGTCTGGGTGTTTGATCGTCAGTCAGGTAGGACAACTACTTTTATATGTAGAGATTACAAATTATAATGTATCATAATCGCAATAGATACTTATTATTCAGGTCAATATTAAATTAAGTTTTAGTTTTATTTCAGTAAGTACGAAAAATTAAGATTTTTTTTGTCATAATACGTAATAATAGGTTAAATGGATTTTTATGGAGAAGGTGTGATTGGTCTGCAGTATTTTCAGATTTTAGTGTCATTTGATTACATTATTTGGTTTAAGTACGTTATTTACTTCGTATAGTGCTTCAGATTATTGGCATCATTAAAACAAGTACTAATCTTAATTACGAGTACAACTCGAAAAAAAAAAATGGGCCGCGGTGGCTCAGTGGTAGAGCGTTCACCTCTGGTGCTTGGGGTCCTGGGTTCAAACCCTGTTCCCGCCAAGTGAACTTTGTGGGAACAAACACCGCGTGCGTGGGGTTTCCTCGGGGTTCTCTCGTTTCCTCCCACTGTCTTCATTCCCCCATTTCATTCATCTCTCATCATCACCGTCTCCCTTATCCTAACCGGCATAAGCGTGGGACGTAAAACTCAAAAATTTCATTTCATTTCATTTTCATTCGAAAAAAAAGTACCCCGGTTTGTACATGTGCGAGAAATAGCTGGGAAGAGCGACGTCAGACCTGTGGCACTGTGCGCAGTAGTTGAGAAGGTTGTGTTGCAGTTTACTCATCCGCTATAACAACTGAAAATGAACACTCCAATACCAAAACCCGCCAAATGTGAAGTGCGTGTAGTAATACGATTTCTGAATGCGAAGAAACTAGCGAACTGTGTTGTGTTTACTGACCAAACGTGATGAGTGAAGGTGTCGCACGTGAATGGTGTCACATGTTTGAAGATGGACTAACTGACATGCACGATCCGGCAAGAAGTTCCACTATGATGTTTTTTTTATCATCATCCATATAACCCAGATTTGGCGCCGAGCAACTGCCATTTCTTCAGGTATATGAAATAATGGCTTGCGTCACACCACTTCGACAATGACAACGCGCTTCACAATGCTGTTAGAGGGTGCTTTCTTTCCCAGACGGGATTTTTTTTTTTTCAGAAGGAATTTCAAACCTTGTAAAATGTTAAGGCTAGTGCCTCAGTTTGAATAGTGAAAATGTTGAAAAGGTATGTAATATTGTACTTTCGTAATCTGTATAATAAAAGTTCTATAACTGCGAGTGTATATCATTGATAACACTGTTTTCTCTTTATAGAATTTCCCTCGTATGTTACACTCATTCATATCAGTATATTTTCTGTGTAATGATTTAATGCGTTATAAGAATATATTTCAAGATTCAGTATTTACATTCTCTTTCTTTATTTTCTAAATCAAGCATTGCCATTTGCTTAATGGCTAAACCATAGAAGTATTAATATCTACTATGTGAGTATATATCTTATACGTTCATGCTGTTCATTTTTCATTGTTTTATAGTCTTGTTGATAGTCCGTTGTTCCTATGAGATACAGTAAATTTAGACTAAATCACTAAACGACGTTTTATTTGAAGCGTTCAAACTATCCGATTTTAGTCTATCTTCAAGCGATGTAGAAAGGAAGAAAATACCTAAACATGAACGAAAACTTACTCCTTTTGTAAACCTAGAAAATGATGTAATACGATATGTACAGCTACCTGTTAAGATAAAATGGACAGTGAAGTATAGTCTTGTTCATTATTGCACTTGTAAGATGTTACTCAGTATAAATTACATTTAATAAGATATAGCCAAAAATAATGATTAACTCCTCCAATTTGATCTTTGTGTAACTATAATATTTTACAAATCATTCAGTTTAACGTCCCACGAATATATTTTTTAGGCTAAGGGAGCCGGATGAGTAAGGCAAGTTAATGATAGAATTGGTGGAATGGAAATGTGGGATGAAATGGAAGTACCCTGAGAAAACTCATGAACATGGAGTTGTCCACCACAAGCTTACTTGGCCGCGGATCGAGTCAGGGACTCTACATATCAGAGCTAAGCGCTCTACCACTGAGCCAATATAATATTGTCCAAAGATAACAATCGCTAAACTATATCGAGGGGAATGAAATTAGGTCCTTAAGTCTCATGTGTAGCTTTTGATAAAATCCAAAAAGTCGAAATTTTATGACGTAAAAGTGTTCTGTCGTTTGTTGTCTATCTATGCAGTTGGCAGTTTTTGTTCTGTTGAAATTATTTGCGTGCTCTATGTGATAAAACACATTGTTAAGTAGCAGATTGTATCCATCGTTATTTCATTCCTCTTAACAGTGACATATGCTCCTAATAATCACACACTCTTAAAAGTGACGCCAATCGTACTTGTAATAGCACATAATAACTAAAGGATGACATGATTCGCGATTTAATTTAATAAGTGGGAACGAGAATGTTTAGCGTGTTGTCCCGTATCTTTCATTTACGTAGTTGTCTTTGTTTATAGCAGGGTTGATTTGTTTAAAACAAAATGTTTCAAACAAGTGTTTAAAACATCTTTAAAACGAGGGTTGTTGTTTTATTCAGTTTGTTTTAAACATTTTAAAGAAATTGTTTTAAACAGGTTATTTTTCGAAGGTGGTTGGACATGTTTGTCTGACTGAAGAAGCTAATTTCATTTTCTAACAAACAACCTATCCTCCGTAGGATGTGTGCATTGAGCAAATTGCAAGCAGAGTTATATACTTATTATAACAGCAATTACTGAACGAAATTCTACTCATCAATGTGCGTATAACTAAACAAACAGAAATTCAAGTGAAGTATTTGAATATTTCTTAATTTCCAGGAATAACGGAGGTTAAACACACTATACACTATTCTAAGATCCAAATTCACAAATTCAAAACTTGAATACCTTTTGGTCACTATCATTTCCATAATAATGAACAGTTCTCATATCATAAGCTATAAGAAGTACTCTGACAAATACAATACAACTTATAGAAAAGAGCAGTGACTAGCATACAAGGAGCAAATGACATATTTTAACTAAACAGTTTTCAAGATATATCTCTATCTGCAACATGAATAGCTAACTATGATTAGTGTCTACGGCATAACAACACAATTAACCTTTAGACGCCCGCCAGGGATTTTAACAAAATGGTAGACTCTCACGCTCGGGCTTCTGGTGACCTTCCTAATTATCACCGTAATGGATTCATTTTATATAGGAAATATTTCCAGTAATATATATCTATATCTATCTATATCTATCTATATCTATATCTATCTATCTATCTATCTATCTATCTATATATATATATATATATAATATATGCGCAGAAAAACATTCATTGAATTAGACATTCTCTCCCCTCCCCCACTATACTACCACGTCCATATGCAAATCATTTTTGCTGCACACATCATGTATACGAACAAGAATTATGCTTTTATACAACTTCAGTAAAATATATCTTGTCTTATATGGAATATTCCTGAAAAAAAATATAAATTAGCCAAATGTTTGACCCCTCTTCCCCTACAAACAACAAGTACGCATGCAGGTCACTATCATGTAGGGAACTACTTAATTGCTTCACATACCATTTTTTATGGATGTATCACAAAGGGGGAGGAATACCTCCAAAATCTGATTTAAAACATTTGAAGAAAAATTTTAAAAACAAACTTCATCCTCGCCGTACATACGTACCCCCTACATATATAAAATGCATACTGGGGGAAATCTTCATCCTTCAAAAATACTTTGGTACCAAATCATCTTTCTAGATTAATTACGGACTGAGCTATTGATGTTTACTGTAAAAGTAAATGTAATTTACGTCAAAAAACGGAAACTCCAAAAATTGGCTGTTTCCCCCTCGCTGCTCTCCCATATTAGCAAGAAATACAAATACACGATATTAGCATGCAGTGGCCTACTTCATTGCTTCATTCCTAATTTTTATGAATCTCCCGGTTAGAATGCTTTTTTAGGCCAGCCACCCTGAATGAGGTTTTCCTGAGTTTTCCTCAATCACACCAGGTAAATGCCGGGGTGGTACCTAACTTATAGGTCCTAGGCCGCTTCCTTCCTTCCCGAATCATTTCTTCCTTTCCTTTTCCCGGATTGTGTGCTCACCGAGGGAGGTCATCCCTCTAAAATGTGAATGGCTAAATGGTTTTAGATGGCGAAAGCCCAGAAATCTAAATCCTAACTTAATTTTTATGAATCTATCCCCCAAGAGGGGAAAAAACTGTTAAAAACAAACAAAAAACACGATATTTACCCTTCCCCCACCGCTACGTGGTACACCCAGATACATGAAAGGCACACCGGCGAAAAGCTGCATCTTTCAGGAATAAGTTGGTACCAAAATCATCTTCCTGCCTTAATTAGGGATTGAGCTATTGATGTTTAAAGCCCTGACACAGCAGTTGCGTCAATTGGGCTTTAAAAATTAAGAATGCAGACGACCAGTAGAACGTAACACAAAGAAACTAAACTACATATTCCGTGAACGGAGATCGGGAACGTCCCGATTTCTTTCTCCGGAATTGAACGCTTGGACGGGTCAAAATTAGGGAAGTTCCCGAAATTTGATCTTGGGGTTGAATATGGATGGCAAGCAATACCTGTGAGCGTGTACAGATGTAATATATATGCCTTTCTAGATTATTGTTTTAAACAAAATAAACATTTTAAACGTGTTTTCCTTTGTTTAAAACAAAGTACTTTGTTTTAAACGTTAGAAATGTTTTAAACATAAAAAACGTTCTTTTTTTTTTAAAAAAAACGTGTTTTTCTCAACCCTTGCTTATGGTTATTATATGACCACTGTATATATATAAGTGTATCCCGATTAAATGTATACACTCCTTGAATGACTGTCTGTAACACTAATAACTATTATGATACGGAAAAGTTTCAAAACTCATATGTAATGAGAACAAGTGTAGACACCAGCCATTTATCGAAAGTACTCAAATTGTTTGGCCATTATGGTCCAGACACAGCTAATAACGCTGACGTATGGAATCCAAAACGTTTCTATGGGCACATTCATTTTCAATTGTTGCTTTCAACTCATTGATTTTAGCTGACCTTGTACTAATAAACATTATGCTTGACTTACTAGGACAGAAAAAAATTAATAAGGGTCAAATCCGGTGAGCGTGGAGGGTGGTCGATACTGCTTCTTTGTCCAATTCATCTGTTCGGTAGGTGTTCGTCAAGATAGTAGTGGGTAGGTACTGGAAATCATTCTGGAAATACCATTGTTAATAATTATGAGCTGTTAAAAAGGGTAACATTTAAATGTAAAATGTAAAAAGTGAAAATGATTGAACATTTTTTCGAACACCCTGTATATTAGCGGACCCAACAGACATATAACAATAGTAATTATATAATGACTATAAGCAAAGAGAGAATATATATATATATATATATATATATATATATATATATATATATATGTGCGTGCTTGTCCTTTGTATAAATGTATTCCTTTAAGCAATAACAACAGCAAAAGTTCCTTCCTCTCCGGTTGAAGTGTCTTAACTTCTGACATTGTAATGTCAAATAACGGTCGAGGGAGAGAAGCTTTTGGTTGTAGGCAGCAGCGGAAAATCACACTACAGCCCTGGAGAAGAAAATTGGATCTCGACCTCGTGTTTCCCCATTCCTTCGTCTTTGGTTGTTCAAACATTTCCACACTTCCTCTCTGATCCCTGTCTCTAAATCACTTCTGCTCCAAGACTTTTGTGACCATCCTCGTTTTACATGTTTAGTCTTACTGTGTCTCTATATTGAACACAGCAAAACAACTTCTGCAGTCTGATTCGCAAGAGTCGAAAGCAATTTTCTGACTTGATATTCTTATACCACAATCCACATTCTATATATTAAATGAATTTATGAAGTTTTGAATTTCAGTAAAAAAATGTTTAGTTTTAATATATTGAAACGTGAACACATTTGAAAATTCATACATTTTACTTACTCTTTTCTTTCTAAAATACAGAATGTTTCCGTGACCATAGGCCAACTCTGGTAAGAGTGAAGATATGAAAAAGAAAGAAAGAAACCAAACTTGTTGGAAATCGGGCGTTTACAATCTAATATAGTGGAATTTTTCTAATCGTGCCAGCCGTTTGTGCTCCACACACTGTAACGTGCTCTCTGAAAGCTATGCCATGGGCCGTCGGCAAAATCAGGAGAAGACAAGATTTTATTCAATACGAAAGGTTTTCTATTATTGTTAATAAAATACTAAGACTATGATTAAATTATAAATAAAATGCAACGCATATACCTTCACAAAAATGTATATTTTCCAAATGTCAATAATTAACCACTGAAGGATTAAATAATCTATTCAAGATTTGTTTAATATTTCTAGGAATATTAAATGAAAGCTGATGTATATAACTGTAAATAGACTTATAATAGCTAATTCGGATAACGAAATATACAACAAGGCTACACAGATAATACATATTTTAACGAATTATAAGTCAGCAAAAACTGTAATTACAAAATCGTGAAATTACATTCAAATAGTTGAAAATTTTAGTCAAATAATACAAGCAGAAACAGAATATATATATGTAGAGCCTAGAGATAGAGATCAAAATCGTGGGACGTTAAACTAAAAAATGATGTCATTAAGTACTAGTAGTAGTAATATTAGTATTCATTCTTGTGATCGATTTCGGAAAATAAACCAAACTAACCAATTTATTTATTTAAACAAGATTTTTCCATCTATTTTTTTAAATTTAAAATAGATGGGGTAACAACACGCGAAGAAATAGAAAAGAGACAGTGCCACCATCTGCGGAAGACTATAGGAAAATATTTTTTATAACGTAAAAAGAAACTTAACAATAGATGCCCATCAAGATAATGCAAATTCCCGTACACCATCTGAAATGTAACGAAGTATACAATATCAAACATTTAACTAATGAAGGGTCAGTTTACTAGTTTGCGGAAAACAGAAAAATTAAGGAAGGAATGCAAAGTTGCATGTCTAGTTGTCTAGTTTCTAATTGCAAAAGAATGTTGTTTACAGTAATCATAAAAATATTGAACATTAAATTTACTTTTGTAAGAACGGTGCTATAATTATAAACTCAATTTCTTTCCAAACAGTGTTTCTTGCATCTAAAATCAACATCGTAGAAGAAAAGAACTGCAGCTATGTTTATTTGTTAAAGTTCAGCGCCTCTTTGAAGCACTGGGGCTATATAAGACGTAGATCTACATTCAGTGATGCCAACCCGTGGGATAAATTCCATTTTGTGGGATTTTTTGACATTAATTTTTTGGAAAGGGATAAAGAGAATTTTTGTCGCCATTACTAGCATATATGGGATTTTTCATATATTTCGACAACCGACAACAAAATTTTTTATAGACAGGAAGTAGACTAATAAGTCTTCAGCAATCTTGAAGTCAGTGCAAATTGTCAAATTTTGTTACCCTAAAGTGCACGCATACTAGGGCACAAGTAACTTATGGTTTAAAGAAAAGTCCCCAAGAAACGGAAATCGTGCCCTGGTATTTTTAAAAAGAAAATACGCAGGTAATTAGTGGAAAAAAGTAAATATACAAAATGAGAAACAAACAACTTGGGAAACGTTTCACACAAGAAGATAATAGAATAAAATTCTTATAGTGTCATTACGTTCATTAGAAGCTGATTGAGCTATAAAGGCATAAGAGAAATACTATATCTTGATAAAAAAAAAAATATACTTGTTTTCCTTAACATTTGATAAACGAAGAAGATCGAAATTTAAGGGTATATTATTGAAGAAAGTGACTGATATATATATACCGGTAACATAGTGAGGGGTGACTTTGACCAATGAGGTGACTGAACAAAAATTGAGGAAATCAGTATTTTACACAGACTAATCTGTTATAAGAAAATAAAATTACTGGTGCATTTTGTGTTTCTTATAATTAACAAAATAAAAAAAAATTTTTTAAACAGCTTAATCTGTGTCAGATACTGAATCCTAAGATTTCGTCAATTTTTGTTCAGTCACCCTTCATTGCTGTACGTAAATTTTTTAATTAGTATAGCATGGGAAATCCAAGACCAAGATGAGAATGGGATTTTATCCCGTCTCTTGAGATGGGATTTTATAACTTTTCAGGTTGACCTCACTCCCCATAGTTCAAGGTAGAATCCGAATCACAATAATGCCTTTAAATTTCAATGCTCTTCCCCCAGGAATCGAACCCTGGATCTGGGTCACCAAAGGCGCGCACTAGAAACTAGATCAGCGGCTAGGATTAATGTTTCAGAATTCTCATTTCTCACAAACACACGAAAGAAACGCAGTAATAATTATGTCTGTTATTACCTGTCAACACCAAGTTCCAAATAAATTGAACAACTGCTCAACTTGATCAACTTGTTCAATTTGTTTTCTTCTCCTTGAACGCCTTCGAAAGAAATACAAAACTTTAGTTGGTCTCTCACATCCTAATTGATTTCGAATGACGATTGAAAGGTTTCAAATATATAGAAGTGTCATCCTTCTGAACGGGGGAAGCTTGGTCATCCAACAATTTATCAACAACAAGTTTTCTTTTAATATTTTTTTCTCTTTAGGTTTGAAGCTTTTGTACAGTATATTTTAGCTCCAATTTTTATGAGAAATTAAAGAAATTTTTGTAATACGCTTAATTGTATATATTAATAAACTACATTTATATTATGACTATATTAAAGTTAACGATAAACAAAATGGATTGGCTTTGCATATATTTAATTTTTGTCAAAAAATGAAAGATAAGCAAATAGGTTTTATTATTTTTGGCTATATACGAATAAATTTGGCGCTAAGCTTGTCCTAAAAAAGTTTTGTGCTTTTTTTGTAAAATTTAAATTGAAGAGTTTTTGTTATTTTGGAGAGAAATTTTAATATAGACAGTTTATTGATTGATGCGAAATAATATTATTTATTTATTTATTTAATGGAAGATTGTTATTTATAGGCTGTTATTAAGATACTTTTGGAAAAGTGACCTTATTTTTAGTAGACGGGAGTACGGATTTAAAATTAGTATGGGGGCATTTTTTAAAATTAGTTAACATTTACACATTTTAGATTAATTGGAAATGAATAAATAGGAACAAAAATTACCAATACGCTGCCAAATTTTAAAAAAGCACACGAAAATTGAGTATATAAATAAAGCTTTGTTTATTAAAAGTATATAAAAAATAGGTAACAATGGCGTAAGAGAATAATACTATTTAGTAAAAAAACAACTGTGAAGTAATAAGCTATATATTGCACTATTAAAATTAAACGCGTAAAAATTTGGCAACAATTAAGCACATAAAAAAACTGCATTTAACGCTATGAAAACCCAACATTCTGCTTTGAAAAAAAAATGAAATATAGAATTTGACTACGTAAGGGTTTTAAAATGCCATGACATGATACTAAAAAAATATTTAACACATAACCAAAAAACATAAACCGCATGATAACAAAAACGTACCAAAACCAGGTTATAATAGTTATTTTAATGAATTTTTTAAAAACTATTTGGCGTTTTTTAATATTTATTAAAACACGTAACATGCACTTCGAAAAAAGCTGGTTTTCATGCGGTTAAGGTGCTGCTGTGAGAAAGAAGAAAAGGTTTTTAAAAAGCAACCTTAAAGAAACAGTACAGAATAAGGGAAAACGTACAAAAGAGAGGGTGTAGAAATGTATAAACTAAAAAAATGTGGGAGTACTTTTTTAACTAAAATAATTAGCTAACTAAAATTAATGTTTAAGATTGAATATATTTTATATGCAAATTTAAAAATAAATAAAGCACTATTTGTTTTAAAAAATCCTGTTTCTTTTTCTTTCTCTGCCCCTTAATTTATATTATATTTATTTACATACGTGTAATTATATAAATAATGACATTATTTATATAATTCAACGGTAACTTATATACGGTAACTTAAGCAGGGTGTTCACTGCTGGACAAAAAATTATTTGCAATCTAATTGAAAGCTGTATATAAACTCTGAAAATATTTAAAAATAAAATATTATTATTATTATTATTATTATTATTATTATTATTATTATTATTATTATTATTGGTAACTAGAATTTTGTAATGTTATAGAAATTGTGAAAAGATAAATCATTTTAATAGTGTATAAGAAATTCAAGTAGGTATAAATACTTTTATAAAAATACCTTAATTACCATTATACGCAGCTTATATGTTGTAAATTTTGTTTTATTTAACTAACAAATTTTATTATTAATAATACTATCAGTAGTGGAAATATATTTTTATTTAACATTATTATCACCATTGTTATATTAAGCCAAGATTGCGATAAATATATAAATATTTGTATTCTCGTAATAACTGTCTTTATATTTATAAATTTTATTTTATTTTTCATTAAACTATTCAATTATTAAAGTAGATAAAATAAACCATAAAATTTTCATTGTCTTAAATGTATTATTAAGCAAATAAAATGTTATAATACAAATAACTTTAAATAAAAACCCAACAACAAACAAAAGCTCAACAAAAAACGAAGGCCACAAAACCCTAAAATTAAAATAATTAATATATTATGGTAAGTCAGCACTATTTTAACGTTTATTGCATTTTTCAGAATATTTTTTATTCAAGTTTAAACGCGAAACATTTTCTTCTGATAAAATTATTATAGGATTTGATTTAAATTTTGGGTTTAAATAAGAGAACAAGGTACCCAACATAATTGTACCATATTGAATTTTGAACTTGAGAATCGTTTTCTCGCTACTTGATTCTACTGTTCAAATGAAACATATTTCCATATTATGAACGAGTTACCAGTAGTGCAATTCATTTTTTTGAATTTCATGAAGTGCATCAGATATAAACCAAGACATTTCAGTAACTTAAGCATTACGTACTGTGTAACTTCCATATTGCAGGTTTTCTTAAACCTGCTTATAATAAAAGTGGAAGGTTCATGATAAAATCCATTTATATATATATATGCAACCAGTTATATGGGAAAATTTAGAAATTTACTTTAACAGAATCTCACCCCCTAAATTTATTCCTTTTGGTTACTTAAGCATGCGTGGAAAATTTCATGAAAGTATTTTAATACTTAAAGGTCGCTCAACGCGCTCAAATTTATAGCTATGTTTACGTTACTAAAGCATTACATGCGAAACTCAGCGTGTCTTAACCGGGATCAGCCCAACTCTTTCTCTGTTTTCACACTTACAGAATATGACCTCTGTATATATTTACAACGTATTGTAAAGTTTGGTGATGATATGTTTAGATGTTTCCTATATAGGGTGCGCCTGTGATGTCATTTGACTTTCTAATTTTCCTGAGATTTTCTTCTCAAACTTATCATTTATTACAACTATTTGACATTTGGAAACAAGATACAATGTGAAATATACTTTCGGAATTATGAATGCACTTTGGGAAAGTAATTCTATTAAGACCCTGGTCGCTATATTTCTGTTCTTTCCAAGAAGAACTCGCTGAGTGACGCTAGTTCTTAGATAAGATTATTTTCTAGAAATAAAGTTTGGAGAGAATCGACGGAAAATGCGTAAGAAACAGGTCCTCCTTCCCGAAGGCTGTCCGTTACAACAAAAAGTTGTGTTGACCAGAGCTGTCCTCAGCACTGGATCGTGCAAAAATCGGCGACAGAAATGACACTCATGTTCTAACTGCTGCAGCGGAAGTTTTGGCCCACAGCTTATGAGAAATATATGTTAATAAGGAACCTACTAGAAGAGCACCAGAAAGAACTGCAAGGAAATCACTAGTTATATTTGTTTGTCTTCCCCATCTGGTGATCCACTTACAGTGCATTGGGATGGAAAGTTGTTACCTGCTCTCGCTTCTAAGGAATCAGTTAATCTCATAGCGGTTCTCGTTTCTGGAAATGATGACACGAAACTATTAGGAGTGCCTGTTATTACAAATGGAAATGGTTCCTTCCAGTTGGAAGCTATTTTTAAATTGTTAGAGGTTTGGAACTTAACCACATGTGTGCATTTCATGTGTTTTGATCCAATAGCATATAACACGGGGTCACAAAATGGTGCTTATAATCTGCTGGAACAGAAAATGCAGAAGGATCAGATCAGGGTCCCTTGCGTGCATTTTATAATGGAACTAATTGTGGCGATTGTGTTCGGCATGATTTTCAATGGGTCCACACATAAAACTCTTTCAACGTTCCTGTGAGGCATGGAACTCAATTGACAAACTGAAGTTCGACACCGGAATCCAGGACGAAGTTGTCGCAGAGGTCTTGACCCCAGCAAAGTATGAACTGATATCTTTCTTCAAGCAACAAGTGACTTACTATCAACACAGAGATGATTACAGAGAACATTTACAACTTGCTCTCATATTTCTTGGCGAAGTTCTTCCAGAAAGTATCACATTCAACGTTCCTGGAGCCTACTGTCGTGCAAGATAAATGGCGAAATTGATTTATTGCCTTAAGATAAATCTTTTCCGTTCACAGTTTCACCTTACATCTCGTGAGCTGAACAGGCTTCGGGACCTCAATATATTTGTCGTCGCAGTGTATTTGAAGGCATGGTTTTCCTTTCCTCTTGCGCTTTCAGCTCCAAGGAATGGCCTGAATCTCTTATGGCGCGTTCAACCTTAGAAGAATGTTAATGCAAAAATTGCAGAAGCAACAATGCACAGTTTCTCATGACATCTGTAGTATTTGAGCGAACCACTTACTGATCGCAATTTCTTTGATCCTCAAGTCCACTCAACAGTGAAGAAAGACATGGCTAAAGTCTTATTTAGGGATGGAAGTGAAGGAGAAGAACTCGTGCGCTTAAGATATGAGGAGACCACGAAGATAAAGCCCTTAGTGACTTCGTTTCCAAGAACACCAGAAAATTGTTTGAAGCAGTAAACATGTCTACGATTTTTTTTATTAGAAAACTCTGAAACATGGGAAATGAATGATACTTTTCTCCAGACTCATGAAAGTGTGAAAGCTCTGCACATTGTAAATGATTTGGCAGAAGGAGGAATTGCATTGATTCAAAATTCCAATGGATAACTGACCAATCAGGAAGATCAGTCCAATTTCTTCTCCAAGATGTAGAGCAGCATTGAAAGAAATTTCCTCACTCCGAGTAAATTCATTCTCGATCAAACTATTTTTGTTTGTTGTGTTGAATATACTTTCGCAAACTTAAATACTGAAAAATATACAATGTTAAAACATAAATGTTACTAAAGGGTGTTTCCAAACATGTTTTTGAATTCCATAGTATTTATATGTGAATTTTCATTAGTGGTTTTAAGTGAATTTATTGATGCGTTGAGCAACCACTAAATGTGGTGTAATTGCTTCAAAAGTTTTGTAGTAAACATTTGAGATAAAAAGAAATAAACTTTGACCCTGACACCATTAAAAATGCAAAAGTGAATTTTCGTTGCCACCCTAATATAAATATATATAATATGCTGTAAATATGTTTATTCATATTTTCGACATAAACGTACCACTTTGGTGGTACTGTCTTTGTTTGAAGAAAACTATTTACCCAGTGGTTCTAGGTAAATTTCATTAGGATAAATTGATAGACTTTGGAACATCTTAAACGATGCTGTGTTAATACCGTAATTAACTTCATTGTATGTATATACGCAGAACCTAAATATAGATGCACAATTTTGATTATTATTTTCTTTCTTTCTTTTTCCTGTTTCTTTTCTATCTTTCTTTTCTTTGAAAGAGCATGCTTCCGCGGCTCTCTCATATAAATATCATAAAATGAAATGCAATCTTTCAATTTAACGTGCTACAATTATGCCGTTTAGGCAAAGGGAGATGGTGATGGAGGCAATAATGAAAGAATTGGTGGAATGAAAAATGTGGAAGAACCGGGAGTACTACAAGAAAACACAGACACGACTGAGTCCACCAGGAACTTATTTCACCACCTCAGTACTGAGCCACTGTGCTCCCATAGATTTCATTAAGATATAGTGTTAGTCTTTCGAGGTTTATCATGAAACTCATCAACGATTGACAGTGTTAATACCGTAATTGAGTGTAGATATGATCACGTATAATTCAGTTACGCGAATTTTTCCGATCTGAAGAAAAATATTTGTTCACGTATGTTTCCTAGGCCGACCCATTTTATAGGAAGTTAGTGTCCTGTCTTTAGGTTAGTTGTGAATCGAAACGTTTGGATAACGAAAAAGTTTAAGAAATAAAACAACTTTAAAATAAATATGAACTAAATTCAAAAAAGCGCTGCCAGATAGAAAATTAAACTTCTTATAAAGAATATTACCGACTACCGAATATTACCAAATAAGGGAAACTGATTCTGTGCTACAAATTTTGGTAGAATCAGATGATGTATATGGAGTGATGTTAAATGTGTTTGCAGCAGCGGATAGAACTATAACATCTATCCCAAAAGAAGTAAGCTTAGTAATACTACAGAAGCAGCATGCACAGTTAAAATTGGTGTCCCACACGCTAACCATAATCAAGGAAATGGAATCGGATTCTGACAACGAACAAATAGGTTGTCAAATGATGTGATAATATTCTTAGTAACACGACTTAAAATGCACCCCGAGTGTTTATGAAACTTACACCTGCCCGATGCGAGAATGAAGAAAGAAGCAGTAATGAAAGTGATGGTACATCTCTCAAGAAATCTTCGGGAATGTAATTACCCAACAAAATGGTGAACATGGTTAATATGGAAAGCAGACTAAAGAAGAAAACCAGCAGAAGCAGAACAGGAAATAGATAAATTAAACTGTGTCCGTGGGAGGGAATGTCATACGAGTTAGTTAAAGGAGACATCAACCTATTTATCAGCATCCCTGCATGTTTCTCATCAATACGGACACGTTTCTTATGTTCAACACCACATATGCTCGTGTGCACCAACGAAGTTCAACTGTTGAACAAGGGTCATAACCAAGCTCGTTGAAAATGTCTTTTGCACCAACAACGTTCAAAGTTAAGTCTCGGTCAAATGGTGAATAAACTTGGTTTTAGGTTGAACGGCCGAATTTGGGGGTTTAAACTTCGTTGACCCAAGTCAGCATGTTTACATTCAATAATATCTTTGTATTTTTCCTTTCTCATGTTCGAAAAAAAAATTTTGCTCGTGGTTTCATTATTTTTTCCATCACAATTACGATCAATGAAATTAGACTACTCAGAACTTTATGCACACAATCTCGAAAGTCGAAAAGACCGGTATGCTTTCTTCATTTGTTACTTTGTTAAACGAAGATTAGAGACAAAAGACGACAACTAATCAGAGTCGATTTTACAAATTGACCGAAGTTTACTTACACGAGATGTACTGAACTTCGAGTTCCAATGGTGCAACAAAAGTCCTGGATCCCACGTTTAAAAATGAAAGTTTAATGTTGAACGCGTTTGCGTGAACGCTCACGTGAAATAATATCAACCTTGAAAATTCAGAACAATTTGCCTCGCTTTATTCATATCACGACTGGAGTAAAAGAGATAGCTTCACTACCGATTTAGCAAAAATATGTACTCCAACTCAAGGGTAAAAATAGACCTGAAAAGGTAGAGGGACAGTAGGTGGCGGCATGGCGTCACGCCATCTCCCTGCATATTATTGCCCATTGTATTTTTTTAGGAACTGGAGGGACGATCTGCATATTTTTTGGAGGTAAGGGGACGGCGTTCCCTAGCGTTACCCTTACCATTACCCTCTGCTCCAATTTCAATTCATACATTTTGCAGGATTTGCTTTGAAAACTTGAACGATAACCATTTGCTTTTTTTTTATTTATTCGTTTAGCCCAGCGTTTCCCAACCGGTGTGCCGCGGCACAGTGGTGTGCCGCGAATGGGTCGCTGGTGTGCCGCGAGGAAATCGAAACAAAATTATTAATTCTATAGCAATCAAATTGCAAGACATACAGAAAAAGGTATATTTGTATTTCAAATTACTACTATGAATCTAAAATTTAAAGTTTCATACTGTGTTACTTTTCTGTAGAACATTTTTCTGTACATTTCTAATTTTGAAAAAAAAAGTATTTGTTATCATTGTTATGACCATTATTGCTTCTTTATTGTTGCAGACTATTTCGTAACTTGAAATTTTAAAATATTATTCAATCCTTCCGGCAAAGTAAACATGCATACGAATTACCTATATTTGTGTTTTAAAAGTAAAAGAGATTCGTTTGTTCGTTCCTTATTCAGTGATCCTCCTTCTTAAAGAAAGGTTGGATACAGTTTTCGAAAAAAAAGTGTATTTTTAACAACTTGAGCCCTATATCTGATTGTAATTGTTTTCTATTTTTAAATTAAAATGAAAAATAAGCATAATGATTTACCACGGGGAAAAAACAGTGGTCTAGCTTTCTTCTCTGTGAGAAGGATGTCAGTAATCAGAAAAAAAATACTACAGTATTTTATATTTTCAAATAATAATAATAATAATAATAATAATAATAATAATAATAATAATAATAATAATAATAATAATAATATGTGTGCCGCGAGAATTCAAGTTACCCTGAAGTGTGCCGCAAGTTGAAAAAGGTTGGGAAACGCTGGTTTAGCCCATTGGTTCCAAGGCAGAAACTACTGTTTTTTCTGTACTTTATGAAACCCTTCTATCAGCAGTGTAATGTGTGTTGCTTCACGTTGGCATAATGTTAATCGTTAAAAGTTTTTTCCCTGATAAAATAATTACAGGATCTTGATAAATAAGCACTACTATTCACTTAACATGTAATTTCATGGAAAGTTCTGAAATTAAAGCTGAACTAATCTTCTTTGAATGAAATACATAAAATTAATGAGACATATTCACCATCAAGCTTCTGATAAGTCTGGTTTGACGCGAGCTCGAATTTACAAACTTCTAATTTGACACACAAAGTCACCACTAAAGGATTAACTAAATAACTAACTCTATGGCCTATGGAACCCTGAGGTTCAATGCTGCGTTCACAAAAGCTCCCCACTGACTTGTATCCTCAGCCACTGGATCCAGTTTCTACTTTGTATTCCTATTTTGGCGAGATCCATCTTAATATTGTCCCCCATCTGCGCCTACGTCTTCCTAATGGTCGTTTTCCAATAGGTCTTCCAGTGAAGACTTTGAAAGCGTTTCTACTTTCTTCCATCCTAGCTACATGACCTGCCTACTTAAGCCTCCTAGACTTCATGACCCTAACAATGACCACCAAAGGACTTACCTTAAAATTAAGAAGCTAAAACTGATTGATTCATTTCCTTTTATGAATCGTTTGATATTATCATTAAAACACCATGTCCCCAGAAAATCAATGACACATTGAATTTTGCTAAGTTTCGGGGCGTACTCAAGTCACTTTCTCGAGCCCAGAAAAGTACAATGGAAAATTTATCTCATTTCATAGAGACCTCTATGAATTGTTACACATAAAACTTAATGAACTGACGACGTTTTTCGCACTGACCTCATCATCATCATAGATATTCTGCTCTTATTGGCAAGTCACTTGCCGCAGCTCAGAAGCTTTCATGCGCCACGGTCCTCCGCTGACCTCTTCGTTTTCACGTGTGATCTTTCTGTTTTTATATCATCCGTTAATTGTAGCCTCCTTTGCCCCTTCCTCTCTTTACTACCAACATACCCTCTAGGACGTCCTTCGTGATACAATTTCTTCTTAGGCAATGTTTCAGCCAGTTTCTCTTCCTCTTTCTCAATAATATCTAAAGTGTTCTTTTCTCCCCCACCATGTCTAACATCTTTCCATTCGTTTCCCGCTCGATCCTTTCCATTTTTCTTCACACCCACATTTTCGAAGACCCAGTCGTTTTTCTATCTAATCTTCTGTGATTAATATCTTTCATGGAATATAAGGGTGATCATTAATGTTGCCCATGAGATGAAAAGCATTTTTTACATTTAAGACGACACACAAAACATGAAATTTCTGATTTTCGACGCGGGACGACACTTTATTAGTCTCATGAGCTGCAGTAGTTTACCTAAGTCTTAGATTTCAAACCATGTTTTAGTGTTACATCGCTCACAGTATATAAACTATGAACAAATAGTAATTTCCGAGTTTGATTCCCGTGGGGACACTCGGCAAAAAAATGTAAAAGCTTTTTCAGGCCAGCCATCCTGAGTGGGCTTTCCCTCATGGAAACCAGGCAAATGTCAAGATGGTACCTAACATATAAGTTCCAGGTCGCTTCCTTCCTTCCTCAATCCTTTCTTCCTTCCCTTTCCTCGGATAGTGTGATCACCTAGGGACGTCATCCCTCATATGTGAAAGGCTAACGTGACTACAGATGCTGAAAGCCCAGAAATCTAATTCCTAATCCTACTCCTGATAAAGTTATTGAACGAACACCATGAAGAACATTTATCAGCGTTTAACGATACACAAGTAATTACACAATATACTCCAAAAATAAATATCGTATAAATATTATTTTACGCCTTTCGTGGGCCTCTCATGACACGGGAGTATTCTGATAACTTCTAGATGAAATTAAGGTAAAAAAAAAAGCAGTGCATAAATTTTTGTACATACGTTTACAAAACGAGATGAAACGAGACAAGACAAAATTTGGGAATCAATATTGAGAGCGGAAGTTACACTAAATATCCAACGCTTACAGTTTCAATATAAGAATGAGAATTGAGACGATGCAGAATCCATATCAGAAACTGGGAGAAGAACAGCTGCATGATACAGCGTTCACCTCTAATGCAAGGAGTTCCTGATTGAACCGTGGGTCACGTGAGTTTGTGGTGGATAGCATCGTGCTCGCTGTCAGGAGAAGTTTCCGGAGGTTTTCCTGTTTCTCCTCTCACATTCTTTCGAAATAATTTACTTTCAGTATTCATCCAAGTCTTTTAGGGAACAGAGCATAACCATTGGGCGTAAAACGATTTTTTTAAAAAATTAATATCAGAAAATGCTACATGGTATTTATTACCATATAGCTCTATATCAGTGCCCTGTACCGATCAATGTTGAACCAAGAGCCACTTGAATAGAGGTTCAACGGACGAGATTAAAACCATTCTTGAGCCACTGAGTCAATATACAGGGTATTAATGAACCATACCGACAAACTGTAAGAGGTGATTCCTCACATCAAAAGAAGAGAAAAAGTTCAAACAAACGTATGGGGAAAAGTGGATAGTTTCAGATAGAGGGCTGTCCAAGATCTTGAAACGGCTAAATTTTGACACGCAATATTTTGAATTCGAGAAAACGTGGATGGAGCTTCATTTCAGAGTAAAGAGAGACACATATCCAATCCAAACATGCATATTTCATCAATGTGCAATGGATGAACAGGGTACTTCCTACAAACGATAATTTCAAGACATGCTCTCAACAGAATTTCCAGATATGCTCTGATTTTAAGGTGGGTCAAAAGCAGGTATAGGTATACGATAAGACTATGATAGCAGTTGTAGCGCACCTTACAGCCGTTAATCAAAAAGCGGAAATTTAACTTCCAATAAGGCAAAAAATCCCGTCGTGAAAATTCGGTGTTGCAGGGCGCAATTCGCTAAGATTCCTTGAATGTTATACACTTGAAGTCAGTAAATAATCTTATTCTAAACACTAATATATATATATTCCAGTCGACGATTATTACTAAAGATATTTGAAAATTCAGAAAGATTAATAGTTCCAATGAATAAACAATTTATTTAACAAATTTTAGAGAAAAAATATCACTCAATAACAATAATTTTAATGACTTTAACAGAAACAATTTTTTAGCACAAACTTGAATAATAAAATGACTAGCAAGTTCTGATAATTACTGACTGATAATTAATATTCACTTGACTAATTACACAGTTTCATTAGAGCTATTATACACAAAATTCTTTCACAAAGTAGGATTTTACTCAAATTTCATTTAGTTGAATACCTGCAAATGGAGTACTGCTCTTCCTATATAAGTACGAAACAAATTTCTTCGGTCAAATTCCCGTAATTTACGCAATGATCAAAGTTCCCAACAATAAAACAATGGCAAATTAAATCGTTAGTCGAATTCGTTTCCAAAGGCTACTGATACTACTCGAGGTGGATTCAATAACTTACGAAAATATGAAATGTATTTAAATAGCAAAACGAAATTTAACCAGTCAAAAATCTAATGAAAGAAAGACTAACAATTTAACCAAAAATTCTCGGCTGCCTAAGTCGATCCTATGGACAAAATTAATTAACAAGTAGAAATTGAAGGCAAATAAAAACGTAAGCAATAAACCCAAGAGAATTACGAAACAGGTACTTACCAAAGAAAGTAACAGCTGGGCTAAACACCTTCCCCACTCATCAACCATTAGCTCAAAGGAATCGATCCAGGTTGAAAAGACAAATTCTCAACGAAATACTTCAATGGCAAAGGCAATTTCCATCAAACTCCCTTATCCTATGAAACTTCGAGTATCGTAGGTTTTTTAAAAAAAGAGAAAGAAACGAATACACGGACTGTAGACAATAAGGAACTTCAGTACTCCATTTCCGCAATTAGATCTTAGCTCCGTCAATCCAAGGCTTCAACTCAAAGCAGCAACAGCGAGCCGGCAGAAACGAAAACAACAGGCGTTACGTCATACGTCACGCGGCTCGCGGCTGCGTGCCCAGAGGAGAAGACCTTGACTTTACACTCATTGCTCTTTACACACACAAAAGTAGAAAAAAAGGAACAAAACATTTTTGTTGAACACAAGTTTCCAATGAAAAAGTAATCAACCATACATTTTTATTCTTATCTTTTCTTCCTGAATTTCTTTCTTTTTAATAAAGTCCTTTTAATCATGCTTTTACAACACGCCATTTAATCTTTCTTTTTATTATTTTATTATCCAATTCCAGCTATTCTTCAAAATCCTCTAATCCTCTGGGTATCTTTACAGAGAACACTGATGGAAATGCATTTCAGTGGCGGCTCGGAAGGCTGTCACCGCCACAGATCTCCCACCCTCGATGGAAAAATTCCTACAGAATTTTTCTGTCACAATCTGGACTGGGAAATCTATAAGCTGGAAAACTCACAAAAAAATTACAACATAAAGACGCATTAGTGATAATTTATCATAATTTTTCATTCACAAATATTTTTCAATTTCATTTTTTTTACCAATGAATTTGGACAACAATTTAAAAAAAATTTTACACTTTAAAACTTTAGAATTCTTTCAATTTTATTTACTCTATTAATTTGAATTTTCATTTAAATTTTTCTTTGTTGTTTTGCGCAAAACAATTTAAAAATTTTCCAAAATTTTACATTTAATATTATCTTTCACAAATTATTAAGATTCAAACTTTTCAAACAGATTTAAAAAGAATTTTTCTAAACTTTACAATTAATGAAATTACAAATACACTTTAAAATCAGTTATAATTCAAGCATAATACTTAATTTACATTACTTCACAATTCTACTACAAATCAATAGCTTTCCGGAAGTCAGTTGTTACCTGCATTTTCATTTCTTCTAGGAAAAAATTTCTTAAGTTCAGAGACATGAACTCTTCTGAAGGAGTCTCTCGAATTCTCCAAATCAGAGACCAACACTGTGTTAGGAGTTAAAAATTTTCTAATAATAAATGGACCTTCCCACTTCACACTCAATGACTTCGTTATCTTCTCGGACAAAGAGGATTTAATGTGAGATTTGATCAAAATCTGATCATCAACCTTAACAACAACTGGACCTCTTATCCTTGAAAATAATTTTCTTCTATTCATCCAAGACTTTTCCATATTGACCAGAGCTCGATTCCAAATGTCGGTATTATTAAAGTTTATAATTTCTGGATTATTAATCTTCCATCGAGATTCAAGTGGGGTGTTAATTGGACGTCCATAAAATAGCTCGTATGGTATAGACTTTAACCCAGAATGCTCAAACAGGTTAAGAGTGAATTGTAGCTCAGGAATAAACCGTGACCAGCTGACTTGCTTATCATAACAATAAGCACGAAGAGAATTTTTTAAGGTTTTCACGAATCTCTCCGAAATGTTTGCCTCAGCGTGGTACGGGCTTATTCTAATATGCTCGATACCCAAGCCAAAAAGGAAAATTTTAAAATGGTTTGATACAAAAACAGAAGCGTTATCAGTAGAAAGTGACTCAGGGAGGCCAAGTCTACTGAAAACTTCAAGAAGGAGATTACAAATTGTTTGAGAACTTAATTTCCTTAATTTCTCAAGAAAGACATACCGTGAAGCATTATCCACACCAATTAGGATAAACTTATATCCATTGGAGGCAGGGAGAGGACCAATTATATCAATCATTATGTTCTCAAAAACTCTCTTTGCAAGTTTAGAAATTAAAGGTCCCATTTTCTTTTGATTATTATCTTTTATTAGCTGACATTTAGGACACGTTTTTACGTATTCTTTCACATCTTCTACCATAGTTCCCCATGTATAACGACGCATCACCTTTTTTAGCGTCCGGAAAATCCCTGAGTGTCCCCCGGTCAAATGTTGGTCATGAAAATATTCAATAATCAATTTCTGCAAATGTTGAGGTATTACTATTTTATATGGAAAGGTTAAGGCTTTACTTTTCTTCATCAAAATTCCTTTATTCATAATATAATTTCTAACGTTCTCCCCATATTCAATTCTTTCCATAATATTTCTTAATTCTTCGTCTTCTCTCTGCAAAACCTCAATTGGTTCCTTCACGAGAGGAAGATTCCAACTATTTGCAATTTTTAAATTTTTCCTCATAATAGCAAGACCAACTGGACCATCTACTTGCACAAACTCATAGGGATCATAACAACGTGTCAGGAAATCGGCAACTATGTTCTCGTTGGATCTAATATGCTTAACCGAGAAATTAAATTGGCAAAAGGTTTCAACTAAAGGTCCATATTTAAGGAGTCTCTTCGAATTTCCGAGTATCCAGGAAAGAGGCTTATTATCTGTGAACACCACGAAGTCATTGACAAGATAGTGGCGGAATCTATAAATAGTTTTTACCAGACTAATAAATTATATTTCATAGATACTTCTATGACGGTCCGCTTCCGTTAATTTTTTACTATAGAACGCGATTGGGGCCAAGTTATTATGCTGATCCAATTGTGACACTAGGGCTCCGATCGCTCTCCCTGACCCATCAACATGGACAAAAAACTTCTTTGATAGATCAGGAGTCTTCAACACGACATTTTCAATCAATAACTCCTTCAATTTATTCAAAATTTTCTGGTGTTCATGTGTCCAAACAAAAGGTTTTTTAGGCGATTTCAATTCACTAATAGGTGCCATTATTTCTTGCAACCCACTAACAAACCTCGCGTAATATGAAAAAAGTCCACAAATTTTTTGAACCCCACGTCTATTACGAGGAGGAGGGATATTCTTAATTGCTGTAACTCTAGATGGATCGAGCTCAATTGTCTCCCCATCAGCTATGAAACCCAGATATTTAATCTTTTTCCTAAAGAAAAACTTTTATCTGGAGAAATAGTAACTCCATGTTTCCTTAATCTTTCTAGCACTAATTTAAGTACCCTCTTATGTTCTTCTAAGGTATCTGTCGTTACCAGTAAATCATCAAAATAAATCCTTACGCCTTGATCTTTTAAATCACCCAATATTTTCTCCATTGCTCGAGCAAAAATGCAACTACCAGTCTTTATACCAACTGGTACTCGAGTAAACTGATAACTTCCACGAGGAGTAACAATTGTAGTTATCTCTCTAGAGCTTTTATGAAGGGGGATTTGGAAATATGCCTTGGTCCAGTCAATCGATGAAAACCAACGCTTCCCCGCTAAACTAGCCAAGCATTCCTCCAAATTAGGCGAAGGAAACACATCGTCACTTATAAGCTTGTTAGCATTACAAAAATTCCCAACAATACGATGTGTACCATTCTTATTTTTTACCAGGAAACAGCTGCTACCATAATTTGAGTGATCCACCTCTACTAGAATACCTTGGGATACAAGATCTTTAATACAATCATAGAAAATTTTTTCCTTATTTTTAGCAACCGGAAAAGGAGATTCTTTGAAAGGTTTGTCTTCCTTAAGATATAATTTAGCTTCAAAGTCTTTAATACAACCAATTTTATCATTTATAACATCTAAAAAGCTTGAACGCAACTCACTGACAAACTCCAAAATTTCTGGATCATCACAACAATCCAAGTAATTCGAATTCCCTAAACTACTGTTATTATTATTCCCGGAACTAACTTTCGAAACTTCAATATTATCCGGAACCGAAAACTGTTTTTCATTTTTCTTAATCAAATCCAGAAAGTTCTTTGATTGGTCTAAATCAATATCAGAAGTAGTAGAGTCACTATCAACTACATCCTTTTGGACCGCCGCAATACATTCCATCATTTGTGAACCATCTTCCTTTAGTGTCTGCTTTGACTTCTTTTTCCTCTTCTTCCTCATATTTTTCTTGCCCGACGATTGAACACAATCTCTTTCTGCAATAGGATCCTCATGAAAAGAGACAACTTTTTCCTCAACCTTTGAATTTGACTTAATATCCTGTCTATCATCAACCAAATATCCCATATTAACTATAGGATTAACCACTGGTCGTTCTTCCTCATTTCCATTAGATGACATTGCACTCGCACCACCTTGTTCCCAAAATGTTATTGGATCAACCGAAGAAAAACTCGGATTATCTAAATGACACAGTTCTTTAGTACCCTCATAATTCTTTGGTACATCTTCATTGTCTTTACATTCGATGAATTGTTTAAGTCCCCTTAACTGATCTTGAGATGGTACAGTAATCTCCAAAAGATGTCGTTCGATTTCCGCTAATTCGATCTCACACTGAACACCAATCTCGCATTTCATGTTAACTGATTTTAACTCACGCCTAAAATCTTCAGATAAATCATCGAAATTGTTCAAATGGCCTGCACGACTTCCTGATGTAAACCCTTTCATACCAGAAATGTCTCGAAAAAATAATAAGGTATTTTTCCTAAAATCATTTACATCACTTCCTTCAATCTCCTTTCGGTGGCCGGCACTATGTCCTGATTTAAACCCCGTAGAGGTCGACGAAGATCTTTCACTTTCTTTCAAAGGAAAATCACCAAATTGCAATAGAACCGATTTCCTACCATTGCGTAATAGTAATCTCTTTTTAGCAAAATCCACTAAAGACGAAGTATTTTTTAAAAAGGGTGTACCTAGTAAGCAGTCACATGGTAACTCCGAAACCACTAAAAATCTTACACGCTCAAACCATCCTGATAAATTAATGGTAACAGTTATTTCACTTTCACTTATGTAAGTCAATCCAAGAGGTGCACGAATATTTAATGGTTTGGTTTCAACACGATAGTGCGCCAACCCACAACGTTCAATTAATCTCTTAGTAATAAGATTATATGAAGATCCACTATCAATGCAGACATTAACAAGTTTATTATTAATTAAAGCCTTAACGAAGGTTGCCACCACATTATCCATCTGTGCAGGAACTACTCCCGATCGATTTAAACTATCATACCGAGTATTGGATTTTATCAGTGAATCAGATTCTTTCCTTTCAGAAGTATAATTACTTTTTACATTATTTTCAACTTTCTTTTCATGATTATTCTTCCCTACAATTTTCGATGAAGCAGCTGAAGCTAAATTAGCATTAAACGTTTTGGTTTTTATTCCTATTTTCCTATTATATTCAAGTTGATTTCGAAATATTTTAGAATATTCTTCAGCTCGCTCTCTAAGTTCTATAATACTTCCAGGAATATGAAAGTTTAGCATTTTAAATCTGACAGCTGGATTCATTCCGTCAATAATAATATTAATAAGCTGTAACTTTTCACGATTACAATCCAACACTAATGAAGTGAAGTAAATATCATTAACAAAGTGTTCAACCGCCTCATTTAATCTCTGTTTTCTATATAATCTATCAGCAATCAAAGAATGTTTAACTGTTTTTGAAATAAATTTATCAAAAATCCTAGCTCTAAACAACTTCCAAGGAACGTTAAGTTGAATAGCCCGCTGAACTTCAATCAGAAATTCTCCCTCACATTTACTCAATAAGGAACAATACACCAGACTCATTGAATAGTTCGAGTTTTCATTAAATTCTTCAAGTGCCAACAAAATTTCAAAAACTATTAAACTGTTCTTGCCGTCTATATTTTTAGTTTTTTTAATTTAGAATCTAACAGCTCAGTTGTTTTTGTAAAAAGATATTGATCACACAAATGCTTCGGAAAAATTCCGGGAAAATACTCATTGGAGCTCAATTGCTCTTTCCTCGTTAGACTACCTTCACCTCGAGGGTTTTCACACACATTTCCAATTAATCCCAAACGACAATTTCCGACCGGAGTAGAATTCTTTATTGCAGCTACTCGTTTATAATAGTTTCCTATTCTCTGATAATTTGTAACCTTTGATGGACTCGCACCCTGAGTACTACTAACATTAGTCAAGTCAAAATCAACTTGCCTAGATGGCATATTATTTTCCAAACATTCTACTCCCGAAGTGTTTCTTATAGGATAATTGCTTCTATGTTCGATTCCCGCCTGAGGATTTATTCCTACAGACTCTCTCGGCTCAATTATATT
This sequence comes from Thermobia domestica, assembly GCF_964235325.1. NCBI lineage: Eukaryota > Metazoa > Arthropoda > Insecta > Zygentoma > Lepismatidae > Thermobia > Thermobia domestica. Next base: position 223,815,620 of record NC_137457.1, on the reverse strand, counting down.
AGCTCTTAATATCCCTCTCATGGAAGGCATCTCGGGTTCAAACCTGATTCCATCAAACAAACTATTAATTGGGGTAGGAGGTTGAGCCATCCTGCTAATATTATTTATTGGAGGATTCTCTAAACTCAAACTACTACTATTTGAATAATAATTAATTCCTAATCCAGACCCATTTCCGAAATCTCTATTACTTTCTGAGCTAAAGCTGTTTCGATTAACAAAAAGCAAAGAATCACGATTCGGCGGCGTTAAACTCATATTCATCACACTTCTATTAATGTCAACCATTCCGGTTTGATCTAACGTAATTAAGTTTTCGCTTAAACTTTCTTCAGGCATTTCAATATAAACATCATTATTGGAAGACATGATTAATACTATTAATATTATACAAAAATACATAAACTATGTAAATAAGAATTTCTAACTACACTAACTACAAAAAATCCAAGCAAAAAACCCACTACAAAACACTATAATTCTCACAAAAACCACTGTTTGAATCTAATAGCAATTAAATAGACCTGCTTATAGCAATTAAGAACTCCTCCCGGCTCGTAATCAACCGCCAGCAAGTGACTCCCGAAAACCTAAATTTTTTTTTTCCAGAAAGCACCGTAATAATTTCAATACATTGAACAATTTTTTTAATCAACTATAATTTACTGACCTCGTCTAGAATCCAAATTCTCAATACAAACCTACTTTTCAAAAACTACCAGCTTGAAAACAACGAATGTAGTAGGTTAATGAGTTGAAGCCTTGGATCTTGTAGCGCACCTTACAGCCGTTAATCAAAAAGCGGAAATTTAACTTCCAATAAGGCAAAAAATCCCGTCGTGAAAATTCGGTGTTGCAGGGCGCAATTCGCTAAGATTCCTTGAATGTTATACACTTGAAGTCAGTAAATAATCTTATTCTAAACACTAATATATATATATTCCAGTCGACGATTATTACTAAAGATATTTGAAAATTCAGAAAGATTAATAGTTCCAATGAATAAACAATTTATTTAACAAATTTTAGAGAAAAAATATCACTCAATAACAATAATTTTAATGACTTTAACAGAAACAATTTTTTAGCACAAACTTGAATAATAAAATGACTAGCAAGTTCTGATAATTACTGACTGATAATTAATATTCACTTGACTAATTACACAGTTTCATTAGAGCTATTATACACAAAATTCTTTCACAAAGTAGGATTTTACTCAAATTTCATTTAGTTGAATACCTGCAAATGGAGTACTGCTCTTCCTATATAAGTACGAAACAAATTTCTTCGGTCAAATTCCCGTAATTTACGCAATGATCAAAGTTCCCAACAATAAAACAATGGCAAATTAAATCGTTAGTCGAATTCGTTTCCAAAGGCTACTGATACTACTCGAGGTGGATTCAATAACTTACGAAAATATGAAATGTATTTAAATAGCAAAACGAAATTTAACCAGTCAAAAATCTAATGAAAGAAAGACTAACAATTTAACCAAAAATTCTCGGCTGCCTAAGTCGATCCTATGGACAAAATTAATTAACAAGTAGAAATTGAAGGCAAATAAAAACGTAAGCAATAAACCCAAGAGAATTACGAAACAGGTACTTACCAAAGAAAGTAACAGCTGGGCTAAACACCTTCCCCACTCATCAACCCTTAGCTCAAAGGAATCGATCCAGGTTGAAAAGACAAATTCTCAACGAAATACTTCAATGGCAAAGGCAATTTCCATCAAACTCCCTTATCCTATGAAACTTCGAGTATCGTAGGTTTTTTAAAAAAAGAGAAAGAAACGAATACACGGACTGTAGACAATAAGGAACTTCAGTACTCCATTTCCGCAATTAGATCTTAGCTCCGTCAATCCAAGGCTTCAACTCAAAGCAGCAACAGCGAGCCGGCAGAAACGAAAACAACAGGCGTTACGTCATACGTCACGCGGCTCGCGGCTGCGTGCCCAGAGGAGAAGACCTTGACTTTACACTCATTGCTCTTTACACACACAAAAGTAGAAAAAAAGGAACAAAACATTTTTGTTGAACACAAGTTTCCAATGAAAAAGTAATCAACCATACATTTTTATTCTTATCTTTTCTTCCTGAATTTCTTTCTTTTTAATAAAGTCCTTTTAATCATGCTTTTACAACACGCCATTTAATCTTTCTTTTTATTATTTTATTATCCAATTCCAGCTATTCTTCAAAATCCTCTAATCCTCTGGGTATCTTTACAGAGAACACTGATGGAAATGCATTTCAGTGGCGGCTCGGAAGGCTGTCACCGCCACACAGTGACCATGTAATGCTTCGGCGGAATTTTGGAGTTATTAGGGACTGCCGCTGTCACGGTGAAAACCTGCATCGTGAAAAACGTACTGGAAGGTACAAAATCACCGGAGATTTCTTACCCCGGTAAGATTTCACTGGGTAATTTGTACTCCCCCATGCTGTTTTAAAATATATAACTGGAAAGTTAACTTCAATGGTATCAATCGTCTGGACTTTTTAAAGGATTCGATTAAAATAGTTCCGACACTATTGTTATAACTTCCCTTTGATCTACCCGAGGGGGGTAAGATTTCACCGGGAGATTTGTACCCTCATGCTGTTTTAAAATACATATAAATGCAAAGTTTTTTAGAATATATAAGTGGAAACTTAACTTCAATGGTATCAATCGACTGGACATTTCCAAAGGGCTCGGTTGAGATAGTTCTCACACTATTGTTACAACTTCCCTTTGATCTAGCCGAGGGGGTAAGATTTCACCGGGGAATTTATACCCCCATGCTGTTTTAATATATATATAAGTGTAAAGTTAACTTCAATGGTATCAATCGACTGGACATTGCCAAAGAACTCGGTTAAAATAGTTCCGACACTATTGTTATAACTTCCCTTTGATCTAGCCGAGAGGGGGTTAAGATTTCACCGAGGAATTTGTACCCTCATGCTGTTTTAAAATATATATAAGTGTAAAGTTCTAAGACCACACTCTTAGAACAGGACTGGAATCCATTCTAAACTGTTCTTTGAAAGACAGTTCATGGTTACAAGCTTCCTTACCAGTTGAGAATGGAGGCCTTGGGATTCGTCGAGCCATGGATATCGCCATACCTTCTTTCCTCGCATCATTCTATGGCTCACGAGAACTAATTGGATCTCTTCTTCAACAGGAGGTTGACTTAGACTCGATTCAAGATGTACAAGAATGCACCGATAAATGGACTAGTTTGGTTGGAATGGATCCCCCACCTATCGACAAAAGACATGTTCAGTCTGTTTGGGATGAACCTATAGTCAAGCTTCGTTTATCTTTACTCCTATCATCAACTAATAACCCAGATGACAATGCCAGGCTGTTAGCTGTCTCTTTCTCCAAAAACGGAGCATGGCTTCAAGCCCTACCTTCTCACACACTCGGCCCACACCTTTCTAATGAGAGCTTTCGTATTGCTACAGCTCTGCGCTTAGGTGCTAATATTTGTGAGCCTCACTTTTGTCCTGCTTGCAACGCATATGTTGATAATAAAGGATTACATGGCCTTTCATGCAAAAAAAGTGCGGGAAGACAATCTCGACATCATGTTGTAAACGACATTATTTGTATAGCCCTCGTTTCAGCGGGAGTTCCTTCAATAAAAGACCCAAATGGTTGTTGCCGCTCTGATGGTAAAAGGCCTGATGGCATGACCTTGGTACCATGGAAAAATGGAAAAGCACTAGTCTGGGATTTCACATGTTCCGATACGTTTGCTCCTTCCAACTTACCCCATTCTTCAATTCAGGCAGGTCTCGTCGCCGCTCACAGAGAATCAGACAAAAGACTAAAATACTCAAACCTATTGGACAAATATTGGTTTGTAACAGTAGCAATAGAAACCAGTGGGTCTTGGGGTCACGAAGGATCTAATTTTATTAATGAAGTTGGTCATCGAATAGCAATCAAAACTGGTGACCCCCGAGCGACTGCATTCCTTTTCCAACGTATCAGCATCGCCATCCAGCGCGGGAATGTGTCATCGATCTTAGGCACATTACCTCCTGGTAAAGAACTGGACGAGATTTTTCTTCTATAACACACAATAAGACGGAAGGAGACATATCCGAGGAGGCTGACAACCACTTTGACTATGTTCATGAAGAAGGTTTTGAATCCAGTTTGGATAAATATACATTGTTGGAAGTTATGGCTAATACCGGTAAATTTGGGAGTGGTAGCAACATTATCTACAGATTTTACTTTGTTACTCAAAATCGTTAAAGACCCGAATGATATTGTTTATTTGTCCGATGTTTATTTTGGAACAAATATGATAGCTACAGATAATCTATGTATTCTTAGATGTGCGTATATATATAAAATATGAGTGCCATTTCTTAGGAGAAATTTGATTCTAAAATGAAATGAAGATAATGTATTATCTACATGGATGATATGCAAATTTGATTAAAATGAGGTAAGGCATTAAATAAATAATAAGTGTAAAGTTAACTTCAATGGTAACAATCGACTGGATATTACCAAAGGAATCGATTAAGATAGTTCCGACACTATTGTTATAACTTCCCTTTGATCTAGCCGAGGGGGGTAAGATTTCACCGGGGAATTTGTACCCTCATGCTGTTTTAAAATATATAAGTGGAAAGTTAACTTCAATGGTATCAATCGACTGGACTTTTCAAAGGATTCGATTAAAATTGTTCCGACACTATTGTTATAACTTTCCTTTGAAGTAGCCGATGGGGTTAAGATTTCACCGGGGAATTTGTACCCACATGCTCGTTTAAAATATATAAGAGGAAAGTTAACTTCAGTAGTATCAATCAAATGGTCCTTGCAAAAGGACTCGATTAGGATAGTCCGCGATAGATATAGCACGATTTTTGTATGAAGTAATCTGTCGCCATGGTTGGTTTCAAATTCAAATTAACGACCTAGGGAGAGAATTCGAAAATTCTTTTTTAGATGAATTGCACAGACTGTGTGGAGTTAAGCAAAAGATCACATCCGCCTATCACCCTCCAATCAAATGGTCTTGTTGGGAGGCAAAATATTAATATAAAGAACATGCTCTCAAGGTATTGCTGAAAAACATACATTCTTGGCCTTTAGTTCTTGAAGGGCTTCTTTTTGCACACCGAACCAGTAAGCACGCATCTACTAAGTTTTCCTCTTTCTTTTTATTTTATAAGAAGAACCCTGTTCTTCCGGTAGACATGCTGATCGACGATGAAGAAGTGAATTGGGTTAAAGATGACGAGGAAGATTGTAATACAAAAAGAATTTGAAGATTATGTCAATAAAATTTTACAAGTTAAAGATGTGGAAAGAAAGACACTAAAGAATAATAAAGAATTCGAAAGGCAAGAACAAGAAATATTATGACAAACGTCATGAATCGAAAACAACTGTAAAAGAAAGTGACCTGGTACTTGTTAGAAATTTACTGAGAAAGGACAGAAAAGGAGGATGGAGTACTGATCCCTGTTCAGATCCTTATTACTCTTAGTAATATTTCCAAATAAAACGTGCTTCTTGTAGGATTTAAAAGAAAGAAATTAAAAAACGAAACAACATTTAAGTAACTTGAAATTTTTCAAACGAAGGAATAACTTAAACGAAGACGGAGCTTCAAACAAAGATAACGAAATTGGAAACAAACAAATTGGGACTATTGAAAATGACAAAGATTTCGAATTGGTAGCTGAGCACACAGAAAATTATTCTTTTTTCCTTGTGAACTCCAAATGGCAAATTGAAGTTAGTAAATTTTTAAATATGGAGGTACAAAGTAAATATTCTTTCTCCACTCTAAGGAAAGCAAAACCATTAGGAACACCCTCAAAGACTATCAGGTGATGGAAATTATTTTTTCAGAGCCATTGCTTACTGGGTTACTGGAAGTCACGAAAGCCACGCAGATCTTAGAGAAAAAATAGTTTCTTTCATGAATTCAGATGAAATAAAAGTACTAATTGACGCTTACACTGGTACAGATAATTATGTAGTAGAAAGCAACATGGCGTTAGATGGTGTGTGGGCTACTGATTGTGAAATATTATCTACACCTGCTTATCTCCATACTGATATCTATGTTTATACCAAAATGTCTAACAATAAAGGCAATGGAACTTGCAAGTGGATGAGATATAAACACACCTCTTTAAGGAGAAATGAAACAGATTACAAACTAGAAAGAAGTATGTATTTATCAAATGAAAGCAGGAATCATTTCAATGTGGTACTGCAGTGTAATATTTAACGTTTTACTAAGCCAGTATTTGTTTTTGGAAAGAAATGAAAAAGGATCTAAATGAAGGTCTTATTTTAGTGTACTAAACTATGTATTTCCAGCAAATTTCTATGTTAGAAGTTGTGTTTTAAACTTGATCCAAAAATCGCCAAGCAACAATAACTTTTTTTTACAAAATACCCTTATGTAATATTTAATATAAACTTCAAATGACTTATAATCCTCTTTGTTATGGAAGTATTTATGGTATATTTAATACAGGGTGTTTTAAAAAGAACTCCATAGTTTTAAGTATAAATTTAATTGGGAAATGAATGAAAAAAAAACATCAATGAGTACATATCATGAAAAAGAATTCCTTCAAGTTTTATTTAATGTTGGTAGACTTCAACGTGGGATCCATTTGTGGCCCTGCACACGTCGAGACGATAGTCCACTTCTCGCCATATATTCACCAACATTTCAGGTGTAACTGTCCCAAAACTGTACATAGTTTTTCCTGTAGGCGATTCAGCACCATACTGACGTCTAAAATTACATTGCACCGTTATAACGGACTCAGTTTCAATAAGCCAAAGAACACACAGCGCTTTCTGTTGCGGAGTACACATTGTTGCTGAGTTGCTCTGCACTGCACCCCTGCCTGGACTGAACAGAGGAAACGGAGGGAAAAAAACAGCACTGGTGCCGTCTCAAGGTCAAGCAGACCTGCTAACTGCAGAGGAGCCAAATTTGGAGAGTTGAGGAATGAAACACCACAAACTAGAATAGTGTATGTCACTTTGTACAGATTCTATGACACGTTAAAACTAGGAAGTTCTTTTTGAAACGCACTGTAATGCATACGTAAAAATATTTATAGCTAAAGCTTTTAGTAGTTTATATTAAATTATATATAATTTAAAGTAAAAGTTATAGAATTTTCTATAATGGTTCTACAATTAGCAATATAATTGTATATATATTCGTAACTCTTTTTGCTCTTTAATCTGGTTCAGCTTATCAGCATTCTTCAACATTGTTATTGTACATTGATTGTGGCATTTGAAATTTCTATATTTTTCTTGAATATATACAATTTAGTAGCTTATAACTTAATATTAACGAAAAATATTAATACAATGTCTTAATTTATTCCTTCCATTTAATATTTTCAACTGTATTTTTATTACAATATCTATACGTATTAGAAAATATGATAGCCTTTATTGTATTTACATATCTTACGTAGTACAATGATAAAATATATATTAAGTAAAATATGGTATTGTTATAATTTACACATACGATCAACTAATTCATAATGGTCATAAGCTCTGAAAAGAATTAATAGAAAAACAAATACTATCAAGATAAAACGAAACTGGCAAAATAACAAGAAATGGTAAAAGGACAAGAAATTATGGTAAAATAAAGATATACATTAGAATCAAATTGGGATAGTAAACGTGAAAATGAAAATTTATTTTTCAATGACGATGACAGTTGCATATTGTTTAAAATGCATAATTTATATTCTTAAGTGCATATTGTTTAAAATATCTTTCCGTCGTTAGTACTCAGAAACCAAGTTGTTATTTTATTCCTTATATGAGAAATATCTCCTCTAATTCTTTACCTGTGGGTAACGTGCCCAAAATAGCTGACACGTTCCTACGTTGAACTGCGACACTGATCCGTTGAATAAGGAAAGATTTAGATCGTTTATCTCCCGATATAAATGAAATACGATGGCCGATTTCCTTGATAAAATAAGCTCCCTCTTGACTCCAAGCAGGCACGTAGCCAAGGGGGGGTCCGGACCCCCCCCTTCGAGACCAGAAATGAAAAAAATTAAGGAAGGATAAAACAAAATGAAATGACAAAAAGAAGGATCTGCGTTAAAAATTAAAAAGAAAACTACAGGAAGCTTTTGCTTACTCTTTCTTATGAGGAATTGTATTACTTGCAATATGGTGGCGAGGTAAGCGGGTATTCTGGAAGAGTCAGGGAATTTGGAATTTCAAGAAAAGTTATGGAATTCTTAGAAATCCTGCTACTAGTCAGGGAGATTTCAAGCTTTCGAAAGCATAAGTGCCGTTGTGTAACAGCGTGGACATTTTAAATCATAACTTTTCGTCATCGCATCCTTGCAGTATCAAACATGTTATTTCAAGGACAATTTTCTGTTGCTCCTTTAACCTGTCATTTGGAACCGACAGTAGTTGACGGAATAATAAAAACCAAAAATTATGTTGAAAGAAAGTTCTGTTAGCATTTGATTCAACAGAGAAAGGAACGCATATATTGTAAAACTAGTTGAATATACACATGCTTCGCACAGGGGCTGTATTTGGAAGTCAACGCCTGTGGGAGTATCACCATTGATCTCAGCGACCGCGAAAACTATGGATTTGATACTAATACCGGTCATTTTGGGCTATTTTTTACATGGCTCGGTATCCACCCCCCGCTGACTCCCGGCCCGCATTCTTGCAAGTCATCGCTAATGGAAGTGTCACCATTGATTTCAGCGACCGCAAAAATATGGATTCGACACTAACAGCTCAAGTGGTAGAGCGTTGGCTTCGCATTCGGGAGGTCGTGGCTTCGAATCACGCTGCCTACCATCCTGACTGAGGTTTTCCAGGGTTTCCCTCAGTCCTACCAGGCAAATGCCGGGATGGCACCTACTAAACAGCCCTGGCCGATACCTTCCCAAATTCTTTCCATTGTTAATGTTGTTGGATATTCAATGTAAAATGGCCTCTGAGCTGTATCTGATGATTGTTAAACAAATAAATATCGGTCATTTTCTACTACTTTTACATGTCCCGGTAAACGCCCTCCTTGAGACTCCCCTGGTTCGAATTTCTGCAAAAACGTTTAACTCTGGTCTGGAGCCTGGACCAAGGTATTCGTGACTAAAATTTGGTAACTCTCTGTCGATTTGTCTGGTTCCCAAGCCGGTTCCCGTAAACGCCCCCTGAGACCCCACTTTTTCGAATTTAAAAAAAAAAAAACTCTTGGTCTTGATCTGGGGCCTGGGCCAAGGTACCTCTGACCAAAATTTGGTAACTATCGGTCCACTCGTTTGGTCCCCAGGCCGCACACAGACAGACAGACAAACACACAAACTAACTCTTTATTTTATTTATATTAGAAGATAGTTTACAAGACAGTATTCAGTATGTACTTTTTATAATAATTGAGGTCATAACGAAAGGAAAATTGTTATATTTGAATAAACAGAAGGACGTAAATATTGCAAAATCTTTTTCAATGTTTTTTTTTATTATTATTATTTTGCTCGAAATTTCTTCATAGTTTATTAAAATACTTGCCAACATATCCTCATTTTATTGTCCTAACAAACCAATATATGTTGATAGTAAAGTAGTTTAGATTGATCGAGCTCCTGAGCCCTCACAATTTCATGTCACCCCCCCCCCGGTTACGAAATCCTGGCTAAACGAACCAATATATGTTTCAGTAAAATAGTTTAGAGTGATCGAGCACCTTTTGTGATGACCACAGTATTTCATGTCACGGACCCCCCCCTTCACGAAATCCTGGCTACGTGCCTGCTCCAAGCACCACTTGACTCGATGGCAATTGAAACAAACCAATATTTATCAACGAGATTAATATATTTATTCCACTTGTCGGTCTCCTTACGAGCAGCCACGAGACCTGCGCGTGATGATGAATGTTCAAGATTGGAGGGAGCATAAGTATCTGTGCAAGTGAAGTCCCAAACTAGAGCTTTCCCTTTTTTCCAGGGCACTAAAGTCATTACATCTGGTCTTTTTCCGTCTGAACGACTGCATCCGTTTGGTTCTCGTACTGATGGGACACCTGCAGATGTGAGAGCTCTCAAAATGATATCGTTCACACTTGAGTGCCGTGATTGTCTACCTGCGCTGCTCTTGCATGATAAACCTGTAAGCCTCACTTATCGACGAGAGCATTACAAGCACGACAACGGTGTGGTTCGCAAATATCTGCTCCTAACTGCAGAGCTGTAGCTATGCGAAAACTTTAGTTGCTGAGGTGTAGACAAACAGAAGATGACGGTAGAACTTGAAGCCATGCACCGTTTTCAGGGGACGAAACAGCGTGGATTCTGGCCTTGTCTTCGATCTTATGAGTTGATTGTGTTAATGATGAAAGATGTTGTTTTACTATGGGTTCGTCCCAGGCTAATTGAAGACTTCTTTTCTCGTTAGACGAAGGAGCAGATCCCACTAAATTATACCTGTTTCTGTCTGTTGATGAATAAATGTTCACAAAACAGCTTAATTGTGATGAATGAATAAATGTTTATTTGCACTAACTACACAACAACTGAAACACTTACAACTTACTGTTGTCTTTTTACGAATTCCGGAGGACCGTCTTGTATGGATCTCTTGGTGCTCAACTTGCTGACACACACACACATACTGTTTTTTAAAAACAAAAGAGAAACGTTATGCAAATATAATGGCAATGATACAAACTCACTATAAAAGTCTCTACATTCTCCCCTCTCTTGATTGAACCAAGTCAATCAACTGACACACAATCCACATGATCATTTTTTAGGTAAAGGTACAATTTTAGTAATCGGTCTTTTAACAGTCCCTGTCTTACACTTTACACTCACTACTCTCACTAGTCCATCTTTTCCCGGAAACACTTGTTGAATAACACCTAATTTCCATGACAATGGAGGAGAATTGTCTTCTTTGATTAGAACCACATCTCCAATAGAAATATTAGTTTGTTCTGTTGTCCATTTTCTTCCCTGCTGTAGTTCATGTAGATAATCCTGAGACCATCGTTTCCAAAAATGCTGCTTCATCTTCTGAAGGTGATTCCATCTTGATAATCGGTTGGTCGGAATGTCCACTAGATCTGGTTCAGGAATGCTCATCAAAGGTTCACCAATAAGGAAATGTCCTGGCGACAAAAATGAAGGATCATCGGGATCATTGGGTTGAACGGTGATTGGTCTTGAATTCAAACAGGCTTCTATTTGTGTTATAACTGTGTTGAGTTCTTCAAATGTCAAAATCGTGCAACCTACTATCCTTCTTAAATGAAACTTAAATGACTTCATGCACTTTCCCAAATGCCTGCAAAATGACTTGCTCTGGGTGGAATGAAATGCCATGTAAGTCCTTCTTGCACTGCAACATCTTGAATTGAGTTTTGAAATTGTTGTGAACTGAGTAGTTGTTGAAGCTCATTAAGTTCTCGCTGAGCTCCAGTGAAATTGGTTCCGTTGTCACTATAGATGTTCGAAAATTTGCCTCTTCTGGATAGAAATCTTCGAAGAGATGCTAAAAATGCTTGGCTACTCAAATCACTCACTAACTCCATATGAATCGCTTTGGTTGCTAAGCACACGAATATTGCAACATACGCCTTTGTCACTTTACGAGATCTAGTTCTTTGCTTAATCATTAGGGGACCTGCGAAATTCACCCCTACGTGAATAAAAGCTCGAGCTGGCTGTACTCGTGCTGATGGTAATTGACCCATGAGTTGTTCTCAGGCTGACGCTTTGAATTTAAAACAAACTAGACACTGATGAATGATAGATCGAACGACTTGTTTAGCTCGTGGGATCCAATATTTTTTTCTCAATGATGAAATCAATAACTGCGGTCCAGCATGTAACAATCTTCTATGTTCCGCTTCAATTATCAATTTGGTGAGATGTTCTTTAGGTGGTAAGATGATCTGATGTCGGCTATCATACGGTAAGTCGGAGTTTTTTAGCCGTCCTCCCACTCGTAGCAACTGTTCATTATCTATAAATGGATACAAAGATTTAAGTTCACTTTGGGATGAAACTTGGCCTGACGAAGCTAAATCTTTGAATTCTTGCGAATAACTGATCTGTTGAATTAACTTAATGCATTGTTGTAAAATATCACCAATTTCAGTAGTGGAAATAGTTCCTACTTTCTTCTCGTTGTGATTTTTACAATTGTAAATAAAACGACGACGACAAACAAATAACTCGCAATAGTTTCCACAATGATGAAAATTTCTCCAGACAGCTTATGTCACCTTCATAACTGGCTAAAGATATGCTCGTTACTTTCCTTTCTTCTGGAACATCTTCGTCTACCACTTCTGATTGTTCGGGCCATGCAGATGATTCAAGCCATGCGGGTCCATGCCACCAAATATCTGCTTCCTTCAACTGTTTCGGATCCATTCCCCGTGTAATAATATCGGCTTGATTGTCCATTGACGACACATGATGCCACTGGTTAACTGATGTAATCTCCTGTATCTCTGCAACCCTGTTTGTCACGAACTCCTTCCATCTGGCAGCTGGAGATGATATCCATGCAAGCTCTATTTTTGAATCGGTCCAGAAGTAAGTACTATTCACTGAAATGTTTAATACCGGAATTATTTTGTGATACAACCTGCTCAAAAGTACTCCGCACAAAGTTCAAGTCTTGGTAAAGTTACCTTTTTAATAGGAGCTATTCTCGATTTGGAACCCAAAAGTTTAACAGTAGTTTTGCCTGAAATGTCCACAGTTTTAACATAAATGCAACAGCCGTAGGCAAGTTGACTGTTGTCAGCAAACCCATGTATCTCGACATGAACATAATTCTTCAATACTACACATCTATCAATTTATATTTTGTTAACACTTGGAAGATGATGACACAGGTCTATCCATTGCTGATAGAGCTCTGATGGTATTTGATCATCCCAATTGATCTTATGGATCCACAGTTGTTGTAAGAAAATCTTGAACGGAGTAACTACTGGGCTTATGAGCCCTAAAGGATCAAATATTTTTGCTATGGTCGAAGTCACTTGACGTTCGGTTGGTATGTCGGTCGTGAGACATTCTTTAACTGACTTGTTGGTGATGAGAAGCTTATCTGATGCAGGATTCCACGAAAAAACCCAATGTTGAAACACCTGACTCGGACTCAAATTCAAACGGTAAGTGAATTTCCCTATGTTCTTGTGGCATTGCTTCCAACAATGCTGGCTCGTTCGAACACCATTTTCTTAAAGTAAATCCACCGCTTTGCAATAATTGAATAAGTTCTTTCTGAAGCTTTAACGCCTGTTCAACGTTGTGGCATCCTGAGCTTACATCATCCATATAAAATTCACGTTCCAATACTGTTGCTGCTTGAGGATATTTACTTCTTTCTTCTTCCGCTAACTTTCGAAGACACGCAGTCGCCAAATATGGTGATGATGCTTCACCATATGTGACCCGCTGCAACTCATAAATCTTGACTGGTTCTGCTGATGAATATCTCCACAGAATTCTTTGAAGTCCAATGTCATCTTCATGAACTTTAATCATTCGATACATTGACTGAATATCCGCCGTAAAAGCAATAGGAAAGGTTCGAAATCTCGTGACAATTGAATGTAAATCTTGCTGGATTGGTGGTCCTGTCATAAGTATGTCGTTTAATGAAACCCCCGTTGAAGTCTTTGCAGAAGCGTCGAAAACCACTCTTAGCTTTGTTGTGGTACTGGATGGTTTCAATACTGCATGATGTGGCAGATAACAGTTCATACCATTATCTTCATGTTCTTCTTTCACTGGTTTCATATGATCTAATTCTTCATATTCCCTCATTAAGTTACAGTACTGCTCGTTAATTTCTGGACACTGCTGCAACCGTCTTTCTAGCTGGTAAAATCTACGAAGAGCTAAATTATATGATTCTCCTAATGGTTTATGATTTGGCTTAATTGGCAGACGTACAACGAATCGACCATTGCTATCTCTGGTAGTGTTTTCCTCAAAGTGTCGTTCACATTGCCTTTCTTCTTGAGTCATGACTGTTGAATGTATAGTTTCGAGCTCCCAAAATGCCTGTAACTGTCTATCAAGGTTACTTTCTTGCACAAAAAATGACACTTGTGGTATACTAGAATCTCTTGTTGTAGGAACTTTACCCGCTTAAATGTACCCAAATTCAGTCTCTTGTACTACTGGATAATTCCCCGGTCTAGTTAGTTTATGCGATCGCAAAATGTCCAAAAACACTTCCGCGCCTAACAAAATGTCAATAGTATGTGGTTGGTGAAAATTAGGATCTGCATACACTATGTCCAATCAGCATGATCTATTGGCCTACTTGAAATATTATCTGTTATTTTGAGCAAAACTAAACAGTTTACATCAATTGCAAATTCACGAATTCTTGATTCTATATGTACATCTACACAATGCTTTGTTTCACTAATCACACTATTAATACCTTGAATTGGAACTCGGTGTTTATTTTTAGGTAGATGCAACCTTTGAACTAAATCTTCAGTTACAAAATTACTTTGACTGACAGAATCTAATAATACTCTACATGGATGTAATTTACCATTTGCATCTCGTACATTTACTATAGCAGTAGATAACATAACAGTAACATTTGGTTTACCTTAAAAATGCAATAAGAACCTTGTGTCATATTTCCCCTATTCGTATTAGAATGACTCGAAAAATTTCTTGATTGTGAATTAGCAACACTGGATTTCTCATCTGCTTTTGACATTCCATCATAATGCAGCAAAGTATTATGCCTTTTGGAACAGCGTTTACAGCCACCTGATCTGCACGTCTTTACTTTACATTCTTTTTTGAGACAGTAAACACAATAAATTATCTCGAACATAGTCTTGTGTTTCTTTTGCTTCAGTGTTTAAAAATGCAGGACATTTAAACAACTGATGTATTAGGTTTTGTTTACAAAAGTTACAGAAAGACTGAGTTATTGTCACGTATGATTTGGTTGTTGTTTTCTTTTTGTTTTGGTTCAGCACTCTGTATATTTTTATCGCCCCTTGACCTTGACACTACTTCTTGCGATGGTGTATTTTTTATAGTTTCAAATGCTTGACACCTACGTTCCAAGAAAGCAAAGAACTCTGATAAGGGAGGGAAAGAATGATCTGTGATTTGTAACTCCCACGCACGCCTAGTGTTACTGTCTAATTGAGAAACGAAATGTTGAACTCACAAAACCTCTTCTAGTGGTGTCTGCAAATCTAAAGCTCGTAATGCATTCAAGTTACTAGTAGCTGTATTAATAAATTCTCTTAATTCTGATATAGTTTCCTTTGTGATACATTTAATGTGTAACAAATTACGGACATGAGTAGCTGCAATCAAACGCTTATTTTCATACCTGTCTTTCAATAATTGCCATGCAATTTTATAATTAGCTTCTGTAACTTGCAGATTCGCTATTAAATCATACGCCTCCCCTCTCAATGCACTCCTAAGTTAATGGAACTTTTGCAACACTGACACGTTATCGTTATTATGAATCATAACTTTAAAATTGTCTGAAAATGAAAGCCAATTTTCGTATCGTCCTTGAAATGATGGCAATTCAACACGAGGCAATTTTAATTGATCATTTAACACCTGATTCTCATTTTTCGAGAAATTGTTTGAATGAGATTCCTGGCTATGCTGAATAATAAAATCCTCTAGTTGCGCTAATACATCATAGTAACTGGTTTCAAACTCCTCCCTATATGCATCGTCCTCTACTTGTTCGTAATTTATTTCTAACTGTGATTGTACTTCATCTAACTTTTTATACAACTCAATCATTACAGTCTTACGTACTTTCACCTGACTAATTGTAGTTATTGAATTAATATTACTTATGTAGTTTTGAATTCTTGTCAGTTGACTTTTGCACACACCACGTTGTTTCACTAACTTGCTTCTTTCTGAGTCCTCCATCTTGAAAAATATTGAAAGTCCACACTAACTAATAAACACAAGTCCACACACAAGTCCACACTGATGAACGTGTTCTCACTTCTGTCTATTCACATAAGTTCCAGAAGAATTAATAAACGTCACTGCACACACGAACAAAACTAAACAAAGAGCAATGTAACAATTGTTCACATACACATTCACAGTTTATATCAAACGCTAGTTCACTGTGATCCGGTCGGAACTGACCAATGATTCTGTCTGTTGATGAATAAATGTTCACAAAACAGCTTAATGTGATGAATGAATAAATGTTTATTTGCACTAACCACACAACAACTGAAACACTTACAACTTACTGTTATATTGTCTTTTTACGAATTCCGGAGGACCGTCTTGTATGGATCTCTTGGTGCTCAACTTGCTGACACTCACACACACATACTGTTTTTTAAAAACAAAAGAGAAACGTTATGCAAATATAATGGCAATGATACAAACTCACTATAAAAGTCTCTACAATACCAATTGTCAATGCAGTTTTGTACCTCTGAATCGGTGTCCAATTCGACTTCTCTTTGTAGCAGAGTTCCAATTAATTGACTTGAGCCATAAAAAGAACCAAGAAATGACGGCTTAGCAACATCTCCGGCTCGACGTATTCCGAGACCTCCATTTCAGACTGGTAATGATGCCTGTAATCATGATTCATTGCTTAAGGTACAATTGAGGATAGATTCCAATTCTATCCTTATAGTATCGTCAAATTTCTCGAGTAAGTCCTCTTCACACCAGGAAGGAGAACATCGGAGAAAATACTATAATCTTGGTATTGACAAAGACGCTCGCAATAAATAAAACGCTGAATGAGCTGAGATGATTGATAAGCGTGACAAGAATAAATCTAATTTCGAAATCTTCTCTACTAATATTTTCCTTCGGGCTTCTGGTGATAGAGCTGCGCCTAGGATTTCAGCATTAGTTGATTGCAGTAGGTGTATACCAGGTGCAGATTCATTAAATTGGCTTAATTGGCTTAATTAGCTAGATAATAATATAATACCATATTTTATTCCTCCGTACCTATCCCAATTGTTATCAAGTAGTTTTGAATCTTCATACAAATTTAATATAAGAAGAAATCCATTTTTGCGATATTTTATTCGTGGTTATCCTCCTACATATATTTCAGTATCTTGTTTTACATTTTCACCTTCATCAGCATTTTTCACATTCACATTATGCTAAAACATAATGCTTAAAACCGTTCAATTACTCGGTACCTTACTATGTATCTATGATTTTTTTTATTAACATACTTAGTTAAATTGTTCTTAATCATAGATTTGGAGGTATAGTTTAATTTTAGTTAGTAAAAGATCTCGTGGAAACGAGGTTGTGTCTTAAATTTAAGGCCAGTTGAATATTTAAAATTATTCAATGACTAGGGTTATTACAAATAAATATGTATAGCATTGTAGCGCATACATCATTTCCACACAATAACTACTAACACATATTTTCAAAACGTAGTAGAAACAAGTAATACCTTACAAAGTAATAACCGAAAAAAAAAAACTAACGTTGCATAAACGTCTTTCGTAGTAGTATTAAAAAACGTTTCAGACAAAAGAACACATAAGGGGTAATAGAGATGATGAAACTCGAACTATCTTTACAACTTTATATTCACATCTACGATCGGAAGGCGACCTCACATATAATACGAACACTTGGAAGAAATTAAACTACAACATTTACTAATGAAAGTAACATCGTAAAATATAAACAAATTGAACAATGCGCTAGTCTCAAACGAACAACAAAACATATTGAAGCAACATTTATATACAAGATGTTCAGAAACTACGTCTCAAATCATTCGTAGCTTAATAAAACCTGCGATAAACCAATTTGATAAATAACAACATCCGGAGATTTTGGACCACCCGACCAGATTATAACAACAGCATCGGAAATATGTTTAATCGAGTCTTTTGGAAATGTACAGTCTATTGATACCATTGAAGATAACTTCCATTTTATATATTTTAAAACAGCATGGCGGGTGCAAATTCCCGGTGAAATCTTACCTCCCTCTGCTAGATCAAAGGGAAGTTATAACAATAGTGTCAGAACTATCTTAATCGATTCCTTTGGCAATGTCCAGTCGATTGATACCATTGAAGTTAACTTTCTTCTTATATATTTTATAACAGCATGTGGGTACCGGGGGTAAGAAAACTCCGGTGATTTAGTACCCCCGGTACGTTTTTCACGATGCAGGTTTTCATCGTGACACCGACACCACGGTCTGTCGTGTTCAGAATAATGAGTGCTGCGATGCTTTTTTAGCATTTATTAGTGAAAAACGTGAGATATTTCATGATAAAATGCTTACAGAAGTTGACCACTGAAAAAATGTCATCTTATAGCCCATAAATTAGGGTTAATTTACTTGCTGAATGAATTAGATATATAATTCTTTAAACTTACTTCCATAATTTTCTGTTTATAACAAGAACTTCGTGGTTTGTAGATAATTCTGTAAGCAGAAAGACAGGGTTTCATTCAATGCCAGTCAGTGATAGAACACTTTCAACAAATTACATAACTGTTCTCGATAGTTTCATAGCTTATTGACCTACTTAAGATATTTTGAGTGTTACAATCAAACAGGTGAAATGAAGGTATTTACTACTATCCAAGTATAATAGAACGAGCTTGCAAGTAACAGAAAATAATGGGGTTGTGATGTTATTTGATAGAATATTCACCGGGAAATGCTAATGTTGTAAGAATTACTAAAGCTGCTTTGGAACTCAGAATGAAGTTTTGAGATTGAATATTAAAAATGTAAAGAAGTATAATTGAAATACAAATTCTGAAGAAGAATGTAATATTAAGTTTCTTATGACGATTTGCAAGGAAAATCAAAATAATTAAAGAAGTTTACAATAGTACAAGATAACTTATTCTTAAATAACTCTCAAAAGATGTTTATAACATTTGTTTTTAAATCCATTTGAAAGTTTTCCTCCTCAGCTGAGAAAAAAGAGAAAAGAACTTACTTCATTCTTGTTTTTCCATTCCTTCATCTCTTCAAAGGAAAGGAAAAAAACGGAATTACAAATCCCTGTCTTCCCGAAGTGAACAAAGGAATCAGAGACCCTCTTGCTTTGTTGTCATTCATTGCTTTGTTGTGAAATTAGAGTGGAGACAATTTTTCAGAGACTAAACAATAGGAAAGGTCATTCTTTTATACTCTCTTTTAAAAAGGACTCCAGAACTCATTGCTCCGTGACAGACTTCTGGAAGAGAAAAGCATTAAGGCTTTCTCTTACAATAATCTAACGATAATAGAGGCGCAGTTGTTGTAAAAACGTGATTAACCGTAGTGAATTTTCTATATTTTAAACGAGAAAGTTTCTCCAAGAAAGCTTAAAATTTTGAATATGCATACTGTATTTGTTGTTTAGCCCATTAATTTATATAGGGTATTATTCTTCTATTTTCTTTGAAACAAACTGGAATTATAATAATGTTATTTTAGTGGTTTCTTCTTGAAATCTAGTTGAAAGTTCCTTACTTTTTCAAAATGAATTTACATAATGACTATAAATACTGGCTATATGGCTATAAATACTGAATGGCTATAAATACTGTTACAAAGTTCCCAAGGGTTAAACACTGTCCGTTGTGAAGAAAATTAACGAACATTGCAATGGGATGTGCAATGACTGAGTGTCCTTGTGGAAATGAAAATACATAACCCATACAGATAGAACGGAATTGAATGATTGCGAAAATGGGATATAGACTAGTGGAATTTTTACAAAAGTTAACACCCGTAGGCATTTGATAGTCAAAGTTGGCAGATGGTCTTTTCTGAAAGATTTCAGCATGCTAAGTTCATTTTTACCGGTTACCAAGCTTGATCTGCCCTCTGTTTCGGGCTATGGCGCCATTTTTCAAAATGGCTGCCATGATCATTAAAAGTTCAAAATCCATGCAAATTAGTGACCTTTACGTCAAACTATATGTTTTTGAGGCTGGAAAATTCAAATCTACTGTCTAGTTTTGCATAGTAGTGACCGGGTTTAATGTTCAGCCGTATTTCAATATGGCTGTCATGATCATTCGAAATTTAAAATTAATGAAAACTAAACACCTTTATATTAAACTGTATGTTTTTGAGGCTGAAAATTTCGAAGCTACTGTCTGTTTTTGCATACGAATGATTGATTTTGTTATTGGGCCATAGTTCAATATGGCTGCCGTCATTTTGGATTAGGGCATGCTAAATTCGTTTTCAGTGGTTACCGGACTTTAATTTCATATCATTCCAGATATGAGCACACTGAAGTACTGAAGACAGCATACTGTATGTTTGCATGCAAATCTCCACTAAAATAATGATATATAGAATTAAATTCTGGCGAATGAGGTGGTCAGAACATTTCTTTTACTTCGCTAAAATGCTTTTTGAAACAATTGAGGAAAATGTGGTTGGAATGATGCGTACTGTTACCTTGGAATCAGACATTCGAGGAACAAAATGGAGAGGCACATTTACACATAGGATCTGATAACTACAAGTAATTAATTTCTAGAAAGGAAAAAAAAACATTGATTTTAATAAGTGAATTCATACCACATAATGTCTTAAAAATATTCCTGCAGACGTCCTGGCTCATGCTGTACTTACAAGCAGAACACATTTCAGTTTTGCCTTTCTACAGTTGCAGTTAGCCGTTCTGCATTGTGTTGTACACTCCGCATCAAAAAATTGAAACAGCTAATGCCCTGCAGTTAGGCCACACAATATACATCTACTTATCCCATAATCGTGTCAGGTAAAGAGATCCCCTCTCTCTCCTCCTTTCTTCTCTCCTATACTAAAATTACCTAACAACATGAGCGCAATTTTTATTTCAAGCTACAGATGAGTTAGTTTCGATAAAATGAAATAACAAAACCGAGACGAAACAAGATTCATAGGTTGATGTAGGGAGAAACTAAAACACACAATGAAAAATTGAAACCAATGGATGTCCATTACACAGAGGTTCATAAATAAGGCAGAGAGACAGAAGAGGAGAGAAGAAGAAAAAGAAAAGGGAGAACAGATAAAACTGTAGAATTCAAACATAGTAAGAAACGAACCTAACATTATAAAGTTCCGTTTCCAGAAATCCAACAGTAATATAGAAATAACGTTTGCTTTTACATATTTTTCAGAACTATTCGAATATATAGAGGATGCTTTAAACATACATTATGTCAGTTTCATAATCAATAGCATACTCAATTTCAAGTAGAACTGCAGATCTCCGAGACCAATCCAGAATAATGTCAAAAGTTTAACACACATGCTTTGCTTTCACGTGATTCGATTGCAAATTCGGTAGTGTTCATTGGACGTACTGTTAAAAAATACATTCTAATAAACCCAGTAGATACCATTGGTTATATCCTCCATTTCAGACTACTAATGCAAACTGAACAAAACAGAAAAAACGAAACTAAACAAAAAAAAAAAAAAAGAAAAAAGAAAAGAGAAAGAAAGAAAGAGAAAATAGAAGACAGTTCTATTTTACTATTAAATTTCTATCAGAAATACTCTATATTAAAATTTCAAACTGTATCGTAATGAAAAGTTACAAATGTAGGAAAGGCAAAGTTTATATTCCTCATAGATGTTTCAAATTTCAACGTGAAGAAATAAACACATTGAATTATAGGATGGGAACAAATTTTGTGTCGAATTAATATAAATAAAATTTTGTTTTCAAATTAACAAGGGGATTACCATTTTCTAGTCTTTTCCGAAGCTTTATCTGTTCCGAACAACCAGCATTGATTTCATCTCTTCGGATATAACGTAATTTGCACAGATAGAATGAACACGCTAAGAGCTCAAACGGAGCATCGTGTCAGTCGGATGATGTTGGAAGGGTTATAGACCACTATGGGGTCGAGGATTCAAATCCGTAGTGACCCGGTAACTTGACTGATACTCGGTAGCCCAGAGGATATGAAAGAGATTTTACTTATCTCTTTGCGTTTAAACAGTATTTCTGTCAGAGATGACCAGGACTGGAGATGTTATCCCCAGAGTACGAAAAACACGACGCCGAAGTTAACAGTTAATTAGATTAGATTCTCCAGACGAGGTATATCGGGCTCTTGCTCCGTTTTAACTTTGGAAATGAAGTGCGTGTGTGTGAGAGAGGGGAAGAAGTGAAAGATGCAAAGACAGGATAGGGAAACGTCAAGACAGGGAGAGAGAGAGGAAGGGACGAATATAAATATGAAGCATACTTATCATTACAGTGTATGATATAGAACGCACACACTGTTTTTTTGAATTATCGCCAGTGATGCCTTGTAAGTTCTCCATCAGAAGATAAATCTCTGCAGCCATTATTTTATGCGAAAAAATCATATTACGTGATGGGGGATCGAACCTAGATTTTCTATTTGGAAGTCTGACACGTTACCACTACACCACCGATTTCCTTAGCCAAACTTTGCTTAACAATTGGTGTAGTGTTTCTTTCCAAGAACGATAACACGAAAAGTGTATACTGCAGATCAATGATGTCTTTGGAATGTCCTGGTAATTTCCTTGCCCTTTCCCAACTAGCATTCGTAAATCGTCTCAATCATGATACAGGTATTTTCTTCCACATTCTTATGTATTGCTTGTCTAGTATGATAAGTCAATTCTTCACAATCACTTTGTAAAAAATTTAACTTTGGCTTGAACAGGATTTGAACTTACGCTCGATAACTCTATTATTCATAAGTCCATCACTTTACCAATACAATATCAAGCCATCTGAAATTACCAGCTAAATATTACTTACTTTAGCCCTGATCTTGGGAACGAACCAAAGTACTCAACGAAAATTGACTTATTCTACGGCCTAGAAAGAAATTAGTGCCCACTAATAAAGGAAAAGCACAGAATGCTGGAAAAATTACAGAAATAAACATATTTTGCAGTAATTTCGTTGTGCAAGTTCAAAATACGTGAATAATAATAATATAATAATAATAAATCTTCACATCCACAGTATAGTAGTCTATTATTATTATTAACATCAATTATCCGCTTCGTTGGGTTAAATTGAGATAAAATAGTAGTATGTTCCATTACTCAGTCATCGTTTAGGATTACGAAAGCGCTCTTTGATATCGGTCATTTTCGATGTGTTTTATATATCTCCTCCCCACCCTATGTTGTGGGACACGGCATCTGCAGTGTCACTGTTCATCTCAGCGAGCCGGAAAACTATGAATTCGACACAGATATTGGTTATTTCGATCATTTTTATATGTATTCCCCTCCTCCAGGTTGAGGAGCTGAATTTGGATTTAAACAGCGTCAGATGTGTCACTGTTAATCTCAGCGACCCCGAAAATTATAGATTTGCCACTTATATCGGTAATTTTTCGTTCTTTTTTAAATGTCGCTTCCCCTCCCCATCTCTTAAGTTACACCAGGTTCGAACTTCTTGAAAATTTGATCGAAATTGGTTTAGTGGTTCAAGAGTTCAGTAAGTTTTATTTAGTTTTATATATCTCCCTGTCCCATTCCCCTCCCCAAGTTCTCCCGTGAAAGTGAAACTATAAAAATCATCTCAGACCCGAACCTCACCTATGATAAAAATTTGATCCTGATTAATCCTTTGTTTCACGAGTTATCAAGTTTTATTTATTCTTTTTAACTCCTCCCTTCCCTCAAACCCTAAGTTATTTCGTCAAAGTAAATAAATAAATACCATTTTAGGCCCGAACTTCATCTGTGTTGAAAATTTAATCGAGATCTACTGGGTGGTTCAAGAGCGATGAAGTCAGAAAGACAGTCACTTTTATTTTCATTATATATATATATATATATATATATATATATATATATATATATATATATATATATATATATATCTCCGGCCCCTACATTGCACCGGTAAACTGAAATGATAATAGTTGTCCCAGGTTCGAACCTTATCAATGTTGAAAATTTGATCGAGATCGGTCGGGTGGTTCAAGAGATTAGGAGTCATAAACATAGTTGCTTTCAATATTATATGTTATTATTATTATTATTATTATTATTATTATTATTATTTGCGTACTTTTGTACTTGCATGGAAAAATTACTGCAAAATATGTTTTATTTCTTTATATTTTCCTCGATTGTATGTTTTTCCTTTATCAGTGGACACTAATTTCTCTTTAGGCTTTCGAATAAATCAATTTCGTTGTTCACTTTGGTGCAAATAACATTACAGAAAGAAGCCGGTTCGTTCCAAAGATCAGCACTAAAGTAAGTAATATTTAGCTTCTAATTTCAGATGGCTTGATAGTGTATTCGTAAAGTAATGGACTTATGAATAATAGAGTTATCGAGCGTAAGTTCAAATCCTGTTCAAGCCAAAGTTAAACTTTTTACAAAGTGATTGTAAAGAATTGACTTATCATACTAGAAAAGCAATACATAAGAATGTGGAAGTAAACACCTATATCATGATTAAGACGATTTACGAATGCTGGTTGGGAAAGGGCAAGTGAATTACCAGGACATTCCAAAGACATCATTGATCTGCAGTATACACTTTTCGTGTTATCGTTCTTGGAAAGAAACAGTACACCATTTGCTAACCAAAGTTTTTCCTAAGGAAATCGGTGGTGTAGTGGTAACGTGCCACTATGAAAAATATAAACTTTGAAGAATTTGAAGAAGAACTATGAAGAATTTGAAACATCTATGAGAAATATAAACTTTTTCTTTCCAACATTTGTAACGTTTCATTACGATACAATTATGAACTTTTAATATAGGGTATTTCTGATAGAAATTTGATAGTAAAATATTACTCTTCTGTTTTTTCTTTGTTTCTTTCTCTTTTCTTTTTTTCGTTTAGTTTCGTTTTTTCTTTTTCGTTCAGTTTGCATTAGTAATCTGGAATGGAGGATATGACCAACGCTATCTACTGGGTATATTAGAATGTATTTTGGAACAGTACGTCCAATGAACACTACCGAATTTGGAATCGAACCATGTGGAAACAAAGCATGTGTGTTAAATTTTTAAACTTATCCCAGATGTGTCTCGGAGATCTACAGTTCTACTTGAAATTGAGAATGCTATTGATTATGAAAGTGACATAATGAATGTTTAAAGCAACCTCTATATATTCGAATAGTTCTGAAAAATATGTAAAAGCAAACGTTATTTCTATATTACTGTTGGATTTCTGGAAACGGAAATTTATAATGTTAGGTTCGTTTCTTACTATGTTTGAATTCCACAATTTTATCTGTTTTCACTTTTCTTTTTCTTCTTCTCTCCTCTTCTCTCCTCTTCTCTCTCTCTGCCTCATTTATGAATTTCTGTGTAATAGACATCCATTGGTTCCTTTTTTTCATTCTGTGTGTTTTGGTTTCTTCCTACATCAACTTATGAATCTTGTTTCGTCTCGGTTTTGTTATTTCATTTTATCGAAGCTAACTCATGTGTAGCTTGAAATAAAAATTGCGCTCATGTTGTTAGGTAATTTTAGTATAGGAGAGAAGAAAGGAGGAGAGAGAGGGGGGTCTCTTTACCTGACACGATTATGGAATAAGAAGATGTATATTGTGTGGCCTAACTGCAGGGCGTTAACTGCCGCAATTTTTTTGTTGCGAAATGTACAACTACAGGTGATAAGTATAATGCAAAACTCTGGAACCGATGGCAGGGATGTTAAAGTAGGAATAAAGCTGTCATTCTTGATTTCCCATCCAGCTGTCTCAGGTGGGACACACAACGTATTGCTTATCTGCTTGATACCACACTAATGCTTGATAGTGTGCCCTCTTGATTTGAAAGGAGAGGACATGTTGGTTGCTGACAGATATTCCAGAGAACGTCATTGTGTAAAGAGTACTGATCATGCATCGTTCACTGATCCAGTTGTGCCAATCTTATAAAGTTTGCAGATGAGTTGTTCTTCATAAGGACATATTTGTTTAGTCAGATCTCCTTGGCCAAAATTTGATAAAAGATGTGGATTTCGTATGTATATTTCCAACATTTTTTTAATGTCCTGCGAGGAAAGGTGTGGTATCAGAACCTGTTAAAGAATGGAAAGCTGGTAAGTTGGTGATTACATTATCATCAAGCTGATATGCAATATCATGAATTGGAATATACTTCTTTTTTTTTTTTTTTTTGATGTTGCTGACTTCATCCAGATCTTTGTATATGACATCTTTGTGAAATGAGCCAACAGAAGAACGAATACATCTGTGTCTCGAGCAGCTGCAACAATAAAGGAAGGATGGCTGCTTATAGAATGGAAAATCACACGTGTGTCAGCTTCCTCGTGTCGGGCTTCCATCTCTTTTATATTGACAAGACGAGATGTTTTAGCCTGTTCTTCATCAGTGGAACCGTCTGATATAAGAATGACTTTGTTTGGAGCAGCTTGTAGAATGATCTGTTCAGACAGAAAATTTGCCAAGCCAGGTTTATTTTCTTTCATAGCCATAAAGTTGTCCCAGTTTTTTGGGAGAGTGACACTCCTGTCTTGTATGTCTCTCCTCACTGGTGCTACATTCTTAGCTTTTCTCTTCCAGGTACCTTTTTTGATTGACATATCCAAGTACTTATCAAACACAACGCACAACGTCTAAGCAACAGAATACACTTCCAATTTGAAGTAAACAGGCAGAAACGCATCAGCAAAGTCAGCAAAGGTTTCTGCTTTCGGGGACTTTTGTATAGGGCATACAATAGCGTATGTAAATTATTCGTGCATATAATTATTGTCAGTAATTTGCATATGAAATAACGTTATATTTTGCGTATGAATATTTTGAGTATAAATATAAGTAGTTAAGTAAACGATTTGTTGTAGAAGCAATAATGTAGATTTAAGTTGATTTATGTGTGTATTAATATTATTGTTGTTTATGTAAATGTTAATAGAGTGAAGGATATAATGAAATATAACTTTATTAATCATGAATATCAATTCGTATAAAAATTCAATGTAAAGCTTTATGTTAAATATTGTACGAGAATGCATACGAAGTTTCAGAACTCATCTCACTTGGAAAGCGCAGCATAAAAGAAAGAGAAGTTTAAAGACAAGAGTGTTTGTCTACAGGAAGAAGGTATGCTTGGTTTGATGATATGGGGCATAGTTGCTAACCATAACAACCAAGTTGTAAGTACATATGGCTTGATCTTGTATACCGAAAGCAATACAAAAAGTATGGTTGACAATGTTGTTACAGTAGGAGACATTGTAACGAGGAGACCCCAAGTCGGGACCAGCTATTGTTGCAAAAGTGTTCCAGGAATTCATACATACATGTGAAAATCCCCAATACAAAGAAGTGTTAGAAAATACGAATCTGTCCAGTTTTCACACTTCTATCCTCGAGAGTTTGGGTTCTCAACGATTTCTTCCGCCAGCCAGGACGGATCTATCTTTTTGAAATTCTCAGCCGCTTGGGATAAGAGAAGAAGAGAGAGAGCTATTCCTACCAGAAATCTTCACCCCTGTTTGTAAATTTGTTTCCGCAAATAGTTCTTTATTGATATAAATTTTCTTGAAGTTTTCGTAATTGTAGCATGTAGCATAGGTTAGCCGTATTCTTGTATTTGTTGTGAATTGAAAAGGAAAAGGCTTATTTCGATTCGGGGTATCAACTTCAACAGTTTAAACCTGGTTTGAGAGACATGGTACCCGGAAGAGCGACGATGATCCTGCCTAAGCAGAGGAGGTGCTGGATAGAAAACCAGCACCGACCTCAACAAAATCGTTCATAATAAAGTTATTACACAATGACAGCATTTCATATGCTTACTATATGTGCATTTGTATATCTAGTTAATTTTGTTAGTGTGTGATATGTCAATGGCTGTTTAGATCAATCAAAAACATTAAAAACTTGGTCAATACCTCAGGGTGCAAAACCCCTCATGTAGGTGAATTACCTCTCGGAAAACTCACCAGGAGGCAGCATCGACTTCGCCTCGGGAACGAAAGGTAGAGAACTCGACTATCAGACATGCATATAGTGTTTATGTTTAATTTCTGTGTTTATTGTTCTAATTAAGTATAAGTGTCACATATCAGTGGAAAGCATTATCTTCGCAGATAATGGCGCGAGTGTCAAAATTTGAATATAAAACATCAGTTTTGTGCAATCGAACGGGGAATCAAATAAAATGTAATAATTAGGTCAAACGAGTCAACGACCTGTGGTGAAACCCCCTCTCACCGAAACACCCCCGTCGTAAGAAAAGTGGTAGCTTTGAGGCCACTTTGAGATAGCTTTGAGGTAGCTTTGAGCCAAAACTTTCGCAGCAATATGTGGGTTGTTAAAAGACAATGATCAGAGGAAAGCGGGAAATTCGCGGTTGGTTCTTCGAGGAGCAAGGTGGTCTTCTTCGTGCTCTTAAATTATAAGCAAAAAGAGAGATTCGCGGTTAAGACGTCGACCTGGAAAGCGCATTCTTCGTGCTCTGTTCTTGAACTTACTCAACGTTGTAAGCTGAGAGATTCGCGATAAACTATATAATCATCATATACAGTGTATAATCACTGTATAATCATCATATACAGTGATACAGAACTTTAATAGTTTGTTGTTTGATCTTACATTAGATCGAGACATTTTAGAAACTTTTTACAATGTGTTCTATGTTTTCTCACGGGTGCGAGAAACAAAAACGCTCATAAAGAAACTGCGATCAAAAGTTACAAAGTTATGCGGACTAACAGTAGAGTCAGTGTCATCTTCCCTTCGTTATTAGGGTGATGAAACTAGTTAGACGCTTTTGAGCCAATTAACAGGCTGGATCGCGATAGTTAGGCGAAACACGCGTTTGACTACGCAATTAACAGAAACATGTGCACCGTGATAATGGGAAAAGTAAAATTGTCCCCTAAAGACTAGCTCTTTAATGCAAGAAGGACTAGTCATAGCAGTAAGAAAGCGGTAGTCCGTTCAAGAAGGTCGTCGTGGCAAATCTACAAGCTGGAGGAAGTCTCGTTTATGGGAAGAAAACGAGGCATACGTGGAACGTATGTCTCGTTACACGGGAAGATAACGAGGCCAACGCGGGAACAATCAGCATGAAGTGACGTGCACGAACTTTCATATTAGAAAAGGCCTATACAGATATACGTAATTACATAAAGAATTTCGGCGAAATTACAGTGTAAATTGATAACGAAAATATTTTTTCTTCTCTTGTAACGAACTCTAAATATCATTAACGTGTGCTAGCGACCAATTAAATCAGTTGATCCAATCAATTTCGAGTGCATCTTTTCTACACCAGGAAGTCTTACCAGGTATGTAAGAAATTTCTGTAACATGTCTCTCTTTCAGCTTTCTTGGAGTTGTCTCAAACCTGCAAGACATAGTTAACCATAACACTCATGTTGTTGTGTGTGCGTGAGCGATAGTATTGTCTCTTTCAACCTGAACTTAAAACTACAGGAGGACCCTGTAAGTTAGTCTCATCTCAAAATTTAAATTCATAGTAATTCATTTTGTTCAATTAATATATTTATTATTTGTTTAACATTTGCTCTACCGAAATCATTTTCTTTGCTCTACCGACTTTGCTTAAGCGTTTTGCAGAATATTCAAATTAGCTCGTTAATATTTAAATCATAGTTCATTTTGCATCTCATATTTATTCACACATATTCCCCCCACCATTCTGTTATCAATTACACTTTCCCAATGCGAATATGGAAGCTTGGCCACTAATTATCATTGCAGGCTGCTGCTGCAAGTCTGCTGTATCAAGGCTTGTAGGACAAGGTGTTCCACCAATCATATTTATCAGAAGTGACTTCTGTCCTATCCGTAAATCACTATTAATTTACTGCCAGTGCAGGAGATGCTGGAATCAGCTCATGCTTCAGTATGACCTTAAGATTGGCATGTGTAGCATTTATGGCAATGATGAGGGGTTAGAACTTCCTGTTGTTTGGAGTGCTTTATGGATCACTTGTCTGACCTTTCTTCCTTTCCACTTCAAACAGAGAAGCAAAGGTCAGATACATGTTCTTTGGTAAACTATCTCTGAAAGGAACCTCAGAGCCAGGCTAAAGCCTCTCCTCAACAAATTTAACAAGCTGTTCATAGCCCTTCTGTTAAGCAGGAATAAGGTTGTCTTCAATCTGATGTGTGACGATGTCGTTTGTTGCAATACTTTGCAGATGTTTCATCAAATAGTTTGAATGTTTGGAGGCTTTTCATAAGATTTCTTCATCTTTAAGGTCCAGTTTCTGGCCGCCTTTGTTGCATTCATTGTGAGTAAAGGAATCTTTCCGTCCAGTTCCATAGATACACTTTGTCTCAGTAGTCAAGTGACTTCACAGGTTGTATGAAAGGGTCCATCGGCTGAGAGCTGATGATGTCATTGTGAGTGAAGGAATCTTTCCGTCCAGTTCCATAGATACACTTTGTCCCAGTAGTCAAGTGACTTCACAGGTTGTATTAAAGGGTCCATCGGCTGTGAGCTGATGATGTCTTGGTAATCCCAACAATTCCATCACTTTTCTTGCCTATGGCATTCATTCACTTCTTGCTGTGGTTTGGGTTTACTTGGTTGAATTTCTGTTTTGCTCTTTTTCAACAAAATTACTATTCAATAAAAGCAGCCCTGATCTCTTCTCGAAATTGGTGTATCACACATAGATACACAGTCCTCCACTTTGTATACTGTGTCTGATTGTACCTCACGAAAATAGGCAACACTTGATGAAGTGCTTACAGGTGAAGTTGCCAGTTGCCTTCTCTCTGTGCTCGGGTGAACAGAAGGAGAATCTTCACTCTCTGCATACAAGTCCACGAGAACTGGCATTAAAATGACGCATGGGACGTATTGCTAATTTATATCAAGTAATATACCAACTAAAAATTTCTGCAAACTGCTTCTCTATTTTAATTGTTTTTGTTGGTTTGTTTGCTTGTTTAAATAGGAATAAAAATATGCTTATGACTTTATGTGAGCCACACATTTTCATTAGCTGTTATAGTCGGCATGAGCCATGTAAACATACTAAGTTAGCATACAAATTTTCAAGTTTCTGAAGATATACCAGTTGCCAACTTTGACTATCAAATGCTTACATTTTGGCGTGGGAGACCCAGGTTCAATTCCCGGTGGGAGTTCATGTGGTTCGGATTCCACGTTAATCAGTAAGTCCCGTCTCATATAGCCTTGCTGCTAAAAACGACGTTAAACTCGAAAACTCAACTCAACTCAAATGCTTACAGGTCAAATACTTTCGTGAAAATTGATCGGTAACCTCATAAATTTATAGTTTTATATAAAGGTCATAATAATTTTGATGGGCTTTGTAAAACTTTATTAATGATGCCAGCTGTGTTCTTAAATGGCAGAATGTCAAAACTGGTAACTTCTATACAGAAATGGACTGCAGATTTGCGTTTTCTTCAGCCTCAAAAGCATAAGGTTTAACACAAAGATGAATTTTCATTGATTTTAAGTTTAAAATAAATTATGGCAGCCATATTGGAATATGGTTGAACATAAAACCCAGTCACTCCTGTGCAAAATGGAGTGCAGATTTGAATTATTTTAGCCACAAAAACATATAATTTGACATAAAGATGATGATGTTTCATGAATTTTAAATGTTTGAAAATTGTGACGGCCATGGAAAATTACACCGTAGCGCATAAACGGGGACAGATCGAGCCTGGCAACCAGTGAAAATGAATTTAGCATACCTAAATCCTTTAGAAAAGACCATCTGTCTGCTTTGACTATGATTTGCCTACGGCACTTTAAAAAGCATGAAATCTGTGATTTTGAAACAGTCTAATAATAGTGAATGTGTTACACAATTTGGGTAAAATTTCAGCACGATTGAAAAATTGAAAATGAGTCGGATATTTGTGTACAATACAATCCAGCGGCTCCTAGATCTGAATCTGTTCAGAATTGTCTTAGAAAAGGCCATTCACAAAGTGCAAGGACTTCATAAGCTGTTAAAGGAGCATGTGGGGAGAACTTCTAGACTATGGAAACAGGTAATGATTGTTCATGATATGAACATCTCAAAAAGAACGATTTCCAAGCTACTCATGAATGATTACATTTGATAGTCTGGCACGTTACCACTACACTACCCATTGCTTTAGCCAAACTTTGTTTAACAAATGGTGTAGTGGTTCTTTCTGAGAACGATAACGCGAAAAGTGTAAACTGCTGATCAATGATGTCTTTGGAATGTCATGGTAATTCCCTTGCTGTTTCCCAACCAGATTCGTAAATCGTGTCTATCATGATACTGATGTTTGTTTTCCTTTGTAAAAAAATAAACTTTGGCGCAAACAGGATTTGAACCTACGTTCAATAGCTGTATTATTCATAAAGCCATTACGTTACCCCTACATTATCATGTCATCTGAACTTACAACCCAAATATTACTTACTTTAGCCCTGGTCTTTGTAACGAACCGGCTTCTTCCTGTAACGTTATTTGCACCAAAGTGCACAAGGAAATTGATTTATTCGACGGCCTAGAGAGAAAACATTTTTTAAAGTAATTTCGTCATGTAAGTTCAAAAGTACGAAAATAATAATAATAATAATAACCTTTATTATAATATTGAAAGTAACTGTTTGTGACTCCTAATCTCTTGAACCACCCGACCGATCTTGATTAAATTTTCAACAAAGATGAAGTTCGGTCCTGAGATGGTATTTATCTATTTACTTTGACGATATAACTTAGCGATCAGGGAAGGGAGGGGTTAAAAAGAATAAATAAAACTTGATAACTCGTGAAACAAAGGATCAATCACGATCAAATTTTTACCATAGGTGAGGATCGGGCTTGAGATGATTTTTATAGTTTCACTTTCACGGGAGAACTTGGGGAGGGGAATAGGAGAGGGAGATATATAAAAATAAGTAAAACTTAATGACTCTTGAACCATGAAACCAATCTGGATCAAATTTTCCACCTAGATGAAGTTCGAACCTGAGATGGTTTGTCATATCACTTTGTCGGTGTAACTTAAAGATGGGGAAGGGGAGCGATATTTAAAAAAGAAAAAAAATATCGGTGTAAGTGGGGAATCTATTTTTTTTTTTGGAGTCGCTGAGATTAACAGTGACACATCTGATGGTGTTTAAATCCAAATTCAGCTCCTCAACTTGGAGGAGAGGGAGACATACAAAAATGATCGAAATAATCAATATCAATGCCGAAGTTTTCCGGCTCGCTGAGATCAACAATAACACTGCAGATGCCGTGCCCCACAACATAAAATGAGGAGGGGGTATATAAAACACATAAAAAATAACCGATATTAAAGAGCGCTTTAGTAATCGTAAACAGTGACTGAGTAACGGTACATATTATTTTTTCTCAATATAACCCAACGAAGCGGGT